>NC_073695.1:114802415-115464452 GCF_029784165.1 Wyeomyia smithii | reverse complement strand
GTTAGACTCATCACGTTACACATAAAATATACCATATCCCATAGTTTTGGACGAAAAATACGCAAACATTAGTATGTAAAACCGAAATTGATATGATAATCCGATTTATATTGTAACGAGCGACAGCAAGTACCAATACATCTACACGAGCTTCTCAGGGCAAGTGTAGTATCAGTAGAAAAGAAAAATGATCCAGACTCATCTTGGTGAATGAGTGATTTTGCGAAAATCGCGCTTGCGATCGCTAGGACACATCTTAACAATAGGTAAGAATAGTAATTTCCGGAACCCACATAAAAAACGCGTGAATTTTGAAATCAGCGTGAAAAACTTTATTTGTTAAAGGTTTATAATCATTTTTGCTAAAAACTTTCGAAAAAGAATCAATAGCAGTGTTATTTTCACCTGCAAATCGAACTGAAAATTAAGAAAACATATAAAAAAGTTAGGTCAAATCAGTGAATACACTAAGGTCGCTTTTTACGCGTTTTTTTTACGCGGCTTTTTTACGCGGATTCCGGAATTTACGCGTTTTTTTTTTTACGCGGATTTCGGAATTTACGCATTCTTTTTTACGCGTATTCCGGAATTCACGCGGTTTTTTTTACGCGGCACGTATCCCCCGCGTACAAAACGACTTTAGTGTATTTAATAATTGGATTGAGTAAACTTATCGGACACTCTAAATAAACGATTTGAACATAAAAACCCAAATTAATCCACCTAGCGGTGAGATCCAGCCTTTCTCATTCAAACTTATTATATGTTAAAATAGATTTACACGATTTAAGAGAAAAAATACTCCTTGAAAATTTCTGCTGGTTTCAGCACAACTATACCATTATTAAATACTATACACTAAAGTCGCTTTTTACGCGGGGGATACGTGCCGCGTAAAAAAAAAAAACGCGTAAATTCCGGAATCCGCGTAAATTCCGGAATCCGCGTAAAAAAACCGCGTAAATTCCGGAATCCGCGTAAATTCCGGAATCCGCGTAAAAAACCCATCGTTAATTTTGCATTCCGAGGGAAGGGGAACCGAAATCCGGGCAAAAAAAAAACCGCGTAAATTTCGGAACCCACGTAAAAAACCGCGTAAATTCCGGAACCCGCGTAAAAAAAACCGCGTAAATTCCGGAATCCGCGTAAAAAAACAGCGTGAATTCCGGAATCCGCGAAAAAAAACAGCGTGAATTCCGGAATCCGCGAAAAAAAAAGCCGCGTAAAAACACGCGTAAAAAGCGATCTTAGTGTACCATTATTAAATTAAAATTAAAAACCTAACATTCACACACATATGAGCATACATTAAAATATCAGGCTGGCAGCGACTAAGTGACTCAAAAATAGGAACTTTAGAAAAATCTATTAATTTTCAAAGAAGGCTTGTAAATTTTAGGATATAAAATGATTGCATTAAAAAGGCAATACAAACGTATAACAGAATGACCACTCAAAATCAAGTTTTGTTTTTCGCTTTTTCCTGATTTTCCCAACAATATTTCTTGATTTTTTCCATTGATTTATTTTGAAAATAAGAAAAAGACAGTGCTAGAAAACTATGAAAACTATATTCAGCTGTTCGTCGACTATGACAAGTTTCTACATAAAGTCCAGGACAATTTTCGCTCTTTTTATCCCCAAATCGTTCGTATGTGATTTTTTCGAGGATGCGAATAATGAACACGGGCTGAGGATGTGATTTAGACTTTAAAAAAATTTCCCTCGTCCAAACGGGACACGAATCCGCAATCTCCGATGTCGCATTTCGTTTAGCGGTAGAACTCAAAAGCTTTGTCTTCTGGAAAAAAAATCTCCTTGCAAAATTTGACCTCAATCAGATTTTGGGAAGAAGACACCGAATAGTGGTTCAAGTTTTACCTACTTGTTTAACCGATGAAAAAATAATATCTTAGAAATGCATTAACCGTCGAGCTCTTTTGTTATCTCGAAAAAAATTTTTTTATCGAAAAACTTCGATATCTTGAACATACAAAATTTTCGAGCTGAGGCCAATGCAATGTATTAGCAATTTTTTCAAGGTCCTTAAATTAAGTTAAACCGACACTTTAAATAAATGATTAACAAAAAATGTTGTTCTAAATAATCCGAGTAAAACACGAAGTCGCTCAAAAACACGGTAAAAAATTCATAAAAAGCAAACAAATCATTACGGTTTTACAAGAATTCGATAAAGATGAGAAGGGTTTCGCGCCAACTCGACTGAAGGGTTGTTAGTAGCTTTTCAGAATTCAATGGAACTTTGCGGGTGTGTGGGCCTTAGTACCCTGAGTAACTTTGTTTTTCAATCTATATGTATTAACATTTGAAAAGGGCTTGTTTTTTTTAATAAATCGACATATCTGAATAAAAAAACCGAGATAGAGGAAAGTTGCGAAGGGATGACATTCAAAAAAGTTTAAAATATTGAGATACTTGAATTTGAGATTCTATACTAAAAAAACAAGAAGTGATATTCAGAAAATCGATTTTCTCAGATTTTATCTAAATTAGTTTTTTCAGACAGACAATTCAGTTGCCCAAAGTTCTTCTGAAGAAAGGGGTCCTCTTGAAGGAAAAAAGTTTTTCTAACAAAAAACTTTTTTTTCTCTTAAAGGACCCCTTCTTTCAGAATAATTTTGCAACAAGATGAAACAAGAGCCATCATTTCGGTCGTTGATGATGTACTGCTATTATTATTTTTCAAGCTGTACTTTTGTTTCATGCTCGCTCTTTTTTCAATTCAGTGCAAGCACTTTTACAAGAAGATTAAATTTGTTGGAGAAAGTTTTGTTTCATGAATTTCTATCGCGAAACTGATTGTAAATTGTACATTTTGTGTTGATAACGTGTAATAAGTTTGAATAAGACACAGTAAGTCTCTATTTCGGCAAGAATTTATATCATATTAGTTACAGGGGATAGTCAAAATAAGTAGGATAGGCAAAATTTTGATGAAATTTGCAATGCTCTAGCTTTGCTAAACGTTATTCGATTTTAATAATTCGAACGCCATTGAACTGGATAACTCACCGGTCACCGGATATAGGAAATATTCCTGAGTTCCGGTAGGCATGTCAAACCTGCTAATTTTTGGATGGATTTGGTAATGGGTAACCTGATAAAAAGGCTTTTTTGCATCATTGACATAGATGACAAAATCATTTCTGAAGCGAATGGTTCATCAAGATCCGGAATCGGCCAAGAACTCATCGAGAAATGGCTATTTTTCATCCGGAAGTCCTCAGAGGAACCTTTAGTAGGGGACATTTACGTTTTTGCACCAAATATAGCGTGTTACACCTCTATCTTCAGGATTTTTTATCAGGAATCTTTTGAAAGACATATATCTGAATATAGGCTGCATTGGCCACTTCCGGAACGACCTGGAGGCCCCGAAGGAACCCGTAGTGGGAGAATTTACATTCCTGCATCAAAATATAGCATGCAACACCTCTATCTTCAGGATTTTTCATCAGGAATCATCCAAAAGACATAATTTTTAAATACAGATTACGTTGGCCACTCCCGGAACGATCCAGATGCCCCGGAGGAACCCGGAATGGGGACATTTACATTTCTGCATCATTTCAAATCGCCTGGAAATACGCGGAAATTTAATCGACCATTTTTGATTTGCATGGAACTTTGCGCACGTATTTGGCTTAGCAAACTGAGCATTTTTCACAGGTGGAGAGATTTTTTACACCCATGAGTTACATTCTAAAAGGGCGTATGCCTTTTGGCATAGGTTTTATTCGAAGCAATGTGGCCCAGAAACCGTTGGTTGTATAGAAAAACTGTCTTAGAATGAGTTGTAGGAAATTAAAAATGCAGCATAAAAAAAATATACACTGTGCAAAAGAATTTTTTTTGACCAAAAAAAAATTAAAAAATAAACATTAAATTTCAATTTAAAAAAAAAGGGTTGAATTATTTTTTTTATTTTTTTTTTAAAGAAACTTGACGTTATTACGCAACTTTTTAAAAAAAGTCCAGGATGGAGAAATGAAAAATAATTTTGTTATAGTAGATTAATTTTTTTATAAAAATTCTAATTTAAACATTTTTCAAAATATTTGTATTCTGACGATTTTAAAAGATGCAGAGAATCATTTTGAATCAAAAAGCTCTTGGTAGTAAACTTTCTAAAGGCATCGGTTTTCGAGTTATTTTTAATTTAAGCTCGAAAAATTATTAATATTTCGGAAAATACACGTTTTTCTTAATTTGTCCATGGTTCTCCAGCAAAAACCATACGTTCATTGGAATGCTTGATCAAAAATATACAATTCATTCTTTGACAACAAAACAATTGGGCGAACAGTTCTCAAGGAAAGAGTTAAATGTTCTAAGTGATATAAATATATATTAGAATCAAATATTTATTTTCGAGTTTTATTATCTTAGGAACATATTTTTTTATGACATAGATACTTTACAGAACTAGTTTCACCTTATATTTTATATACATCATAAGTAAATGATTCGTCATCTTTTGAAAACAGCTTCGTTTGTATCTTATTTTCTGAAATCGGAACAAAAGAGTAATACTTCTGTGTGGCAGCTATTATTATAGATTTTTTGAAAATATTGCTCCATTCTGTTACTCCTTGTTCATATTCTTCATATGATACCCAACTAAATGACATTTTTGATGAATTTTTATTACTTTTCTGGTTAGACCAATCATACAATTCTTTTGCGCTTGTAATGGGATGTTCATGTTCTTTAGCTAAACTTGTATTTCCTGCCATTCGTTTTAATATGCCACCAATTGCATCGCATGGGCCTTTAACATGAGAAGTCGCAAAAAATGCCACTCTGCATCGACGTTATATTTTGTTTTGAACTTGCAAGGACTTGCAAGGTTTTTTCTATTCCCAGCTCCATCAGACATTAATATCGCTTTTTTCAACTCTATTGTTGTTTTCAAAAAACTCATTAATTTGGCAATGAACACCTGAACCGCAACAGTATCATGATGGAGTACTTCCGATATTATGATGAAGCTGATATTCTTAAGTGTTCCAGATTCTGAATAGTAAACAACGAAGGGATGAATGGTGGCTTGACTACACGCAAAAGTTGGATGGTGAGTACAAACTTGTGCGTTTTAAGCGCAATTGTTGATGTAATTCGGAACCAGTACAATGATTGCGTGTTGGGCATAACGCAATTAATGCTCTAGCGTTTCTCCAATGTATTTGGCAGCTCCAAACTACTACACCTAAACAGTTTCAGTTGGTATCAAGCAGCATTGCAAAGCGAGCGAGAAGCAAAACCATTCTCCTCCTTTCTGCTTGAGGACGAGACATATGCTACGCTTTTCAAGTCTTTTGCACACACGCTTTCGAGATACTTTTTCTTCTTCATGCATTCCTCTGGAAAGCAGCAAGCACGCACCGACAGTATGAGTGAGAGATTAACAACACTGGTATCAACACGGTAGGAGTCGAAAACCCATTAATGGTTAATTTTTTACCCATTTTTCACTGTCATATGCAGCTGTCAAAAAAATGGGTAAATTTAAAAATGTGAAATGGGTAAAATTTTACGCATTAGGAAGACATATTCTTAGAAAAAAAAGGGTCATTTTTTTACCCAATTATGGGTGAAAAAAAACTTCGAGTGTCTTTTGAGTTTGTTCTGTCGATTTGTTCTTACGCGTTACTTTAACGAGCTGTTTTGTTCACTGTATTTATGCAATAATTGCCATGGAAGAACTTAAAAAGAGACTAGATGCTGCGGCGTTTGAGAAGTTGCAAGGTAAATAGTATGTAATATCATTGAATTTTACAATGTGAGAGTTTCTTGTATTAGATCTGGAATGTCCACTATCTGGCTGTAATACCTTTGTCACAGGTTTTCTTCAAATAAAACATCACGTGAAAAATCATCACAAAATGAAAACGGGTCGAAAAAATCCAATTCCATATATCTGCAAAATTTGTTACTCTGTTCAAAAAACTTTTTCCAAGCTTAAAACTCACGTTCAACGTCATCATCCAATTCCGGATTCAAGGTTATGTAAGGGCCATAATGACTTACCCACGCAAGAGCTTCCACCTGAACCTATTGTCGACGCTGAGAGTATTACTAACAAAATCACTAACCAATTTTTTTATGTACCTGCGATTCCAAAAGAACATATTTTCCAACAGGCATCGCAGTCAGTTACACAATTTCGATGTGATGTGGCTCTGCCGGAACGCAAAATTCAAGATTTTGTTAAACAGTGCACAAAAATTCTGGATAACAACCAACGTTTCTCAATAAATGTTATCAAAAACTTCGTGAAAAATAGTAACATCTCACTTAATGATGAAAATGTTACAAAAATGATCAACGACTTAGAAATAACCAATATATTTGTTGATGTGAAAACACCAAATGATAATCTGGCATATTTGTGCGGAGTTGCCGAGCGTAAAACACCGGAGATCAGAGAATATGCTCTAGGTACTAGAAAAATCAGGAAAACTAAAAAGTACCAGATCACAGGGAGAGAAAATAAAAAAGTATTACAGTCGAAAACCCCGGTTGAACTAGTGAAAGATTCAATGCATTATATTTCTGTCACAAACATCCTCGAACTTCTGATACAAAATCCTTTAGCTCGTAGCATGATTGCGAACGAAAGATCGTCACCAGACATGTTGCGAGGTTTTAAGGATGGCACTCTTTATCAGAACCATCTGTTTTGCAGAAATATCCGTTATCTGTACGTTTGTCAATTCACATCGACGACGTGGAGTATCGCAACGCTCTGGGGTCACGTAAAGGGAAACAGAAAATAACAGTTATAAGTTGTAAAGTACAGAACTTCGATGATCGAGTTAACTCAAATCTTGATAGAGTTTATAATGTGTTGTTCGTTCGTTCCTTGCTGCTCAAAAAGTACGGGTTTAAAAAAATTCTTCGCCCACTAATGGAAGACCTAACACTTTTGGAAACTGATGGAGTGACGCTGCATCTATCTAACGCTGAGAGCTATACGCTACGAGCTACACTTGTTCACGTTCTGGGCGATACTTTAGCGATTCATGAGCTGTTCGAATTGATGCCACCACAATCCAAAATTTTTTGTCGCGCGTGCTATATTTCCCGCGCTGCTTTTCATGAAGGATGATTCGGAGCAGAGTATCCACTGCGAACTCGTGAGAGTATTTCGAATGATCTGGAAGCTCTTCGTAACAATTCGATTGCTTCTTTAAAATGTGGATTATTCCGTGCCGCTATATTCAACTCATTGCGCTACTTTCATTTTGCCGAGTATGCTAGCTTCGATCCAATGCACGATATTTTGGAAGGCGTCGCAAGTCTGGTGATAAAAGGAACACTAAACTATTTAGTCAATCAATTGAAATTGATTTCTGATGCAGACTTGAACGATAGAATAGTTAGTTTCGATTATGGGGTAGAAGAAGACCAGTAGGAAGTTTCGCTGCTAGAGGACTTAGAAGGAACGGAAATGTTATAAGTCAATCAGCATCTCAGACTTGGCTGTTGCTAAGAGCATTTGTATTCTTGTTTGCAGATTTACAAGATGGACAAACTGATTATTGCGAACTTTTCTCCGATTTGCTATTGATCATTTATTATTCCTTTTCAACAGTGCTAACGAGAAATATGGTAAATCGATTGGAGTCAGCAATTGAATGTTTTTAGAAAAAAATTAAGTGTTGTTTTCCGAACAAAATTCCAATCAATAAGATACATAATATTTCTCACTACCCAGTAATAATTCGCAAAAGTGGGCCAATAGCAAAAATGAGTTGTCTTCAATTTGAGGCAAAGTTTAAAGTTACCAAGGCGCAATCGAAAACATGCAACAATTTTCGCAATCTCACTTTAAGCCTAACCAACAGAGTAAACCTTAAGCAAATTAATGCCATTATAAATCACAACTATGAGACTAACATCGTGAAAGTTATTTCTTCTAAAACAATTTTAAAAGCAACACTACCATGCAACATATTTCTGTTTGATTTTCCGGAAGCCATCATTTGGTATGAACACCTCATATTCAACGGAACAAGCTTCCGTCCCGGGCTTGTAGCAAAATTCGAAACATGCAACAACATGAAATATGGCATTATAGAAGCTATCGTTAGCTGTGACACCATTGAACTTGTATTTATTGTTCAAACATTGACCATCGCTGAATACGTTAAAAATTTGAATAGCTACAAAGTTTTACCAACAAAGGAAACATTGAGAATATCTGTTCAGAACATATTCAGTAAGAAGACATACAGTCTGTGGCAACTTCATGGTAAAAATAACGCTAACTTTATTAGCTTAACGCAGTTATTAGCTTAACATAGTATTGATTCTTGTTAAGAATGTGTGTCATCTCTGTGTCAAAAAGAAATTAATAAATTGTGTCAAAAACAACGAAAATATTATTTCAACAGCAGTATTGATTATTCTTTTGAATGGACCAACTATGACAGTAAAACCGGAAAAAACGTAGCTTTATGTACAGAATAACTCATACAGGTAAAACTTCTCGTATATTTACTAGAAGCATTTAATTGTTTCCCGCTTGTATGTCAGGGTGTTGATGGAGTAACCAAATATCTCATTCACATTCATATGTTCTGAACAATGAGTTTAAATTAATATGCTGATCAACTAAGCATCAATGCATTATTTTCTACTTTCTAGCGCACAAATTTACTAATGAATCCATTATGTACATAACGGACGAAGATTTGACGACGGTTGGCATAACAGAAATGGAACCACGCCTTATCGTAAAATCTGTGATAGCGAAACTCATAATGACATACAAGTCCGAAGAGCCAACAGCGGAGCCATCTCAATCATCAAATCAATCATCCTTTTCTTCGGTAAGTTACTAACACTTAACAACAATGCTTCATGTTTCAGCAGGTGTTTGATTTGACACTAAGAGCATTGATAATTTTAAAGGAACTATTCTGTTGCGCACAATGTATGATAGGGACTGTTCGAAGATTACCCTTTTCGATTATACACCAATTTTGAATGCAAACAATGCAATACACGTAGCACAAATTTCACCCGAATCAATAGCCAAACGGCAAATTGAGTTACTCCACGGTCAGCAGCACCAGCAACAGAGGTTCTCTGTCGGACGGTACCCCCTTTTTTATATTTTTACTTCGCATTTTGTGGAAATTTCTTATCGTAAACGGTATGTAGACTGACGATTGCAAGTTGCAATTTTTGAGCCAATGATTGTTAGGCAAAATTTTTATCTTCCATAACTCAACGGTGGAAAATTTCAGTTTTGCATTTGCACGCAGGTTCATCAAAACAATGAACACTGTGTGTTTCGTTTTTTGCAACTATTTGTTGTCTCCCGCGAAAATCTTTCTATAAAATATGTCATTATGTATTAGGTAGTTCGAAAATTTACTGCACTATTCGTGAGCGGAAAACTTGTTTTCTAAAAAGATTGTTGTAAGTTCTTTGCGCGAAAATTAAGCATGATTTACACAAAAAACAGTGCTACACTTTGCCAGGGGAATTGAAGATAAATATAACACAAACTACGCACTATTCACCTTAGCAGCAACCGCGACTTGTACTACAGCAACCTGAAATTTCCGACAGTATTGCCCTCTGCAATATTCATCGAAACACAAAAAAAAACATTCGAAACCCACTAGCTCAGTGGATATCTTATGATTCTCCGTTTCCGCTATCGTCTCCATCGATTCCACCGAAGCTTGAATTACTTACTCTAAAAAATAGTATCAAGCGGATATATAGTCACTCTCAATTCCAAAAAATTATCTTCGTTCGGAGGTTTTACCCGGAAGCCTTCCTGAAGGCTTGTGTATTCTTTTGCTATTCTTTAAGGCTGCTATTTCAAAGTGAACCCGCTCTTTGAAAACGGCTACTGTCATGGCGATTACGAAAATCTTTTTTCGGAAATTCCCCTATTTTGAGAAATGCCGACAAACTACCGGTTTCAATACCTTGGTAATTACAGCTTTTAAATGCAGTTCCTATGCATCAGACTGTGTGTTGACTTATTTTGCTTGGGAATTTACCGTTAATCGAACACAAGCACCGTCACTTATTATATGTTTTCAAGCGCAAACATTCTCATAAGGATGGGCGATACTAGCATCGATACCAGCGGTATCGATACTAGGGTTCGCGGCATCGAGCATTTTGGCATCGATACTCACCGCTTGAAATGAGTACCGGTATCGATACCTTCTAAACGACGCTTTTCAAAAAAAAATTGCAGGTCTGATACCGATACTATCGAAGCATCGATAATTGATACTCCTTCAACCGATACTCCGATACCTGGTATCGAAGTTCATTGAAGCATCGCGATACCAAAGTATCGATACTTTTGTCAGTATCGCCCATCCCTACATTCTCAATCTGTTGTTTTGTTTTAGCATAACTCGCCTAATTGAAAACACTCATTTTTGAGTTTAAATCTCTCACTACATATGCAAAAAGAGATTTATGTATCAAGAAGTTAATTGATACTTTCATACACAAAATAGACTGTTCTATCTGCGTTAGTTTTTTGGTTGAAAACCAATTCCTATTCCGTCAAAATACCATTCCGAGATAATCATGTATAAAGTTTCAAGTCAAGCTTGCGCAGCCGTGACGAGGCACGCTTCAAATCGCTCTAACTTTCTCCCTGTTGCCCGGCTCTATACGACAATTTGGGAGAATTTTCTCAAGAAGTTATACTTCAAGATAGAGTAAAATTTTTTTTCTGCAATTTGATTGAAAACGAAGAGAGTATATGAATACAACTCTTTGCTCATGGACAAACGACTAATCTAGTTTTCGGATGAAAATACCGCTAGTAGTAACAGATGCGGCTTACTGTTAAAATTTATTTAGAATATCGACGCAATTCGCAATAATTACATATATTAATATCCTTTGTTTCACAGATTCGTGACGCACTAAAAGGCAATAAAAAGACCATGAAAATTTTGTACTGCAAGCTGAATGCAAACTTAATACCTACACATAAGGAGCTCCTTTTGATAACCAGGGTGGTGTGCGCTGAAATGGTTTCCAATCTTTTAAAAAACAAAAAGTGAGAACACTGGTTATATCTATATGAATCTTTTCATCAAAAATTGAGGAATCGTTCTTTCTTTCCAGATACCCTTCTTTTGAAGAAAAGAAAGCTTTGGCGTCAGAACTGGTAGAAACCTTTCCAATACTGCAGGAAACTAAAGTGGCAGATTCGTCCCCGGACTATGTGAGATTATTATTAAACTATGAAAGCATCAATACTTAATTTGAGAATGAAACAGTTATACCCCTACATGTACACAAGATTTGTGAGAATTTCCTTAATTTTGCCAATGAGGAAGTCACCCCCAAACATTTACCTTGCTTTCAATAGATTTGATAATTAGTGCTTTCGTGGTTGTTTGTGTATGTCCAGTAATACATCAATAGTTGTTTTCATTCTCAGTCAATGTTCTTTTGGAAAAATGGTGGACGCGGCCCTAACTTCGAACACACTGGTCTAATCCAATCGCATATAAGAAATGCTTGCAAAAATCTTGCGCCAGAAGAACGAAAGTTTATTCACAAAGCGAAAAAAAAACGGAGAAAGTGCTCGTTTCCACGGAAGTTGTTCAAACAGCTCACGACTGTGCTTGCAAAGACCCGGTATCTAAAAATTTCAGCACGATACTTAAATGTATGAACGACACTCATAGTCTTCACATGATGCTTTAGAAGAGAAAAAAACTGTCAAAGAAATTTTTGCTGTGTTCCCGCATCTAAAATCCTACAATGGCGTTATGGTAAGTTATTGCTTAGCTTAGTTGATATATTTTCTAACATATTAAATACAACAGATCCAAAAGACATACGAAAGAATGAACCCTACACTTGATAGAGAGTCTAATCAGAAAAACGTCCTAGTAAGAGGACTATTGATTGAAAATGAAACCTTCGCGACAGTTGGAGATGGTAGGTTGAACTTGTTTTGTTACATGACTTGTTTAAAAACTAGTTACTTCTCAATAGATAATTTGCGAGGATGTCTGAGAATTCTGATGACTCTGAGCAGAAAAGGTGTCAAAAGCCAAGGCGGAATTGAATGTTTGTCGGCCGAGGAACAAATTGCAGCGCCACTGGTTAGATGGATTTCGGTATTCCTATTCTAAAAAAGTCTGTATGGCTTGTTTGACTATTCTCTTTTTTCAGGATCAATCAACATCCCTTCCAGAACAACTAGCCAAATACGTCGCATGGAATTTGGATTCGCCCGTAGATCAACATTTGATAACTGATGGTACAAACTTTTACTTATATGTTGAAGGAGAGATAGTGGAGTGTGGAACTTCATCACTTCATGCTATGGACATCCTCTTCAAATGTTTTTGCGTTTTTAAGTTGAAAGTTCCACCTTCTTGAAAAAGGGTTGTAGAGTTTTTTGAAATTATCACATTCGTTAATAAGCCTTTCTCATACATTTGCAAATAATTAAAAATAATTGATTTCACTTTCACTTCTTTTAACTTTTTTGTGTGATAATCACAAAATTTCCATTTTTGCATGGATGCAGGTATAAAATAATGGGTAAAATTTCACCAATTTTCTTGAGAAAATTCATTTCTCAATATGAGTAAAATTGTACCCAGTTTTTGACGTTTGATCGGTATACCCATTAATGGGTAAATCGAGTTTACCCATTAAATGGGTTGGCTCCCTTTTTCGCGAAACGGTTGAAAAAAGTACCCATTAATGGGTTTTCCTTTCTTACCGTGAAATGTACAGCCCGGGTGTCTCGCTCATTTCGTGAAGCAACGAGATATCGCCTTGCGCGTCGCAATCCGAACCGAAAGAGAACATACATGGAAATTCTACGAGCGAGAGAGACATTTCTCTCGTCGCTTGAGAAAAAAAGCGCGTGCAGTCACTAATACACTCGACGTGAGAAATAAAGTGTCGGTATATGATACATATTCTGATTTCATTCTATGTCAATGTATTCGCAGTACAACTGTTGCGTTATGCGTTTCACACATTTATTGTGCGATTTCTGTGCAACATTTGTGCGAATCGGGAAGACACAATGATTGTATAAGACTTCAACTTTTGCGTGTATCATTCCAATAACTACACGAATCACAAATGATAAAGACGTATTAAAATGAGCTTGACTGTTCAATATTTTCAATTTTGCAATAACGTTTTCGTTTAATTTGCGTAAGCTGGATGAGCACCGATGACCTGGAAAGGGATTACAGCATTTGGGCTTGGTGTATTCCATTTTCACTTTATTCATCTTCACAAAATGCAAACTGTTACTAACACATCTGGAGTTGTGCAATCGTATTTATATACGAAAACAGATATTATAGGTAACCCAGTAGTTATTGGTTGCGTACTTTACAAACAGTTATTATTAGTAAACAAGTAGGTAGTGTTGCACGACAAACATATATTTTTATTAAACATTCGGCAAGGGAGAACGTGTAGGCAGGCTAAGGTTTAGCGCTTGAGTTATTTATCAAATCGTTTTGTTGTCAAAGAATGAATTGTATATTTTTGATCAAGCATTCCAATGAACGTATGGTTTTTGCTGGAGAACCATGGACAAATTAGGAAAAATGTGTATTTTCCGAATATTAATAATTTTTCGAGCTTAAATTAAAAATAACTCGAAAACCGATGCATTTAGAAAGTTTACTGCCAAGAGCTTTTTGATTTAAAATGACTCTCTGCATCTTTTAAAATCGTCAGAATACAAATATTTTGAAAAATGTTTAAATTAGAATTTTTATAAAAAAAATTAATCCACCATAAAAAATTATTTTTCATTTCTCCATCCTGGACTTTTTTTAAAAAGTTGTGTATTAACGTCAAGTTTCTTTAAAAAAAAAATAAAAAAAATTCAACTCTTTTTTTTTAAATTGAAATTTAATGTTTATTTTTAATTTTTTTTTTGTCAAAAAAAATTTGTTTTGTACAGTGTATATTTTTTTCATGGTGCATTTTTAATTCCCTACAACTCATTCTCAGACAGTTTTTCTATACAACCAACGGTTTGTGGGCTACAATGCTTCGAATAAAACCTATGCCAAAAGGCATACGCCCTTTTAGAATGTAACTCATGGGTGTGAAAAATCTCTCCATCTGTGAAAAATGCTCAGTTGGCTAAGCCAAATACGTGCGCAGTTTCATTCAAATCAAAAGTGGTCGATATTCGACCATAGGTCATTTGGCGCGATATTGCTCATTACGGGTTCCTTCGGGGCATCCAAGTTGTTCCGGAAGTGGCCAATGCAGCCTATATTAGGAAATGTGTCTTTTGTAAGATTCCTGATGAAAAGTCTTGAAGGTAGAAGTGTCGCACGCTTTATTTGATGCAAAAATGTAAATGTCCCCATTCCGGGTTCCTCTGGATCGTTTCGGGAGTGGCCAACGTAATCTGTATTTGAAAAATATGTCTTTTGGATGATTCCTGATGAAAAATCCTGAAGATAGAGGTGTTGCATGCTATATTTTGATGCAGGAATGTAAATTCTCCCACTACGGGTTCCTTCGGGGCCTCCAGGTCGTTCCGGAAGTGGCCAATGCAGCTTATATTCAGATATATGTCTTTTTAAAGATTCCTGATAAAAAATCCTGAAGATAGAGGTGTAACACGCTATATTTGGTGCAAAAACGTAAATGTCCCCTACTAAAGGTTTCTCTGAGGACTTCCGGATGAAAAATAGCCATTTCTCGATGAGTTCTTGGCCGATTCCGGATCTTGATGAACCAACCATTCGCTTCAGAAATGATTTTGTCATTTATGTCAATGATGCAAATAAGCATTTTAATCAGGTAACCCATTACCAAATCCATCCAAAAATTAGCAGGTTTGACATGCCTACCGGAACTCAGGAATATTTCCTATATCCGGTGACCTAGGCAAGATCTGAGGTCAGAAAATGAAATTTCAAAAGTTATCCAGTTCAATGGTGTTCGAATTATTAAAATCGAATAACATTTAGCAAAGCTATAGCATTGCAAATTTCATCAAAATTTTGCCTATCCTACTGATTTTGACTATCCCCTGTACATTACATTACATTTTCGCCCCTGGGACAACTTTAAACGAGGATTTGAATCGAATATTTCTACATCGGAATTGGTTATTGTCATATAGACTTCATCATGGTCAGAATTTGTGTTAGAACGACTCCTACACATTAAAAAGAAGCAGGAGGCAATAAATACCCGTACACACACCGAGTTATAGTTAAAGTTATGCAAGAGCAGGGCCTCCCCGATATAAATTTTTGGCCTCAGTTTTGGCACAGACAAACAGACGAGCCACTCGATGACGATTTCTTTGTCCAGAAAAATAAATATTGTTTTGAAGTTTTGTTTATTAGACAGTAATGCCACTGATGTTGCTAAAAACAAACGTACACACTTATTAGCAAATGTTCACGCCGATGTTCACAGCTGTTAAGAAACAAAAGATGCTTATCCGGGTAATTAAGTAAGATTTCGCAGGTCTATTTTGGCTTAAACCAACAACCAGGTTTTCCATAACAGAGAGCCAATTGGCTCACAGATTTTCAAGTTGATGTTTTTTTCAAAAAAGGTTAAACAAATGAAGCTGGAGAAAGTGGCCACCCTGTATATTATTACTTTGGTCGCATGATCAAGGATGGGAGAAATCGTTCAAGTGATAATTAATCAGTAGTCCAAACTTTCTCTGTCGCTTTCGATAGTTTCTAAAGGATATGGGTGAAAAATTTTCACTCGCGATTACTTTGATTTGTTTGTTTCGTTTCGCGCTTTCGATTTGTTTTCACACGTGTAGATAGGTACCGTGCTGGACCGAAATCCGTACATCTAAGCACATGATAATCTTCGACGGTCAACATAAAATCAAGAAATCACATATTGCTTTAAACTGTCATGTTTACTTATAAGTCTACTTATATTTTATCACTACTTTCAAGCAAAATGATTAAAATCACTCTGAAACTCGAAAAAATCATGTTTTAATAGAACATGTTTCGAATCGAAATCCGTACACAGTTTTTTGTCTGAATCAAAACCCGTACATTTTTGAATCGAAATCCGCACACACGCGATATAGACTGGATTAGAGTCCATTAGAGTATTAGAGTACATAAATGAACATCTTTTATTTATAATTTATCTTTAAATTTACGAATAAATATATTTTGAGGATCAATTTGTTCCTAAAGTTTCACACGGTTTTCTTATTTTTTTATATCAGCTGAAATAGTGCAATTTTTCGTAGCGTTTCGTAGTAACCGGAACGCCGGAACCTCTCGAAGGTTCCCGGTACGACTTTCCCTTGCGCACCTCAGTCACAGCTCCTTCGAAATTGTTTGCCGTATATTTATACTTGTTTTCTTCCATTATATGCTGAAAACAAGAAGAAAGTTCAACAATATATGCATGATACACACGCTGTACGGGTTTCGATTCAAGCAATTAACAAGGATCAAAATCCGTACGGCACAGTTTTTGTTGAATAAATACAATTTACACTTTTCACCAAACAATATACAGCTCGAAAATGACGAAGACTTACCTTTTCCATCAATTTCAAAAAGATTCACAGAGTAAAACACGTATATCCCACTTGAAAAATGTTTTCATCTGAAGAACGTTTTCTTAATAAATTTTCTAACGATACAGCGAAATGACAACTGAAACCGATACACGATTGATTTTTTATTTTTATTTCATGGCCTACTGACGCATAGTTTAATTTAACAGAAGGCCAACAGCTCAACGGACATATACATGTAACTATCATATGAATTTTTATTTTTATAATGCTACAAATTGAAGAAAAACGTCAAGGTGTACGGATTTCGATACTGTACGGGTTTCGATCCAGCACGGTACAACAAGCGCAAACCGAGAAGCTAATTTTCTTCTTTTGAAATAATTAAGCAAGAATGAAAGCTGGATATTCTACGGGGTGTTGTCTTCTAGAAATAGGAAATTAGATACTGGTAGTGTAGCCGGGGTGCATAAAACAGATTTCCAGAAAGCATGTATTCGAGTATGTATATTACATGCAAGCTTTCATGTAATATAGGGTAGTGAACGGCTTCGGCAGTGGTTTTCTTCGGCAGGTTCCTGCATAAGATTGCTGTAGAAAACCTGCTGAAAAAAACCACTGACGAATCCGTTTGCAGGGTGGCCACTCAAAATCCGAAATAAAATGCCCGGTTTTCCCCGGTTCGTTCAACTATTTTTCCCGGTTAATTGTACTTCTAAATTCTGTAGTTTTCCATACAGCTAAGGATCAAAATAGCGTGACTTTCGATTTACATCCCAAAATCTGATCTGACTGCTCCTTCTTCTTTGTCTTCAACAATTCAACATATCGGCTATGTGGAATGGGAGCGTAATGGATCAACGACTTGGTGATATCAATTTCGTCTCCTCCACCGACATCCTGTACTGCATCGTGCATCAAGCGCTGCGCTAAAAGTTTTTCCCCTTTTAGATTCATGACTACGCACTCCTAGCTCACGGAGAAACCTCGCTCCAACGTGGTATTACCATGCGTTTGAATCAAAATCTTCTTAATAAACACTGTCAAGTTAGGAAAGTTCTTGCCTGAACCAGCTATCAGATCTCTACAAAAAGTATCAAGGCGCTTCTCGCTACGGCGGTAGGAAGTCAGCAATGTCTTTATCGAATGCATACTCAATAGTTGTGATTATTTTGGCGACATCTATCAGCTACATTTCTCGCGAGATTATCTTTGTGAACCGTTTGCTCTATGCAAAATTCGAGCCATTTAAATGCTACTTCCGGGGAGCTTACCATGGTCAAGTAACAAGTTAGCTTCCAAGAAGAAGATGAATAAAAACACAACTGTAAGAAATGAGTTGAATAAACTGTCAGCCGGGGTGAGATTGTGCCATCCAATCCGTGACTTGTCAACCATCTTTTCCGGGTCAGAAGACTAGTCTTTCTTGGTTAAGGAGTCGAGGAAACCTATTCAAGAAATTTTGGTCTTGTGATCGCCATGTGATCGCGCACGATAGGACCCGTTGTTAAAACCAACAGCAGCAAATGAACACACAAACGGAACGGTGATATAAAATAAAACAATAGCTGCTGTCGGTAGCATGACCAGCCGCCAGCGGCGGTGGCTGCGAGTGAACTGACTAGAATTAGTTTATTGTGTGTTTCTTCTGATCGTCTTGATATACAATAATGAGATTTGATCACCGGCTGGGGAGCTGCGACAAACTGCGTTCTGCCGCAACATAGTCCCCCCCAAAACCGAAAGTTTTCAAATTCGGTTCACAATTGAATATCCATCGGGTTGGCTGAATATTGCGTTAAAGATGATGATTGATTATGGTATATCCCGACCTGACTCCGGATGATCTTTCCGCTGAACACTTGCTGGGTTGAGTACACTCTCGGATGCTGTAAGCCTCGATGCCGTAGAGCCATCCTACTACTGCGCTGAATCCGAGACCAGTGAATCCAGGAGCTGAATGTATCATGCTAAGCGGTTACGAATCGCCCACACCGGCATAGCTCCGCTGGGGGAATTATTGCTAAGCGGCTGCGCAATCGCCTGTACCGGCAAAAGCTGAAGTGCCAAGAAATTATATTCGAAGCCAGTTACAAACAATGCCGCACTCTCGTTGAGTCGGCCATTGTTATCGATTTTGCCGGGAACTTCCACAATTCGATTACCGAAATTTCACACGCGTTCTACTAGCGCACAGTTTAAACGCAGGTAATGAAGTCGCGGCTAGTATCAGTGTTCAGGCTGGTATCCTGGTCACGGCACCAAATATGATCGCGCACGATAGGACCCGTTGTTAAAACCAACAGCAGCAAACGAACACACAAACGGAACGGTGATATAAAATAAAACAATAGCTGCTGTCGGTAGCATGACCAGCCGCCAGCGGCGGTGGCTGCGAGTGAACTGACTAGAATTAGTTTATTGTGTGTTTCTTCTGATCGTCTTGATATACAATAATGAGATTTGATCACCGGCTGGGGAGCTGCGACAAACTGCGTTCTGCCGCAACACCATGAGATGGCTGACAAATAATGGGTTTGTATGGCACAGTCTCACCCCGGCTCGTAATGTTCTGGGAAATTCCCGGTTTTTTCTCGGTTCCAAACGATTCCAGGTTTTTTCCCGGTTCTCCCGGTTTTCCCGGTTGGGTGGCCACCCTGCGTTTGCTACCCTACATGAAGTACATGCAAGATTGAGATTTGAATTGCCTCATAGTTTGGAGGTTTTAACCAAGAAATACATTAGAGAATTACCGAGAGACTAGTTTGATACTTTCTATACTTTATGAATCCAATTTTATACTATTGTGAGACAAATCTTTAGAGTATGGCTTTATTTTATGTCGTTGATTCAATGTTGAATGTATTGCCTAAGTTGCAGCTTAAAATTATTGAATTGAAAAAAAATCGGTGAGAGAATTTTCGTCTTCAGGAAGCGAAAATTTTCAGTATTGATTCTCCTGAAATTATCATTAAGATTAGATTCTTTTTCATTTCCGTAACTAAGCAGCCGTATCATTGTTGATAAATGGAAATTAACAAAACGATTCCATGCGACAAAAAATCGGAAGTGATTCTCCGAGTGAGTGATTTTTTCCATCCTTGCGCATGATTACTACTGCATTTCCGAATTGTTTGAATGTTTAGTTTCCGGATTTGCATCATAAAAGGTTCCCGCTGGTCTCGAGGTATGTTGCTGGCCTAAAAAGCCAGTCGTCGGAGGTTTGAATCCAGTTCGACGAAGAGACATTTCCCGATCTGAAGAGCATGACTAAAATATTACAAAATTATATCAACAGTAGATTTGAATATTATATTCTGATACGATTTTGTATTTTCCCGCAAGCTTCTGACAACAAAATTGTATCTGAAAGAGTTATAATAACATATCCTGAAATGAAGTTGTTCTGGAACAAGTCTAACAAATTTGTCGTCTCAATCAAAACCAGTTATATCTAACAATTTTTGTTATAAAATTGTTCTATATACTACCTTATTTGGTTAGAAAGCTGATATGTTCGTAACAAAGTTTGATATGAGTTTGACACCAGTAGAATCATTTTTGTTATAATTTTCGTTATTTTAACACCTAACGGGACCAAATTGAAAACGCAACCTGAAAGGTTTTACTCGTAACAAGCTAACAGCTTCTGTTACTTTTTTGTTTTCTCTTTCTGATCGGGTTAGTATCATAGTGCTAACCGCGCAATTGTATTGTACAATATAACGGTGGGCTGCGAAATCTGTGTCAAATAAAAACACAAGGTTAAAATTCGAAACGGAATGTACCTGGGATTTGCTTCCGCATCACATAAAAGCAGCACACTGGCAACTACTTTTTTGATCGCTTCGAAAAAATAACTTGGGATGAGAAAGCCTTTCTTTTTCAGGATATTTTCTTGAATTCTGTCGGGCGTCCTCATTTGTGATGTCATTTCCTGTAGCACAACAGATACTCCTTCCAACCTCGTCTGATAATTTGAACGAGAAATCAAAAAAGAGACTTTTAGGTGAAAAATACACCATTTTAGAAGAAAAAAGAGACTTTAGAGACCTTTCGTTAAAGAAAGAGACTTTTTAGAGACTAGCTTCAAAATAGAGACCTAGTCTCTAAATAGAGACCTGCTACCAGCCCTGAAACATGCATATGCAAATATAATGAAATAAATATGCTTCAAATACATCACGCAAAAATCCAGATGACTACTTCTGGTTACCGGAGTACATTATAAAATGGCGAAATTTTGCCTAATCCGGGTATTTCGATGGCGAAGATGCCGACTTCATCCATTATGAGTATTGCGGAAGCGGTACACCCAGAGGCCAGAAATCAACTTAGGACGCCATTTTAAATTTCTAGATACATAGTAGCTTCCGGTTTCTGGAAAACAACCTTAAAGGGACAAACATTTCCCAATGTTTTTCAGGAACATTATTCCGGGCTCGAAAGCCAGGAGTAAACTCCATATTTCACTTTGAAACCCGATTTTGCAGCTTTCGGTTTCTGGAAAACATCCACACGTACACACCCACACACAAATGCAGAAAATGCTCGTTTCGTCGAACTGAGTCGAGTAGTATATGACATTCGACCATTTGGATCACTTTTCTACCTTTTAATTAGCCAGTGATCGTTAGGAGAAAGCCAATATGTTTACTTTCATTATGTGATTTCACATTTTTATAAACAACGGACAAAGTTACAATCCGATTACAATGAAATTCAATAGCAACCTATGGGGCAACTAGACCTTTCATTTGACACTAATTTTGTGAAAATCGGTTCAGCCATCTCTGAGAAAAATGAGTGAGTTTAAACAACCTCAGGATAAATTTTCTTTACATAACTTTTGAACCATATGTTCAATCATAACGAAATTTTAAAGTTAAGAGTTTTGGAGACAGCCAGATCATCTGAAATCAGTTTTATTGAAATCGGTTATGTGGTTTCTGAGATATTGATGTTTCGTGATTTTTACATTTTGATACATAACCTCCAAACTAAAAATCCGATTACAATGAAATTCAATAGCAACCTATGGCGCAACTAGACCTTTCATTTGCAATAAATTTTATGAAAATCGGTTCAGCCATCTCTGAGAAAAGTGAGTGAGAAAAAAAGTTGCACATACACACACACACACACACACACACACACACATACACACATACATACATACATACAGAAAATGAACAGTTCGTCGGAAGGGGTCGAGTGATATATGACATTCGGCCATTGGGACCACTTTTATACCTTTGGTTTTTCCAGTGATTGCTATACCTTTCTAGGAGAAAGGCAAAAACATTTAAAACATGCCGCGTAAGAAACGATTTTTTCGGGAATTCCGCGTAGAGAAACCGCGTAAATTCCGAAATCGACAAAAAAAAAACTACGTAAATTTCGAACACCGCGTACAAAAAGACTTTAGTGTATTTCACTATCTCATTGTAAAGCATTTTGTACTAATAGCGATAACTGTTTTGCGATTTCAATTTATCTTTTCAAATAGTTAATTCGAGAAAATCACGAGTTGAGGGTCCTGAGAGGTCTGGAAACCACGAAAAAAAGGAGTTTTAACTTGTTTTTTTGCAAAGCTTATGTTTCTGCGATCATCGTGATGTTTCTGAGCTTCCGACTACCGAAAGACGAACTTGATTATTTGGTTAGCAGCTGCTTGACAACGTGCCTTCAATTTTTTTCGCTAACACAACACAGTGTATGTGTCGGGTTTAACCCATTCCCGGCGGGTGATGCCATATGGTATCACCTGACATATAAATTTTGATAACAGTTTAACAACTATATTTGAAATTTCTAACAATTAAAAGTAGTTTGTGCCGATTGAATGTCATTTTTCGGTGTAAAAACTGATTTCTGTCCGCGGGGATAGGGTTAATATTTATTAAACCCGTAGCTAACCCCCGCCCGAAAATTTGATTTTCGTGAAGCTCGTACCCGAAGCTGTGAAATCCGAAATCGAGATTTCATGTTTGGGGTCGATTTTTCACACCAATTTTACACCTAACCCGAAGCATTGTACCTATCTCGAAAGGTATTAAAATTTAGAGATTCTTACAATTGTATGGTATAAGGTAAAGTAACCAGATAATTAGACTTTGAACGCAGAACAACAATTTAATTCTGTGATAATCAAAAATTACACGTGCATTAGAGTGCTAATGAAATGTATTAAAAAAATTGACCTTCGATTATCGTTTAGCGGTAGGGCTCAAAAGTTTCGTTTTCTCGAAAAAAGTCCCCATGCAAAATTTCAGCTCGATCGGACATCGGGAACACGTGCCTCAGAGTGGTCAAATGTTCAACTTTTTAATGCACAGTTCATGATATTGTCGATATCGATTTTTTTTATGCCAAATGTCTTAGAAATGCATGAAACGTCCAGATCTGGTGTTCACTCGAAAAAAAATTACAAAAAAATCGAGTTTTTGAGACTTCTGGGAAAACTTTTAAGTTGGGAGACTTGAAACTCTGACGTGCCACAAAGCACGTGTTCCCGTGTTCGATCGAGCTGAAATTTGGCATGGGGACTCTATTCGAGAAGACGAAACTTTTGACCCCTACCGCAAAACGAAAGTAGATTTTTTTATGCCGTTGGCCCCAAGCCCTACACATGGGTGGAGGACTTGGCGGTGATTCGTCAAGCGTATTTCCAAACACAAAGCTTAATTATAAAAATAATATTATAAATAACATTATAATAATAACAGAATAGTAACAATTTATTAAGATCAACACAATAATTGAATTCGCTTGTTTTTTTTTTCTTTTTTTCTGATTACGCTTGACTTATCACACCGCCGGTCTTATTTTTTTTAATCAATTAGCATTTATTTGACACGGCACAATACATATTTATGTTTTACGGAGCCAATTATTTCTAGTGTCTTACTTTATAAAGTATCTTATAAACTAAGAGCAAATTTTTTATCCTCGCTGCCGACTAGGAGCTAAAATTAAATCTAATTAAATCATGTTAACATGTTGTTTCTGATCAGTGGTTCTATGTTTTTGTTCGTTGGTGTTCAAATAGCCATATGGTGTGTGTCACTGAGCCACGATATCACGGAAGGTCTCGGGTTCTCGGTCCTGACGAATTCGTGTGGGGTTCAGATGATAATTCCAAAATCGAGGGTCCAACGTATTCTTGTCTTTTTGTTGAATGTAGACGGAAGGGAGTGGGACTAGACTGGGGCATGGATGGTTTTCAGGAAAACGCATATGAGGGACATGTAGGGAAAGTCACGGCTCGCCAAGACATCACGAACAGGAACAGCTGGTAGTCCACCTCCAGCCCGAAGGGAATCTATCAATTTAGACCTGGCGTCACGATGTACAGGACATGACCAAACAATATGCTCTATGTCGTGATAACTTTCACCACAGGCACAGATACCGCTTTCGCTGAGGCCAATACGACGGAGATGCGCGTCAAATTTATAGTGATTGGACATAGGCCGAGACATCATGCAAATGCAATCTCGACCTACATCCAACCCCTTGAACCACGGGTTCGTCGATACCTTGGGTATAATGGAATGTAACCACCTTCCCAGTTCCCCTTTGGTCCAAGAATTTTGCCAACTGATGATCGTATTCTGACGTACAAATGCGAAAAATTCATTGAAAGCAATTGGTCTTTCATAAATTTCACCGTTTGTTGCGCCCACCTTAGCCAAAGAGTCCGTTTTCTCATTGCCCGGTATCGAGCAGTGCGAAGGGACCCACACTAAGGTAATCTGAAGTGATTTTTCGGATAAAGCACTCAGATGTTCCCGTATTTTCCCCAAGAAATACGGAGAGTGCTTAACATCCTTTATCGATCGGAGAGCCTCAATAGAACTGAGACTGTCCGTAAAGATGAAGTAATGGTCCGTGGACATTTTTTCGATAATCCCTAGGGTGTATTGAATTGCAGCTAATTCTGCGACGTAAACTGATGCAGGATTATCGAGCTTATGGGAGACGGTTAAATTGTTATACCGAAGCCAGTGGACCCATTATCGCAGTTGATGTTTCGATATTTATTATTAAAAATTTTGGAGATCCGCTGCACGCGTAAATGATCCGGGATTCCACGAGATTCTTCTATCATGGAAGTGTCGAAAAACGCAGTGGGATCAGAAGTATTAGATAAGCTGACACGATTTGGAATATACGAGGAAGGATCAATATTCTGGGACTTGTGATTGAAATACAATGTCATGAAACGGGTTTGGGAATTCAATTCGACTAGCCTTTCAAAACTGTCAATCACAGGACGGTTCAAAACCTCACATTTGATAAGAATACGAGAAGATAGACTCCAAAAGCGGTCTTTTAACGGAAGAACCCCAGCCAGAACTTCCAAACTCATCGACCCATACTGCATGCAACCTAAGGCGATACGCAAACAACGATATTGAATTCGCTCCAGTTTGATCAAATGTGTGTTTGCTGCGGAGCGGAAGCAGAAACACCCGTACTCAATTACAGGCAATATCGTTGTTTGGTAAAGCCTTATGAGGTCTCCTGGGTGGGCTCCCCACCACGATCCGGTTATTGTACGAAGAAAATTCACTCTTTGTTGACATTTTTTCATCAGATACCTAATGTGACAACCCCAGGTGCCTTTAGAGTCGAACCAGACACCAAGATACTTATGCACCAAAACCTGAGAGATCGTTGTACCCATTAATTGTGATTGGAGCTGAGCAGGTTCATGCTTCCTAGAAAAAAATACAATCTCAGTCTTCTCCGGAGAGAATTCGATACCTAGCTTAAAAGCCCAAGCGGACAAATTGTCCAAAGTATCTTGCAATGGTCCTTGCAAATCGGCAGCTCTGGATCCTGTAACAGAAACCACGCTGTCGTCCGCAAGTTGTCTTATCGTGCATGAATTTGCCAGACATTCGTCGATTAAGCATGAGCACTGGGGAAGACCCATGTAGCTGATGCAAAAAGTTGCCAAATCGCCATGCGTACAATGCATGTGCTTTTCGGACAACAAATGGTGCAAAAAATTGTTTAAAATTGGAGAAAATCCTTGTCGGTGAAGTTTACCCGAAAGAATGTCAATAGAAACGGAATCAAAAGCCCCCTTAATGTCCAAGAACGCAGACGCCATTTGTTCTTTGCGAGCATACGCCAGCTGATTTTCTGTTGAAAGCAATGCAAGACAATCATTCGTCCTTTTGGCACGGCGGAAGCCAAACTGAGTATCTGACAGTAGACCATTCGATTCGACCCAGTGGTCTACACGACGGAGTATCATTTTTTCCATCAATTTCCGGATACAGGATAGCATTGCAATCTGCCTATAAGAGTTGTGATCAGATGCTGGTTCTGATGGTTTTTGGATGGCGATCATCTTCACTTGCCTCCAATCCTGCGGTGCAATGTTTTGCTCCAGAAACTTATTGAACAAGTTCAATAAGCGCCTCTTGGCAGTGCCGCGTAGATTCTTCAACAAGTTGAATTTGATTCTATCGAACCCAGGCGCGTTATTGTTGCAGGACAGGAGGGCAACTGAAAATTCTGCCATCGTAAAAGGTGATTCTATCGCGTCCTGGCCCGGAGACGTATCGCGAACAAAGTTTTGCGCAGGGACAGAGTCCGGACATACTTTTCTGGCAAAATCAAATATCCACCGACTTGAAGACTCCTCGCTTTCGTTGACCGTTAAACGATTTCGCATTCTTCGGGCTGTGTTCCAAAGAGTGCTTATCGATGGCTCCTTCGATGTTTCGTTTACAAACCGACGCCAATACCCGCGTTTCTTTGCTCGGACCAAGCTTTTAAACTTGGTTTCAAGCTCCGAATACCGTATATATTCCTTGGCATCACCTATGTCCCGAAAAGCTAAATACGCGTCGGATCTCTTCGTGTAGACATCAGAGCACTCTTTGTCTCACCATAAAGTGGGAGGCCGTTCTTTGATCGTTACGCCGGGATATTTCTTCGTCTAGGCTTGCAAAGCGGCGTCGAGAATCAAGCCCGCGAGAAGGTTGTATTCTTCAAGTGGTGGATGATGTTGATGTTGAATTGACTCAACAGCTTCTGAAACCATCCTCTCGTTTAACTTCCAATCGATATTCCGTGTGAGGTCATACGGAATATCAACTGGCCGCATGCGAGTTGACCCGTTAGTAATTGAAATAAGAATAGGCAAATGGTCGCTACCGTGGGGATCGAGGATTACCTTTCATGCGCAATCCAACCGTAGCGACGTCGAACATAAGGAGAGATCCAAAGCACTTGGACGTGCTGGAGGTTTAAGGACACGTGTCATTTCACCGTTGTTTAAAATTGTCATGTCGAAGTCATCGCAAAGGTTATAGATCAAAAAGGAGCGGTTATCATTTGAAGAAGAACCCCAAGCCACGCCATAAGAGTTTAAGTCTCCCAAAATCAAACGTGGCGAGGGGAGAAGTTCTATTACATCAAAGAGCATCCGTTGCCCAATCTGTGCTCTGGGGGGAATATACATTGAGGCAATACAAAGCTCTTTACCTTGTATTGTCATTTGACAAGCGACAACTTCAATGCCTGGAATCGAGGGGAGGTTAATACGATAGAAAGAATAGCACTCTTAATCCCTAGAAGTACTTCTCCATATGGGGTGTCTCGATCAAGGTGAATAATGTTAAAATCATGGAAGTTGAAATCAATGTTTGAAGTAAGCCAAGTTTCACAAAGGGAAAATGCATCGCATTTGTATTTATTAATCAAAACTTTGAAAGAATCAATTTTCGGAATAATACTTCTATAATTCCACTGTACGACAGAGATAGAGTCCTTCATTGCGGCAGATGAATTAGCCATCGAAGGATACAATCGCTGCTAGGAGGGGCCATTTGGCAGTCAACTGCTCCAAAAATAATCTAACTGTTGGGAGGAATGCTGTAAGAAAAAATTCAATCGGATCGGGTACATTGAAAGTTTCAAACATCCAGGCCACAATGTCTGTAAAATTCACCAATCCAGCATTTGATTCATCAACTGGATGTGGAAGAGGAACAACTGGGGTTTTAGATGTTCCTGAGAGTACTGGGAACTCCTTCTGGGACTTTAAATTTCCAAGCCCAGGTGAAGTTTGCTTCGGTTTTCCGCAGCACTTTTAGTTTTGGTTGTACTTTTCTTTCCACTTTTGGAAATCCTAGGACCTTTTCTGGGAAGTTTAGGTGAGGAAAGATTTTTTCTCTTTCTAGACTTCCCAGGATTGGCATAAGGTGTTCCCGTAGGTGGATCGTCCGAGTCGGTTTCATCTGAAGACAAGAGATCAAAGGGGTTCACTGTTATGGTAGAAGTGGTCCTGGTCTCTTTGAGCATATCAGTGTAAGAGCGCTTCGAACGCTCTTTGAGAGACCGTTTTAATTTGTCCTTGCGTTGTATGTACACCGCGCACGTGGAGAGCTCATGCTGATTCTCCCCACAGTGGATGCATTTTTCAGCATTTCCATTGCAAGAATCCTCAGCATGGTTTTCCCCACATTTACCGCACCGTGCCTTACTGCAGCAGTAGGCGGCAGTGTGACCTAACTGCTCGCAATGAGTGCAGTTCATTACACGGGGTACATACAGCCGCACAGGCAGACGAACTCGATGAATCGAAACGTGGGTAGGAAGCGCGGATCCGGAGAATGTGACACGATACGAGTCTGACGGAGTATACGTTTTCTTACCTCCTACGAGTGATACTGACCGCAGTTGTTTCACATCAAGTACTTTTACCTCAGGTAGGCTGCTGTTCTTGAAACAACCCACAGCATCCTTCAAGAGGCACTCGACGGACAGACTCAAATCGGTCACAACACCGTCGATCTCCACATCTCGCGCGGGAACGTACATGCGATACTCCCTCGTAAAAGCTCCAAACAAGCTATGGCCTGTTTCAAGTCATTCACCACGACACGGAGCTTGTTTGGCCTGACTTTCGAAATTTCAGTCACTGCATTGAAATGTGACGTCAGGTCCTTCGAAATTTAAATTATGTTCAGTGATTTCAAAGGGCCTACAACACTATCAAAGGGCCTGTCTTTTGGTCCGGGTAAAGCCTAACACGTGGAGAAGGTGAAGATATTCGGAGGAAGAGGAGGTAGGAGGGACAGGGTCAGGAGGGCTCGGAGACGGAGGATCGGGGGATGGGGTATCCACATCCATTGCGCTTAAGTTAGCGCACTGGCACACTGGACAAGAAACACGTACCTTCTCTTCTTTGTTTTGAAGTTTTTGTTGTCTTCAACAGCAAAATCACCGAATCCTACGGTGCTGGAGCGAGCAGCTTCGCAGCGACACAGCTATACAATAGGATGACCTTCGAGGCGGATTATCGGATTATCTGCAGCAGCACAGCATCAGGCAAGCAATGCCTTTTCTTTGTTGTTTTATTCACACGCGGTGTTTATAGCGAGAAGATCACAAAACGCGTCCGTTAGTGCCGAACGTTCGGTACAGAATGACCGCCGATCTAAGTTTCGCATGACCTAACAAAAATAAATACTGTCGGGGTCTGTAGGGCTTAATAGAGGTTTATACTAACCCTAAAACCACTAATAAAACCTCGTGACTAACGTCCATCCATTGCACTCATAGATATAATGTAGCATTACTAATCCTTCCAACTTCTCTGACAACTGCTACTACTATTACTCTCGTTATTATTATTCTGCTATATATACATGTGTGTATTAGGGTGTCCCAAAAAAAAATCCATGTTGAAAAAGTCAAGGTGCTCAGCCCTAAATTGAAAGATAATGTTATTTATAGCATTTTTGTAGAACATTTCGACTTTCTAAAAAATTGTTTTCAGGTTGCCCAAACGTGATTTATGAAAAAATGACTTTTTTCAGCTACAAACCCACTCTTTTGCACTTTTTTCAATTCTGTTCGATTCCTAAATTTTTCCATATATTTTTTTATTTTTGTGGGATTGTTTTTGAATATTTTGCATGGTTCAGTTCAGCATTGCATTCAGTTTTTTGACTCCCAGAGCCCATTTAACATCACAAAAAAAATATTTTTTCGAATAATTTTTAGATAAAACCCTACAAAACACAAATGAAAAAAAAATTTTGATCAAGAACTGAAATTTTCATTGCAAAGCGGGATTTACGACGAAAGTTTACATGCAAAAAGATACTCGATATCTTATCGTGGAGCTGAGATATTGGCATTTTTGTATGTGATGGGAAACTATGCATTTTAAAAAATATGTTGAATAACTGTTTTATTTTGGGAGATAAAA
This sequence comes from Wyeomyia smithii, assembly GCF_029784165.1. NCBI lineage: Eukaryota > Metazoa > Arthropoda > Insecta > Diptera > Culicidae > Wyeomyia > Wyeomyia smithii. Next base: position 115,434,657 of record NC_073695.1, on the reverse strand, counting down.
AATAACAATGTTCAGAAAACAAATGCATTTTTAGATGGCTGATAACTTACTAGAAGGTTTTAAAAATTCGGAAAAATTTGCGAAAAAAGTTAGAACGGAAATTGTGATTTTCAGTGCCTTCTATTTGAAAACTCAATGTTGCTCGTAATATATAAGAGATAGAAACATGATGTCTTCGGTAAAGTTTCTTGTTTTAAAATAACCTAAAACTTTGTCGAAGACACCGTGCGTCTATCTTATTCTGATTAAAAAGTAAATTTTTTATCTCACTCATAGGTGGATTGATCACCCATCTTTCTACATTAAAAGATGCATTTTAGAATATCCTGACACTCCTCCGAACATACCTTATGGCTATAATCATCATTTGAATCCCTATTATGAAATTATACGCACAAACGGCAAAATAAAACACTGTGCAGATATTGAGCTTTAGTGGTATTTTTGACAAAATGCATAGTTTTCCATCACATGTATAAACGCCAATATCTCAGCCCCCCGATAAGATATCAAGGATCTTTTTTCATGTAAATTTTCGTCTTGAATCCCGCTTTGCAGTAAAAATCTCAGTTCTTTATCAAAAAAATTTTTCTATGTGTTTTGAAGGGTTTTATCTGAAATTTATGAGAAAAATTCACTTTTTTGTGATGTTCAATGGGCTCTGGAAGTCAAATAATTGAATGCGATGCTGAACCAAACCATGCAAAATATTCAAAACAACCCCACAAAAAATAAATAACATATGGAAAAATTTAGGAATCGAACAGAATTGAAAAAAGTCCAAAAGAGTGGGTTTGTAGCTGAAAAAAGTCGTTTTTTCATAAATCACGTTTGGGCAACTTGAAAACAATTTTTCAGAAAGTCGAAATGTTCTACAAAAATGCTATAAATAACATTATCTTTCAATTTAGGGCTGAGCACCTTGACTTTTTCAACATCAATTTTTTTGGGACAGCCTAGTGTGTATGCATATGTGTTTTCACTCGTATGTTTTATTTTTTTCTCATTCAGCTGTTTTAACTGCGCGAATTTATTTGTTCCCAGTGTCAATCCCAGTTGCGATCTAATGGCAATTTCATTTTTCCACCCAGCCCACCCACTTTCGCTTGATTTGATTTTGACCCAGTATTAACACGGCGCGTAAATTCGTAAATTTGTCACTTTCAATCCACCGCCGCATGTGCTTAGTTCATAAACAATTATCTGGCATCTCTATCTTACTTGCGTTCTAAATCGTGATGCCGTTTCTTTATTCTTGGGTAGATTTGCACTGACCCAGTGGAATAAAAAAACGCCATAACTGCTGTCAGAACGATTCTTTTTCGCTTTGATTCGACCCATTATTGCGCAGTTGGCACCCTAAAAGATAGTTGCGCAGCGTATTTCGATTCAGTTTTGGCACACCAATACATGAGCTTTGAATGTAGGCAACTGCCTAGCAACTCTTTAGCTTACGTCGTGAGTCGCAGTATCGTTTCATTATTCCAGGTGTTGGCACTGACCCAGTGGAGTGGATAACTTCGCTATCAGTTATACGTTTTTGGTAAAATGAATTTTATTGGGTGGTGGTATATGTTGGCAGTCTGAATGTGGATGTATGTGACAGTACTTCACGGCTTTCTCGTGAACCACTCCGATTTTTTTTTTTTTTGCGGTTGCGAGATAAAATATTTATAGATCAATGAGAACGACCAAAAGAACCATGGCAAGCAAAGCAGTAACGCACACGGACTTGCATGGGACATGTCGAAAGGCGCGACCGAGGACAGAATGGGAGGACGGCATGAATGAGAGCAACAGACGCAACGACCAGTGACACGAGTAAGACCGTTGGCATTAGTATCGATGTGGTGAGTAAGGTGATATGAACCGGTGACAACAGGTACGTTCTCCATTTACAACACATAATTGCCGTTGAAAGCTTCAGTCCAGAGTAAATTCGCTCACATGTGCTCTTTTGATTGCCAGTGACCAGTTCGTCAGACTGAATTGCTCCTGGAGGTTTTGACATTATAACCTGGGCCTAGTGTAGAAGTAATTCGCTTACAGCGACCAGCTAGACAACCCACCCGAAGAAGAAGAAGAAGATATATGCCATTGGCCATTGGAAAATTTTCTAAGACCCAGAAAGTTGGCACTCTAATGTGCATTGTATGAAAAAAAAATGACCATTGAAGTGCGTTCAGCAATGGGGTTCAAAAGTTTCGTTTTCTTGAACAATTTTTTCATACATAAGTTCAGCTCAATCGAACTTCGAGAAGTGTTGCCTCGAACCGGTCAAAGTTTCACTTTCTTGACTGATGAAGTTCATGAATATATACCAAACATATAGAATTTTTTTGCATGTAAATGTTTTAGAAATGCATAAAACGTCGAGATCTGGTGTTATCTAAAAATAGAACAAATTTCGACTAATACCGGCTCTCTGCAACTTAAAAATTTTTGAGCAGGAAAACTCTCCATTGGCCCCAGTTCAAGTCCAAGAAAGTCAATTTTTTTTTCATTTTTTTGGAGATAATACCAGATCCCGACGTTCCATTTATTTTCAAGATATTTGGCATAAAGAAACTCCATACCGACAACCGTCTCAGTGAAAATAAGTAACATCTGGTGGTTTTGTTTGCTGAAGAAGAGTTTCAATCATTGAATGCATAAAATGATACATGAGAAATATATAATTTTCACCTTGAAAACAATCAGCAAAACCTTACCCTGGTTCTATGCTACACATTTCCATTCAAAACTCGACCTTCAATTTGTTTAGTGTATAAGACAATTGCGGGGCTAGAGCGCTACTATTCTACTGACACCAATAATGTCTCCCGAGCCGAGACTCGTACATGCTTGTTGGGCCAGCATCATACCACAAGGACAGCTGGGAGGACACAATGAATTCTTCCAAAAAAAAATGTTAGTTTTGAAACCGGTTAGAAAAAATATATCGATATGTACCTATGTTGTCTTTTTTTAGTGAAAAGCTTTTGCACTATCAAAACAAACAAAACGTTTGTAGGTAGGTACCTTACTTCAAATTTTTGTATAAGTTTGAAATTGGAGTAAGATACAAGATGAAATCTTGAAGCCGAACGGAATACATAGCAATCAAACAGGTGAAATATGTTTACATTTATAAAGCTACATCAAAAGCTGCTAACCTCAAATTGCTGCATTTCGTACCGGTTGTAGTGTTCTCACTTACCCAAGAATATGTACATCCTTGGTACGCCGGACTTCTCTTCCGCTAGTTTAAATGCTTTTGTCCAGGGCTTTGAACCATCCTTCAGCGATGCCTCGATCGATGTCCGTATTTCTTCGATTTTATTGGCCATGTTAATGTTGTTTCGTAGATCAATAATGCACGCGGCTTACTGTTAAAATTAAAAAAAAGCAAATGCCTAATGAAAATTGTTCTACTATTAACACAACTAAACAGATGATTTTAGAAGAAAAGCTAGATTTTCACATAAAAATTATTTTTAGGTTTGACAAAAAAAAAATTTGTGCGAGATGACTCGCACGTAGTTTAAAAAAAAAATGCTACCTACTCAAAAAGCAAACAAGTGTAGGAAACTCTTATCTGTGAATCACTGGATTGGCACGACTAAAGACATAATTTCATCAGAAGTTTACTTACTTTTTCGTTGCGATATTAGTAATCACAGTTTAATAAATGGCTAATGATTTGTTTGAGTCACGATACGTCGCGATAAAAAATGGTGAATAAATGACAACGATGACAGCAGGTTAAGCAAGCGTTCCTATTTTGTCAATTTCGTAAAGGTGAATAAGCTAAACAAGTAGGGTTGTAGGGATGGGAAACCTATCGATAATTATCGATAGTATCGATAGCGGCCGGCTATCGATAGAATCGTTAAGCTTTCAGCGTTATCGATAGTTATTGATATTTTCCTCTCATTGGCACTCATACTCCACAATGATGCCAGGACTGAAAAAATAAAATTGGCTTTGCCATTGTTGAAAGACTTCGATGCTTGTTTGCTCTCACACGAAATCCTGTTTAAAATTGTTAGAAAATTGACAGATAATCATTTTCGCTCACTCTAACTTGTGCGGACAACGACGTGATTTCGCATGAGTGCGAATTATGTGTGTGAATAAACTTTTAAATATTGTTTCTGTCCACAACGGAAGCAACACTTTGTTGTTTTTCTTTAGCTGGTTCTAGCTGTCAAACTATCGATAATTATCGATAGCTATCGATGACAGTAGGAAATTTATCGATAGTTATCGATAGCCATTTTAGTCGATGTTTCCCATCCCTATAGGGTTGTTGATATTTTATCGATATTTGATATTATCGATATTTACTCGTCACAATATCAATATTTTTGACCGATATTGGCGCATTTGGTATTATCGATATTTCGATATTGCGACTCGATATTGCTGTCCGATATTCTCGGTTGCCATCAGGGGAGTGCTACCGGCAAAATTTTGCCTACCGATCATAAATTCATCATGGCATCAAAATTAAATTTAAAATGCTTACACACAATATAAGATATTCATTAAAAGTGCACATTATACTGAAAACAAACGTTAAGCAGGGTGACACTCAAAACTCGAAATTAAATTCCCGGTTTTTTTCCCGGTTTTTCCCGGTTCGTTCAAATATTTTTGTCGGTTATTTGTACTTCAGAATTATGCATTTTTTCATACAGTTAAGGGTTAAAAAAGCGTGACTGTCGATTTACATCCCATTATCGAATTACATTCTAATATAGTCACTTTTTAAGCGTGTTCAGGCTTATTATAATCCAGAAATATTGTTGCAGAAATTCGAAAAATGTGACGGACGTCATCTTTTTCAAGAGGATAACGTTTGCGGTAAAAAAAATGGTACCCCGCCACGTCAAAAACGGACATCGTGCGGCCATTTGTAGACGCCTGGTATGCCGTTCCGGCATCTACAATATCTTGACACAATTGGACAACAATCAAAGCATCGGAACAAAGCCCAGTTCTGGACGGCCAACGACCCTGAACGACAAGAAGCTTCAAAGGATGCTGAAGAGGGAAACCGAGGGAAAAGTGGCTAAATTACTGCGTGCACTTGGTCGGGAGGTTGGTGCATGCGGTAAAACAGTGAAAAAGTTGTTGGAAAACATGGGCATACATGTCAGGAAGCAGCAGTCCCGTCCACTGGTGCTAGTCTCGGAGCTGCAGGCAATGACGCAGCGACAGAGGTTTAAGATGGTCAAGTCGATTTCCCTGGCAAATCGCGATGTGACAGTGGTGATGGACGACGAGACCTTTCTAACCCTAGATGACAACGATTAGTAGGGCACTTTGTATTTTACCTCCCCTACGAAGAAAGTGAGCACCGAGGTGAAGTATATTTCACAGACCAAGTTCCCCAAGAAGGTGCGGCTGTGGCTGACAATCAGCGAGAAAGGGATGTCAATGTTGCTCTTCTTTTGCTCCGGGCTGGCCGTGAACGAGGAAATTTCCAGTACGAAGTGCCTGCCAGAAGTTGTGTCGTTTATCAAGAAATACCATAAGGGCGAAGACACGGTGTTCTGGCCAGATTTGGCGTCAGCCCACTACTCGAAGCGATCTTTGGAGGAGATGGAGAATTTCTGGGCAAACTTGAAGTGCAAGATCTATTCCAACAATTTTGTCGCGAAAACGGAGGAGGAATTAATAAAAAACACAGAAAAAGCTTGAAAACATGCCTGCACGCAGGTTTTCGTCCGCCATGGCGAATGTTCCGGTTAACTGCCGGAAGGCCGCTCGCAGGGGCGTAGAATTTTTAAAACTTATAAACAACGCATATAATACTCATTACCGGGGACTCCTAGGCCAAATTAAGTTTGTAGGAACCGTTTTTACCTCAACCACCGAAGATTCAATATATAAAAGAATTACACTTAAACACATTAGCTTCAAGAGCACGGGCCGTGGCATTCTTCTTTCTGGCTTCTTCATCTTGATCTGAATTCTCCTTCTTCTTTGTCTTCAACAATTCAATATATCGGCTATGTGAAACGCGAGCGTAATAGATTAACGACTTGGTGATATCAATTTCGTCTTCACCACCGGCATCCTGTACTGCATCGTACACCAATCGCTGGATCAAAATCTCCATAATAAACACGGTCAAGTTAGGACGTTTCTTGCCTAAATCAGCTATCAGATCTCTACAGAAAGTTTCAAGGCGTTTTTCACTACGGCGGTAGGAAGTCAGCAATGTCTCCGTCGAATGCATACCCAACAGTTGTGAGTATTCTTGGCGAAATCTGTCAACTACAGTTCCCGTGAGATTATCTTCGTGAACCATTTGCTCTAGGCAAAATTCGAGCCGTTTCACTGCTAATTCCGGGGAGCTTACCGTGGTCAAGTTAGTTTCCAAGAGAAAGATGAATAAAAACAAAACTGATATAAGCACTGTGAGAAATGAGTTGAATATACTGGCAGCCGGGGTGAGATTGTGCCATCCAGCCCGTGACCTGTCAGCCATCTCTTCCGGGTCAGAAGACCTTGGTCGTTTTCAAGAAAACTTATTCGAAGAATTTTAGTGATCGCCATGAGATAGCTGACAATCTCACCCCGGCTTGTAATATTCAGTGAAATTCCCGGTTTTTTCCCGGTTCCAAACAATTCCAGGTTTTTTCCCGGTTTTCTCGGTTGGGTGGCCACCCTGGTTAAGGCTGGGTTTTCCATTGATAAATATATTTATTCGAAAAAAGGTCAATAGAAATTAAAGGACGTTTACTCTATTTCAGCTATTTTGGGGCAAACCAACTAAAAAGTAGGTACCAGAATTGTTGGTATTAGAATCAATAAGTGCTAGATGGAAAATGTAAGCAGTTCGACAGAAATATGGTTGCCATTTTTCTTTTTTTATTGACAGCATGTATAGAGCGAATTTCCAGGTAGGATGCTTCAGTAACTGGCTGCTGATTAGTCAATGGATCAGTGACGATTAGGAGACGCGGCTCACGAAACGTCGGTTTAATCTGATTGGAAAATGCACCTTGCGTAAAGCGATCAGCAAACGGCCCGCTGTCCTAACGGACGAGATGAAATAGCAAACCCTTCGCCGGAATATGCAATACTAAAGCAGGTATTAGACGACGAAAATATTTGCTATTTTTGGTACGATTTTTATTTGCACAAAATAAAATCTGTATTAAAAAATAGCAAATATTTGCTTCGTCTAATACCTGCTTAAGGCATGAAACATGCTGAACACCAACGCGACCGATCGGGTGAGATTCTCGCTGTAGCTTAATGAACAACTCTACTCACGGCTGTTTATTTACCTTCGGCAAGAATCTCGCCCGATCGCTCACGTCGGCGTTCAGTTTGTTTCAGGCCTAACTAAAATCCAAGCAAAAAATATATGAAGGAAAATATCGATAAAATATCGATATCAACACGCAATATCGATTTCAATATCGATGCCGCTTTTAATATCGATAAAACGAATATCGATATTTTATTTTTAATATCGACAACCCTATAAACAAGCTATACCAAACCAGAGATGCCAGATTTTTCCGAAAAATGTCAGCTACTGCTTGAAAAAAAAATCTGCAGAAACTATAGAAAAACTGTGATTATCTGCGAAACAATAAAAATCTGTACACGGGCTATAAAAGTCAAATCTTCACAACCGCTATCCTTGTACCAAACTTTATTCATGACAGAGATGCTAGATGTTTTTGAAAAATATCTGAAACTGCTCGAAAAATCGAAAAAAAATAGCTAGATAACTATTATATTTAATTCATCAGCTAATTACATTCTTTGTCCTATGACTTACATTTTAAGCTATAAAGTAGGCAATGTATGAACATAGGCTGAGGGTGTGATTTAGACCACAGAGAACAGACGTTTATCTGCTTTTCAAAGGATGTATAAAAACTTGTAACCGTCATTTAACCGTGAGTGGTAATGCTTCCGTTATGTGTGACAAACCAAGCACTGATATCGATAAAATATCGATACAGCAATATTTATGCAGTGCAAAGGCACCACAAGACAGCAGTCGTTAGTGTATTATCACATACATAAGACATACGTAACACTCAGGAGGCAATCTTCTAAAAAAAAGTTGGTAAAATGAACTACTCGAATGGTACCATACCACATACATAAGACATACGTAACACTTAGGAAGAAATCTTTCAAAAAGATTGGTACAAAATGAACTACTCGAACGGTACCACACTCTGAATAAAATCACTGTTTGAGTTGTTTTCGAAGGCAGTGTACCTGCGCAGCCCTGCATTTGTCTCGTTCCCACTCGAAAAATGCTGCATTGATTTTGTAAACAACTTTTTGGCAGTTCCTTATGGGATTTTCTTTGGGGCTCGATGAAACCGAGAAAAAAATTCATTTTGTTCATTATTTGTCGAGCAGTTGGACAGGACGAGGTACGGAGTACTATGGGGCAACGTGTACCAGAAAAAATGCCAGTGTTACGTATGTCTTATGTATGTAGCGGCACTAGTGTACAAGTGATTTATAACGCAATTCTCTTTGAAAATTTACACAGAATTTTCGATCAATGTTGTTCTTGCTTGGACGTCTGTCTGTGGTGAAGCTTTCGTTATTTTGACAGTTCTATTTTTCGGAATCTCGGTAAGAGCTTTTTTAATTCAACGTAATCTCGGTTAAATGATGTCAAGCTTCCGAGATTAGGTATTTTAGTTTACTTAACTCGGAAATTTTCTGTTTTACGGATTTTTTCGGCAAACAAATTTACGGTATTCCGGTAAACACAGTCGGTTTCCGATTTCTCAGTAATTTTGTTACGGAACAACGGTAAACGAAAATGTTTTCAAGTAGTTCGGTATTTTACTCTACCGAGAAAACATTATGCAGTTAAGTGTGTAGCACCATCTGCTGCCGTGTTCGTGCTGCGTCTTGTATTTCAACATCAGCGCTAGCGTACATGCATGCGTCATATTAGGAACTACAAAATATGTATGAGATTGAATGACAGCGCCCCAGACGTTGTTATCGCGCGATGACGATTATTCGATTGAAAATTTGAAACGACCGTTTTTATGTGGCGATGGAGCTGGGTTCCAATGTTACGTCTGTTAGTCTATGATTAATCTGTGAACTGAAATTCAACCTTGACTCCATTCAAAACTAATGACGATGCCGGAGCCGGGTACACTGTTTTAGTATATGGGTGTTTGACAGTCACTTCTACCTCCTGTTAATGTGAAACCAAAATTTTGATTGGAAGGCAAATTTTTGACGTTTACACTCCCCTGGTACAGCTTCTTTTACCAAAAGTGAGTGATATCTTACTCAGTTTAAAGCAAAAAATATGAACAGTGCATTGCATATGTAAATAATAATGTCATTTATGCAAGTTTAGAAAAAGAGCAGTAATTTAAGATATTATTGATAGAGATCGTGAATAAAAATGTCCCAAACTTTAAATATAGACGGAAGTTTGCATGAAGGGGTACTCTCTACAACAAAATAGTTCCGAGAATATGTTTTCAATGCTTAAATTGTTTTAGGGTGGTCAAATTTTGCGAATGGCGCTTTGTTTCAGTATACTATGTAAAAAGCCGATTAGAATATACAATATTCGCGGAGGGAGAAAAAAACCAGGATTAATGGCTCAGCACACCAAAGGTATAGAACTGCTAAGAGATATGTGCAGAGCGCGGGTAAAAGGTTTAAAGATTGGATCAATGGAAATTGAATTCTATCCTGGAGAAATTGGCCAAGGAACGTTTATAGCTCATGTGCAAACAGCCGGTAGCGTTAGTCTGTTAATGCAAGCTGCGCTTCCAGTAGCAATTTTTGGAGCTGGACCAATTACGTTAGATCTCAAAGGAGGTACTAACGTAGATATGGCCCCGCAAGTGGATTTCATGACAGAGATATTTCGACCCAACATGGAAAAGTTTGGTGCCACGTTCGATTTTGATCTGCTTCGACGAGGTTATTTTCCAAGGGGAGGTGGACACTGCATAGTAAAAGTGAGAACGATCCGATCATTGAAATCTGTGACTTTGGTAGAGGTCGGATCAATTAGTCGCTGCTTCGGCTGGAGTTTTGTTTCCGGTGCCGTCCCAGTTAGAGTACATATTTGTAAATAAAAATATTTCAGAATAGGCAAATGTAATTTGACTTTTTAACAGGTTGCTAATCAGTTAGCTAGTGGAGCCAAGAATGAATTGATACACATTTGCAAGGAAAATATAGATATAGAAGAATATCAGGAAAGTGTGGATATAGCTACAGACAATTGTTCTGGAATTATGTGAGTACAAGTTAGAGAATCATTCTATTTTAATAGGTAAATATGGTACTATATCTTTTCATTTTTACGTTTCCGGAACAACAATTTTTAAGCTAAGACTGCGTAGATATCATTTAACCAATCGATGATTTAATTAAAATAAAGTACTGTTTGAATAAAAAAAAACACTACACAAGAAAGTTAACCATCTTTCCAGATTGGGCATCGAAACAAGCACTGGATCGATAATAGGAGGAGCAGCACTAGGCAATCGCCAAAAAGACTCTTTCTTGATAGGCCAAGAAGCCGCTAGCGCAATCACCTCTGCTTATAATTCACGAGCGTGTGTTGATCGCCATGTCCAGGACATGCTGGTCGTGCTAATGGCGCTTGCAGAAGGCCATAGCAGAATTAAAACGGAACCATTGACGTTACATACACAAACTGCAATTTATGTGGCAAAACTAATGACTAATGTGAGTTTTGTGAAGTCCAAATATCCTAACTGACCCACGCATATTTACAGGCCAAATTCACAATATCTGAGCAAGATGACGGCAGCTTTATTATAGACTGTATTGGAATTGGTATCAAGAATCAGTTTCACTAGTGAAATAGATAAAAAACTAATTTCTTAGCATGGAGTGAAGGATCACGAGTTTCTTGAAAGAAATAAAAAAGTATCATACCAAATGCTATAATGAAAGCTTTGTTGGGAACTGTTGATAGCGGCTGTATTTCAAGTGAGACATTACAAGTATCGACTAGAATTTGTTTTACTGGGGCCAAAGAAATCTAGGTCAATAACCTAATTTTCAGAGTCAAAGCTGCGGTATCACATAATTTCGAAAGCATATTTTTTTTGTAGAAAATCAAGTTTCTTCGTTATTCCACCTGCTGCTGAAGCTGCAAAATTGAAACAAACTGGAAAAATGATCAAATTTAGGTTCACATTGAGTTTTGCATATACTTTTTCTGAATTAGGAGGTTCAAATCATAATGCGGAAATTGAACAGTGGTATGGATCCAGGTTTCAAAGGGGCCAGGACTCGAGCTCGAAAGCTGTGGTATGTTGCGAGAATAAATTTGAAAGTACGCTTAACCATGGATTACCACCTACAAGAATGCTATTATAGTTACAGAGAAGAGGGAAATTTGTGTTCTTAGTTTTCAGTTTTTTCAAAGTTTTTTTTTAAGCTGAACAACGTTCTGTAAAGCGACCCGAGCGAACTTCTCGTGAACTTTTTAGTTTTGTTTCAAAGGTGCTTTGCGTGCTTCTCGGAGTTCAATTAGAGTGCGATTAGTTATTTGAAAATAAGCTAAATTGAGTCCTATTCCAGATCTTTAGTTTGGCTGATATAGCTGAAAATCTACTTGCATCAGAACATTTGGTTATTTTGGTCCATTTACCCACCGTGGAATCGGATCATTCCCGCTGCCACTTGGGTCATCACCTTATGATTCTTCGTACCCCTTGTATCAACTACTCCACGTCGTACTTTTTTATCCTTAATCCTTGATGCTGATAAGCAACATCCAACCAGGATGCATATTGCATCAAGGCGATACACACTCGCGACCTTCAAACAAGTCTATAGGTACTTGCCAGCTCACCTTGTTGTCTGCTAATACCTAGCACTTTAGTTCACATCTATTCAATATCTATTGAGGCCCGTTTATAGGCGTACTCTACGTGGCTCCCGAACGTGAATTTGTCGTCGACCATTAACCTCAGGATTTTCAGAGATCGCTTATAGCCAATCCACAGTTGTACGCGAGCTTAAAATTGTGAGCTTTTTTCATCTACTTCAAGGTTTTTCATCTTAATGTTATTATAATCTATATTATAGTATAGCCCTCCTAGCTGGTTTCGAGGTACGATGCTGGTCAAGCCAGGCGTCGCAGGTTCGAGTCTCTGCTCGGGAGAAACTGTTTGTGTCAGTAGGGTCGTAGCGCTAGCCTCGCAACTGTTCTAAATATCAAACAGGTGGAAGCGAAGCCTGTCGCGCTCCGAATCGGAATGAGTAGCACTAGGGCTTTGCTTATTATAATGAATGAAACTCAATGATTTTTACTTGTGTTCAACACGGCTGTGTATGAAACATTTATGAATTATTGGAGTTGAATTTATTGAGAAATGAAAGAAAGGTTCAAAAAGTTAATTGTTGGCTTAGGCGGGGGCTCAAAAGTACACTTACTTTACTTTTGTGGCGACATGCCCAGTCCACTGTAGCCCAACGTGTTTTAGTGGCCGTTCACATTCCGCGTGGACAGCTTTTGGTGCAAATGTCCACGATTGTTCACGGAAGGTGGAGAGGGGGTAATAAAAATACATTGGCTTATAATAAAAATTCTACAGATATTCTGGTTTTTAGAGTCGTCAGCTGTATTTGAGATAAATTTGGCCTCCTCGTTTTTCGGAAAGATTCTTCAGACAGGTTGAGCATATGTTGAGAACCTTTTCAAGAATTGCGTTTAAAATTTGATATTTTTTTGTTTTCTCTTGTTAGCAAAGGTACAGTATGTTTTTAGGCTAGTTTGAAATAATTTTTCATAAACTTTGTTTTAACTCTTTGAGGCACTTTCAACTTCGCTCTGAGCTAAATTTGGATTCAGTTTTGTCATTAGTCTCATCAATCTATGAAACCACTTTTGACTAAATTAGAAATTTATATTTGTTTTGTCCTGTTTTGAAGTGGGACTACGTCTTTCTTCAAGGTACATTCTGAGAAAACTGGATTGAACATGTAACGTTTTTGGTTGGCGGAATGGAAGATTTTAGATGCTAATAGCGCTCAAACAACTGTTCCGATTTCAATAGTTAATATACCGTTGGGAAGCTAAAACATACAAGATTTGTATAACATGATAATTTCAGTTGCTATTTTCTCATTACACCGTGAAAATTGCGGGAAAGTTTGAAGGTCGAATATCCACATACATTTTTCATACGATTGGTATATTTCCCTAACGCAGACTTCAAAAACATAGACCAAATGATTTCACGCATTCAGTCATTGCCTAGCAATGCCAGCCAATTGGCATCGCATTCATCACCCAACGCTAGCGACGAAGAAAGAAAGCAGAGATGCTTCCACGTGATTGGTTCTTCCCCCAATCACCCAAATTCCCAACACTGAGTGACGCTATAAAAGGACATTGCGTGTTGAGAGAAGATCATTCCCTGGTCGACCGTCAAAGAGAGCAGTTCGACTTTCCTTCGATCTGAGTTGGACCCCACCAGTGGTAATCTAATTCAGATATCGTTGTTGGAATACAGCCCGAAACAGGACGTGATCGGCACTGGGGACCATTGGAAGACTTGGAAGCCGTTTGGATGCTACCGATAGTAATTTGTGTAGGTATAGTGTCGTATACCAAGTGTGTGAGTGTCTGAGTAGCGTTAGCGTGTGTGTGTGTGTGAGTAGCGTGTGTATGTGTGTGTAAGTACATGTGTATGTGTGTGTGTAAGTAGCGTGTGTATGTGTGTGTGTGAGTAGCGTGTGTATGTGAGTAGCGTGTGTATGTGAGTAGCGTGTGTATGTATGTGTGTGTGTGTGTGTGTGTGTGTGTGTGAGTGAGAGTAACGTGTGTATGTGTGTGTGAGAGTAGCGCGTGTGTGTGTGTGTGTGAGTAGCGTGTGTGTGTGTGTGTGTGAGTAGCGTGTATGTGTGTGTGTGGGTGTGTGTGTGTGTGTGTGAGTAGCGCGTGTGTGTGTGTGTGTGAGTAGCGTGTGTGTGTGTGTGTGTGAGTAGCGTGTGTATGTGTGTGTGTGAGTAGCGTGTATGTGTGTGTGTGGGTGTGTGTATGTGTGAGTAGCGTGTGTGTGAGTAGAGAGTGTGTGTGTGTGTGAGTAGAGTGTGTGTGTGTGTGTGTGTGTGAGAGAGAGAGTAGCGTTTGTGTGTGAGTAGCGTGTGTGTGTGTGTGTGTGTGTGTGTGTGTGTGTGTGTGTGTGAGTAGCGTGTGTGTGAGTAGCGTGTGTGTGTGTGAGTAGCGTGTGTGTGTGTGAGTAGCGTGTGTGTGTGAGTAGCGTGTGTGTGTGTGTGAGTAGCGTGTGTGTGTGTGTGTGAGAGTAGCGTGTGTGTGTGAGTAGCGTGTGTATGTGTGAGTAGCGTGTGTGTGTGAGTAGCGTGTGTATGTGTGAGTAGCGTGTGTGTGTGTGAGAGTAGCGTGTGTGTGTGTGTGTGAGTAGCGTGTGTATGTGTGTGTGTGAGTAGCTTGTGGATGTGTGTGTATGAGTAGCGTGTGTATGTGTGTGTGAGAGTAGCGTGTGTGTGTGTGAGTGAGTAGCGCGTTTGTGTGTGTGTGTGTGAGAGAGAGAGTAGCGTGTGTGTGAGTAGCGTGTGTATGTGTGTGTGTGTGTGAGTAGCGTGTGTATGTGCGTGTAAGTAGCGTGTGTATGTGTGTGTGTGAGTAGCGTGTGTATGTGTGTGTGTGAGTAGCGTGTGTATGTGTGTGTGTGAGTAGCGTGTGTATGTAGCGTGAGTAGCGTGTGTGTGTAAGTAGCGTGGGTGTGTCTGAAGAGCGTGTGCTTGTGAGTAGTGTGTGTATATAGCGTGTATGTAAAACGTGTATGTGTGTATAACATATGTGTGCAAAAATGCATTCATCCGAGGTAAATTTATGTATGACAGAGCACTTTTATAGGCAACAAGTTAATTATTTTTCCTATTAGTTTGTACGCTATGGTTTATGACAGGTGTATGTGGTTTTTTTTGTTCATGGATTGTTGTGTATGGTATTTGTATGTTTGGTGTGTGTTATATACTATGGCTATTGCAGAATTAAATTTTTACAATTTTTTTTTAATTTTTGGTTTCAACTGTTTATTAAAAGTAGGTAATTTCTTTTTTTTTGGACTAAATTCAGAACTATTTTTTGTTTAGAAAATATTTCAACCGGTTCGAAAAATTTATGATTAGTTTTGCTTTCAATTTTTCTTACCTTCGATGCGTTTTTAATTTTTTCCCCTTCACCTATTCAAAATTCCTTTCTCTTCGACTTCTTCTGAATTTTAGGGATGTTTTTCAACATAACCTTTTGTATGCTTTCATCCTTGCTATTAGAGACGTTTTAAGGTTTTGGAGGTTAGTTTGAGATATTTTTTTGATAGCAGCTTTCGACTTTTATCTGATGTTCATTTTTAAGGATTTTCTGTTTTCCTGAGGACTTGTTGAACTGAAATTGAAGTAATATTTTTTACTTTCTTTTTTAAATGGTTTCAGTCAGTTTGTTTTTGAGATTTTTTTTTGTTTTTGATCTTTCATTCGATTTTTTCGAGCGATTTACAACTTTATTATATATTATTTTTCCTTTGGACATATCATAATTTCATGAATTTTGTGATATTTTTTGACTATTTTCTGTTTGGGCTCCAGTTTTGTTTTGCTAGAAGTCATTTTATAACACAATAATCAACAAAACAAAAAGTATGCTGGGTAGGGTGGGACAAAAAATAAATGTTAGCTCCCATGCACTTTTCATGTTCTTTATGGGTCCCATAATAATTGTGTAACTTTTCAGATCGATCGGTGAAACGCCCGATTTTTAAAGTTTCCATACGATTTTATATGGGAAAATCCACATTTTCAATACTTATTTTCTAGAAATGTCAAGTTGGCTCTTAAAAAAATATCAATACATGATATTTGTAGGAAATTTTTCTGGGAAGACCGTAAGGCGCTACGATGCTTGTAGAAACAGTTATTCACCCCAAACTGATTGAATGTCTGACGGACGGCTCACCATTGAAATTTTCCAGCAACACTGTTACAGCATGCTGCTATTGCAAACTTGCTTAAGTATGAGAAATAATTTCGCGTGGAATTAATTTTCGAAGTGTGATTTTTGCTCATAGTATCTTCGGGGAAGCCTCCAAGATAAATTTAGGCGATATCATTTCTCATCACATGGTTGAATTTGCAACAGCAGCATGCTGCAGCAGTATTGCTCGTAAAATTCAATGGTAAGCCGTTCGTCAGATATTCAATCAGTCCGGGGTAAATATCTTCTTTCACAAGCAAGGTAGCGCCTTGCGGTCTTCAGAAGAGTTTTTCCCAGGAAAATTTCCTATAAATATCATGTATTGATATATTTTTAGGAGCCAACAAGACATCTCTATAGAAAACAGTTTTGAAAAAGTGATTTTTCCCATATAAAATCGTATGGAAGCTTTAAAAATCGAGCGCAAATCGGGCGTTCCACCGATCGATCTGAAAAGTTACACAGTTGTTATAGGACTTAGAAGGAACACGAAAAGTGCATGGGAGCGAAAAAATAACACCATCGCTTTTTCCCCATATAACCGTGTCCCAGCCTAATGCTGGGCTTTATAAAACGCTTCGGCCATAATTTTCAAGACCCATATACAATCAAACTATCATATATTACATACGTCCGACCAATTCTGGAATACTGTAGCATTGTATGGAATCCCTATATTGTAATACATGAAGAACGCATTGAATCTGTCCAAAAACAATTTCTTTTGTACGCGCTTCGTTATCTAAATTGGACAGCATTTCCCTTACCATCATATGAAGCACGCTGCATGCTTATAGACATAACAGCACTTAAAGAATGCCGCGAGCTTTCAATGGTTTATTTTATCAATGACATTATTTCTCAACGCTGCAATCTTCTAAATTATTATTGCAATTAAATTTTTATGCACCCACTCGTCAATTCAGAAATCGTAAAATATTTTCGGGAAACTCCCACAGAACTAACTAGGTACTCAAAAAATGGCCCAATAAATTGTATGATGCGTCACTATAATCAAAGGCGCCTTTGGAGTCCATTGTGTTGTTTTTCTGGTCTGGCCTGGTTGTTTGAAACTAAATCGGAAATCATTTTTGTTATTCTTTGCTGACATTTTTTGTGTTAAATCACTAAATAAACCACAGAAACAAAAGTTTTTTGTTAAAAATGTCCACGTGGACAATGAGGGGGAGGGGGTGGCTTAATTAATGTCCACGGTTGTCTACGAGGTGGGACGGGGATGGGGGGGAGGTCTAAAATGATGATTTTTCTGTCCACGTGGAACGTGGACGGCCCCTTATCCCTTTATCCCCTTATACCTTATCCGTATCACTTTAAAAAATCGATATAATTTCGCACAAAAATGCATTTTACCAAATTATTAAGTTAAATTTAATTTTCTACAAAAGCTGGGTCTTTAATGTATGCCTGAAACAATAATATATTTCCGATAATTACTGGCCTTTCGGTAGTTTCGTACCATATTAACACACACAACCTTGCAATATGGCTGACAAAAAATTTATCGCATCCAATATTTTTGTAAAAAAAATATTCAACTCACAATCTCACTGAAATGAATGGCCTGCAACGACAACGGTTTTGAAACAAAAGTTTTAGTAGTTATGATTAACTGTCGCACAGCTATTAAAGCTTTACTGTTAAGTTCAGTACGGACGAGTGATTTAAAAAAAAGGCAAATGCAAAATTATGCAAAAAACATTATTTCATCAAAATGTAGAATATAATGTATAAGTTTCAAATGTATTTTGGATAAAAACATTATAAAATTGAAGTGTCCAAAGAAGCCTTGCATATAAAAAAAGCCCCGCACAACGGTACATGTTTTATTGACATACTGTCTTCACAATATATTTAATACAAAAAGACTCAAAAAATGATAACAAGTTTTAGTGCGGAACTGTGCCGATAGTGGTTTTCAGTCTCACACTTTTGAGAAAAGTTGTCTTAAGCGAAGCTGTACATAATGTTGTCTCAAAAAAAACTATGCCGAAAACAATCGTCTGCTTATTTCTCTGTTGTTGAAGATACATTCATCATATATTTGTATATCATAGAAACACGGAACTTTAGAAAAGACACAACAACATAGCTTCTGCACAGACAAAACATCTTCTTTTAGAGACAAACAAACGGTTTCTAATTGAAGATGTTTTGTTCATGTGAATATGTTAGTCCGTTAGCGTTTCACATAAACACCAAGATAACGCGATAAAAATTTCAACAGCTACATCAGGTTACCATTTTAGAATTTTTCAGGAAACTGATCATAAAGTTTTTAGTTTAATTTTGAAACTGATATCCGCCTCATGAGTAACAAATGCTGAGCAGCTAAAGTTTTCAACAGGTTTGTACGGTACCGCAGTCGTCCGCTCTCTGATTACTGATAATTCATGCTCGTAAATCATGGGTGGAGGAATCCGCTTATTTATTATATAATGGTTGAGTTTGAGAATTTCTATTGCTGAAGTTTTCTGTTTTCGTAGATCGTTTTACATTTTTGACATTCCAAGGCAACGAGTCATTTTCTGTTGGATGGACCAATCGCATACGATCTTTTTCTTACCGTGATGGTTATAATCATTAGATTAGGTAAGGTAAGGTAAAGAATTAGGCAGTAGCGTGCATTTATCGCGCGAAAGTTGTTATAGTAGATTTAGAATAACCATAAAAAATACACAAAAAAAACGCTAAGTTTACATATCTGATTTATATAAATTTTTTAACAAACTGTAAAGCGGATATCATGTGATATCCAACCCGGTGGCATCACTGACGTTTACGTACAAAACAAGTGGAGCCAGCATTAGCTGGATCACTGGATCAATTTTACATGCAATTTGACAGCTGATTCATCGAAACAAGAACAAAAGCATTGTTCATACGTGCACACAGTGTCGGTGTTCAGTGGCAGTGTACTTACGTGATGTTTTCGCATGATATATTTATTGCACATAACGTGAGTGCTTTACTTGATGAAACAAAAAAAAAAAAAAGGCGTTGCATTGTTATAGAATGTACACAACGTTTGTTCTTGCCGTTTGCGAATGGCGGTGTTTCTTGCAGTTAGCTGGCAAACATGCGATGACTTAAGGAATACGATCTCAATGTATGTGTAAAAGAGAAAGCGTATCAATGCTAGTTTTAAACATTTACAAAGCCAAGCCAAGCTATTTTTTAATATTTAAAATGATTCAAGCGCATAACTCTGTACAACATATATTATGCTTCGCTCGTCACGCTTACTCTGCTGTGTGAACAAACCTTCAAAAACATAAATGAGACTAGCGCCACTGTCTTTCACGGCAGCTTCAGGAAGCAAGGCCGATGCCACCGCACAGTGGGGAATCGCTGGCCATCAGCCAAAAAATTTTTTTTTCGTTAGCTGTATCATATTGTTTTTCCTTTATTGCTTTAACATTCAAGTGTCTTAATCCAAAATTTGAGCGCAATATCATGAAATCTGAATGTTTTATGACTTTTCAAAGCTTAGCGAACTGACGTTTTTTGTCTTTTTTTACGAAAAAAGTACATTACTTTGAAACGCTCTGTAGCTTCAATGATAGCTTGGATTTTTTTGACGTCAATGGAAAAGTTGTTGTAAATATTGTGCAAAACAAACCCTTTTCATTAGATATTGTAAAATTTGGTTATAGTAGGCCTGACACTAAGAAAAATTAAAAAAAAAACGTGATTTTTTGTAGAAAAGTAGCATAAAAGTTTAGTTGCCGCAGTTTGCCACGGTTGTGACTACATTCAAAATTTAGGTAAAAACGTAAGCTTTCAAATGCATACTGTCCGCTGTAGCGCAAAACTGCGCAAATTGTCACTTTAGTGAAAAAAGCGATAGCAGATTTTTTTAGTTTTTGTGTTTTGAAGTTGAAATTTCATCCAGGATTAATTTCAATCATAACCATGATACTCCATTAATGAAAATTTATGATATCGTACTCAATCCGTAAGGATAAAATATAAATTTGGGCAAAAATCACAAAATTTATCAATGAAAGTTATAAAATAAGTGCTAAACAAGAAAACAGTAAACAAATCTATGAAATTTTAATTATGTCAAACTTTATCACTTTCTGCACATTTAAAACAATATTAAAAACATTCAGCCCTGTTCAATTTATGAACATCAAATTCGCTAAACTGATTGAAGTGTCAAATGCTAGCAGCAAATCCATACCATCAAACTCCGGCTAACAATAGCTCGTTTGAAGATTGCTTTTGCTTCGCACTTGTTTGCATACAAAAGTAGAGCACATATTTTGCGTTATGAGAAAAAAACAAAGAACAATCGTCGCCCTCCGCATTTTTTCGTATTCATTTAGAACGTTGTGTCATTCCAGTGTCTTGGTTTTCGAATTCATAAATTTGATGAATTTTATTATGGAGCCTTTCAACTTCAGCGGCACCACCTATTTCAATGTCTAGTAAGTTGTCAATTCATGGTGTTATACATGTATTTGAATGTCCTCTTTCAACCATAGAAACCGGATTAGGAAGATAACATATATATGAAACAATGAAACGTCGAAAATCACTAGAAGAAATGAAAATTGCAGCGAAAGACATTTTTTCTGCTGATAAGTTTAATGAACTACAAATTTTCTGGAAACAATTCAACACAAGATTTAAGCGATCACAGCGGAAGATGATGATGTTGATGATGATGATGACTTTTTCAATTTGTAAATAGTTTGTATTACTTATGTTGTTTTAGTTTATTTAAAAAATATATATATTTTGGCAAAATTTGTTATGTTCGAAGGGTCGTCCATAAATTACGTATTTTTTTAATGGGGAGGACGCCTGGTGGCACTACTTGTGGTCAAAGATCATACAATTTTATAAAAAAGGAAAAAAGTTCCAAAAAATATTAAAAATTGGGTTTCGTACTTTATAAACGGCCCCAAACAAAAAATGGATACCAAATTCGTATTCAGCGCCCCAAAATTATGTAAATACCAAGTTTTTGTCGCATTTATCGAGACTTCTTTTGCTTGGCCAGCCTTTGTATGGAGTCACCCCACTGTGCACCGGGTTGGTGATATCGCGTTTCTTGATGTCAATATCTAAACATCTAGTTGAATGAGAAACTTGGTGTATCATGTATGGTATCAAGATTGACGATATCACATGATATCCGCTGTAGTGTGAACGAATTATATGATAAGTTATGTACTGCCCATACTTGAAGAGGGGGAATGGTTTTGTTGCTAAAAACGCTTTGAACGTCCACAACAGCTTTTTTAATGTATTCTGCAGCTGAGTTCCATCCGGCAAGTATTTCAAACGCAAAAGTCGTTTTCTCCAACTATAAGTACAAAGAAAGTGCTAATGTGCATACTTTGAGAATAATTTCGTGCTCAGCTTGTGATTAAAATGACTTCAAACTATTTGAAGCAGTATGGAATAACAAGTAAGGATGAGCACGACGATAAGATCTTTTATGACCATTTCAACTGTAATTTGAATAACTATGACAATAACAATTACATTAATAATTCATAATGGACTTCAAGTTCACTTTTTGTTATCTCTCATCAAATCCTAAAAAAAATCTGAATGGTCACATTTATATTATCTTATAATCAAATAGCTGAGTAGCATGTCTAAGAATGTAAATATTCATAACAAAAGGAAACAGTCACTAGTTCTGATCATAGAATCATCAACATAAGCTTGGCGGTCCGAAAAAAAATCTTGTCGCAGCAAAAAAGTTGTCGTAAAAAAAGCAAAATTCGATGCAAGAACCTTCCGATCGCCCACCTGACGCCCGTAACCCCCAGGCCACAACACACTGGTTGGTGTACATGCGGGTAGAAAATATCTTGAATATTAGCAAAGATGAAAAAGAACAAGATACAAAAGTGTCCGATCTTCTCATATACTTTGCGAACGTCAAGTAATGAGGCGCCCTCGAACGACTCCCAGAAGCATTAGTGGTGAATGTGTGCTGTCTGTGGAATACGAGCCTGACAATAACAACAACTCTTAAGCCTGTATTACACTCTTTGACCAATCGTCAAATATTTGGCACTTTTTGACAGATAAAAATTTGGTCAAAGATAATTGTTTGTCACTATCCAATTTTAACATGGGTCAAACACGGGCAAACAACAACCATGATGTCAAATAAATTTGACCATTATGTTAGAAGGTCAAATATTTGACCATTAGACAAAGAGTGTACTACAGGCTTTAGATATTAGCCAACTTCTCAATTATTATGGTTATTATCATAAATCGTGTCTCTACACATGTATTTTTACCCGCATGTACTGCCTCTACACATGTATTTTTTTTTGCAAACGGCTTCTATAAAAACGATGTTTACTATCACGAGAAACTGTTTTCTCATTTTTAATAAAAATGGCATATTACACCATTTTTTAATCATGGATAGTGTAGGTATCAATGTCCTAAACTTTTGCATCACTGGGATCGACAGAATGCTCGCAGTCGAGAATTATAAAAACTAGAGCACTGAGATGATTAAAATTAAGTTAACTCCATCCCGGCGAAAAGGAATCAGTTTTTACCTCCTAAAACAAACTTCAAACTCTCATTAGGGGTACTCATCAACTATACGCACAATTGAAACAAACTGTATTGCATATTAAAGATCATTCATAAAAAACAACGAAAAATACTGGCATAAAGAGGAGAGCGCATACATTTACTCTCATTCCTCTCTGAGCGTGCTTGTATCAAAAATTCAAACTTTTTAGTTGTCACTCGTTATTATTTTAGTTGTCTCCCGTTATTATACAAATTCGCGCACAAAATGGGTACTTTACGGTTTCTGGGCATAGGATGGCTGGTAGCTAGACCTGTGCGCCGACCATATTATCGGCGGCGGCGGCGTAGAAAACATTTTACCTCGGCGGCGATCGGCGCGCCGGCGGGACGCCGTTGAATTTTATCGACGGCGGCGGCGACGGCGTGTATCGGCGTGACACTAATTACCACTTATAAAATATTGCGCATAATGTGTGCTTTTGTACTCTCATGTTCGGATTTTTTTTTATTTGAACGTTCATAAATAAAAATGTATGCTTCAGGGTTGTAAGAATAGGAATAGGAATAAAAATGAAAAGATATCAAGTAAACAAACAATTGAATAACTAGAAAATATCAAACCAAGCAGAGAAAGTAAAAACAAGTGTAAATCCCAAAAAAATCATCAACGAGCCCACAATGAAAAAAATACATGGAATACTGTTCCCAGAAACGTTCAGTTTAGGAAAAAAGATAGATAATTTTTTGATATGCTCATTTTAATAACCGTAGACCTACTTTGAGAAATTTCTATATATCTTACGTTAGAGAGTCGTTTTCAACTTTCATATATTTTGTTAGGTTACCCATGGAAAAATTAAAAAAAAAAAGGGAAATTCTTTTCAATCGAATAGAGTTCTTCGATACACACCACAGATTCTTTATTTTCTATTGCGACTTTTGGAATAAAACTTACCAGAGGTGAAGCATAAAGTCCTCCCTTCTCACGTAATTGTGATTGTGACGCGGTGTTGATAGGAGGAACGAGGTTTCGTTAAGACTCCTCCCTCTTGACAAAATAAGTCTTTCTTAAAATAAAACTGTTCTGAGGAATATTAATCCTTTCCAGGGAATTGTAATTGGCGATAGTGGCACGGGAAACGAGGTTTCGATAAGGCTTCTTCATCTTGACATAATAGGTCCCTCTTAGAATTAACCTGGCCAAAGAGGAACGTTAGGTGTAGTCTCACTCCAAGGAATTGTAATATAGCAATATTGGTAGGAAAGTAAGAGGCTCGGTATAGTAGAGCATTAAGCTTGAAACGGAAGGGTAAACTCTCACACACAAGTACGGATATGTATGAAAAGCGTATCGTTTACTTCAATAGTGATACTGCCGAAAATAGGGGAACTGCTCCATTATTCATCTCAGCCCGTATATTCATCTCATTCAACATGTAAACACAATTGAAAACAGGAAAAAACACATATTTTCTTCTTGAACCAATCTGCTAATCCATGGAATGGATTCTTCTTAGTTCACTTTAGATTCCTCATAAAGTATAATCCTCAAAAACTCACTTAAAAGCACTGAATTTGATATTATAGTCGGGCATCTGCACTTGAAAACTCATTTAATTCAATCACCTAGGGTAATCGCTCCATTTTTCATCTCAACAGCTTGGTGCACCTATATTCATCTTATTTCTCTCATTTGTCCAATTTACCGTCAAATTTCTACAAATTTTTTAAATGAAAATCTATTTGCTTCTCGATTTTCTCAAGTGGCTGAAAGTTTAACGTTGAAAATATGGTTAAATTTGACGATAAACTGATCAAAAAGGCGTGATGAGATGAATATAGGTATAGGTACTGAGATGAATATAGGAGCAGTTACCCTACCTCAGAAAACAAAATCCGCGCATTGTTCTATACGGCTACAACGGGACTCGTTCAGCAGCCAACCAATGTTTTTTTCATCACTAGCGGACCACTTTTTATTTTAATCACTAAACAAAATCACTCACTACACTAAAAATACTTTAATCTTTGAAATGTTCACCTCAAATTTCCTAAAACAAGCTTGAATTAGCAGAAATATATGAGATCAATTTCTACAATTCGTAAGTTTCAACTGTATGTATTCTCATCTGTTTTCACTGCGTTGAAGAAAATCAAGAGTTGCCAAATCAGTTTCTGTTAATACGAAAAAATCATACTGAAAATGTTGAATTATTCCGACATAATGGACATAAATCTACAGCACTGTTGTGGTTACCTAGGTTACCTATTTTAATCTCGCTTATTTTCCGTCGGTCTAGTTCCGCCACTGTTATGGCCAATCACCGACGCCCAGGAAGACGACTCCACACTCAGGACCCTAACTTACGACCCGTTTATTAACGAACCGGCTCCAACGGCTTTACTTCCTCATGCGATGGAAGGCGTGATCCCAGAGATTTTTCGCTTCAGAAAATCTCCCGTTGTCGGCTAGGATTGAATCTAGACCAGCTGGGTTGGTTGTGAGTGGATCACGCCACCTCACAACCATCGACACCTATGTCGGCGGTGGGATTCGAACCCAGGCGTCGAGCGTGGTTGGCGGAGACGTTACTAACCACACTAGGCCCCCGCTCAGGGTTACCTATTTTGCACGTAAACAACTGCAGCGGATATCTAGGTAACTACTACGACGGGCTGCGGCTACGTTCATTCATTGTAATGTGATTCATTCATGATTAACAGTGTGTTGAATATGGGGGCATCGTGATATGAATAATTGAGCAGTGATTCAAGTTTTGAAATGGATATGGAAGCGTTGTGAAAAATGGTTTGTTTTACAAAATTCAGGATAAATCCAGCTAATTTCACTAAATATACAATGCTAAACGATTCCATAAGAGTACGTAAGCATATTTAGCTTATTTGTTCAATGATTTCGTGAAAATTTGGTGTTTAATCCGTGCATTCTTCGTGAATATCGGCTTAATGAGATGAATAATGGAGCAGTTCCCCTATGAAGTGCGGAGTACAGAAAACACCTGGGCAATGTCACAATGGATCAAATGTCACTGTTCGCAGTGATGAGTTCACACAGCAAAAAAATTACGAGAAATCAGCAAAAAATAGTCGTGTTTGAAAATGTTCTTCTTGATAATTCTGATTGGTATGACATTCATTGTGAAATTTGACAAAAAGTTTATTATCGATTTTGACAAAAAAACTAACTACAAAAAATGATGATCATTTGCAATATGATCAAATATTCAATATGCGCAAAATTTTCAGTGAATTCCCGCATATTGATCTCCAAAAAACTAAGTATTCTAAAGAAAACTAATCTGCAAAGTACCAAATACTTAATGAAAAACCATATACCATATATTTGCTTTTATATTTAATACGAAATATAGGCAAACAAAACGTCAGGCCGCGAGTAATCTATAGAATTAGTGGGAGTACTTACAAAAATCGCAGGATATTAACTGATGCGCTGAAAAAATATAAAAAACTTAATATTCAAAAATTTTGGAATTCTATTAATTGGTAATATTTGGAATTTACTAGTTTATGATGTTTAAAAAAAATCAGGCTCTTCACCTAGTTGGAAGGCAAACTCTGGAAATTTGAATTATGCTCTAGAAATATCTGTATGAAAAAACACCTTCAAAAACATAAGTAATAAAAATATTACAATCTGAAAAAGTGAACTGAAGAAATCGGAATGCGATGAAGAAACACAAATTAACCAAGTGAAACGAACAGCGATCCAGCAATGAAATTGCCACGACAGAATGTGTCAATCTTGTTGAAATTTTTGTGCAATCCTCACAAAATTAAACTTTTAAAGTGTAATGTAAAACATGATTAATTTTTCTCAGATGTTCATTCGAGTTTTTGTAACAGAAAATTGATTTATGCAGTATGTAGTGATCATAGCCATGCATACAAAAGGTGATGGTGGTTTAGGAGTTCAAAAAATAGAATATAGATTTCTGTGCACGCTTGCTTATATCAACACCAGCGGCATTATAACTTGCTTATAGCGACACTAGCGGCATAATTGCCCACTAAGCAAAATTTTAAAATAATTGTTATTTTTTGGGTCGATGAGATCATCGTCGAGTGGCACATCTGTTTGTCTGACAGGAAAATATACAAATTGTTATTTGCAGACGTAAAATGTTCTTAAACTGGACTAAATCGATAAAATTGTCACTAGGTTCACTGAAATTAGAAAGTTTCGTAAACGTGTACACCACTCAAAGAAACATAAGTAACATTTTAACTCATTGGATAATATTTTCAATGATTCGTGCATTGACTTTATTCACAATATTAAATTATTTTTACAATTACAAGCTTATAACTACATGTTCCTTTGCAACTAATGCAGCAGGGCTACGATGCCTGCAGCAGAGTGTAGTATTTGACATTATCTACAAACTTCTACCTCCATAGTTTCAAAGGCTAGACTAACGGTGAAACGCGAATCTGACGCGATGTGAGAAGGTAATAATGTAAGTCCCAGAGTCCATCGGTTCTCAAGCGTTTCGGTAGTGTGGAAGAGGTTTCAAAAGACAAGAGTAAAGAAATACCTATTCGCCACGCATAAATCCATTTTAAAACGGTCGTTCGTTTCAAAAGAAGGGAATAGTGACGGCGGCCTTAGCACTATAAACCGCAACACGGAGCGAAAAGAAAAACACTTCTTCCGTTCATTTGTTCGTAGGCTGTGTGGCACGGAATTGGCCAGAGTCCGGCCTGGTCTGTCGTGCTATTCAGAGCTGTCGGATCGATGGAGTTAACCTCGCGCGTAGTTGAATCCTCAACAACCGGTCCGGTCCACGCGTGAATCCGCGCTAACAGTCAGCAGTAACGACCAGACCAGTTCTCCTGCGCGCGCGTCTACGTTCTTCTTCTTTTGCGCTCCGCGCCTCGGCAGCACTGCACGCGCTCGAGGCAGCTTTCCAAGCCCACGGAACGCCTAACATGCTCGACATCAAGATGAGAGGTAAACAACTTTTTTGCTTCTCTGTTTCATAGCCTCTTTCTTAATTCTTTCCCTTCCACCCGTTGTCCTGTTAGTGCAGACTTTTTTTCTGATGGCAATAACACAGCCTCCACATCGTCCTATGGACAACGATTTTACGTTTCTTGTAATTGACTTGTAAAATAAGCTTCAAGTTCGTAACAAACAAAAAGTGTACTAATATTTTTTCGGAAAATAACGATGAATGATAAAAATAATTTTAGATGCGTAAATGAGAATTTTTTGGGTGAAAGTTTCCAGGAACTCTGGGTCAACGGCACCTAATGAAAGGAGTTTTATGCATTGATGTAACTCGTTTGCTATCTGTTATTCTACGTCGAGAAACTACCTATATAATTTCGTTTTTAAAAGCAACATGGTGATTATTTTTTGTTTCTGTTGTTATTTTCACAGTATCCAGAATAATTTTTTTCACGTACATATTGTTTGCTATCATGTACATTAACAGAATTCTTGTAATTTTTTTTTTTTATCTTGTCAGGTAAAAAACCGACTGTGTCTGTTTTCGAACTTGATCCGATTGTTCATAAATTTCGCAGACAGTCAATTTGACTGCCGACATGGTTTCAAAAACTTTTGAAACTGCTTGAAATCAGACCCAGTCGTTTCACCTGTAAGAAGTGAAATGACTGAGAAAACTGTCGTTAAAATCAAAATCTGATCGCAAAGAGCTACGTTTTTTACTACAAATATTACCCATTGAAATGATTATTTTTTGCCCTGGTCGTTTGATTATGTTCAGTTTTTTTAAGGAGACGAATGCGTTTTTGGTAATCAATTTTTTTATCAAAATACTGTTCATCCTGGAATCAATTGGGTTGTTTAGCTATTCACGGATTTCTGATTTTTATATATCAACTAAAAAAGTGTAATTTTCTGAGCAAAACGTGATTTTTCATAGTTTTATATCATTGTCCTTCGATTTTTAAATGAAGAATAAAAATCGCTCGAAATCGCTACAATGTTAGTTGGTACATGGGTGAACTGTCATTGTGGCGATTTCGAGTAAATTTCGAGTAGTTTTAATTCGTGATTTAATAATTGAAGGACAACAATAGAAAATATTTGAAAATCATTTTTTGCTTAGGAAATGCAGCTCTTTTAGATGATATAAAAACTGATATACTGCCGTAATCTCGCAGACGTAATTACGTAAGCGCCATTTTTTTAAAATATGGGGTTCTTATGCCAATTTGTTCGTTATTCGAAGACCCATCTTTTGGTATCTTTTTTTTAGTTGTTACTTGTTCGTACGTTGGACGTTGCGTCCAAGAAAACAAAATGACGTATGCACCATTTCAATACAAAAGGGACAAATATCCCGTTTGATTTTGGGCTGTATTGCAAAACTGATCAAACAGATGTACGTCATAATGTTATATCACGGCAGTATAGCTATACAACCCAATTAAGATATCATGCTGCTGCTGTTAAGTAAAGACTGTCGTAGTCGCTGTCCAGAACTAATATGACTAATTTACACTGATGCAGGCTTTTATATAGGCCAAATAGTACATTCCCGATTTGCTTTATAATTCTGTCGACCGTACTTGGGAAAGTAAGCATTAACCCTCTTGTGCCCGATGCCGCCTTCAATAAATACTGCTTCAATAAATACTTAAAAAATGTTTATAATGATTCATAGTGATTTGTCCGTAGCCCGTCTAGAAATTAACTTGGGCACTAGAGGGTTAAGCCACCAATCAGAGGTCGAATTTTGCGTTTGACAACGCTTGACCATTTTCAATAGTACAATATTTCGAAAAATCAAAATCAATTTTAGGCATTTGGTTTCCAATCGACTGCTGCAAGAACGAAGAAAAACCATTGAAAACAACCGAGTTATCAGCATTCAAAATTGGACATATTTTCCACTATTTCCGTTTTTAGATTTTCATTTTACATCCTTATGATGCCGAACTTCCTGAGAGACAAAAATTAACTTTCTTAATAATGTAATCCCTATGTTGGCAAGCGTTTCCTCCTACCAACGAAAATATGTAGATATATAGCACCTTACACAAATAACTCCATTGCGAATTTACCGTGTAAAAGCTCTGCTAGTTGGATCGATCGAATTATTTCCTTTCAGCCGTACCTACCGTTTGCGCCCTTACCAATCATCCGAAGCTGCATGAGCCCGCGATCGTCGTTTTTTTTTTTCATACGAACTGCTTCAAGAAAACATCAAATATAAGCTACCGCGTTACGCGTTTTGTTTTGCTTAAAGAAGAAGAAGAAGAAGAAATAGTGGTGGCCATTGTTGAGTCCAGGGAACACCATAGAAGAATGAAGTAAAAAAATGAAAAGGCAATGCAAACACAGAGAAAAATAAAATGTTAGTATTGACCTTACACCCATGGTTATCGCAACAATCACAGAATTTTGTAGTTATTACCATAATAATTGTCACCTTGAAATAGTTCATGGTTGAAAATACCATGACAGTTAAAGAGCAGTAACCATTTACATTGTCAAAAAAACCCAATCGCAGTGGTCATAGCGACCATGTTTTATCTGGTGATCAAAACTATCGATATTTGCAATAGAACTAGTTTACCGGTTAAATTTACCTAATCATGTAGTCATGCGAACAAACGTGTAATATTTTTCGAGCTGCAATATATTCTGACACCGTAATCTGAAACTGTCAAAACGTTGTCTGCAAAAATTTTGCATCATCTCGTAGTTGCTCGAAATCGAGAACAATTTTCTCCTTATCGGTCATTTCTTAGTGTCTGTCATTAGACAAAATATAATCCCTGCTGTGGGCATAAGATTAGGTTTACCAGGCCCACAGCGAAAGCGCCGATGTTTGTGAGTGAAAAAAAAAATGAAAAAACAGAAGTGAAATCTTTTGCTTTCGGGCAAGGCTGGTAACGAAACCTACTGATAAGGAACCGTGCCGGGATTTAACGAAATTGTTCGAACAAGGCCCGAGTAGTGCAGGAGAATGACGGCTGCCAGCGTTCAACCATCAGAGCTGGTAACCACCGCTCAGCCACTAGTTGGGCTATCCGGCTTGGATGTGCACTATAAAATTAGTCGTTTTTGTTTTTTTTTTAATTCTAGCGAATCTATAGAATATAAGCTTCTTACACCCAGTTATGAATTTGCTGTATCAAAACCAAAACACCAATCCTACGAATGGTATTACCAAAAAGGAATCTTAAAACAAAACTGAATGCTGAAACATTTGCATGTTTTGCCGGCAGTCGTAGCCCTGGTTCGGGATCAAGAATGGAACGATCTACAGGGATGTGAGAAGCAGTTGCAGTGTGCTTCGATTAATCAGGCGTAGAGAAACTATATACGGCTAGCGGTAGTTTTAATTCAAAAAGGTGCTAGCATACCTCAAGGAGATGATTTTGTTGCTTCCGAGAGGGCATCCCACTTGACCAGCACCGGTGAGATTACCGCAAAAATGCTCTTCGTGCTTCCTCACAACGATCATATAATGAATCGCATACTAAGACTGCAATCCGCCTTCCTGGAACATGCTCAGTCTTACTGTAATCAAATAATGAAGCAAATTCGGTGAGACGAATATTCGGTTGAACACATTGTTGATCGTATAATAACTAAATAAGCAAATGGTTATGTTTGATGTTTAAATTGTTATTTTCGCTTATTGACTGTTCATGTAAGAAAATAATTTAAAATTGTTCGAAATAATTAATTTTGCGCTTATTGAATGGAGTACCCTGATCCGTGGCGCACCTAATTTTGTGCTTTTCGACTTGTCAACAAAAAAATAAATGTTCTTGAGATTATGGTTCGTGAGCATAATTGCAAATTTTGTGTAGGATTACATTTTAAGTGCTTTTGCAAAGTATGCAGTGCATGCAATTTTATGCAATGCGTAGAAAGAACGAGAACTGAAAATGTGAATTTGGCTCAAAAAAAATATACCTCATCCAGACCGGACATGAACCATGAGTGGAGTTTGCGGTTCGTGTTCCGTCTGAATGTGGTAAATTCCTATATGAACCTGAGTCATATCCTCAGTTCTCGTTTACCCCCGTTCATAAAACTTTATGCACTGCACTTCTATATTATTTCTAATGTAACATACTATTCGGTGAGCCGAATATTCGGCAAAATCCATTTTTTGCTGATATTCGGTGCATCTCTAGTAGACACCAACTGCCTCGAAGTCAAAACCATAGCTGGTTTCGTGAGCTTCAAAATTTGTCGCCTATTTTCCAAACTCAAAGGAGATTCAATAGCTTCAAAAACCACGTCGTCAAATATCGCAACCGAACCAGTTCCAAGAAGCTGCTCTTCGAGCACTACGTCTGGCTGACTGTGCAGTACAGTGCCTCCGGTGGGTTGTTTTGCGACGCAGTCAAGAACGGGCTGGCGTCACTACAAACCCAACATCCTGGTATTTACTTCCACGAGGCGGTCGAATATGTAGGCAAGCCAAGGAGGCGTTTTTCAATGTTCCGCACTGACCCCGAGCGAGACTCAAACCGGTGGCGCTGGGCAGGTAAGTTAGCAGATGGTTGAGTACTGAAATTATTTCTTCAATAATTTGTTGATTCACACCTGCAGGCTTCTTCCACAAATTCTAACGTGATGCTGTACAGTCACTTTTTCGGTAACGAGTCACGAAAACAGGTGAACCTGTCACCAAGCAACAAGTTATCTACCTGGTACACGAGATAGAGAAAACCCACAAACATTCGGCATCTATCATCACCCTACTAGGACAGGCTATGGCTCAGTATAAAGTTTACAAATGTCTACGCTTTTACAAGACGCAGGCAATCAATATGGCTGACGGATATCTGACAAGTGGAGATCACTCGAAAGCGCTTACGCTCTACTCGCTCATGCTGTCTGACGGGTGAACGAAAGGTACACGATATTCGCCAAAGTTCTGTTGAAAACATTGCGGTCTGCATATCTTTCCGCATCCCGATGCCCGATTTTGTGGCATGCAGCATTGAGGCGTTATCGCCGCAAATTGAAATGGAAAAAACTGATCGCATTCTGGTAATGGAAAACCTCTGCGAAGCATTCCACAACGTGTCTCGGTGTCGAGTAGTCAAACCGCATTGTCCTCTTTCAATAATCCCATAAAACATGACATAGATCGGTTGCACGACCTTATAGAATGCAAAATAAGTTTCGATAAACGACAGTTGAGGAACGACGAAAAACTGCATCTCCAACTGTACGTTCGTTCCGTCGTAGAAGTTTCTTTGAAGTTGGAAACTTTTCCGTTTTGTTAACAGATCTGAAGTCAAGTTCGAGTCGAGTGCCAGCAACTCAGTATGGTGAATATGTGTTAGAGGAAAGCGAAGCTGGACAGGTACAGCCGAAGCCAATAGAAGAATTCATACTAGAGCCCAATAAATGCTACCGTATACTATTTAGTGGAGAACGCTATCAGTTTATTGAGAATGTTAACGTACATATTTTCCGCTTGGAAGTGCAAATGGGATCGGCCCGAACCAAGGCCATTCTTTCGCTGCGCGAAAAACTGAACATTCAGCGAGTATTCGAACACTTCAATCCGCATCGTGACTGTTAGGAGAAAATATCGGTCATCAGTTCGTGCTATATCATTCCAACGTAAGTGGGATTATTAAACTACTATGCATGTACCAAACGGAAGAATAAGCCAATTTTTTTCTCCAGGCTTCATCTTGGATCACAGACCAAACTAAACAACCAACCAATGTTGACAAATAAGTTTTACAAAATTACGACAAAAATTATGAACAACCACGATCTCTGTCTGCAGAACGTTGGAATCAGTTTCAGTATGCCTCAAGCTTTACGGAGTAATGGTATGTTTAAAATTGTTAAATTTAACTGCATAGACAAGTTTGCATGAAATCCCTCAATACAATCCGTTTATTTTTATCAACCATTTCTATGTCATAATCTTATTTCATATCAAAATATTTATGATTATCTTTTCGGAGTTATATATTTCTCAATCTTTTCTGTTAAATTTAAAATCTCTCTTATTTATATCGATACTTTAAAAAAAATTGCTGTAATCCTATTCAGGTTTATTTATTTTGAATTGCACTGAAATAGTTTTTTTTTTATTATATATATTGTCCATTAACCGAAAGATTCCAAAAGCATCATACAGTAAACCACGCAGACATCTTCCACCGAGCATGTATTCGATAATCTTATAAGTGTCCTGGAGACATACGGCCTACCGACTCGTTCTCGCGAATCGTACAGAACGTTCGGATATCATTCACGGTATTCACGGTTGTGAAAATGAATCAGGTATTTTTTCACAGGTATATGTTCACAGTTTCAGATACTGAGAGCAAAAGAACATCGGAAACTCTAATGAAGTGTAGTGGTATAAACATACTTTTAGTACACCTAAAGGTAATGTGTAAGAGTGACAAGTAGTAATTGCCACTCATTGAATTTCTACTTTTAGGAAACCGGGTGTTGGGAATCCAAACGTGTTTGGCGTGGCTCGTAATAAACCATCCCAGACTAAGCTGACAGCATTTTGCGTTTTGTTGAGGTAGAAATAACTGAAGGCACATCTGCTGATATGGTACCGAAATCCGACACCAATGCTTGAATCGCTTCCAACCTTGACATCTCTAATTCGAACTACAGATTAGTTATAAAGTTAGTTATAGTTATAATAAAACTAAGCATAAAAACTAGGGACATTGTACATTTCAACTAAAAGTGCTGCCACACGATGCACAGTGGCATAGTTTCCTCTGGCAGACGTGATAGATTTCTATGTCATAGTTTTTATGGAATATAAGAAACAATTCTTTCATATAGTATGAACTATAACGTAAAAAGCATAAACAATTAGCGAGAGCGCTAAACAGTAGACTGCCAAATAATCTATAACATAGAGCGGTCAGGACGAAATAGTGCCTAGTCACCAGGTTATAGTTTTTTGATAGTCTACATTTTGGACTTTACGAACTAATCTCATTTTTGTCATATGACTTACATTTTTTAAAGTTTAGTAAAGCGGACAATGTATGTAGTTTTTCGAAAATGCGAAAATGAACGAGAATAGAAGGTGTGAACCCGCAATCTCCGTTGTCTCCGGCAAGGTGTTTTGGCCAATTAAACTACTGGGAAAGATATAACTCATTCTGAGCCAAAGTCGAATCACCCTCTACTATTGTGTTCCCGTATCCCAGCATGCCACGATGAACTGCAGTAAAATTTTCTAAGACTAAAAGTCACACCTTCTATTCTCGTTCATTTTCACATTCTCGAAAAACTACATACATTGCCCGCTTTACTACATTTTAGAGCTTTCACTTTTTTAAGGTCATGGTTGTCCAAAATTCCAAAAAAAATAACAGAAATATATCACGTCTGTCATAGGAAACTATAAGGGAACTATATAAACATAACAAAAACAATTCAGTTTAATTCTAAGTTCAGAATACAATATTTTATATATTATACACTTCGATCAGCGTTATTCAAATCAGTGTGATGACAAGAACTTAACATGTCCTCAACGAGGAGGAAAAACAAAATAAATTGTTGAGTTATCTCCAAAATGGTAGAAACAGTCATTTCTACCATTCTGGGGGTCAGCTTGACTCGATTGGATCGGTGGTTTTCAACCGACTGCTTGATTTGGTTCAAACAACAAATACATGGTTGAAGCAACAAATTCTCATGTTGGTATCTGAAAATGACTATTCTCTTGTCGTACGAACAATTAGGTAGATGGTTCATTATAACTAAACATGGTCATTATGACAGTTTTAAAGTATAAAAAAAAACATTGTCATCTTAATCATACATGGTCGATTTCACCATTCGATTTTTGGTCTTGGTATTGTTGTAATAACCACAGAATTGTTATCTATACCATATAAAATAGTCGGTTGAAAACCACCGATCAAATCTGCTCATGCTGACCCCTAAAATAGTAAAAATTACCATGTTTTTTTTCTGTGTGAAGGTATTAAGAGAAGATCGTCAGCGCAATCATTGTGCAGTCATTGCCACTGTCATCATCGTCATCGTGCAAAGCGAGCCAAGCATTCACGCATCGTATCTTGCCATCATTCGCAGCGCAGTCGATATTCCGAGGACTAAGTATAATCTGCTTGGCGTCGAGCCACACGGAGGTCTTGCGGTGGGTCCTGATCGTTCAAAAAAAGAAACCAGTAGCGAGTAGTCCACTAATACCATCATCGCCATAATCAGTTCGCGTAAAAACACGAAAAAATCGATCGATTATTGGCCTTTGCTGCCTGGATCTTTGGAAGGTGTTGCAATCCGCAGACAGAAAAAAACTTAACCGGCATTTTTTTATTATCTCATTTGTTGCTTCATTTGTTACGGTGTACTTATATTTTATCTCACTTGCACTCACAGACTATGGCAGCCGGCCGTTACCACATAATTATGACTCGCTTGATGTCATTCGGATAGTAACAGTAAATTTAAAGGTGTTCAACAGGCCAACGGGTTGAACACCGTGTACATAATTTATAATGGTAAAATGGAAAATGTTTGGTTTGTACGATGCAGAACCATGGAAAGAATTCAATTGGTCAGGAATCATTTCTGGGTTGTTGATCTTATGTGTAACATAGAGTATTCGTAATGAGGGTTACTATTTTTATCAGATAAAGGTGAAACTCCGTGCTCGAATTTTGGCCCAAACATTGCAAGATGATTTCCTCGAAAATCAATAAAATTACGTGTGTAAAATTTTGATCGATTGATTGCACCCCGTTGATGCATGCATAGGGCACCAGCTCGAGCGATTTATTAGAAGCAAACTGAATTTTGTACTCTCAAAATCGTCAAGTGAAAAAAAATGTTAAAACCCATTATGGACCGGACCTAGACCCTATTTTTCTCCAACGTATTTTCCATGATGCGGGCTTGTATTGATCTAATCAGAAAAAAAAATGATGAAAAAAAAATTTCTCGACTTTCTACAACCGAGTTTTTAACTGGTCGTTTTACACTACAGTGGGCCCAAAGGTGAAAAAATATATTTTCAGAGCTTTGAGAAATGGTTCAAAAACAATGTCATATGGTAACTACTAGAATGTATTATTATCAACAGTTTCTATTGTTTTTTGGGCTTGAAAACAATTATTGAAGATTTGTGTTTTTGAACAAATTTGCGCGAAACGCTCCCATCCCTACGGAATGGGAGGCGAGGGGTGCCCGGTAGGTTCAATATCTCGGCAATTTTGCAGATTTTTTATACATAAACAGTGTGCGGGAGGAAAAAATGTCTCTGAAAGTGTTCGAACTTTAAAATTGGGTTAATTTGTGTAACTAATGACTTATTTCTGTTTACAGTGTATTAGAAAAAATGCCGAGGAAGCCAGCATTTCTGTAAAATCAATGCGAAAAATCATCATAGAAGACTTCACGCATCTTCCAGCTAGAGTGAGACTCCGCTTTTTTACGAAGCGAGTAAAGGAGCTACGAGTGGCTCTCGGAGAAAGTGCTTGTTTTGTTTAAGTTGGAAAAAATATAATCCTGTTAGCATTGATGCTGTGTCCTGCAGCTGAACAAATTAGTTTGTTTCACATCCGGTTAATTTCATAATGTTTGGCATGGTGGTCCAACGGTTAAAAAATGACAGCACTGGAAACGTATTCTTGCGGAAGCGAAAGGCTGCTTTTCCACGAACGGTGCGAGAAGCTTCTACAAGAAGATTAATGGACCAGTAACCGAAACGTGGCAGCTCCTGTCTTGTGCAGTGATAGAGAGAGGAACATGGTTACTGAAAGAACGGAGATGGCCAAGCGTTGGAAGGAGCACTTCAGTGTGCTGTTGAATGGTGAAGAAAACAGCGTAGTTGAAAGGAGCAGGATGGTGATTGAGGATGGTGGTAAATCTGTGAACTCACCATCCATCGACGAGGTGAAAAGAGCAGTGAAATAGCTAAAGAAATGCAAGGCAGCTGCCAACCGAACTCTTCAAAATCGGGAGCGAACAGCTGTGTCGTGCTTTACACCGGATCATGCTGAGAGTGTGGTCCGTTGAAGACTTACCCTCGGACAGGGTCTCATATGTCCGATCTACATGAAGGGCCTGTAGTAATTATCGGGGCACAACCCTTCTCAACAACGTTTAAAAAATTTTCTCCCGTATTCTGTTCCATAGACTGAGGCCGTTGTCGGAGACCTTTGTTGGCGATTACCAAGGTGGTTTTCGAGGGGGACGCTCCACTACGGACCAAATGTTCACTCTGCATCAGATCCTCGATGAATTTCGAGAATTCAACCTGCAGACGCACCATACGCTCATTGGATTCAGGGCAGCGTACGATACAGTAAAGAGAAATGAGTTATGGCGAATTATGCTCGAACATGGTTTCCCAACAAATCTAATTAGGCTGATACGAGCCACCCTTGAAGGCTCTACATCATGCATCAGGATAGTCGGTGATGTATCGGATTCCTTCGTGACTCTAGATGGTTTGAAGCAGGGAGACGGGCTGTCAAACTTATTGTTCAACATCGCATTGGAGGGTGCCATACGGAGGGCTGGCGTGCAAAGAAGCGCCCCCATCATTTTTTTTTTTATTGTAAAATTATTTTATTTGTCAGGTCGTTTATGTACATAAAAACATTTTTTTAATCTTTAGTTCACTAAATCAAGATGAAAATCTAATCCTGAGGTGTCAACTCTACCATTACACTGGTTTATAAAGCATATGTATTCTGCAAAAATTTTTAATATTTTCACTCTCTGCCTTTCACTTATTCCTGTTAGAGCAGGTTTGACTAAATCAATGAAGCTAAGGTGTCTCCAGCCACCCAAGATTGCTGCTATTCTTTGCCGTAAGTTAGTCCATGCCGGCCGGACGCGATCACATTCACTGAATTTGTGCATCAAGGTTTCTACATTTCTGCTTCCACAATGTGTACAGTTTTCATTGTCCACTCGCTGAATCACGAATAGCAGTTTGCGATGCTCGACTTTCTCGTTGACTATCAGGTAAAGTTGTGTTCGCTGTGCTGACGTTAGCTTTCTCGTTGCTATATTCCGCCAGACGCGGGGCCATCTATTGTCTGGATATTTTTGTTCCACCCTAGGAACGTCTGTTTCACTGATAGTGCTGATGAATGTGGCCGGTGGAGAGACTTTGTTGAATTTGGTCCGGAATCAGTCTCAGGTTCGACTGTATTTGCCTAAGATCCGGAAGATCCGTTGGTATCGTTAGGCGCGGATTTGCGTTGAAGAGAAGGGATCTGTAGAAGGGGAGTGAATCGATCTCCTGCAGGTGTCGGTTGATAGCGAGTGCTTTGCATTCCAATGCCGGTAATTGTAGTTTTAGGCCACCGTTTTCTATGCTACGAGCTAGCTGTATCATTGGGACGCGGGCCACCATGCCTCGCCAAAGAAACTTGCCCATTGCCGATGTAATTTTCGCATTTCATTACAAAGTCTCACGTGCTTCTAGGTTTTACGGACGATATCGACATTATTGGTATCAACTGTAAAGCAGTGAAAGAGGCCTTCCGACCTCTCAGGAGGGAAGGTGCGAGAATAGGGCTCGTCATTAACTCTGCCAAAACGAAATACATGGTGGCTAGTAGAGAGTGTTGTGGTCTGACGGATGTTGGTGCTTAGTCGGCGGTAGATGAGGACACTTTTGAAGTAGTCGACGATTTTTTTTTTCTGGGTACATTAGTGACATGTGGCAACGAGGTTAGCTGTGGGATAAAAAGGTGGAGGTCCTGCAGTCTGCAAACCCGTACTAAACTTGCACTCTACAAAACACTAATCCTCCCCGTGGCCCTCTATGGCTATGAAGCAGGGTCCCCCAATCGGCGAGCTCTTTGTGTTTTTGAGCGTAGGAGTTTGCGTTCAATCCTTGGCGGCAAACTAGAAAATGGTATTTGGCGCAGACGCAAGAACCATGAAGTTGCAGTGGGCTGTGCATGTAGCTAGAATGCCGAAAGAACGACCAGTGAAGAGTATATTCAGCAGAACTCCCGAGAGAGGTCGTCGACTTCGAGGTAAGCTCCGCATTCGTTGGATGTATGCTGTCAACGAGGATGCCCTCGAAACAGGTGTTAAAGGAGATTGGAGGATAGCAGTCCAAGACCGTGTGACATGGCGACGTATTCTGGATTCGGCATTGAATTGATAATCGGTTTGTCGCCGTAAAAATAAAGTAAAGTAAAGTAAGTAAGATGTAAAACTTAAAGTTTTGGTCGAAAAATTCATTGCCTAGAGTTCCGGACCGTAACCCATTGGGTTATTCGATTTGGGCGTATGTTGTTACGCAAACCTGTGAAAACTCTCATCCTGTTTTGAAGACTTTAAAGTCTGACATAACGCGCACGTGGTTGTCGATACCAGAGGACTGTGTTCGAAAGGCATGCTATGATAACTGAACTCGAAAATTGTGATATTATTGCTTGAAGTAAAAGAAAGTAAAACCATTCATTGAGATGACATCGATTTGTTTCCATTTCGTAAGTTGCGCAGGTGTTATCAGAATGAGGCCCTATTACATAAAACGAGCCGAGACCAACCAATGTTGGTGTAATAGTAGTTGAGTGGATCGAATTTCAGTCGAGTAGTAGAATCGGCTGCTTGACAATTCGTGCCTCAGCTGTCATCACCCAAGTTTTAGTCGACTCCCTAATAGATATTTTGCTCGATTCGATAGTGACTGGAGTCAAGTGGAGTAACTTGACTGATATGCGATTAGTTATTTAATTTGCAGTCGAATATCTGTAGACACTTTTTTCGTGCATTTAAAATTGCGTTTTTTTTTTTAAACTGTAACTGTAACTGTAACCAATGAAATTGAATAAAACACAGTAAAGATCGCACTCACCACTTTGCAAGCGTTTTTACTTTTATCAACCATTTGGATGTTTATTGTTTATTCCATGATTAATTGTTTCACTCATGATAAATAGTAGTAGTTGGATAATTATCTTACAGAGCAAAGCCTTGGTACTACATTCCGATTCGGAACTTGACCTTCTGTTCATTTATACACAGACTTCGCACCCGACTGTTTAGTTGATGATTCAGTGTAAAATTTGTTCGAAATCAACACCAACAGTATCGTAAGGAAACGATGTAGTTGTTGTAAATTCTTGGATACGCTAGAAACTATTTTATCGTAAAAATTATATACCTTCATACCTATATACATATTAAGATATTTATTACGAGCTAGAGGTTTGATTATGTTGTTCAGAAACAAAATAATTCTTGCATTTAAAATCTTCCTCTGGTCAGAATTCTCCCACCAAACCTGGATGTGGCGAGTTAGATCTGTCAGGTCTGAGCCGAGCAAACACACACACACACACACACAAAAACCTGAATGTACGTCTTTGCTTTGGATGAGAATGTCCTTACGTAGTTGCATCGCTGGTTATCATTTACTATGTTGCGATTATAAGAAAGGTAACTAGATGCTGCAAAAGATGTTGTAGATCACAAAGATGATACCGTATACTACTGGGCGCGATCGAGTCTGCCCGGATGGAGAAAGGCATATAAATGGCATCCACAAAGAAGAAAAGGCGAAATAAGACGATCATCTTCGCGTTCACAGAAGGAAGCAAGCTATAAAAATGCTGGAAAGTAACGGCTCCACCGGGCTGCTGCCCGGTCGGTCTGCAACAACTTGATGGGCCAACAACGGGGTTGGGTCCAGCTGCGACGACGAAGTCGAAGATCGTGATGATGATTAAGGCCGAAAAAGGCAAAACAGTCTTCCAATGGATCGGCAGGTTCGCGACCGGTTCCAACCAGTTGCAGGAGGAGTGAGAGGAGACGCATGTTGAATGAACCGTGAGGCTAAATAAAAAATAAAAGAATTTATAACCTTGTGAAGGACACTATCGGTCAAACTTGCAGCGTATGTTGCAAGGAGGGAAGTTGAGCAGTGTACCTCCCAGGTATGTACACGCTATCCGGGAATTATACATACATCGTTTATGTAGTTGCTGAAATATTATATGAGAAAAGATGGTGTCAAAAAAGCTTTGATTTCAACATTGATTTATCGCCTGTCTTCTGTGTAGAGGAATTTGCCGAATGATGTCAACACTGGTCTCGGTATTTATTTCTGATAGATCTAATTACCCGAAAGCTACCTATCATTCATATAAGATCCCATGATTCTGGATAGAGAGATCAAGCTGAATAGCTGGATTTAAATGAAGAAAATCGCCGTTTGACGATTCACAATGACATAACAACAATACCAAAGGTGATAATCTGTCGAAAATACGAATTTGTTGGGAAGCTAGTTTTATAGATTATGTTTACGTCCGTTTGTAATACTGTCAAACAAATTCCTGCGTCTCAAAAATATCTCAACTAGTTATCATGTTGCATGATCTGTGCATTAGAGTAAAATTCAAGACTATTCCGAATGAAACACGATACCAATCAATTTCCAA
The DNA here is from genome assembly GCF_029784165.1 of Wyeomyia smithii. Classification (NCBI taxonomy): domain Eukaryota; kingdom Metazoa; phylum Arthropoda; class Insecta; order Diptera; family Culicidae; genus Wyeomyia; species Wyeomyia smithii. The sequence goes on along the minus strand of NC_073695.1, from coordinate 115,392,674 downwards.
GGATGTGGAATGTGAAAAAAAAAAAAACAAAAATTTAGCGCATTTAAATTTCTTCAGAATGACTTTACTGCACATATTCACGCATACCACAGACTTCGCAGCCAACTGTTTTAGTGTACAGGACAATTGCGGGACTAGCGCTACGATCCTACTGATACTAACAGTCTCTTCCGAGCCGGGACACGAACCAACGACGACTGGCTTGTTAGGATCGGCTGGAAGGGTCATATGGAAACTGTAAGAAACTAAAAAAACAAAGACTCTAAAAAAACAAAATGCTTAGATTGAATAAAATCAGATGAAAGTTTAGAAAATCCATCGGCATTTGTTAAAAATAAAGTCTATTTGATTTACTTGTGTTTCGTATTTCCCGTCTCATGACTAATGACTAAATACAAAAAAGTAAAATTCCATAATATTTCGTGACACTTAACAATAACTGAAATTTTTAAAAGCTAACACAATACTTCTATTTTTTTTTTTTTAAGGGGGGATTTGTTAGTAGCTTAAGTATTTATGATAAATATTAGTAAATAATGGGTATGTGTGTCCAATCACAAATGGTGACTTCTCAACACTGTTAGAAATTTGTAATTTTACTTGTTAGGATTTGTTTGTTTTCGCAATTAGGACTTATCATTCGTAGGGATTTAAACCTACTTGTCAGGAAAGGGGAAGTAAACTTACAACTAACTTAATTGCTAACTTATTGGCTATAAAGAGAGCTTATCGTAGCAATTGAGGATTGAAACGATTTTTGTCGAAAATTGTTAATAATTTTATTTGACATAGCTTCTAATGGTTCAACACCAGTAAGTCTATGTAATTCGAGTGTACCAAACCAAGGAGGACGCTTCAAAATCATTTTCAGAATTTTATTCTGAATCCTTTGGAGCGTTTTCTTCCTTGTTGAACAGCAACTTGACCAGATCGGTACAGCATAAAGCATTGCTGGTCTAAAAATTTGTTTGTAAATCAAAAGTTTGTTCTTTAAACAAAGTTTAGAATTCCTGTTAATGAGAGGATATAAACATCTCGTATACACAATACTTCTATGCTGACCTTCCTTTAACTTTTATTTTTTGTGACATTCCTTTATTGACAACTGGAAGGGGGCCACCACAAGGTACTTGGCGCTCGAGCCCTCAAAATCCCAAATCTGGCCCTGGTTATACCGAAGCTAAATAAAAAACCCTCAATTACTACGAAAAGGAAGATAAAGAATTATCTCTGTACAAATTCAAGTAATATTCCATTCGAACTATTCTGCTTCAAAAGTCTATTTTTTAGCTTATGAAATCGTATTCTAAAAAAAGCTTATAAAGATTTTTTAGAAAGCTAAAAGCATATGTTTAGATTACATTCTTTTAACTAAAGAGTTCAAAGTTCGAAGATTTGTTCATAAGATCAAATTTCTAAATTCTCTTTCGACGGAGCATTTGGAATTGACCTTAGTCACGAATAAAATTATATCGAGGCATTCGATTACTTCTCTACTGCTACGAATAACTGATATGTATATCAATTTTTGATGTTATTTCACTGTACTTTTTTTAGACATATAAATAAAGTGTTTGGCATAAAGATTCATACTGAAACAGGGCTAAAATTCAATTTTCTTTAACTTGCTTTGCAAAATTGTTTAATTGTTCGAACTTTACCTCCTGTCAGAATTGCTAACCTAATAGATTTTCAGTCGTTTGGCTCAGCATTCAGTTCTGGGTTTAGTTTTCAATGAACGTTGGATGAGCCTTAGATGTTCATTTCATAATTTCAAGGTACCCACAATAATTTTCATGTCACATTTTCGCCATCAATATCGCATGTTATCATTAGAGACAGTAGTAATTCGCGGCAAAGAAGTTGAAAATTCGCGGGTGGCAAAATAGAAAATATTCAAATTTCGCGATAGTTTCACGGCATCCTTTTTCTTCAGAAAATACTGAGTAAAGTGATTTTTTCTCTGGTGAAAACAAGTTGTTTCTTGTTTTTTTTTTTTTTTTTTTTAATTTAATGGACGGTAATTTAACGCACAGTCCATAATTTCTTTGCATTACTAACTAAAAGCACGTGCTGTGTCAAATTATTTTTGGTTATATTGTGGTGTCGGTAGGCACGTATTACTCATGTTATACTGGCTCACGCTGCGTTCCGTATCTACCGAGTTTCCGGAAATCGATAAATATTTAATTGCCAACCAGGAAAATTCAGGAAAACGTCCGCGATTCGAATACCTGCCAAAATTTGAACACCACTCTCACGGTCGATTATTTTAAAAAAAGATGCTGGCTTGTAGGCCTTTCTCATTTATCTTGCAACTTGGATTTTATGGCTGCACTCTCAGGAATTCTATCATGCAGGTCACCAATCGCAAAATTCAATTAGGACTGACAAAATCGCGTTGTAAGAGAGCGGTTGTAGTACTGTTTCATGTTATTGGTTGCGTAGAAAACGACCTTCCATTGCCTTCTAGGTGCCCAGTAATCTTTAGCTTTGTCCTTGTTGCTGGTTTTCATGAATTTCATAGGTTGAAAATCGAAATGTTTCATGATTGTCATTGAATGTTGCTGTTTTTCGTTACTTTCGCGGCATTTCGCGGGGTTTTGTGAATTTCGCGGTCGAAGCTAGATTTCGCGGAATTCTCGGCTTCCGCTAAATCGCGATTTACCACTGTCCCTAGTTATCATATACAAAATACGTTTTTCAAAACAATCTACCTGTCTAGTTTGCAGAAACAATAAGTTTTTTTTGATAGACAATTTATTTGACTAAAACTTGAAGTTTTAGAAGTAAGCTGGTCCGGCCATGATACAAAACAGACCTTGGGTACTCCACTAATAATAGGCTTACCATCCGTCCTGATTTAGCAGGACATGTCCTGATTTTGAGATCCGTTTGGAGCGTCCTGATTTATTTTTCATATTTTAGCATTTGTCCTGATTTTTCTGAATGATGCCGGATGTTCAGAAATGTTGAAGATTGTTCAATACTTTTATTTTGACTCCGGAATGAAACGGACTCATTCTGAACGATTTTTTTTTCTTTGGTTGAATTTTATCGAAAGAAATTGTCTAGTTCTTGCAACCCTCAACTATCTGACTTTTGAGTCTTAAAGCTATCCAGTTTTTTTCGCACCATAATGGCGGTCGCTATAATGCGGTTCGTAATATGCGAACTGCTTACGTCAGTTTTGGGATTTCTGAGGAATTCGCAACACAAATGTTGCCAGATTTATTTCTCTTTTGATAAAAAACGTGGAGACTTCAAATTGACATGAGCAAAGTTGTCAAAAGGGTGGATGATTTAATACTTAATTTTGCATTTTAGCGTCCGCCATTATGGCGCGTAAAAAGCTGGATATCAGTTTTTATATATCATTTGAAAAAGCCGCGTTTTCTGAGCAAAATGTGATTTTTAAAAATTGTTCCTCGTTTTCCTTAGATTTTCAATTGAAGAATAAAAAATTGCTCGAAATGTCTTAAATGACATTTCGCACACGTACGGTATATGGGAGAATCGTCATTTGAGGTATTTGCTATTCTTCATAAACGATATATGATGAACATTTTAAAAATCACGTTTTGTTAAAAAAAATTGCACTCTTTCAACTGATATATAAAAATCAGAAAACCGTGTAATTTTAAACAGTTTACGTGTGCTGTATTTTTTAGGTATTCACTAATGCCTAATGAATCAAAGTTGCAAAATTGTATTGTCCGAGAAATACTTCAAATAAATAAACGAGTGGCGTATTTTGAAGTGTAAATCTCAAATTACGTGTTTTATTTATTGATACCTAAAAAAACACCTCATATTAAATTTGTACCGGAGAAAATTGTCCTGATTTTTAACTCCGACCAAATGGTAACCCTAACCAATAATTCCAACTGTAAAGCAATTTTGCAGCCATTATAAGGTACTTTTCTGTTTCCTAACCTTAGCGAAATCTATTCAAAAGGCGATTTTTGATTTTTTCACTGTTAAGTTTTAGAAATTCTCATTGGCTGAACAATCTTCTCATAAATAGAGTGGAGGGAAATCGCGCCAAAGGACCCACGGTCAAATACCGACCAACTTTTGCATACATATTTAACTTAGCAAACTGAGTATTTTTCACTGATGGCGAATTTTTTTAGAATCGAGAGTAATTTTCTAAAAGGGTGTATGCATTTTGGCTTACGTTTTATTCAAGCATTGCAGCTCAGAAACTGTTGGTTGCATTGAAAAACGGTCTGAGAATAAATTACAGAAAATTAAGAATACCTTGTAAAAATATACACCGAAATTATTTTGTTCCGATTTGAAAAATTGGGAATTAACGCTAATTTTCAATTAACAAAACAAGAGTTGATTTTTTTCAATGAACCTTGAAGTTATAACGCAAATTTTGGTAAAAAGTCCAGCAAAGAGAAATGAAAAACATTTTTTTTTATGGATTGTTTAGTTTTTCGAAAAATATTCAATTTCAGCACGGTTTGAAAAGTGTATTAAAATGATTTTAAACAATTTAGATAGTCATTTCAAATTGAAAAGCTCATAATAAATAACTTCGTGAATTGCTCTACTTTTAAGTTATTTTGAATGCAAGTTGAAAAAATTAAATCAAAACGTATAAAATTTTCCCTCCAAATAATTTCTGCCTTTCTCTTAGAAAGGTATAGCAATCACTGGCAATCACCGAAGGTATGAAAGTGCTCCAAAGGGCTGAATGGCATATCACTCGACTCAGTTCGACGAGCTGAGCATTTTCTGTATGTGTGTGTGTGTATGTGTGTGCGTATGTGTGTGTGTATGTGCAAATTTTCAATCCCACTCGATTTTCTCAGAGATGGCTGGACCGATTTTCATAAAATCAGTGTCATATGAAAGATCTAGTTGCCCCATGAAACCCTATCGATTATTTTTGCAATCGGACTTTTACTTCGCCTGTTATGTTCAAAAATGTGAAATCTTATGTTTAAAAATGTGAAATCTATCTAAAGCTATTGAAAGAAACATATTCCGAAGACTACCTAAGCTCACTCACTTTTCTCAGAGATGGCTGAACCGATTTCCACAAAATCAGAGTCAAAGCTCTAATTGCCTCATAATACCGTATTGATTTTTATTGTAATCGGACTGTAACTTCGTCTGTAATGTAACAAAATGTGAAAATCACGGAACTTCATTATCTCAGAAACTATACAACCGATTTGAACAATATTGATATCAGATGAACGGGCCATTTGAGGGTTAACTGATGAATCATAATGATTGAACACGTAGTTCCAAAGTTTGGCTGACCTATAGGTTCCCATTACTTTTGATTATAATCGGACTTTCGACCGTTATGTAATAAATTGTGAAAATAACGAAAGTCTATTATCTCAAAGATTACACGACTTATTTCAACATAACTAATGTCATACAAACGAGTTATCTCTCAAATATACAAATAACAAACTTCATAACAAGTTGATATGTTGTTTAATAGCTATGGGAAGAAAAGAAATTGAAAGACTTTTTAAAACTATACCTGCTTTGATCAAAATATATGGCCTCAACTTAATTTAAATTTGGTATTGTACGTTCCCGGTATTGCTCGTGACTAAAGTGTTCGAAATTAGGAGTCCTACACTGGAAGGTCGAAAAATAGTGAATTTTCGTGATTTTCCAAAGATGTTTAGAGTAAAGTGAAGGGTTCGGGTATTTTGGTTATTGATTAAGGTAAAGATGTACTTTGTACGCTGTTGACAGCTCGGAACGTGGATACTTTCTCTAAAACAGTATCTAACTGGTGGTTAATTTGGCTGAATTTTTTTTTTTCCAGAATGTAAAAATGGATTATTTATTTTTCACATAGCCGTTTTTGAAATATCCGAAAAATGCCACAGCGGCGGCCATTTTAGTAGAAAAATATTTTTTTCACGAAAAACTGGTGTTTCAAATAAATAAAACATTGTAAATTGTGTATTTTTTTCCATGCTAGAAAAACAAAATTCAGCCAAATCGGTAAATATACTTTAATCAATAGTTAAAATACCCGAACATTTAACCTTATCCTAAACATTTTTTTTTCAACAAAACCCATTTTTTTCTATTTTCCAGACTAGGGCCCACCTTAGTTGTAATTTAAACTCCTAAAGCTCTTCGCGACTAACTTTGCACATGTATGCGTTTTGAAATATTTCAATATAATATGAGGTTTGAAAAATTTCAGTTTTTTGTGAAAATACGTCTTTTTTGTAAGTTATTTGTAGTTCTACAGAAACAAATGAAAATTTATTAAAATAAACTACCGATGTAACACAATTAATTTTTGACAGCAAAGAGATTGAAATAAGAAATATTTTGAACAGGCAAAAACATTTTGGACATCTGTCATTTTGTTTATGATTTAATGCATTTAATGAAATGTTTCAAGGCATACGAAGTAGGGAACCATTGAAAAACATGCACAGTAGGCTATCCCAAAAAAAAATCGATGTTGAAAAAGTCATGGTGCTCAGCCCTTCATAAATCACGTTTGGGCAACCTGAATACATTTTTATAGGAAGTCGAAATGTTCTACAAAAATGCAATAAATAACATTATCTTTCAATTAAGGGCTGAGCACCTTGACTTTTTAAACATCGATTTTTTGAAACACCCTAATGCAGAGGCGTATACATAAAAGAGACCGGAATGCTTGCAGAGCCATAAAATCTAAGCAGCTTTTCTGGGTGTCGGCAATACCCATATTGGGTAATATTCGACCTTTTTAAATTAATTTTTCAGAGGTCGCCATCTTAGTAATCAAAATGGCATTTGAAGTTGATTGCATTATCTCGTTGCCGGAATTATTATTATTATTAGATTGTAATTTCTATTTCTGATAATTGGGTCCTAAAGCTATACCAGTTTTTTTATATCATTTGAAAAAGCCGCGTTTTCTGAGCAAAACGTGATTTTTGAAAAATGTTGATCGTTTTCCTTCGATTTTTAAATGAAGAGTAAAAAAACTGCTCGAAAGGTCTAAGTTGACGTTTCGCCCATGTACGGTATATGAGAGAACAGTCATTTAAGGCATTTCGAGCAGTTTTTTATATTTCATTTAAAAATTGAAGGAAAACGATAAACATTTTTTAAAAATCACGTTTTGCTCAGAAAATTGCACTCTTTCAGCTGATATATAAAAATCAGAAAACCGTTTTAAACTTTAGGACCCAATTGATCACACAAATGATAATTTACTACCCTTTCGAGCATAATTGTCCCATGTTCTATACAAACCATATGCATGGTGGTAGGACAGTTATAATTGGAGCGGCAGTATAGTCTAACAAATAATAGATTGCGTATGAGAAAAAAATTTTGAATAATTTAATAATTGCGTGTGAGAAAGGCCAGATCACACCACTAGGTAGATGCATTAGTTCTTTCGTAGTTCAGCTTCCATTTCGGCTTTTTTCTGTGCCTCTTGTTTCTCCGATCAAAATAAGGTCCAAAATTTATCTTAACGCTCTATTAAAATACATTTTGGAGATTACCAATTTGAAGGTTTTAAATCATACATGTACTAAAAGTAGTTAGTTAACGAAACTGTGCATTAACTTTATGTGATTGCGGTAAGCCAAATAGTTTGACGGTTTTTATTAAGATTTATAGCATCTCTAAGTGAGGTCGGTTTTGCTTTGTCCATCGTGATTGTAGCTGAAAATCAAAGTCAAGAGGCAACAATTTTTGATTTATGATTTTTTCCTGTAATTATGAAACATCTCGCCCGGGTTACCATACAGGTTTGCTATTCGTTCAGAATACTGGTATGGTGATTTTATGCTATAATTACACTGTTCGACCAAAATATGTTGCCCTAAAGCTCAAAATAGTTGTAAGTTTTAGATCCTCTAGTGCAGTGGTTCCCAACCTTTTTGGCTCCGCGGCCCCCTTTGCTAAACAGAGAGAGCTTCGCAGCCCCCCAAAAGGATCTCAGATACAGGTTTTGCAAGTCGAGGCTGCGTTTTCAGTCTCATATCGTCCTCCAAGTCTAATTTATTTCACGTCTTGGTCCCAATACGAAGATAAGTTACAAATCTGCTTTCACAGAAACGTCCAGAAACATTTTTTTACCCATCCCCTAGATGAGCCTCGCGGCCCCCTTTCCGGCCGCGGACCCCCGGTTGGAAACTACTGCTCTAGTGTATGCAGAACTGAGTCAGAATGCCGCACGGTAAATGCTCGCCGGGCTTGTCACTTTCACGTTGACTTACGGGAACACTCATTCAAGTCTCTGAAAAAGTTATCTTTGCTAGAGGAGTTCCAAATTTCATAGGAATGGTTGGAAAGCTACAATCTATAATTTATTTGAGCTCTATCGCAAAACCTGTCCAAAATATATGCATGTCCGAACTATATTATCTACCCTACCATTTGGTTGCAAAACCGAACTTTATGATTGCTATTCGCAATAGTTTCGTTGCGAAAACTCGTTTCGCACTATTGGTGAATATATGGATATGGATCTTTCCATACGAAGTGACCACGAAAAAGCACAAACTTGGCGTCGATCCCCCACCTCGTTGCAAAATAACGCATTTATGTTTATAATATTTATTTAATTTTAATATTTAATCATAAATATGATATGGAGAAAATCAAAACTGGTTCCGTACAAATTTTATTCCACACTAGTTACATTCCATTACTGAAGTGAATTTTAATTGACCAATAGTTTCAAATATAAATCGTTATTCAAACAGCCCATAGCAAATCAGCCAACTTCATGTAACTAAATATAGGATAACAAATTTCTAAGAATCAAACAATCACATTTAAGAATAGATGATTTGCTACAGCAAGCAGCAGTGTCTCTTTTTCGGTCTCACCTATCTGTGTGTAGCATTCATACTTTGCGCGAACGGACGTATAATGTTGAACGGAATACCAACAAGGGTTTCCACTGAGGCCTGAAGCTCACTGTAGCAAAATACCGACGTCATTAGCATCGTGATTTTTCACATCATATTTCGTATACGTAATCTGTGCAAAAACTGCGCTCATGAGAACATATGAGAGTGAATAATCAGAGTTTCTTTTCTACTCTGTGAACTATTTATAATTAATTTCAGCCTAGAATTTCTCAAAACATTCACCTAACCCCAATTTCCTCAATCGCACCTATTTAAATTGAAGCGTTGGAAATGCACCAAGACTTTCTCGAACCGCAGGGAACCTACACGATGTATGAATGTAAGCGGCTTGCGAGTAGGAGGGACCTGGTGCCGGGATACGTACTGCATATCGTTCATGTCACATTTATGCTACTCATCGCACAGGAAAAACGTGCTCGCAATGTACCAATGGATTACATTTTCGCATATCCTCTCCGAAATGTATGTACGCGCGTAATTTTCTTACTCCACAGTTCTGATCAGTAGCGTAGTTAGGACCACGAGAAGATGTTTAACTTTCAAGTTGGTTTAAGACTGATATAAAAATTTAGTATTATTTCACACACACGAAGGAAGTGGATTATTGTCTTAGATCTAAAATGTTTTTTTTTAATCGTCAACACGAAAGCTGCGAGTAAAAATTGATAAAAATTTTATTCAGCGTCGAATAAAAACGTGACTAAGACTGATTTGAATAAATCTTTGCCGGCATGTAGGCATTTGTGGAATGAAATTGTATTTATCAGAAAAAAATTATCTGTTTTCCCAAAACTAATATTTTAGGTCACATTCAAGATTTATTTTTCTATTGAAAAAAAAAAAATCAGAATATTACGAATGTTTGCATTTGTTTTAGTATAACTTATCTCAAATTTGATTAAATTAGAAATATAAAACAAAGCAATTAAAATGATTAGGAATTACGCTCTTTAAATTTTTTTCAAACTGTTTCGTTATTCTTGATTAAAAAAAAAATTAGTACACACATTAAAAAAATTACTCGATAAATCTTCATTTCTTCATTTAATTGCACACCGTCCATAAATTACTAAAACAAGAGTTTTTTTTTTAATTAGGTAGGGACCATTCAAGTTTTTTATTCTGAGCCATAATTTTTGGAAGATTTCTGAGACAGTGTTACGTTTGTCTTAAGTATGCAATTCAAATATGTCCATCTAGTTCATTATTTTTCCACCGCTTTTTCATATTTTCTCAGGGTTGGCCGGTGCCCACGTCAACTACCTATAATCTATATATTTTTAAGATTAAATTTAATTACCAAATTACATTTTTGGCGTTCCTCTGTCTTTTGAGTTCAAGTACCTGTGACGGCTATGGTTTATCATGCCGCAAAGTGTCTGTCTATCTTTTCAGTCAGGTCATTACTGAGCATGCATGAATAATAGATTGTTTACATCAAAAACATATTGGGATGTTCGAAGGCCTAAATGGTCTCGATTTATTGCGACCGATACTGAGAGTATGCATTGCGTGTGATGGAATGGAGATAAAGTATTCCCTTGCTGCAATAATTGTCGTTTTGCAGTGAAAATCTTCTGGTTCGAACGAATTGGCAAGAGTCAAAATATACTCGGTGATCGCTAAAGTAGATTTTTCCTCAACTTTCATTTATATTTTGTTTGCCTTATTCTTATTTGCATCGGTCCCCTCTCTTATGTTCACTCTTTCCCGGTACACAGAGCGTCTTTCGTCTTTCTGTTGCTTATTATAAGTTGAGGTATTTTTAGAAAATATAAATAAACATCTTGTCCGTTCACTTTATTACTTGCTGCGTAATACACTGGGACCGAAAGTGCCAAGCTTCTTGTCAGAACATAGCTCATACAGGTACATTTGCACTTCTGGTGAGATGTATGAAACTATCACTTTATGAATAGAATTTTTGTGATTATTATTAAAATTTCGTAAAAGACCAAGTTTTCTTTTTATCGCTGTCATTGAAATTAAATTTGTTTTTCCTGAAACATTTATTTGATACGTTACCAAACAATTTAATATTAAACGAATTCAATATTTCATGTTTCATATTGTCTAGGATATCTTATGAACTACGGGTACTTTTTCCAACTACGAGATAACACTAAATTTCAATCTAAAGCTATTGTGTGTTTATCAGCGGTTCAATTTCCTAGTAATAGGCTGCTGTAGCTTGGCATCCTATATGATGTGTCTGGCTTAACGAACTGGGGTTGATCCTCGGGCCTTGAGAGTATCCAACAGTTAAGATCGAGTGCTGCGGAGTTCAGCGGAATATCTAAACTAGATATATGAAATCTCATCCTATATCATCCTACATCACCTGGAACAAAGGTTCATTGGATACTTTCAGGATGATAGAGTGTAATCACCTTCCCAGTTCCTCCTCATTCAAATGGTAATAATTATGGCGTAAATGCGCTATAATAATAATTGGACACGTTTTCTAGAGCCTTAATAACACTGGTCGACAAAAGCGAAAAAAGTGTTGCCCTAAAGCTGAAAATAGCTGCCCTAGGAAGATTTGAGTTTTTTAACTATTCCTGTGAAATTTGGGGTCTCTAGCCAGAGTAGAAATGCGTCAGTTTACGTCAAAGTGTCTATAGTAATTGTTCGCCGGATTCATCGCTTCAACGTTATTTTTACGAGAAAACTCATTTAGGTCTCTAAGAGTTTTTTAATCTTCTTTAGAACCGCTAATGTGTTACCATCATCATATTCTTCGTGTAACTGAGATTTTTTATTTAAGTAGATGCAGTTCTCTTTCAAAATGCTTAGATACTTACGAATTCCAAAAACCCCTCTCAATTACTAATGATAGAATGGACTTGTGATAAAACAATGAAGCAAATGTGATTTGAATTGGTCGTATTGTTATTATTTTTAACATTAGATAATAATTTTCAAAAAAAAAAAAAGAAAATAATATAATTATATACAGAAATTTACACAGCGTTTATGCAGAAGAATTTTCACCTTTATTTTCCCTTCCATATTGCTATACGGTTTTGCCCATCTCATCTCAGCGCATTTGGTTTGCATGCACATACGTAATATACTATCGCCTAGGGAAAAATCGTATGTTGAACTTCGTTTTTTTGTCATTCGAATAACGATGATATAGTTCGGTTTTATTTATTTTGATTCTCTAACTGTTCTGGTATAGCGGTTTCATGCTTGCCTGTTTCTTCCTTAACTGTTTTTTTTTGCGGTTTTTAGTAGTAGTAAGCCTTCTTACGTCAACTGATTTCTATATATTGGGCAATATTTTTTACTTTCTTTCGGTATGTCTTGATCTCTTGTCTATTCAATTGTTTATTTTTGTTTATTTGTTTATTGTTCATTACGAGAAAATTGAAGTGGTACCTTAGACTGGGTGTTGTTGGTGCAATTGTTAAATGAAGCAATGTAAGGATTATTGGAGTATTGTTTTTGAATATTCATACTGTTACTTTCAAATGTTTACAACATTTACCCTTGGATTTAGGGAGGCATATAAGAGGCTTGTGTTAGGAATTTGAATATACTTGACATCATCCTTGCTTTTTTGTTTTATTTCATCCATTTATTAAAAAAATAACAGCTTAGGTACAGTTGACAATGTAATGATTCCACTTTAGTTAATGTTTATATAGCGCTTCTTTTTTTCTTTATTTATCGTTATCTTTACTTCATAGTTTGTATTAATGCTGATAAGATTCTATATGTGCTTCGTTTGCTGTCTGACATCGAGATTTTGGACACATTTTTTCCATATAGTGTATCTTATTCTTGAATTTGTTTTTAACTGTTAAATTTAGAATGTTTTTTGTTTTGCTTGGTAATTTTTAGTTTCAACAGCAAAGTTTTCTCAAAAAGATTAGCAGATAAATATTCAACAAATAGGTTGTACGCCAAAGGATACAATCACTCTAGATTCTAAAAATTTAAATTGTTTCAGTTAAGTTTGTTCTCCTGTTCGCATTCCAGTTACTCACTTATTCGATAATATTCATTCTTCTTATAGTGTTTTCAATGTTGTTTTATTTATATTTCTTTTTCTGCTACATTATAATGCACGACTAGATAATACTGGAAATTAAATCCTATACGAAATCATTTTCTGTTTCATTTTCTTCACTACTTACTCGAGAGACTTTTCTATGCGAATTTTCATTTGAATCCTAAATTAAAAACATTACATTCCTGCGCTTCTTTGTTTCCTGTTACTTGTATATAAATGTCAACAAAAGCATTCTTCAATAATAAGGAAAAGAAGAGAAAAAATGCGAGGAAAATCTTTTTTTTTTAACTGTTCACATTTTACTTCACTTAGACAAGCGTACAAAAAGTCATAAGTTTTGGTTTGTCTCCATCTTGCAATTTTGTTTCTAAGGCAATTCAATTGTTTCTTCTCTTTACACAATGTTCACTTTGCGTATCATTGAAATAGAATCAAATGTTCCAATTTTTTTTTTAAAAGTACTATAAGTATTTCCTGGTGTATCATTTGCTTTTAAGGATTTCATAACGGGTTAATTAGGTACGTTTCTTCATTTTCGACTTTCTGTTATAATATTTGTATACTGTACATTCTAGTTCATGGTTGACGTGAAGCATGTGTTCTAGCGTAAACATTTGCTGCAGCAACTTCGTTATATTCAAGTGATACGATAACATGAGACCAATAAACATTCATTGTGTTCTATAAATTTTTGCTGCATTGTGTCAAACTTAGCATGATATGGGCGCTTTTTCATTTAAATTTAGCACGAGAATTTACAACATCCGCTTTTTTCTCATCAAACTCATATTCAAGTCTTGTGAATGAATTTTATTTATAAAAAGGCGAGAAATAAAAACACAGAGCATGCTCAGATCGGTCAGGGAGAAACCATTGAGGCAGTCGTCGACCACGTTGTTTTTTTTTTTGGTCCGCGAAAGCGGATGCGGGCAGCAATACATGTAGAAAGAAAAAGTGCAGAAATATACGAGAGGGTCTGTAGGGGCCTAGTGTTGTGTGTGAGGCGGCCGAATAGGAGAATGCGCTGTGTTTTGACTGTCACATGCGAGTGGCGTAAGCATTGGCGAGAAACAGGTTCGGGGGAATTGCGATGTGAGCATTTGCGAACTTCTGGCTGTGCTCATTTGGAAATCTACCTCGGACGGTTCAAGTAGTAATTATTGAATATCGACCGCGCAACGAAAACTGGTGCTGTTACAAGTTCTGTCCAGTATGTGATCCATCATATAATTCGCTACGTGCACTTAAGTCTTCCTCACATACAGTCATCTCGGACATTCCATCCAGAAACGAGACTTAATGAACGAAAATGGCAGTCGTTTCCTGTTTCTGAAAAAGTCGTAATGCTGCTGGGTGAATATGCTCTCTTTCGTAAGAGGAAATCTCCAAAGATAAATGTTCTACTTGAGTTAAGATTTCCTTCTTTCTTTCTGCGCACTAGATCTTTCGATGTCGTGCCATAGAATGTAGGTACTATGAGACTACGAAACATCAGGCCGCCACAGACCGAAGTGAAAAGAGGCAGACTTTCATGCTTTGATAGATTAGACAGGAAATTCTTTAAAAAAAACTGTACGATCGTGCGTACAAGGCACGTAGAGATCTGAAACCGGTACCCTAAATTTCTAATATACGGGGTCCCAAACAACGGATTGTTGTTATTGCTATACGGTCGATTCCATCGTTCGATGCTTTGCGCGACCCTTGAAAGTATTTTGACTCGAATTCCAGCTAACGAAGAAAGACACAAACAGCAGAAAATGTTTTCCTTCCAAAAATCGACCATTGCTGCTGACTAAAGATGCAAGCGAAGATAAGGAAAACGAATGAACGAACTGTGGATCACGGTCTTCTTTCCGCGACCTTCGTATTTTTGAGAGGCAGCAGATGGTTAAAATTTTCATTTCAGATTTCAAAGTACTTTGCCAGTTTTTATCGATTCATAGCCACGCTATATATGTATATATATATTTATCAGGAAGTGTATCGATGCACATAAATGTTACTTTTCTGAAAATTACTCCATCACTGCGAACAGCGATTGATTTGATAGTAATTTTATTGTATTAAATTGTAAGGTCGAGTCAACACAGCAAAATAAACAAATAATTCACATAACTGGAAGGTAGCGTTTCATTTTTTTGTTTTTAACAAATTCTTTTCACGCACATTGCTTCCCATACCAGCTAAAATATTATCTGCTTTGTATATTTTTGAAGCGTACATGTAGGTTATCACTGCCAAATAAATATTTTATGTCTATACACTATGTGTTCTCTCTCAGTCTGCTAGCACTGCGTGGCTTGAATTTGTTTTACACATTCCGTCTGATCGGTCAAGCCCCTTATGAAGGAATCCCGATGCTCGATTATTCGCGTGCTTTGATTATTAGCCATTAACGAAAGAATGTCCGATTGCTAGAACCACAGCAACACATTGGAGTGCCCCTAGGTTGTCACACAGTATGATTGCTTGCCTTACTGTCAGCGGTAATCAGCTTTTCTTTTGCGCGATGTGGTGAATGTACCACTTCAATCAGCGCTTTTATCAATTTAAATAACAATGAACTGATTTTTTTCACATCAGACAGCAACATGTACAACGTTTTTACCGACCACTAGTGCGCTTCGATCGGTCGCCGGCCGTTGAGCGACGAAAAGTACATTCACACTCGCCATCGGTTTTTGCCTGATTGGAAACGTGATGATTTTCGCATATTTTTCATGCCATAAATCGCAGCCCATGCCAGTCTGTACACTAACAATAACAACAACATTAGCAGCAATAATAATAAGACGTCGTCTTGTAGCGCTCGCATTCCAATCTACGTTCGATTGTGAAATAATTTGCGTGGTGGGAAACAATTTGTTATCAAGCGCTAGCAACCCTAAATATGCTGTGACGTTGCTTTTAATGTTTTACCAAGTATTTTTTCATTATTTGTTGTACAATGGCCAGGTCAATTGGGGGCAAACAGATCTTTTAAGTTATATTTTGAATGTTTTAACGGTTGATGTGACGGCCACATGTATCGAAAATGAATTATTGAATATTTGTTATTTCGGTTTTCCATCGTATCGAAATTGCTGCAACATGAAGCTTTTTGATTAGTACTATAGTTCAAATCTGCATGTCGTCCTCTTTTCTTCCTTAGCTGAATATTTTGGGGTTTTTACCGGTCTGAAATACAATTTGCTCATACCGGATAATGCTGATTTGTTTTTATTCTTGCATTCTTTCCTGCGTGGTAAATATTTATACAGCAATATAATTACACATTCTTTAAAACTCGCGCTTGTTTTACTTGTTCACTAGCTATCGCATTTCTCTTTCTCTCTTTAACACACATACACATTCATTCAAGCATTCACGTTAAACGCACTGACTTTGAACGCTCCTGAAAATATATTACAATTTTTCAGTTGTTGTTTCGCGTGCAGTTAAATATAAATATGTGTATGAATTTTCTGCTCAGTCATTCCACCTGATAGTTAATATATACATATCTCGCAAAAATGCGTCCATATCGTACAATTTAAGAAAATATTTCCCTCCGGTTTTTTCTCTTCTTGAGGTCGCTACATTAAATTAGTCATTTGGATAAATATGTATCTACAAGGATTTGTTCAGCTCTCTGTTCCAGTCCCGCTTACTAGCTTCGACTTATATGTTCTCCGGCCTATGTAAAAGACTGCTACCACTCTTGGGAGTAACTATTTTAACCAGAATCTAGCACCTAACCTTTCTACACACAGAATATCTTTTAGATTTCCTGGATATTTTTAAAATATCAAGAAAACAGTCATGATAATTCTGTTTTTTTTTTCGTATCGTTAAGAAAAAGAAGATACTTGTACGAACCAAAGCTATATTAGAAGTATTTCTTGATTTACAATTTTCGGAAATGCCCTATCTATAGTCCTTGACCTAGTTGATACGACGGCGGATAACAAGTAGCAAATCTGCCGGTGGTCTACCCGTGAGCTGTCACCTAAACACTCATTCTCTCATTTTAGTTTACGTTCTTACTTTTCAGGCGAACTATTGCTTCCAGTAGCGAAAGCGTTAGAATACACCTTTAATAAAAAAAACTCAATCTCTACGGAAAATTGAGAGATTCCCACCCTTAAACATTATAGTTATAATAAATTAGCGTTTGTTTTGACCGAACTTATTCGTCTTTCTCATCCCTATACCTTTCTGCGCATTGGAACACTAGTTTACATCCGATATTCTAGTTCTACCTTTGTTCTCGATGATATCGGTAATTTTTGTTACCTTTCAGGCTGATGCATTAGCGAGTGATTTACCGAAATTGAAAAGAGCAATTTCTTGTTTTTTTTTATTCTCCGTTTGCTTGCTTGCGTAACACAAAAAATAATTATTATTTATATCAAAAAACATAACTCAATAATAGTCTGCAGTCTTTGGTTAAATTATAATTAAAAAACATTTTCGCCCTTTTTCAATTCGTTCTTCTTTTCTCTCGTGCTGTCTGGCTGTACTGTGTCTCTATACTTTAGAAACGCGTGAGCTGCTTACTGTGCTGCTCGCGCCCGAGTTTATTATTATTACCACTATTGTTTACCGTTGAACGCCGGATGCGATAGTGATCTCTGCCAGCGGGTGAAGTTTTTCGAAAGCAACCGCAGCTTCATAGACGCTGTTGCCGCTACGCCATTTGGTCAGAAACGGTGTCGTTTCTGGGATTCCGGCTACCCGCTTACAGATACAGCATATATCAGTATTCCGGGCTGGAATCGAGTAGACGCTTTTCGGGTGTAAGATCGCTATGGTGATGATGATGGTGGTGATGGTGTCCTTTCCCGAAGGGGCTGGTACTGTTAACTGTCGAGAATTTGTTACTGATGGTGTTGCTATGATGATGGTTCGCACTATCGTTGCTATCAGATTGCGGTCCATTATGACCATTGCCACCGCCGCCACCGTAAGCAGTTCCACCCAGTATACTTCCAGCGAGACTGCCTCCACTCTGTGACTGACATCGGCAACCGTGTCGGGAATGTTTAGCGTAGCATTTGGCACTAAGGGCAACGCAGCCCCGCATGGGCCAGTAACACCAGAGACAGGGTAAAGCCAGGGATAAAGCACCAAGCCAACCCCATCGAGTAGTTCGTTTGTGCGGTAGACACGAACAGGGATCATCAGCACAGGATATAGTATCACCTTCTCGTTCCAATTCATGATCCTTGGAACAATGATAGTACAGTGCCTTAACACAACAGAAGCAAGAAGCGTAGTCGATGACGGTCTCTGCACTGCAGAGACATGTATTGTCGCAGAGCCATCGTGAGGGAAGCTGTCGGGGCCGTTGGCATTCTTCACATCGACACTTTTTACACTGCGGACAGGTGATGGAATTAAGTAGATCACCGTTTGCCGGGTGCAAATCGATGTCCAGCTCGTGCAGTCCGGCTGCCGGTGGGTCTTTACTGAACGCATTTGATACTGGTTGTTTGGTAATTGGCAATGTTGACTGTATTGTTGGAGACCCACCAGCGGACAGTGGTGTTGTGCTCGCTGTCGTCGTCGTCGTAGTCGTCGTATGTCCCAGTGGTAATAGATTTGGCCTAGGGTTGATAGTATTATTGTTAAAATTCCTACTGCTGCCATGCAACGTTGTAGCCGTTGCCGTGGATCCAATTGGCTTGCCAAGTGTCGACACTGTTGTACTATTGCTACTACTGTTAGTGCTAGGCGTACGTAACCGATTATTATTTGTTTGCGATACTGATAGTTGTCGATGTTGGGTTGCGGGTGAGTTGACGGACGAGGACAGCACCGGAGACGTCGCCGTCCTGGTGGGCGTCGTGGATCCAATAGCATGTTGCTGTTGTCGCTGGTGGTTCGTTGCAGGCGAGAGTCTACTAAACGGTGTATCGACATACTCGTTAGTAAGCCTTTCGTTCTCTGGTCTAGGTGCAGCCAGGGTGACCGGGGATGTGGCGGACGCGGTCGTGGTATTCGATCCGGTCGTGTCTATGCTAGGGTTTAAAATGCTCGGTATCGAAACTGATGGTAAAGCTGCCGGTGGACGTTGTCGTGAGAAGGTACTTGCTGGCTGGGCTAGACTATTATTACTGGTATTACTACTAGAAAGATGATTGTGGTGAGGATGACGATGACTGCTACTGTTGCTTCGGGTATGTAGCGGTGTCAATGGTGCTATTTGTGGGGCAGGTGGCAGCGGTGGAGGGTTTGATAAACTAATATTGCTACTAATGTTACGTGCAGGAGACAAGCTTAGATTTCTAGGTTTTGGTGACAGTTGCGGTACGTTGTTAAGACTTCGGTTCGTAGTCGTGCTGATCGTCGTTTTTGAGCTATTTGCTGTGGATTGATTACTGTGATTGTTGCTAGCAGCGACAGTGGCGCTCATTATGGTCGGCTCTGGAGCCCGAGGACGATGAACACGGGGTAAAGACTTAGGGGGCCGAGGAGGCGCCAAAGGATCGCCGCCATTTCTGCGATCCATGTAGCTCGATACACTAACGGCTTCGAAGCGTCTTTTCCAGCCGTGGTCCACCAAGATCCGTCATCGTTTCAATCGCCATCTACGAGAAAATGAGAGAAAAGAAAGTTTTAGTTATGTCGTGTGACCGATAACGGTGTCGCCAGAGTGCTGCTTGTTGTTCTTGTTGTCGATGTCAAATATTTATAGAATCCAAGACAAATAAACAGAGACGAAATTGATTACTGATATCGCCAGGCCACTTTTGGTTGCCAGACAGTGAAGCGTGATTTGAGCAGTCAGATATTGGGTTTCATTCACAGTTGTCCGACCCCCTGCAGGCCAGCAACATATTTTACGATCGTTAGCGACAGTTAGGACTGAATTGATGGGGTGATTTTCAGCGTGGAAGTCATATTAAAAATGTAACTTTTAGTATTTAAAGCAGACATTTTTATATACAAAGCCTATATATAAATGTTATAGGTATATAATTGCCATATATATTCCAAGCAAAAAACACGCCGTATTCATAGATTAATGATGACCGAGATGAATGGAGACGGAGGAAAGAGGGAATAAAAATCGAATCTTTAATTCCGGCTGCTAATTTTTTGATTTCTTTTCTTTCAGTTATTCGTATAAGAATGGAATGTTGAATGTCTAGTCTGTATATAACACCGTGGAAATGCGCGCGCGTGTCTGTGGGCATACGAGAGAAAGAGCGCGTAAGTTCGTTTGCCGAATGGATAACGAGTCCGGTTAATTATAAGCTATTCCGACTGGCGTCAGGAACATTATTGACTTAGCACCACGCCGGTACAGGTTTTTGCCAATTTTAGCAATTTCACAGCCGGTTTTTATGGAGTTTTTGTCATATATCATGAGGGGCATACTTATTTCTTTTTTTTGCGTGATAGGATTGCACAGACTGGCAAATAATGAATTCAACAAAATTGAACATTTACACATTTGTTTTGGCAATAGCTTTAAACCAAGCCAAATATTGTTGTTTTAGGATGCTTTTCATCAACTGCTCCTAGTGCTAATATAAAAGTAAGAGTTTAAATCCCAAAACATCGGATTAGAAGGATAACACAAAAGAAGCATGACTTCCTTAAAATTAAAATTTTAAACTGTTGCTTTTTCATTGATTTTTTTAATAGTAACCTTTTTCAGCTGAAAAACACTACATTTTTAGTAGTAGGTTTGATTTTCTTGAGAGTTAATGTTTGCCCATACTGGCAAGCAAACGAGATAGATAATTAAAATGGTAAAATAAATTTACACTTCATTGAACTCTTTGAGTTGAACTTTAAGCAACGCGGGAGCATCGTAATAAATGCTATGTATCTATTTTAAGGGGTTATATACCTTTTTTGTCGAGAAAAATGAGGGAAGTTTGAATCTATTTTTAAGTGCATAGCACCATTTTCATTGCATCAAAGGGGTATTTTTCTGAAAGTACAGTTTATCAACAACAACAAAATACGTTTGATTTTGAGATATACCAATTATTACTGGAGTAATGGCCGTTTTCCCGAAACGCTATTTTTTTTGCAGAAGCTTGCGGTGATCCTGATAGAGACTCAGCGGGTCAACCGAAATCAAAAAACTCATATTATTTCATTAGTTTAGAAGTGTGCCGGGTCCTTGAACGATCGCTTTTATGAGTATTTTGTTTTCATTGCAAATGGGAACGTTTTTCCCAAAAAATGCACGTTTTGAGCGCTAAAAATTGCATTAATTTTTTTTTTGCGGCAAAATGTAACTGTATGTTTCAAAAAGCGATCGTTCAAGGACCGGCGAATTTAATAACGAAATTTGAAAAAAAAGATGAAGGAAATCGGTTCAGTAGTTTTCCCGCAATCAGGATCACGGCAAAGTCATTTTTCGGAAAACACTATTCCGAGATAATCGCGTGTAAAGTTTCAAGTTTAGCTTATGGGGCCGTGGCGAGGCGCGCTGCAAATCGCTCTAACTTTCTTCCTATTGCTCAGATCTTTATGAAAATTTGTGAAAATGTTCTCAAGGTGTTGTATTTGAAGATAATACAATAATTTTTTTTCGGTTTTTTGAAAACTAAAAAGGTATATAACCCCTTAAAGCCTACGTTTCTAGAGCAACTCTGTTCAAAATTTCCAACCTCGGGTGCGTGCTGTATTTCTTGACTAAATTATCATACTACAAAATTAGTTTTCAATAAGGGTGGCGAACCAGTTTTCAATAAATTAATCTTCAATTGACTTTCATTAAATAATTTTCTTGAACACAGTTCGGTATTTTCCGATTATTTTATCCGATAAAGTTGCATGTTTTTTAAAGACTATAGTTTTTTCCAGAATGGACTTGCTCACTGCGCTCAGTATCGTCAATCTCTTGTGAGATATGCCCTGGTATTTGCTATATCCCGCATTTCTATTATTAGCAATATACCGCTTGAGCACTGGTATGCTTATCATTCATCCGTGCTTGTGTGTAATATGATTTTACCCTTACTTTTACACGCTTGCTGATCTACTATACCGAGCCTCGTTCCTTCCGCCAAACATCGACAATTATAATTCCCTGGAGAAGTTTCGTTGGGCATCCTTCTGGCCAAATTTAATATAAAAGATACTTATTTTGTTAAGAGGAAGTCACACTAAAGGATTATAGAAAACTCAGCGTTAAGGAAGGGTAAGTTGTGAAGCAGCCTAAGAATAAACCCATGCTTAAGTTCTTTTCGACATCGAATTGCTTCTTTCAAATTCTATTAGAATTTTGTTAGAAAAAAATGTGTTAGATGTGCTAGAAAAAATATGTGTTTTCTTGCCATTTTCTTAGAAGCATGTACTTCTTTTCTTGCCCAAGTCTTCAAAAGGCACCAAAACTCACAGAAATGATTGAAAAGCTCTTATCTTTCTAGGACAACAATTTTGAGCTTTAGGGCAACTTTTTTTTTCATTCTTTCGTTTTTTCCAGTTTGACTTCTAAAGCAAAATCTTTGTTTACCAGTGTTATTCTACTTGGTTCGGTCTGGTCGCATGCCGACCAATTGTTATTGTTAATGCTCGCTAAAAAATCAATAAATATTTCTTAAAAAATATAAAAGTTTCTACATGGAAATATATTTAAAAATCGTTTCAGGTTGTGGAATAACTTGCCATGAAGTTTTTTTGTTAACAACATTTATTTGACACGGCACAATACATAATAAGGTTTTTGGAGCCAATTATATCTAGTGACTTACTCTCTGAAAGTATCTCATAAACTAAGAAGCAAATTTTTTATCGCGCAATCCATGAAAAATCAAAACATGAAAAATATGTTAATGCATATATCATTTAAAATGCTCGTATTTATGAAATAAAATGAAAATTATAAAACTTCTACTCAAAGCCATGGGATTTTGTGTGAATTTATCAAACTTCTACTTAAAGCATCCGTGTTTAGTGGTGCTTAAAACTCAACGTTAAATATCATTAGCTATATTTAATTTTATAATTTATTTGTTCACGACAAGCGCGAACCACGTTTATCACAAGTTTTGAGCCTGTGACTAAATTCCCTCCTCATATCTTCAGAAGTGGGATAATCCTCAATTATACCATCAAAACTAGATTAATTCTGTCCAAAATATGTATTTAGCTTTTTTGTTAATTTCAATAATCAGTCCAAATTTCGATGCATTGCTACGTCAATGAACAAATTTTTGGTCATTTTTACACAAGAGATCTAATCGATCCGTTATTTTTGCCTGTCCGTGGACAGAAAGCACAAATTCTAGGCCAATATAATAAGACAGTGAGATGGTCATCACGCACCTCTCCTTCATTCATTTCTTTATTTAAGATTCCACTGGCGAACGTGAGCGGAATCACAGAATCTGCTAAACAGATTAAAATTTAATGAAATATTACTGACGCCACCTTAATAAGAAAATTACGACCGAAGTGTGTGCTGTGCTGCCATCGGGAATTGCACACGACAATGAGAAGTGACGGACGTCTGCGACACAGATATACAGACGTAGATCTATGTGAGACGTTCGGTGACAGGGCGATGGTCAGAAGTAGCTACGATCGTCGTTTGCGTTGTGTTATATCGTTGTGAATGTGAATTGACACTATCGAATGCCACTGTTGTCGCCGGCGACAAATGTTCTTTGAAACCAGTTTTCGATCGCCTGTGTAGGGTAGAAAAATTGCAGGAATCTATCCTGCCAAGACTCAACGTGACGGTACAACACAATCATGGAGGGAAAAAAACATACGTCCGTCTGTTTCCGTGTCAATTTCAGTTAAAAGAGGACCATACAAATTTTAATAGTTTCATAGTTTGGCAGGCTTAAAACTGAGTCCGAACGAATTCGATAGGGAGGCGAAGGTCGCGGATTTGGGCACGTGCGGTGATGATATTTTTTTGCATAAATGAATGAATATTTCCGCCTGTTTACAGCCGGCCTTTGGTTGTTTGCCTGACTGTAACAAGATGTGGCTGAAAGAAAATTGTTTTCTATATTTTCTTATAGGCAGGTTAGTGGTAAATCTGTATGTAGGTAGGCCACGGTCTCGGATAGTTATTGCAATTTCTGCTATTCATTGCGCGGATGCTTTTCGCATAAGAAATTATCTGCAGCAGGATAGCACACAGATCAAGCTATTTGTAATATTTGTGTATTCTAATATGTAGTTCAATATAATTTGTGCACCAACATAGAAAAATATATGCACTGTTGAAGCTAAGTGAGAAAGAAACTGGTTCCATCGCAATTACTTATATATATAATCAAAAAATAGTGTAACGTAAAAATTGGTATAAATGAAAATATTTAAAATGTGTTGGGTTTGTCAAAACGCTGACGTAACTACATGCGTTAAATAGCCATAGCCGTCATTTCAAAGATTTTTATATACACAGGGCGCTAAATTTTCTCTGAATAGTGCAAAAAATATATGAATACGGGGTAATCCTGTCGCTTGTCTTTTCTGTTCGGCATCCGCTAGTAGCCGGTGTCAACGCTGTCCAAACAAATCGCGCACTGTGGGTGCTGGATCTCGAGAAGAGCAGGGCGGATTTGCCATGCGACATATACCAACCTACGTCAATGAACAAATGTTTGGTCATTTTCACACAAGAGAGAAAAGTTTGTTTCAGCGTCTGCCAGAGAATACACATTTCATTACAGCCGAAAATAAACCCGAACCAGATTATTTTTTGTATTTCTGCGCCGACATCAAGTGTTTATGTAAATATATCTTACTAAAACTTACTAGGAGTAAACTAACAAAACAGAGAATAGCCAGACAGGGGGGTATCGTTATCAATGAGGTGTATATGATGATGTTCACCTGGGAAACTGACATGTCTTTGTTACATTGAAACTTTGTAGAGGCGTATGCGGTCGCCAAGCACAGATACCCCACTTTTCTTTGGTGACTATCTCGGTTGGTGGATGCTGGCAAACGCATTAGCTTTCCCTACGAGCGTGTCATACAAAAACACCGGAGTGAAATAATACAACAAGTACTGGCTCCATTTATCGGCCCCCGCATGTCCGCGTTTTGGCATTTCTTTCGATCTCCGTTTCTCGATTGTGTTACTGATCCACGCGATTTTACTTCGGGTCGAAGACGACGAATTGGATTCATTATGCGTGGGTATTCGATGGTGGTAAACAGGATGAGTGAGTAAATATTTGACGAACACACTTCAACGCCCACGACCATGCGCGACCACTATTTCGTTCAGGTTTACCTGTTGCTATCCATTGGCAGCAGGGATGTAATCGAAAGATCGCGCACGTGTTCAGGTCTGGCCGGCTTGTTTCTTCACAGTACTCTAAAAGCTCGCGGAAGGAGAAAGTGTCTATTGAGGGAGGTCAAATAGTAAGGAGACAAATGGAAGTGAGGTTAACGCTCTGCTTAGTGGTCAACATTGAGTGAAGTGGTTACAACATTATTATGCAGGAGTTTTAGTGAAAAAAAAAACAAATTTTTCTTGCATTGTTTCAAGAGTTTTGAATTTTTATGCTTTCGCTACTTTTGTTGTAAACATTTACCGTTTTTACCCGAAATTTGATTACTTAGAAATAACCTTCACTCACCAAATATTGACTATTATATTTTTTCATTCAGTTTTTATTTTGATACAGTATGCATTGCTGTATTTAAATTTATGACACAACGGAATTTAATAGAAAATATGCGATTCTTTAGAGGAAAACTTCAGAGTAACTTATGCAAATTTTAATTTCAACAACATTTTAGCTACTTTCAAAATCAGTAGGAATTTGGCAAGGCGTCCCCCGTCAATCAACGAGAGTCATATTTATGACACTCTCAGTTATGTTCAACTGCAGAAAAGTAGAAACTTTATTAATTGTCTGTTCGTTTAAGCTATTTTATTTTGCTATAAAACGTTACAACCAATAAAGAATTGGTAAGAAAAATGTTGGTTCAGTAGTCAATGTTCTCACCACAGTGTGAACGAAGTTGTATAAAATTTGTGTTATTTTGAGAAATCATGCACAAAAATAGCATTGAAACTATATTTGCACAAAATATGTGTTCCATGTTAAGTGAGCTGAAAGTGTGTTACTAAGCAAAATGCGAAAACTTATTCAGGAATGCTGAAATGGGATATTCTTCTCTAGCCGCCTTATTCATCTGACATCGCTCCAATTAACTTTCGCTCGTTCTTGTCCATGGAACATGGCTTGTCTAAACAAATCTAAATGGATGGCAAAAACTAGTGAGAACGATGACAATACTTTGAGTCACGTGTAATAACATTTTCGAAATAAACCATAAAACGAAATAAACCTAGTTACACATTCTCGTTTTATTCACCTTGTATATCAGTAGAACTTTTCATTAATTTTTAATAGTGAACACATTTTCAACAGTATAACAGTTGAGTTCGCAAGTAACGCGATATAAAACAATAATCGCTTATGGAGATTTGTTGTGTTTCTAAAAAACTCTAAACCAATGCATTGCCAAAACACAGCAAAACTGCATATTCATGCCGAAAAAGTATGATCATTTTCTCGAGACACACTACATAAGGGGTAACAAAAAAGACAATACTCGAAAATGACTAGTCTTTTTAAGGAAATAAGATGAATACTTCATTCTTGATTTCTAGGGATTTTCCTCTTCTCCACCCGATCGTAAAAATCCTCTTCTTCACCGGAATTTCATTGATCTTGTTGGTTGGCAAACACAAAATCTTTGCATTCATCGAAAAAATAGAATAATAAAACACCGTTAACAGGCAGACAGGCACACATACACACCCGTATTCGATGTACAGAATGAGATCTCAGGGTGAGTCTGTACACCGTGTAGGCTAGTCTGACAGATTACCGGTAATCGTAGGGTGGCCAACATATGACTACATTCAATTGCAAATGATGCCTTTTAATTTTTAATGCGTAACATGCCCCAATTTCGACAATTTGTAGAAACAGTCCTTAGAACTGTTTCACATATCCAGTCACCCTAAGCTGTGTTTGAGTGATGGAGTGAGCACCAACGAAGCTAGATGATACTTCTTCATCCATGGACAGGTATATTTTGGCACCTCTTCAATGCACTTCTGTTGCTTTCTGCGCCAGTTTTTTTTTCCACTGCGTGACGCATTGAAAATTGTATCGTAACCGACTGGTACCGGTTTTATTGATCCTTTTGTTCTACTTCAAGTACTCGGGTCATTGTTTCAGCTACTCGCCCACAGCTGGAAGATACCGCTGACCGACCCTTCTCTCGTTTTCTTATACATATTTTCGTTTCATGCCAAGAATATATTTCCTCCTCGCAGTTGAACAAAGCCAACAACTTAAAATGATACCTTCTGGAGAGGTGTAATTATGATTATTATTGAGCAAATAAATCCCATTGGGTGTTTAAACTCTTGAAACTTTGCTCGGTAGTTCATGCTGCATAAGCAAAGAAATTTGCATTTTTGTGAACGAAACAATGTGTCATAAAACAAAGATACTTGAAATACTACCCCCCGTTGTCCGATTCGCCCAACTTGCCACGACAAAGTACCGGTTGCCATCCGCCAGGCCAGGGATGGATTAAATTTTACGACTTGACACACAGTAGGTCTTCTCTTCTAAAGCCAGTTTTCGAATTTCCTGAAAAGTGACCTCATCCGTACCTTCTCAGGTCACGCCATACGATATCTGAATAGCTTGCAGGTTATACTACACCTGATTCAGCATGCCCTCAGCTGCCTATGCGGTGAAACTGAATCCAAATTCTGCGTGTGGGAAAGGAGGGATGGCGCGGGTTAACTGGTTTGAAAAAAAAAGATCGCCTGTCCCAATCACCACCACTGGCAACTGGTGTGCCTAGGTAAAATGTATTGATTACAACTTGATTTTCGAGCGCGATCCAAAAATTGAAAAACGCTGCTTTTGTGACAAGTTTTGAATTACAGTGAAGCATTAGTGGACGTTACTAACTAAAATCTAAACAAGCCCAAGTGTCAGGGTTTGAACATAACCGACCGTCGCAGTGAATGGTCTTTAAAGCAGATCATATAAGTGGCAGCAAAGGTTTCCAAATTTGAGATTTTTAATCCGATTGAAATCTGTCTATCATCAAATTAAATTAGATTCCCGCAGCCAAACCTTTGCTTAGGATGGTTGAAATGAGACGCTTGTGTTACAAGTTATGTTTTGTTGTCATCCGTAACAACTTAAACGTACCCATACATCGGCATTGCTCCTTCAGTTTGACCATACTCGATGCCTTAGGACAGAAAGAAGAATGAAATCTCATCTCGATCATCATCATTCGTAATTATGTCCGCACGCTACAGCTGGTACGCAGCTGGTGAACATATAGGTCGTGGGACGGAACCAGTGCATGGGGCAACGTATCAGAAGAAAAGCGCAAACAACGCGTGCGTGTTTCTTCCAAAGCCTCCTCATTCGTTGTTCGGTGTTGAGGATCATCCGATCGCGGGAGACGTGGACGTAACTACAGAAGCTGATTTCCTCTCGGACGTGCTCTGTGTAATACATGGAGTAACTCTGCCGGAATGACCGCCGATGCTCAATCTCAAACGCATTTAGCAGCGAAGAAGAAAACTTTTGTATGAAACTACCAGCGAAGGAATAAAGGTTGTTATTACGCTCTCCATCATGACGAGTGCCCGGGTTTCTAGAAACAGGTCGACAGTGAACCTATGGTCTGCAGATAAGCAAGGAAACCACTTTTAGCGAAAAGACGGATTGACGGGGTTGGGAAGCGAAAGCTAAAGAAAACAACAAATAACATAACGAAATAAGGCGAGAAGAGAAATAACCCACGACAACAACAACAACAACAAATCGGCGGGCAGCACGTTCGTGCCCGTATCGGATGGTTCCACTCGCGCTGTAAGTGGCGGTGGCTCGAGGGGCTTCTTCGCCACGCCAAGGTTGTTGACCTCTGACTCGCATGGTTTTGCGTTCGCTGCCTTTTTAAGGGGGTTTCGAAGTTTGATGCAGATTTGCATTATATTTACCATTATATAATTTGTTTATCATAATAATGTGTTGATGTGCGACACAGAAATGGAAAAAACTGACTCACCCGTACTATTAAATTATCAATGGATTCAATTTAGGTATACGCGGATTGCAAATAGCTTCTAACTCAACACTAGTAAGTTTTCCTTTTGATAATTATGTCCCAAGGGTTTTCAAGAATTGTAATGAGATTCAATTTAGTTAGTAAACATGAATAATTTGGCAATTTCAGGACTTCATTTCGCTTTAAAAGGAAATGCCGACTTGGCTTATTCAGTCTCATACTGAATCAATCAATCAATCCGATTATTTTTTTTAGTACTCGGGTATTTCGGGAGTGTGCATTTTTCAAACTTTCTAAATAGTTCAGGAAGCAAGTATAGTGTAGGAAGTATAGCTAAGGGCCATACGGAGGCATTCACTTCAAATTTCTTTACTCATGCGACCCATTAATTAATTTCAAAGCCGATTTACACAATCTAAGTAATAAATGAAAAGGGTAATTTTACTACAAATAATTTAGGTCAAAGATGTTAGCAGATGTTTACAGATATTATGGTCTAGTTTTATCGAAACATAACGTCTTTTGATCAAAAAAATAGTAAAAGTATTTGAATATTAGATGGGCAATTATTAATAATGCGACAGTGTGACGGACAAGGACATGTGCTTCGCAGCATTATCGAGAAACTGAGAGGACATTATTCCACAACATTTGTAGAATATGGTAGAGAGCATCCCAAAACCTTTTGGGGAAGTGCTTGAAACTATCGATATTCATATTCCATATTCAGCGGACTTGGAAAAAAATAAAAGTGACTTTAGCTACTTTTTTCATTTAGATGGTGACCAAATAGCTCAACTTAGCATAGCTCTGACTGTATATATCAATGGTTGCTACTCCGTGATGGGTCCGACCCACTCAAGATGCACAATGAATCAACTGGAGGAAGACTGGGAGTGACATTTAAATAGTGACCAAGTAGCGACCAGAAAGTAAATAATATAGAGCTTTAAAATTCAATATTGAACCTTAACCTTATTGTGTTTAGAACATGGGATGCGAAATGATTGGTTCTCGTAGAAATAAATCGGAGTAAAATCTCTACCGTTCACATTGGAATGGTTGTAATTATGTATGGTTTATGAAATGCATAGAACTAATTTATTCATAGATGTTAAATGTTTACTTGGATCCAACAAATTGAGGCCCCATTCCAGAAGTCGAATCGATTCGATTCGCCCATATATTTCAAATGAAATGAGTTGCTCGTCGAATCTCCTGTAATACAACTCATAAATTCGATATTTTAATTCCTTTTTAATTAGGAAAAATCCCATTTATAATTAGCAAAGGAATCCCATATATTGTATTAAGAACATTTTATTGCATAGATGTAACACCTTTTTACCATAGGGATACTATCGTTCTACTGATATTTGTCCCATGTTTATAAAAAAACTCCCTACAAACTGCGACAACTATGCAAGTTCTAGTATAGTAATGGATAAAAATGCCGTTCAAATGTATAATAATCAACCACTTTTCTTGGTTCTTCAGCAACGCTTTAATCGTTTAGTTTGACTATATTTTGTTGAGTAAATTTCTGTTGGGCACAGCTTTTTCTATTAGATGTGTAGTTTAATAGTTGTTTATAGAAATTTATTATTTTGTAATACTTTATGAGTTAAGATATTTCGAAAAATTCAGATTACCTTAGTTTTGATTAGTTGCTTCAACGTTATGTTTACGAGAGAACTCATTTAAGTCTCTGAAAAAAATTTAGTGGCTGAGGTCTCCAAAATTCACTAGAAACCTATAATCTTTCATTTTTTCCTAGTTTGAGCTTCAAGGCCAAACCTGTGTTAGCCCGTGTAGTATATAGTTGCGCTTTGCTTTAGATTAGACCAAAATGAGTATTATGCACAATACAGTTTCCCTACTAAGTTTTATAGCTTGATGTAGTTACATTAGTAACCTTGTATTGTTAACTGTAAGGGGCCATCCACATACCACGCGGATGGCCCCTTACGATTTTGACCCCCCCCCCCTAGACAAATGCCCATATAAATTCTTTTTTTTTTGTAAGGACCGTGGACATCACACAAACCCCCCCTTTCCCCCAAGCTGTCCACGTGGTATGTGGATGGCCCCTAAGGTAAAAGTGAGTTTTTGCAAACTTACAGGACTTATAGAATTTTTATTGAATATATAGTCTCAGTTAGGATCCTACTGACTACAGTAGCTATTCACAGTCCAACGATTCACAACTGGCGATATATATAGTTTTGTATCTCGGATTAGATTTCTTTTTTATTTTACAACCAAAACGAATGATTTTATTCACAAAATTGCGTTGTACAAAGTTATACTGTATTGTATATTGGCATGATTTTTTATGCTTCTTTTGTTTCATTTTTAAATTCAAATTGCTAAAATATTTGTAAAACTCAAGTTTGACATACTGGTTCGAAAAATGGGCATCTTCAATCGGTTTCAGTCTAAGCTGGCAATTTGAATCTTACGAAAACTTTTGAACATAAGTATCGGTATAAATAAAAAGCATAGTATGACACTATTATCCTTTTTCAAAATAGTTGAATGGTTTTTCCACTGACCTATACCTTTAAGATGTTTTTCTTTGTTAGTTGGATAGGCACTTCAACATTTTTTTTTGCTAGCAAGTAATGAGGCGTCGCGTGGCTGATTTCGTCACATGTGCACCAAACATTTATTGAAGTTCTTTTTTCTTAAACAAAATAAGAAAATCAAACCAAATTTAAGGGTTTCGCTAGTATGCCTACTTGTTTTTATAGACTATAATTAGGGACGGTGTCACACTGTTTTTCCGAATGGGTAGTAGTTAAGAATGGAGAAGGTTAATGGGTGGCCTTCCGGTAGTTAACCAGAACAATCGCCATGGCGGATGAGAACATGCGTGTAGGCATATTTCGAGTTCTTTCTTCGTTTTATTTATCAATTTTTGCGACAAAATTGTTGGAGTAGATCTTTTTCTTCAGTTTTACCATGAAACTCTCGATGGAGCCAGCTAGGGGACGCTCCATCTCGTCCAACGATTGCTAGTGGGTCGACGACAGATCCAGCTAGTTCACGGCCAGTCTGGAGCGAAAGAAGAGCAACTTTGTCTAATAATTTCGTGTGGGTAAGTACCCACAGGGATATTTTCTGAGTGTGTACTACTACCCATACTACCCACATCAAACATTGGCCCTGGTTATAATATAGCGACAATTGCATGTGCTCGGATATTTGGGAATAGAAAACCTGTGCAGTGCACATGTTGCACAGGTGGACCCGACGCTCATGAACATGTAGTATTTTAAAAGCAGTGCTTATGCGCAAAAGTCAGTATTTCTCAACCGACATGCAAAAATATATTCCAACTTGTAATTTTATCCAGTTTTTCCCGCTTTTTTTTTCAATGCAAATTCAGTATTACGGATAGCTTAGGTAAAACATTGTAGTTATTTCAAGAAGCAACCGTAAACAATATAAATCTTTTTACCGACATTGTTACTAAAATATCCGAAGCTAAAATAAACTTATTTTTGTTACGAGAAGAACTAAAACTTTGTTACCACAAGTGAGCAAATGTTTGCAACCGGGAAATTTTGATACTCCTGATTCTGTGACCCTAATCTATTCGTAATAGGCAATCGACAGTATAACTACGATACTCTTCCAGAGAATCGGTTTGAATGATTGTTCATTGTATCAAATTCCTCATTACGAACTGGAAATAAAATCTTTTTTGGATGAGAAGTATGTTATTGAAATAAAGGCTGTACCTAATTGAGTTACAAATTTAGAAATATTGTAAAACATGAGATAAAGAAAAGCTATGCCTTCATTCATCGCTTGTCTAAGATGGATGGATTTCATTTGCAGCTCGTTCAATAATCAATTATCATGAAAATCACTGGTTATGTTGCCCTTTTGTGGCAGAGTACTGTTTTTTTAAATGCTGTAGCAAATATAGCCACAGTAAAAGCTATTTCGATTTTTGCAGAGTGGAGTATCTGAATATAAGCGAAAAATAAATGATGTATCGCATAGTTACTCACTTATTGGTACTGCATATGAGGAAGTGCTTTCTGTGCGATACGATTGAAGTTGATTTTATTTTTAAAAATAAGGGATTGTTCTGAGCCGTGCTTGGGATTCTTTTGTAAATGTATTTTTATCATAACAAAATCCTACATATTCAATGCTTAACAGTTATTTGTATTACAGAGATATAGCAACATGTACCCATAACCAAAAACACCTGCTACGATTGTTCCGGATATCCTGAACACAAATTACTGCAGACATAATACGAATGCACAAGTCAGGAAGTGTACTCGTATTCCCACGGTACCTTTCGATTTGCGCCCGATTCGGGATTTACAGCTGCAAAAACAATCCCTCTCGACAGATGATATCCTACAAGCACAGGCAGACAGCCATGCTAATGTGTAGGCAGGAAACTCCCACGCTCGATCAACAAAAGACCGGAAGTCAGGTTCCTACTCAACGCTGGAATCCGAATCTTTCAACTGAAAAGCGACACCATCGATATTATAGAACGGGAAAAAGACGCACTTCACAAAAATAGACACCCACACTCGCACACAGTCGCATCGCCACCCATTTGCAATCATGCACACAAGTCGCTTTTGAGAACCTCCTTTTTCCTGGAATGATCCGCTCTCGGAGTTTCGCTTGCCTCACATTGGCCTCTCTTTTACTCGTCTTCGTTTGCGTATCAATCTAGATTTGTGTGCAGAATTACTTGCTTTCGCGATTTCGACTGCAGCGTTGCATTTATGTCTATTTCCTGTGAGGAGGACGGCGAACGGCCTTATGGGATCTGTGATTGCGGATGCGAATAAGTACTTATTTGGTGGGAGAGTTTATACTGACTTCCCGATCAAATTCATTTATTGTGCACTTACGATAGACCTCCCATTAACCTGTGCTGAACGTTTTGGGAAGTTTATTAAAGTCAGAGTCAAACATTGAATTACTAAATTGTGCATTTAGTATCAGATATTTCCTTTCACATTGAACTAAATGTTCCGAAATATTGCCAATATAAATCGAGCATCTTAACTCGCAAACCGGAAGTTTCAATAGACAAACGATTGCTTGGAATCCCGGAGTCTACCGCTGTGTATTTACGAACGTTGAAAAATTCGTCGTAAATCACAACATCCGCCTAACCCAACAAACGGAGCGAGATAATCATTTATTCAGCGGAGGTAGCAGCAGGCAGCAGCAGCGTTGACCTTTCATCGATGGAAGTCAACACGAAATGTAGGATGAGCACATATGTTGCTGTTGACTGTCTCTGCGTTGCTGCATGGCGAGCATATCTTTACACAATACCGACACAGGAGGAAATCGTCGACTAGTGTGTATGCATTGCTGTGTTGACTGGCGGCAACCACGAGTTTGTCGAGCGGGTTCCAAGGGAAAGAGAACTCCACTCCGTTACCACCACAATCATGAGCTCGCATACGAGTGGGCGCTATGCGGATTTGTTGCTGGTCCTGTAGTTGTAGGCCTTTGCCGTTTGAACGGAAACATTAATTCATTCAACGGAATATCACAGATCGGTCACCAACACAACGATGGCTAGGTAAGACCAAGACGGTGTGTTGGGTAAGAGGAATTTAAATTCGCATAACTCTGTTAGCGAAGAACTTCAGAGTCTAGGTAAAAGTTTGCAACTCTATTGCCGGAAGGGCTGTGGCTGGCGAGATGTTCTAGAATAACAATAGTTTGATGAATTTTATCTAAGTGTAATAGTCAGCAGAGATAGTCATTTTTTGTGCATCAATATGCGCTTCCATATATGCATACAGTTACTGCTGTAGAGATGATTTTTATTGAATCATACAAACACATGTAGTGAATGACTTTGAGAAATCGTTGGCAGTACTGAATGGGAAACTACACTGACACTGGGTGCAAACTGACCCAGTCTATGTCTTCTTCAATCCTAAAAATCTAAACCACGTCAAATCAACCGCCCTCGCGATAATTTTTACGCAGAGCAGCACAAGATTTTGCATTTTCCACTAGATGCGCTTTCTTACCTAGTCACTCCAGCTCACGCTCCTTCTGCTATAGCTGCTAGGGGTGGTGGCAAGCTGCTGCACTTTATAATTTTGATGATGTTGGAGCAAAAGTACGCTCTTATCCTGTGCCGTTTGCAACCGGTAAGACGTCGCACGCCATCTACGGGGGTAAGCACAGAGGCAGTGAGTGAAAGATCTCGTGTGCGATGAAACGATTTATTTTTAACTTCATCTCAATCCTACCTACTTTGGCGCGGGTAGATGGCGCGAGACTGCGCTCAGCAGAGAGCAGTTTAGCATTGCGGGATTTTGAGCTCGTTGAAACAACCCGTAGCTTGGGGTGATAGCGACGAAAAAGTAAACATAATCATTGTGCTTACCGAGGCTGGCCCTCGGGTAACGGTGGTGGCGGCAGGCAGACAAACTAAACTGGTACGGCGAGACGGTTTTTGTACTTCTCACCGGTTGACCGAATTTGACGCTGGATTCGAGAGTGATATTCCACGTGGACCTTGCACAAAACACTTTATCGGGCTGATTGTTTAGATTATCCGGAAACAAATAGCAGAAAGGACGGCGAAAATATGCACTTTGAGCAATACAGTATAGGTTTGAGAAATATACATAATAGTATAAAGTCACTGAAGGGCGGTATATAATGATGTTTATATATTATTGTATTCCATACTCCATAAAGAAAAAGTAGTGTATAAAACATAAATAATTGCCTAAACTAATCGATTTGGGTTTAATCTGATGATTTATTCTGAATTGAAACGAAAATCCAGTAAAGGACATCCAAAATATGACATTACCGTTGCATGATTGATTTATCTATAAGAATTTTTGAAAGCACCTGTTGTGTTGAGAACCACATTACTCTAGAATATAATAATTATGTAAATGTAACTACACGATAAAACTGGCAATAAAACTGTTCAAATTGACACCTTATGAACGATTCGTGAAAACGTGACACACTAGAATACCTTATTAGATTGTGAATATTTTTGACATATACGCGTCATGCAACTTTAAGTCTGTTAACCGAGGTTTTGTAGTTCAATCAAATACTTGACATTAAGCTCGTCCCTCACTAATCCAAATGCAGTAGGTGGGTTTCAGCCTTCCCAGGGGGTATTTTTTGCTTATCAAATTCTCTGATTTTCTCTGCTATTCCCTGAAATACCATTGATTTCCCTAATATTTTTCAGAATTTGGCACAAAAAGTGCAACGTAGATGAACGCAACTCTGAAATCTCAGAGGAAAAAGTCTTCGATTAGATATGGAACCGAAGGGTAGCGGTCCCGAATCTGCCTTTTATGCTAAAAAATAAGTTTTTGTACTGAAAAGCCGTTTTAAAAAGGATCGCGTATGGGTTAAAAATTTTTCCCTGATTATTTTTCATTTTTCCCTGATATTCCCTGATTTGCCTGATCGAAAAAGGAAACCCCTGACGTTCCCTGATTTTCCGGGGTTTCGCCACCCTGCCTCCCAGTTGGTCTCGAGTTTCGATGCTGG
Organism: Wyeomyia smithii; assembly: GCF_029784165.1. Classification (NCBI taxonomy): domain Eukaryota; kingdom Metazoa; phylum Arthropoda; class Insecta; order Diptera; family Culicidae; genus Wyeomyia; species Wyeomyia smithii. The sequence continues at coordinate 115,356,173 of NC_073695.1, read as the reverse complement.
TTTAGAGCTTGACGAGCCATTCGTCGTATGTTCGAGTTTCGGTTCGATGGGGATGGTTGGTGTCAGTAGGATCATAGCGAAGGATGTTTCGAATAAACAAAAGGTCAAAACAGAGTGTAGCACTGGGATTTTGCTTTACTCCATATAAATTTTTATGCTTGTTATATTTGACCATCCACATACCACGTGGACAGATTTTTAACGATTATGAACCCCCCCCCAAGCTGTCCACAGTCCCTATATACTATTATATATCAACCCCCCCCTTTTGTCGAATCGATTTTTAGCGATTACATACCTACTCAACCAAACTTACTGTTAATTTGGTCGAACGGTAATTGTATTGTTAGTAAACGAGAGCTACTACGGTTGATTTAAAGTTGAATTTTCCGTGTTACTGTAGTTTTCTCAAATAGTGTTTATAAGAAAAAAACAATGTTGTGATACATAGATTCAATTTATTTGAACTTAAGATATAAAAACAGGTGAATATTACTGATATGCTTAATAACATTGGCAAACACAGGTTTTTTTCCTAGAGCTAAAAGTAAAAGAAAGTAAGATTATAGCTTTTTGGCCGTTCCTGGGAATTTTGGTGCCCCTAGCAAAGATAACTTTTTCAGAGATTTAAACGGGGTTTCCCGTAAGCCAACATAGGAGCGACGTACCTGGCGAGCACTTACTCAGCAGCCTCTTGACGCACTTTTGCATTCACTATGGGCACTAGCGGCTTTTATCTTTCTAGAGTAACTGTTTTGAGTCTTGGGGCATCTTTTTTCGTTTTTGTCGACCAGTGTTACTTACTTTACTTTACTTTTTTGGCTAACGGACCGTTCACCGGTCTAAGCTCGAACGAATTAAAGATGTCCAGCTTCTTCTGTCCTGGGCAGCCCTTCTCCAGTCTCCTCGTACACCAGCAGATCGTGCATCTTCTCCCACCGCGCACATCCACCGCGTGCGAGGCCTATCACAGAGTCGACGGCCTCTTCCTGGTTCTCTACTGAAGATAGTTTGGCGGCTCTCTCGTCAGGCATTCTGGCTACATGGCCAGCCTACTGAAGCCTGCCCCGCTGTATTACCTTCACTATATCAGCATGTTTGTATACCTGGTACAACTCGTTATTCATGCGTCTGCGCCACACTCCATCTTCCAGTTTACCGCCAAGTATCGATCGCAGAACTTTACACTCAAAAACTCCGAGCACTCGTCGATCAGCTTCCTTCAGCGTCCATGCTTCATGTCCGTAAAGGGCCACCGGGAGTATCAGCGTCCTATACAAACGAATTCGTCAACCACTTCAAATCGTTCTCCATCTATCTCCACCTCAGCACCACCACCATGGGAACTCCCACTCTCGACCAATGTTACATTTTTTTTATTCTCGCTTATTTTCCGTCGGTCTAGTTCGGCCACTGTTGTTTGTGCTAATCACCGACGCACAGGGAGGCGACTCTACCCAGGACCCTAACTTACGACCCGTTGATTAACGAACCGGCGCCAACAGAGTGACTTTCTCATGCGATGGAAGGCGTGATCCCAGAGATTTCTCGCCTCAGAAAATATCCCGGTGTCGGCTAGAATTGAATCTAGACCAGTTGGGTTGGTTTTGAGTGGATCTCGCCACCCCACAACCAGACAGGTGTTCGTTCGAACCCAGGCGTCGAGCATGGTTGGCGGAGACGTTAACAACTACGCTAGGCCCTCGCCTTAACCAGTGTTATATGTAAAATAAAATTTTAGCATAATAGGTATTGAAAGACACCACAAACAATATTTTTAGAATGAAGCCTTCTCGGTAATTCTAAAAAATCTCAACTGCAGATTTGGTCATACTTGGAAATACCAATATCCAATTGCAACAAAATTATTCGCATGTGGGACAAATTGTCTGAAGCGAAAACAAATTATTTTTCTTCTTTTTTAACAACCGACAAACCGTATGTTCCATACTGTCCGCTGATAATGGCATCCAGCATGGCATACATTACATTTTTTCCGCATCACGTCATTAGAACGGAAGCAACTACTTCCGGTCATCTTCGTAATCATCTTCCAAGCCGCGTTACTGGAAGTTCATCTTACGTTTCTCAACTCTCGATTTCAGCTATCGGGAGCGAGTGGTATTTTCCTCCCTCAGTCTCAGCTCGCTCGACATGTTTGCTCTTATCAACAATGAAGCGAGCGTTTGATTTCTGTAGTACAAGCGCTTATAATAATAACTTTTTGCATCTTGTTGTTTTTTTTTCTGGCTGTTGTTACCGTCGGCCTTGTATAAATAAAAGTTGATTCTGGATGAACACGTGTTTCCTGTTTTCTAAAAATCAGCTGATAAATAAATGATTTTTGTTGGCTGTTATGTTTGACTAACGTAAAAGATTATAACGAATATACCGCCGGAATCCGATTATCTGTCACGTTTACCTAGTTCCATATTAGTTTCAAACAAGCGGCAAGTCATAAAATGCAAAAAAACCTCCTAGCATAAAGGTTTTGAACGAACACCCGTCTCGACGTTGGAGTTAAAATTCCACAATAGACTATCATCACTTCAACACTCCTGCTATGTAATAGTGAAGATTGTAAGGCCTGCGCTGGTTAATACATAATAAAAATAATAATAATAATCATACACTTCATCAACTGCGCATAGTTCTCCTTCCATTAGGCTCGGATAATAATAAATGTGAGATAAAGTAACTGTGATTAATAGAACGGGTATTGCCGTAGAGAACCGTTCGATATTGTCGCTTTTAATTTCCGATCTCTGTTTACATCACTAAAAACGATCGTATGAACACTGTTTTGGAGAATTGCAGTTTTGCGGATACCCCTTAGCACGGTAGCCACTGAATAAGTTGCAAACTAAGGAGTGTCCTTTTCGTAAGCAACAGCACTCTAGTGTGGATCGATGACGTTAGCTCGATTCGTGTTGTCCGTGAATAGAATCGACAAAAGGTGTAACAAGAGCTCATAAGTCCTGTGTGTTAGATAGTTGGTGTTTGATATGTTTTAGCGGTAGTAGTAGCAACAGTGTACCTCCGTCCATTTGCTGTGCTATGCAGTTTATACCTCTGCAGAGGTGTAAAACATTTCGTTCGATCAGAACAAAGACTTTAAATGTCACCGATGCATGTAACTGGTACTGACTCTGTTCAATATTATTGATGCTATTCCTTTATACCGTATACATATGTCATACATTTAGCTTGGCAAATATTTACGCGAAATGAAACTGATCTAATATACCGGTTACGCTTGGTCGTTTCGATAGTATGGCTTTAATCTTAGGTACCAGTGAATTTTGAACGAATAGTTTTCGCAAACTCTGCAAAATTCGAGATGTGGTTCTGCAGAAAGTTTGCTATCATGTGATCATTAGAAGACAAAGCAAAGCAAAGCCTTGGTGCTACATTCCGATTCGGAACTTGACCTTCTGTTTACTATACACAGACTTCGCAGCCAACCGTTAAGTGTACAGGACAATTGCGGGGCTAGCGCTACGATCCTACTGACACTAACAGTCTCTCCCGAGTCAAGACTCGAACCTACGACGAATGGCTTGTTAGGCCAGCATCGTACCTCGAGACCAGCTGGGGAGAAGACACAAAAGCTATAACTGCCGGTACCCGCATAACTGTCCCATACTGATTTTGGTCACTTTTGAGTTATCATCGGGAATCGACTTAAATGTTGTCATATTTTCTGGAAAAAAAAAATTGATACTTTTGTATGGAAAAACATGGAAAAATGCCAAGTTGTTTTTGTCCCATATTGAAAGTACCCGCATTACAGTTCCACTGCATAGTGGTGCAAACTGCAAACATATCATTTTGCTCCAGATTAGTGTATATCGGATTATTTTAGGCATATAGAAGTATGTCATTTAATTACCTAGACTAATGTTGTTTTTCTGTAGTACAATCTACGTTGCCAATGATACTACCGGTTGCTGGTTGAATTTATATGTGATGGGACAAAATATGCGAGTACTTTTGAAATGTACCCGCATATTTTGTTTCATTTTGTCTTATTTTCAAGTTATATAACGTAAAACCAATTCCATCCATGGTTTTTTGTTCTCAACGATAAACTTGTGGTGCCATGAAACTGTTATGGTCGTTGGTTCTGGATGTAATTGCTGAAATTTAAAAATTCACGGATAATATTAAATCGCCGTTTTCTCAACATGTTGTTTTTCATTATGGGACAGTTATCCGGTTACCGGCAGTATAGTATCAAAATGACAACTCATATGGTTCTCATATGGTGCTGACATTTGAGTGATTATTTACTAATGATTTTTACTACAGTGTTTTTCCCAATTACCCAAAAATTAATAGAAATCGAAAATCTTCGTATTGCATGTTAATACAATATTGTTTTAATAATGACCCCAAGTAATAGATAACCGAATCTCGAGCAAAAATAGGAGAGACAATATCATCTGCAACATATATTCGGCGATTTTGTAACAAAATGCAATTTGGGCTTATTTCAGTAGAATTAATGATATTTTACGTTTACCAAAACAAATCTAAACTTCATCTTGGTCATATGTTTTATTCCGTTGAAGGAACGAAAGATTTGAGCAGCAGACAAAAACTGAGTAAAAATAAATTATTAATTATTTCGTTATCACATTAATGATGTTATCTTTAGTAAAATAAGGCTCGAGGTAATGTTGTTTCGAGCTATATTATTTAATTGTTGTTTATTCTGTTGTCAAATATTTAACCATCAAAACTAAAAAGTATTATACACATATGTATTTTTCGTGAATTCACAAACGGTTCAAGCATCAACATTGCATTCTTTCAAAGTTATTATCGTTTTTGATAAGCAACAACTAATCATAATAGCTATTAAACAGTCAGTTAAAAAATCAAATCACTTTTCAATCGTTCAGATTTCATAAAACATGAAATACTAAATTACCAATTCATTGGTACCGTCAATACTGACAAAATTATTAAACCATTTATTGTAAACATATATACTTTCTCCCTACAAATCTGAATGAACTTACATTATCAATAAGCAATTAAATCGGGTTTAGATTCGGGTTCGTAATCCACGTCACTACCATTAATGGTAATATTGGGGTAGATGGAAATGATGGTGCTTCTAATGCTGATCGTAGTTCCGGTGACAGTGTTGCTTGACAGGCTATCGCAAATTTTACCGCGTTGCATCCAATATTTATCCAAGTTTTGCTCAAAAACGAAAGATACATGATTTGCCACAAGACACGGCAATCGAATTTTCGTTACTTTTTTCGCACGTTCACACTTGCACTATTTCTGCTTCATTCCCTGTTGTTGCAGCTGCTATTGCAAATTTTTATGTTGTTTCACTTTTCGGCTTTCTCAGGGCGACTTTGACATTTGCATTTCACTCGTTTCACATCACTTTTTATTGCCTTTTTTGCTTTCACTTACTTTTACTGTTGAGCATCAAATTCCACTCTTTTACATGTATCCACTCTTCAGTAAAACAAAGAACATTTCTCACGATTTTTTTTTTCTTTTTTATACTGATGTTTTCATTCATGAAATCATTTAATCACTGTGAAGAAAAAATCTTTTCATTCGGAACTCCGGCAACGACAGTTTCGTTGCGCTTTGTTTGCGTAGCTTTCTGTTGTATTTTGAACTTGTAAACTTTCGCATTACAGCTTACTTTTTCTTCATCCTCTTTTTTGGTAACCAAAAAAAAATATGAACAAAAATAAATCACTTTTCAAAACATTTGCTTCAATTGCTGCATACTGTGGCCGTTTGCGTATTTTCGGAGCACTTTTCATGCTTTTGCTGGTATGTCGTTGGTACTGCGGCTTCTAATATCGCTGCTATTACTGCTGACGACCGCAACGACGGCGACGACGACGTTGTCGACGGTGTTGTTTTTTTACCGCTGCCGCTGATCTGACGGCAATGGCGATGACGACCAACAAGAAGACGGCCGCGACGTTGTTCTCTGTGGTACATCTGCCGTGCTGTGGTGTCTGTGGCTATGGATTGCTTTGCAGCAGTGTGCGTATCGCGGCGCGTACTATTCTGCATGAAAATGCTGCCGCGTCGCAACCGCTGAGATTACTGCCGAGCTCTCTCCTTTCCTTTGCTCGACAGCCAACTTGGTGAACTTTTTAATTGCCAATATTATACTGTCACATTTTATTCAACTGTGAGAATATTATCCGAAAAGAAGAACTATTCACAATTCACTGCTCAGGTTTTAACTATCTGCTGTACGTCTGTTCTTACTTTTTTGGTTCGTACAAAACTTGAACTTATCACTTCCTACCGCAGCTTCCGTTATGTTACATCCCGTTTCGTTACATTCGGTGGAGGTTAATTTTCTCTCTACTCACTTCATAGAATTTACTTCGCCCGAAATTCGTTCACCAGCGGACACAATTACTCGCATCTTACACTCTTTCTCGTTATTTGACCGTGTGTTTTTACCTTTTCTTGTGTTTACCGTGTGTGTGCTATACGTATACACAATGATAATTATAGTAATTTTTCTTTAATTCACAAAAAAAACCTACTATTCGTCGCTATGAATACAGTCCATCTACGATCAAAGCTCTTTAACGACTGATAAATAATTTCGTTTCAATTCGTATATTTAGAAAACGTCATGCGCAGTCAGAGGGGAGGGCGTTTCCGAGGCCTTTCGTTCGTTTTGTGTTCGGCTTCATCAGATTGGCGCTGTGTGCATGACAGGAAACCATATCCATATACGCTGTCCTACACAAGCATTGAGTAGTGTTAGTAGGCAACTTATGTGTGTATGCGTGATTTCATTCAATCGGAGGTGAGTGTGGTACACTCGGTTTTGTTCGGATTCCGTACTCATACCTTCTCAGCTCCTTCACGAAGTTGACTTCGGCAGCCCAACTCGATACAACAATGCCACGCAGCGGGCAAATTCGTTACTACTGAAAAGGTTTTTATGAATGAAAACCACGGCCATAATGAATGGAGTATCGAACGAAACCCAAATGTGACTATATCCTATCTCGCTTGCGCTCACTCAAGCTCGATGATATAGCCGTCGCCACATCGTCGTGCACACAGCTCTCCTTCACTTCACTACTCGCTGTTTCTTTCCACCTAAAGCTGACGCTGCCGTGACCATTTCTAGACCTGCCCGACTCGCCACACAGCCACATTTTTATTTTAATTCATTCGGCCTACCATTCAATGCTCCGTTTCATTCACTCAACTAGTGCTTGGCACGAGTGAAATTTTTGCGCGCGCATGATATTTGTATTTTTCGATCTCTTTCCCACTCATGGTATAAGCTGTCGCTGGTTGCCATTCTCTATGCTCCGACCCGGAGATGGTTGTCTGGCTTATTGCTTGGCTCTGTGCTCCGTGCTACACATTACAGCTAAGCGCTTACGACATCAACGGACCGGGGGATCGGCCAGCAGCGGAAAAGTGCCACAACGAGGGATAGACAGTTTGCCAGTGTGTGTTCTTTGCGTTTGCTTTTTATGTGCAAGGCTGCTGCCGCTGCTGCTGCTACTGCCACGGTTTCACAGTCGATCATGTACGGACTGAGCGTTACTGTTGCTACAACAAGACAGGCCTTGTAGTCTTTGGAAATAATTATCTCATTCAACATTCCGCGAATGCCTATAGAATCATTTTCGTTTCAGAAAAAAAATAGCCAAATGCATTTTTCCCGTTGGCGGTATCCTTGATGAATTGTAGGTGTGTTCTTCTGTTTGCCTTTTGTGATGTACTACCAGATACCTTTCAAGTTTTCGAAAATCGAAAAAAAATATTGCTCTATTTGAAAGAACAATCTCTTGTGAACATTTCCCCAAATTTTCATGGAGATTTGAGCAATAGGAAGAAAGTTAGAGCGATATGAAGGTGATTTTCACATTTTGATACATTACAGACTAAGTTACAGTCCGATTACAGTAAAATTCGATAGGGTTTCAAGAGTCAGCTAGACTTTTCATTTTACACTAATTTTGTGGAAATCGGGCCAGCCATCTCTGAGAAAAGTGAGTGAATTCAAGTATTCTTCGGAATATGTTCCTTTTTCATAGCTGATTTCACATTTTTAAACATAACAGGTAAAGTAATAGTCCGATTGCAAAACAAATCAATAGGGTCTTATGGGGCAACTAGATCTTCCATTTGACACTGATTTTATGAAAATCGGTTCAGCCATCTCTGAGAAACATGAGTGACATTAACCAGTCTTCAAAACACGTTTCTTTTCATAACTTTTGAACCACAATTTCAATTTTTATAAAATTCAAAAGTTAAGGGTATTTCAGGTAGCCCGTTCATTTGAAACCAATTTTGCTCAAATCGGTTGTGTATTTTCTGAGTTAATGATGTTTTATGATTTTTGCATTTTGATACATAATCTCTAAACTAAAAATCCGATTACAATAAAATAGGGAATAGGGTCTTATGGGACACAAGACCTGTCATTTGCAATTTGCAACTGAGTCGTATGATATATGCCATTCGGCCCTTTGGAGCACTTTTATACTTTCGGTTTTGCCAGCGATTGCTATACCTTTTTAGGACGTAACGTTTTAGGGAACATCTTTTAAAAGACCCGTCTCATAAAATGCATTCACTGATACAAACGCACAAAACGAACGGTCTTGTTAAATCATATTTTAAGTTTTCACGTCCTTTTTTAGCCAGGTTGTGACTAGTTTGCTGCTCATCAAGAGCCCGTAAAACAAATTGCAACGATTGTGGGATGCCACCTGGCTACCTTTTAGCGTATCCAACGTGCACTCTATGATGGACCCATCCACGGAAGCCGGGAAGTGGCCGTCCACGTTTCGCTCGCATACCGAAGGTCATCAGATCAGTGAGAGACAAAGTGAGGCAAAATCCTATCAGATCGATTCGAAAATTGGTTAAGGAAATCGATATTTCAAAAACTTACCATGCAACGGTTGGTCAAAGATGAGTTGAAATGTTCGGCTAGGACAAGAATAAAGCACCACCTTTTAACAGATCGAATCAAAAACTACGGCTGGAGCGCTCGAAATGTTTGGTGTTTGCATTAGAGAGAAGCATACCATAATCGTATTCTCCGATGAGAAAATGTTCACCATCGATCCCGAATTTAACACGCGTATAGATAGGTTTATTTTGCCGAAGAAGATTGAGGATGTTCCAGAGAACGTGAAATATAAGTTTACAACCAAACATCCGGCCGGAGTCATGATTTTCGAGGCAGTTGCTTCCAATGGCTTGAAAATGCCTCCAGTAATTATTAAAGCTGGATTTTTAAGAACACCGAGGTTTACAGGAACATTTTGACGGACCACGTTCTGCCATGGATGACAGCCAATTCTTCATTTTCCAACAGGACGAAGCAGCGTGTCATACCTCAAAAAGGACTCAAGCGTGGCTGAACGAAAACATGGAATTTCGACCAAATGACAATTGGGTTCCTAGCAGCCTGGACATGAATACTTTGGATTACTCAATATTGGCATATATCCAGGCTGAGGCCTGTGAACGTTCTCATCCCAGTGTTGGGGCTCTGAAAGCTCGATGACTGACTGACTCTCGCTTCCGTCCTCGTTTGGAAAGGGTGATCGCGAAAAATGGTTGACCTATTGACTAGGCTTAATAAACGATTCTCAAATAAAATTATGATTTTGTTATCATTTTCTTTGAAAAAACTTATTTGAAACTGAGGTATGGATTTTCCCATTTTTTATGGGACATACTGTACTCAATCTGGTTGATGAAGTAGAAAAAAACACACAGACATATTCGCGTCTCACGGAAATAGGGTGGGGACCAGAAGGGTGGTATCTTTGCCAAACTATTCCCCTTGAATAACATTTCAAGTTTTCCCAAATCGACCGCGGCAGTGCTGAGAACGACGATTTTCAAAAAAAAAGTTCCGTCTCGGGTCTTACCGGGTTAATCAATACATCCGTTTTATTCTTAAATTTTGGCCCTACACGGTTAACGTTACGTAAGCGCAGCATAGGCGAAAAAAAATAAAACTATGACACCAAACAAACCAACAACATTTAATGTAACTGCAGCCTTGTTGATATGTGCTATGCAAAGGTCTTGAGTTCTCTGCTACGAAAATCCTATTAGTGGGATTGATCTTCAACTTGTTTTTGTTTTTCTCTCTCGGACGCAGTGAAGCTGTTTTCGCTCAACGGAAGCAATGGTGTGGACAAGACGTATGTAGCGGTGAACTAATGGGGAATGACGGGTTAAGCGAACAACTGGCGGGAGTACGGGTGTGTGCAGTGTAGGTCCCGAGGACTCTGGTGGGCACAGGGGACATATACTCGAGAAGAAGCAAATCGCACGCGTTGGAGGAAAAGAACTTGCTGGCATGATTCGATCGGTACCCGTAAGGGCCTGAAGTGGGCACGAGTATAATGAAACATGCGGTAACGGGGATTGTGGGGTACGGCTGCTGCAGCCGTCGTATTGCAGAAAAGCTGAATTGAATTGATTCGATTGAGAGTCGCTGGCTTGTTTTTCCCCACTAGAAACACTCTATAGGACCGTACGTTGAAATCGACGACGACGACAACGACGATGACGATAACGATGGATACGGTCAAGACTTCGAGCAAGAAGACGAAAAATAATATGGAATAAATATGTTGACTATATTCGGAGACTACACGATTCATAAGTTGGTTGGTTTTACAGTTTTTTTTGCCTTCTAGGCGCATTCGGTTTATTTGAAAAGGAGAGCCCGAACGTGTCTTTTTGCTTTTAACGACTAAAGAAACGATTTCCATGTTAATATTGTAATTTATGAATAAATAGAACGGATAGGTTCCGAATGAAACACTCTTCAGTTGCTTGAGGAGAAAATAATTGCGAAGTAGTGAACAGGAGACGATTTAACACTTTTGGTTTAACTGTTTTCAACTCAAATGAATAAATTCTAATGTGTTGGTTATGGTTTGTAATTGGTATAATTGCAGCGCTCGGTATACAAGTGGTTACTGAGCTGTTTTTTATGTTAGGGACCATATTTAAATGACGTAGCATAAGAGGGGGTGGGGGGGATATCGTCGTTTTGTGACAAGCTTTGACAAGGGAGGTGGTTGGATTGAAATCGACGTAGCATTTATTTTGAAAGACCGGTTTTTTCGTACGAAAAATGCATACAAAAAATACACTACAACATTACACAAAGTTTTGCAGCGAGAGCTGTCGAAATCTTTCTATCTGTCTAATCTTTCTATTCTGGAATTTTGTGTAAACACACAATCTGTTTTGAAAACAAAAATCGTTGTTTCATTGTGGTTTTCAATAGTTTAAATTACAAGATACTCATTTCTGTTCAAAACTGGTAAGTGCAGCGATTAGTTTTTTTGCGAAATTCGGAATATTTTCTGTGTTTTGTACAGACATAGATCATACGGAGTGAGTTGTATAAACATCTTTCCACCTCGTACCAAAGCACAATCTCTTCGAAGCAACATCAATCCATAGCGAAGTTAACATCCAAAGGAATGTTGTCTCCAGTGTATAAGTGATAAATAGATTGAATTAGACACAGTGATTTTTTTTCAAGAATTTTTGTATGTTTTTCTCAAAACCGGGAAAGGGGGAGGGGGCAATCGAATGCTACGTTTTTTTTTCATGGGGGGAGTTGAAGTTTTGTGACCAAATGCTACGAGGGGGGAGGGGTAGTGGGTTTGAAAATCATGAAAAAAATGCTACGTCATTTAAGTATGTTCCCTTATGAGATTTGATATAAATGTGCAAAGCGCCGCATCGGTCATGTGTACGGAGAATCCAATTTTAGTTACCGCATGCCGTACATATATGTATTTTTTCACAAATATTTTTTGAGTTGTATTCATTTTTTAACCTTCCATCTGGTCTTGAGATACGATGCTGGCCTAACAAGCCAGTCGTCGTGGGTTCGAGTCCCGGCTCGGGAGAGACTGTTGGTGTCAGTAGGATCGTAGCGCTAGCCCCGCAATTGTCATGTACATTAAACAGTTGGCTGCGAAGTCTGTGTAGAATAAACAGAAGGTCAAGTTCCGATACGGGATGTAGCACCAAGGCTTTGCTTTTATCCATTTTTTATAACATGTTGTTATTCAGAAAAAATATTTCAATATATCCTAACACAATGACTTAGATAATAGAAGAATAGACAATATTTATATTAGTCAGTGGTAAACTGAAAACTATTTACACTCTAACTCTCGAAACATTACTCAGAGTCGGAACAGTTTTTAGAGTAAGGAAATCGGTTGTCATGAACATATTCAAGTATCGGTGTGATATTTATCACATTATATTTCTACTCTTTCTATTCAATTTTTGGTAAAATGAGTTTTCTGAAACATTCAGTACAATTAGCAAGAAAGTCATCCCCTTCAAGACAGCATAAAGAGCACTTGTTATTTATAGTCATATTCTGTTCATCAATTCGGTGACATGATCTTGAAATATAATAAATAAATAGATAGATAGATGAATAACTGAAAAAAGATTATTTAATCCACTTAGTGGTGCGATCACGCCTATTCAGTTTTTGCCCTAAATAATCTTATTTATAATTTGAAGCACTCTACTGCTTGGTGAATTGAGTTGTCTGAAGCATTAAGTACAATTGAACTTAAGTTTGACGACAGCATATTTTGTAGTTTCTCCTCCGTCATCGATCTGAGCTAGTGAAGTTACACAAGGAACCGCGTATATGGCTACTTGTGATTAGTTTGTTATCTTCAGTGTACAACAATTCAGTACCGCTACCGCTTCATAAAGATCGACAACGGATCGAAAGGAGGTGTAACAGCCGTTGATGTCGGAGACCGAGTTTACCTCTGCATCTCCACGACTGCGACGGGAAGGAAAGGTTGTATCACCGTGGTAAGTGACAGAATCGAATAATGTTGCGTGCGATTGTCTGAAGCATTTAGTACAATTAGCAATAAAGTCATTCCCATATTAAAGGCCTTTGAAAACAACATAAAGAGTACCTGTTGTTCATACTCATATTCTGTACAACGCGTTATTCGAATTTCATCACCTTAACTTTTTTTTGTTAGCCTAATAAATGTGTCGTATTTTCTGCTTCTTACTAAGAGGTTTGATGAAATACGATAATTTAGAAAGCTAGTGATCAGGTTTTTCAATATGGTAATAATGCCTTGCAAAGTTATAATTTATTTACAAATGAGGATCAAAATGAAAAGCTAAGAGTATATACAAAAACACAAAACACATGGAAGAATAAGACATTGAATTCTAAGATTTGCAATGTGCAGTAACGTATCGACTTTGCCCATTCGCTAGAAATAACATAATAAATGATGCTGTGCAGAAGACGTAACTTTATAAATGGCAGTTAGCATCTGGGCGATGTATTGCTACATATTTAAAATAGGCAAGGTTTACATTTAATTTCAATACAAAAGTAGAAGAAATCAATGGAAACCATTCTACTAAGAAGCTCAATAAAAAAAATTTGATTTTATGCTATGCCAAATCGAGTAAAAATACTACCATTCGAAAGAAATAATATCCAAACTATTATATCAGTGATGCTGACCAGGTCTAAGAAATTTGAATTTAAAATTTTTACTGCTGTTAAATCCACATCACATTTACTTCAAAAAAAAAATATTGATGTCTGACAAAATATCTACCTGAACATAAGCAATGACTAGCATCTTTCGTGTTTGATACGAGACTCGTAATCTGCATCCGGTCATACCTGAACCACCGCGAGAATTACTATATTCATGGTGAGATATCGAGCCAGAGAGCTAACAATTTTATCATATCCTTGTCCCTAAACGGAAGCAGACTCTTAATGAATGTTTTTTCCTTATCACTTTGTTGATAACAGAGTTGGTTTTATTTTATGAATGAAAATTTTTATTGTCACAAAAACAATAAAGTGACAGTAATCAGCTTCTCTCCTTATCATTTTGTCTGCCGAAATCGATAAGACAACACCTTCATTTCAATTTGCGTCCCTCTTACGTGTGACAGCTCATTCTGTTCCATTAGCGAGAGACCTGCGTTTACTTGTAAATATTATACACCTTGCCTAGACACCGATAAAATGCTCTAATTAAAAGTTTATTTTTGTCTTATCAGCGCGTTGCCAGTAAAACAATTATATTTTTGTTTCAACACCCAGATAAATGTGATTGCGCACGTATACAATTTCGGTTTGAAACGATTTATCATATCCGCTCAGATTGCAAAACAGTCATGTGTTCTTTTTCGAGTGTTGCAGATATTTATAGATTATAGATTGAAGCTTACGCTATCCTTCTGTTGCTTATATTCTACTTTTTACATGCTTTTTATTTTTTACACGATACTCACTTTTTATTTTTTACTTTTGGCGTTACATTTACTTTTTACTTTTTACTTTTCACTTGTTACTTTTTGTTTTTCACTTTATACTTTATACTTTTAACTTTTTAGCTTTTACCTTTCACTTTTTACCTTGTTATAATTTTTTCCTTTTCACTGTTTATTTTTTGCTGTCCACTTTTTGCTTTTTACTTTTTATTTTTTTACTTTTTACTGTTTACCTATTACTTAAATCTATTAAATTGTGAAAACTATACAACTTCACATATGTTCATTTAGTTTGTAGAATTGTGTCAATTGCTATATAAGAAACTGTCCGCTTTTGGAGGTCACTGGACCAAATAGATTTCAACAGTTCTATTATTATATTGTTTCCAGTTCTTTGTCGTTCGAATTACACCATGGATGTTCCAAAAAAAAGGTTCGTGATGCAATTATCCCAGCGTCAATTACTTTCTTCGCACTTCCTTCATTTACAGGATATTGTGGGAACAGTTCTGAAAACTCTCAACCATTGAATAACTGTTTATATCGTGAAACGCAAGTTTCGTGATATTTTTTTTTCTGTTTTGAGCTCGGTCAAGTCAACCTGCTGCATCGAATGTGCAGCTGCCCTAAAGTGACACAACCGGTCGCGCAAATAGAGCCAACCCCGCAAGCGCAAGATGAGGAGTAATTTTCCAATTTAGCTTCGTTTCATTCATGCTGTTCATCTC
Organism: Wyeomyia smithii; assembly: GCF_029784165.1. Lineage (NCBI taxonomy): Eukaryota > Metazoa > Arthropoda > Insecta > Diptera > Culicidae > Wyeomyia > Wyeomyia smithii. The sequence continues at coordinate 115,341,114 of NC_073695.1, read as the reverse complement.
CGTCCATCCGCAGTTTAAGCATAGCGTAGCTGCTGCTGAGTGTATTGAGTGTTATGTAGTGCAAACGCGCTTCCATTTGGCTGGCCTACAATATAGCAGTCGTAGCACTGATGACAGTCTAACCGATCGACGAACTAACCGAGGCAAACGCCGCGGATATCGTCAGTGCCAAAAACCCTTTTGATGGGCTGGACTTCCTAACGCGGGACAGAGAAAGACTGACGCGGACTGCACTAGCAATCAATCTCGGCATGCCCATTGCGGTCATTGAACAGTGGGAATAACAGCATTAAAATTTTGTAGTAGTTCCGATTAGTTTTTATTTCTTTGAAGAATAATTATGAAATGTGCGATGATTTAGCTGATGTCATCAGCTTCTATCAAGAGAAAAAGTTTTCATCTATAACATTTGACTGCATGTTCTTTGGCAATCACATCCGCGCATATTTAAAAACATCGTTAGTCTCTGAACATGCTGTTGCGTGGAGCTATTATTTTTATGCGGATGAGGTCGCTTAATTTTTCGCAGTAAAGTAGATCAATTTGGTTCAGTGAGGTTCCGTGATGTGATGGGGAACACGGTGGATGTTACATTCACTACGCTGCCGCTGCGGATGCTAAATAGTGCTCCACTGCCGCCTGACGAAGATGCGGCTGACTCGCATCATCAGCTAAGCGCTTGTGAACGGAAAAACAGATCCGTTTGAGTTCTCTGGCTTGAAATTAGATGATAAGCGCGGGACGGGCTTCGGCCATCAACATAATTCACGCTCGGCCAACAACAGGCTTTGCCACCAACCGGCCGAACAACGGGGCGGTACAGAATACATACACATAAACCGATACAGTACCGTTCGCGCCATCGCATCTTGCGGGATGGCAACAGAGGTCAAATTAGTGCAATAAAGTGGTCGAATTGTCACAGTGATGACCGGTTATGATGAGGCATTCTTCATTGGAGTGATAAGCGAAAATTATTCCTAATGTATGTTCTGGCAATTGTTTTGATGTGCTTCTGCTTTCGGTCGAAATCCATCTATTGGAAAATTAGTTCAGAACTGGTTTTGTGAAGTTGGTAGTAACATGCTAGCAGAGTTGAATAGAAAATCATAAACATGCATCATATAAATAGTGCACATAATGGTTGAATTAATTGTTTTAGAAATGTTTTATCGAATTTAATTTGTAGCATTGTAATAAATATTATGGTGGCAATGAAAACCGACTTTTCGAATTTCGTTTAGAAGTAGCGCTTAGAAGTTTCGTCTTCTCGAAAAGAGTATTCATTCAAAATTTGGGCTACACGTGCCTCAAAGCGGTCAAAGTTCAGGCAAAGCACAGGTTTTTTTGCGAATATCGAAAATAAATTGTTGATGCTTTGATAGTAGTTTTCGGCATATTCCTGAAATTAAAATTCTATATTTCTATTTTTTTGGTTCAAATGTTTCACTGAATATTTTTCATTTGAACTCTTCTACCTTGTAAAAAAGATTTTACCTGTACAGCTTCTACAGAAGCTTTCTTCCATATCGAATCCGTTTTATTTCGTTTCATTTATTTTTTTTTGGGCAGGTTTTTAACTATTTTGGAAATCAAAATCTTTTAGAGTGGATTTTTAAATCTATCGTGTTGTTTTCCCCGGCGTTTGAAAGGGTTTACAATCATTCAAAGCATAGGCCCGTATTATAGAAAACTAGGCGAGAAAAATGTGATATTAGGGAACGCGAGTCAGCGAGTGAAACTTGGCTGGTGCCAGATAAGTGAGAGACTAGTTTATTTGTTCAAAATCCTGCCGACTCGCCATCTGCAATACAAAAATTGGTCAGACGAGTAACTCGCTGCTCGCCTCATCCTCTGTAATGTTATCTGAATTATGAAGGCGTTTGCTTTGCCCTTCTCTGTTTATTAAGTGCATTTTCGGCTCTCTCAGGCTAAATTCTGATGGGATGGGATTTTCATTTACGGCTCTAATGGTCAAGGTCGTTTTGGGCTGATTTTGAAATAAGTTTTTAGTATTAGTATTAGTTATTTTCTTGCTAATTTTTTTTAAATAATCACTAAATAAACCACTGAAATGAACATTTTTCGAATTTTCATTGTAAAAAAATGTCCACGTGACCAAAGAGGTGGGGGGGGGAGTTGGTGAATTTCCATTTTTGTGTCCACGTGGAATGTGGACGGCCCTTAAGGGGTTATATACCTTTTTCCTCGACAAAAAAAGAGGAAAGTCTGTAATTTTTTTAAGCGTGTAGCACCTTTTTTATTGCATAAAAGTGATAATTTTCTGAAAGTTCAGTTATTCAACAAAAAAAAACGTTTGTTTATAAGAGATACCAATCAGTTGTGGAGTAATGGCCGTTTCCCCAGAACGTCTTTTTTACGCAGAGGCTTGGGGTGTTTACGAAAGCGTCCCAGTAATTCAACTGAAATCGAAAAACTTATATTTTTTTTATTAGTTTAGAAGTGTGCCGGGTGTCTGAACGATCATTTTCATAAGTATTTCGTTGTTAGTGCAAACGGCAACGTTTTTCCTATAAAACATATGTTTTGAGCACTAAAAATTGCATTAATTTTTTTTTTCAGCAAAGTTGAACTTTGTTTACTAAAACACGATCGTTCAACGACCGGGAAATTCAATAAGGAATGTTTAAAAAAATGAAGAAAATCGGTTCAGTAGTTTCAACGCAATGATAAATACGGCAAAATCGTTTAACGAGATTAACGTTAAAGTTTCAAGTTTAACTTATGACGAGGCGCGCTTCAAATCGCTCTAACTTTCTCCCTATTGCTCAGATCTTTATGAAAATTTGTGAAAATGTTCTCAAGAAGTTGTACTTTAAGATATGCCATTAACAAATTTTTCAATTTTTTAAAACTAAAAAGGTATATAACCCCTTAAGACATATCAAGTCTGTTATCAGACATAGAGGATTATTTTATAGAGAGAAGTGAAATTTCGTGACGTTACCTCGCAAACTTACCCCGGTTGCAATTTAAGTTATATTTAACCTAGCTGAGAACTTTTAGTGTTGAATTAAAAGTATTTTTAGTATGAAGAGAAAACGAAATATTAAATTGATTAAATGTAGGCCATGTCTAAGGACGTACGGCCATCTAAGTAAGTAAATATAGGAAGTTCTCTTTAAATAAAAAACTGTATGTTACTTCGTGTCGTTACAATGCTAACATACCCTTGTTTTTATATTGGCTTAAAATCAACATATTTGAAATTTTACATCAAAAACTATAGGCATTGAATGCGGCATTTATTTCATAGTCATATGGGAAAGGGGGGCAGTTTCGGACAGAGCTTAAAAAAAACAAATGGTATGATTTCCAACCAAACTAAAAATATAAGTACCAACAGCTGTCATATAGTTTGACAACTCTTGGTTGTTTATTACTTACGAAAACAACACAGTGCTTTTTTCTCATTCATGCTCTCAACTGTTTGTTTTTTTTGTTGTAAGTATTTCTCTAATTTCTTTGTGAACGATTCACGAACCTCGGTTCGTAACTAATATGCAATGAGAAAACGTGATAACAACGTGGAAACAAACATCTTATTTATTAGATAAAATTAAGATTTGTCTTCGGATTGTGGTGGGGCACATTCGGACGTCGGTCATGGGACACATTCGGACACTTTTCAAATTTGTATTCAATTGTTGTTTACTAACAAATATCGATTTAGTCTGATTCTCAGCCCTAAAAATGGTTCGGAAAAAAAGAAAAAACCAATAGAGCAACCATCAACGAAGATGAGCTGGAAAGAGTTTCTAACGGAACAATGTTTTTGAGACACGCTTCTCATACCTGCGGAATTAAAAGACGCACCTTGGTCTGTCGTCTGAAAAATCATAGAAAAAAAACGGGAAAATCAGAGAGCTTCTCGTCCAAATACTCAAATTATCAAGTATTTACGAACGTGGAAGAAACATTGCAAGAGAAATATTTGATCGAAAGTTACCATATGAATTATGGATTGATGTGCCAGCAAGCTAGAATGTTGGCCTTGAAGTATGCCAAGGCGATTGAAAAATTGTGTCTCAATGTTCTGGAACACTTCAGAGAACATCCATAAATGACGTAATAGTCGAGGGGAGAGGGGAAGGTTTCAAGCCAAGCTACGTAGCGAACATGAAACTAAGAAAACAATTGGGTTTTTTCCTAATTGTTCTTCTTTAACACTGTTTTGTCTGTTTAGGGTCAATTTTAGTACCTGCTTGTCTTTTCTTGTTTATTTATAATGCAAGGTATGATTTTGATAATAAAGTTTGCAATAAAAAAATGTCATGGCGGAGGAGGAGGTGGTGGAGGTTGTAAAACAGCTACGTTATTATCTAGAGGAAAGTCTGACTTTATGACGAAATACTACGATGGATGAGAGGGTGTCAAAAACAACTTAAAAAGCTACGTTACTTATGGATGTTTCCTTAATAAGAACAATAAGAAAGCAGCGAAAGTGAACCAATTTTGTTTTTTCTCGACAATCAAGAAAGTAGTTGCACTTTGAACCAATCAAATATTGCCGAGAAAATGACATTTTGTATCTTTTACCCCTCATTGTCAGTTTGTTCTGTTTTTATTTTGAGAGTTAAATTTGAAATAAAAGGATAAGTTATAAGGTTTGTAATGCATCTGATCTCAGTCTCTGCTTATATAGAAGAAATAGTTGAAGAACACAAAATTTTCATTAATCTAGGAAAGTTTTTCTTCACTGTCCGAAAGTGCCCCAGGACTGTCCGAAACTACCCCACACACGGGGCAAATTCGGACAAAAAAGCAATTTTGAAAAATTCCAAGAAACCAATCAAAATCGCATCAACGCACACGCTCATATGATACTCCGATGTCCAAGTAACAGGCGGGATGAATTCAGCTTTTTTTCTAAGTTAACAAAAAAAAATAAAAATCAGGATAGAAAAAGTGTCCGAAACGGCCCCCCCTCTCCCCTATAACCTAAAAAATATTATAAATATATACCCTGATCATCTGGAATTATTTAAAAATTATGTATCAAAGAACGCTTGTTCTTTGTTAATCTTATTTGAGCACTTTCTTATAGTTTCTTTTTGGAAGGAGGAAGTATGAAATACTATATAGGGAGATTAGGGACATAATGAGCACACGTGGCGAAATGGGCACGAAAACTACGTATTTTTTAATACAATATGGTATGTGGAACACTTCCGTAGTTACTACAGGATCTCTTTATGTAGAACAAAAGTGATTTGTCTGTTTAAAATCAACTTGGTTCCCGGATGTTGGAAAAATTATTATTATTGCGCACTACAAAATAAGCTTCTACGGTCGTTTAAATGGCTCAATCAAGTTTGTAGACACATCAATATGATGTGTGGGTTGTACCCCAAATTTCACCATCATTGAAGTTTTGATTTTAAGCCATAATTAGTGTTAAAATTCCATGTTAACTTTAACTAATTCGATAGGGGCGAAATGGTCACCTTGAGGCGGGGTGAAATGAGCACACCTTGTCACATGAACTTACCTGAAATTCATCTCAGTAGACTTGTGGGTTTGTCTTCCATAGTCAGTGTTTGTTTACAGTGATGGTGCGAGCATATATTAGAAAATCTTTGAGACCGAATCGGTCAGAAAAAGGGACTGCAGGCAGAATTGGCCACCATAAGGCGCGACGGGACATTCACGAAACAAGCCGCCAAGAATCACGGCATCTCGCGACAAACCTTGGCCCATTAGTTGTACTTCTACACAGTTTCAAAATATGTTCTATAATGTCGTTTTCGTTTTTGCGGTGTAGCTACCCCGCGGACTACACATTGTCCTATTGCTGTTTTTTTTTTTCATTTTCCGGACTAGCCCGGACTACCCTTTTTCTGTCCCGGACAGTCCGCGAAAGAAACAGAGTGCAGTTTTGAAGACACCAACACCCATATGTGTCAGATAAAAGAAAAAATGTGTCAAAATCGGTTTGCTTTGATAATCGTTCTTCGAGTGTCAAACATCAGGTTGGATTTTATTTATTTTATTTTGTTATTTTGTCATTTTCAGTAAATTGGCAAATTTTTCGTATAGTAGCACAAACGCGACAAAAAGACAATGGCGATAATGACCAAAACAAAAGTGACAGCTACCTCTGGTATTACGCACACCATTGCAACTGCTCGGAAAGTGTTTCTTTTTTCAGCTGCAAATTGTAGTCCGGGACGGTATAGTCCTACCGTGAAAACGAATTCGTCATAAGAGTGCTGCTCATTATGCCCCAGTGGGGTGCTCATTGTGCCCCACACATCGCCTGATTGCTAGTTTTCGATGCATGAATCTAATTTGTGTTTTTCACCATTAAACGATAAACTTTCAATTTGTGAATAGTTAATTCAAGTTGTGCACTGAAGACAGTTTAAAACTTTTGTCGTTTTCCATGCTTAAATCAGCAACCAAGTTAGTGTGCTCATTATGCCCCTTTTCCCCCTAATCTGGGAAAAATATTGAATTTACTGGAATATAAATTTTCGAAATCGGTTTGCTGGTGTACCTTCGCAGAGAATGTGTCATTCATATGTACAAAATTCAAATTTTTCAGCACTTCAACTGCTCCTTTGCATAAAATGTTAAAACTGTTCAAAACACTTCATTCGAAATGTCAAACGAGGAAAAAAATCAACTTTTATTCGTTAGAATATCTGAACAGATTTGTCTGAGTGGTTTTCTCTTGAAAATTTACTTCTAAGTAGTTCAAAGTGTATAGTTCCGGTTTTTATCGCTGTCAGTTTTTCGAAAATTGGATAAAAGCACGTCACTCGAATAGCAACCTCACCAATTGATTTTGTCGAGCACCTGGAAAATCCTCAACTCTCTCATCGGGGTACAACAACATCGGAAAACAACTCGGAATCGTGCAGTACTGTTAATTGATTCGACTATTCGAACTATTGCACTATTGTCAAGCCATGTTTGAATGCAGAATTCGACCTCTGATGCTTACTTTCCCAAGTACGTCATATTCGATATTGAATTAAACAACAAATTCTCCTCTTGAGGACAGATTAAATACTGGTGACAGCGTCAGCGGTAGGTGCAGCGGCACTTCTCTTAGTAAAAATAACAGGAGAGTTGTGTGTAAAGCCACGACCGCAAGGTTGAAGTAGAATACTTTTACAAGAAAGATAACCCGGCTGCTTGCGTGTCAGTCATTTTCTCTAGTAAATGAACGTTGACTAATCAGATCAATCGAATTTCGCTCTTCAACAAGGATTGACCATTTTCAATAATATAGTAAGTTGCTTGTCATGGTTGGGGCTTGACAATTTTTATTTATTGAGATGATTTTTTTCGGATTTCGTGCTCATGACTGAAAAAGATAATTCAGTACGTTTTGAGACACGGAGACGAAGTAAAATTTATAACTTTTACAAATTTAAAAATGTGGATGACTTCATTGGAAAATATTAACTCTTCAATCAAGTTTTTATTTCATCCTGAAAAGAACAATTTGTTGTTCATTTTAGTATCGGATAAGTTGCCGATCACATCTTTACGTTATCACAGACAGGGCGAATAAAGTATTCCTTGTGATAAAGTAAACAATGAAATGCTGATATAACACTCAAAACTAGACGGCTCACGTGATTTCAAAATGAGTCAACTTTTCATTGAATGCATTTACTAGTGCCCACTACCGCACAGAGATTGCATTTCACTAAAGTGCCTCACTGCATCAGCCGCTATCGATGCTGAGATCCGCTGCAACTAGTGCGCTATCCATTGCTACGCCACAGCTGTGGCCACTTCCCGCCATCGCTGGTATCCACTGCACTGCTAGTGCTGCTGCTAAGGGAGGACGACTGCTGTTGTCGCTGTCTAGAACTATTATGAGCGGCTCCGGCTGAAACAGGCTCTTGTATAGGCCAAATAGCATGTTTTAAATTGCAAGGTATATGATTCTGTCGACCGTGCTTGGGAAGCAATCATATAACGACCAATCAGAGGTCGAATTTTTCGTTTTGACAAGGCTTGACTATTTTCAATAGTACAATAGTGTGAATAATAAAATTACAATTATCTTCGTTAGGAAGAATCATAGAAGATTTTCCAATCTATTGCTGCAAGAACGAAGGAAATCCATCGAATACTAACCGATTTATTAGCATTTGAAATTGGACATATTTTTCACTTTTTTCGCTTTTAGATTTTCATTTCACATCCCTATGTAGCCGAACTTCCTGAGAGAAGTATTCTACTTCAAAATAACTGAAGGGCAAAGGCACGACCCCAATTTGACTTAAAACTACATTAGGCTGTTTGTTACATTACATGTACACTAAGCTGGCTTTTTACGCGGTTTTTTTACGCGGTTTTTTACGCGGTTTTTTTACGCGGTTTTTTTACGCGGCTTTTTTACGCGGATTCCGGAATTTACGCGGTTTTTTTACGCGGATTCCGGAATTTACGCGGTTTTTTTACGCAGATTCCGGAATTTACGCGGTTTTTTTTACGCGGCATGTATCCCCGGGGAAAAAACGAATTTAGTGTATTATTGCATTTGACAATGATCAATAACAATAACTTTAATTCAACACAAAAAAATTAACTCTGGAAATAATGTGGTGACACCGAAAAGATTCAAAATGGTATCTGAGGTTTAAAATTCAAGATGTTAACTTCCGGTTTTTGGAAAACAGGCAACAATGGCCAAATGCTGCTAGATATGGGTATTCTTGGAACCAAATGGAAGCCCAAAAGCCGGAAATCGACTTGAGATGCCATTTTGAAACCTAAAGCGGCAACTACCGATCTGGAAAATAGCCATAAATGACCAAATATCACTTTATCGGAGTATTGCCACTTTGAATCTTTTTATGGCCACCGCATTATTTTCAGAGGTATATTTTATTAGTGTTGTAAGATATTATTATATTATAGTATTGTAAGCTCAGCGTTTATCATTCAAAGAAATATTGTAAAAGAGAAAATTTACTTCGAACTAATCACTTGCGGTCAAAATCTACTTTTTGAAACTCAGAAATTAGCGAGCCAATCGAACATATGGGAAAAAATGACCTTCTAAATTCGTTTGGCGGTAGGGCTCAAACGTTTTCTCTTCTCGAAAAATGTCCTCACAAAATTTCAGCTCTATCGAACTTAAGGAACCGGTGCCTCACATTGGTCAAGTTTCACTTTTTCTACTAATAAGAAAAGCACAGGTTGTAATTCATGCAATTTTCGATATCGAACATTTCGGATGAGGGAGTTTCCCACCTCAAATTTTTTTAAGTTTTAGAGAGTCGATTTGCTTCCGATTTTTTTTCTGAAATAACACCAGTTTTTAGGAATTCCCAAGACATTTGGCGTAAAAAACGTTTTTTTTTTGCCATCGACAATATCATGAACCTGTGCTTTGAAATCATGACTGCTTTGAGGCACCATTTTCCCAAGTCCGATTGAGCTGTAATTTTGTATGAGGACAGACAAAGCTTTTGAGCTCTACTGCTAAACGAAATTTAAAAGTTACTTTTTCCCATACGTTCCATTGGCCCCAGCTCGAGTATTTCCAAGTCTCAGATCGCCGAATTAAAAAAAAATATTTAAGGTAACCATCTCGAAGTTTCTTGAATTGCTAAAACATTTGACATAAAAAAATTGAAATCGACAGTTGAAACTTTGACCGCCTTGAGGCACGTGTTCCTGAAGTCAGATTTAGCTGAAATTTTGCATGTGATTTCTTTCGAGAAGACAAAACTTTTGAGCCCTACCGCTAAACGATATTCAAAATCATTTTCCCATACATTGTGCACCTCTTATCATGTTTGGCGTATTCACTAGAAGGTGCCCGTATTATCATTTTCCCTTCTAAATTCTATTGTCGGTCAGCCAACATCAAATCAAGTATTTTTGAAGATAAACTGCATTGCACTTGCCAAATGCGCACTCATTCATATACCTACGCACTAGATAATAAAATTAACCATATATTTTTTATTTTTCCTGAAATTGGTCCAAAAATGTACAATTTGTTCTACGCTACCAGACAAACTCCGTTAGTTTCAGTGGAATGCTGTCTATAATAGAAAATAGTAGAAAAAATAATATAAACCGTCTTTAAAAAAATTTGTTCTGTGGCAGACGTGCTGCATTGCAAGCTACAAATCATCGTTGGAGCTGTCTTCCCAAATTGACATTACAAACCGCAATCGTTCGATTGTGACTATCACGATGTGGACAAATAGAATTTGTACGTAGATTAGATAAGACAAACCGCGTATTGACCGTCAGATAAACTGGAAACCGGATATCTGATAACTTTCCAATCAATTTGTTGTCAATTCATTCGAGCATCTCATGATCTACGTAATAGCTGTTGTAATGTTGAACATTTGAATAAACAAAACAATCAGAATGATACTAGTTGAATCCAGTGGTGGGTCCCATTCCGCTAATTCGCTAATTAGTGACGCTAATATTCAGTTAGCGGTTTAGTGATTTCGCTTGTTTTTGAACTGGTTAGCGTCGAAACTGTTAGCGTCGCTAAAATTTTGGCCTTCGAAACGCTAATCGCTAATTCGCTAAATTTTGTAGAGAAGCGACGATATAACTATTTAGAAAAACTGTGAATTGCTGATGGCTCCGAAAGGTGAACATACTTTACTGCGAAAGTTACTTTTGGAACGAATGTTTCATTCAAACAATGTTCAATTGTCTAAATTGTCTAGAGTTCCTCTCTTTACTACACAAGTACATGTCAGTCTGTTTACTCTAGAATGGAGTTCCAGTTATCGTACAAGTCACAAGAGCATTTTCCAGAACAAGCTCAAGGTCTAGATTGAATTTTCGGCAACCAAGAATTTTTGTAAATTGCAAAGCGCTTGAAATTATGACAACTTTGGTTTTACCTTTTCGATTCAGATAATAATTGAATTTTTTATGAAAATATTCCTAAGGTATTTATTTTTTATACAAGCTGAATAACTTTTGTTTCTCATTGTTTTTACAAAATCAAGTATGAACACCGTATTGTGAACCTCTTGTTGTAAATAGCTCTCAAAAGTATTTGTTTTCGTTCGTTTTATCACAAAAGATCAAAGTGGTCCAAATCTTACAAAACACGAGCAATATGCGTACGGGTCGTTTCGTCTACCTCTTTGGCGTATGCTAAAGTCAAACGTGATCTACGTGAAAAATCTAAGCAACTATTGTTTCCTGGCTACCACTCGCAGGTAGAATCAGTGAAATTTTAATCATGGCAAGATCAACTAAACATGAAAAATACAACTTAATAACCAACGGTCCAACATCACTAGACTTAATTACGCTGTAGCAATTTTCCTCGCGGTCAACTAAAACCCACCGTTGAAATACCGGTCCTCCTAAGGTTGCACAGGAATACTATGCGATAGACAAAGCGGACCAACTCCGACAGATATGGCCTAATTATATTGCTCCGTGATGTAGAACCGACTGGTATCCATAGGAAACTGGAAAATAATGGTCAGCAGCAGCACTCAAGAACAAGACTGAATTACAGCCAAAGTCAATCTCACAGGAAACAACCGCTGCTCGACTTATAATCGGTTTCAAGAGGATGTGATCGAGCTACGGAAATTTAAAATTAGAGCCTAAAAGACAAAGAAAACAAGTAGCAACAACAAATATAAATCATTTTCGAATTATCTTCTTAAATGCATCTGTGCCGGTGAGTATGTAGAATTCGGAATACATAAAGAATGGGTACAGGTATTTTCTTTTCTTAGCAAGCTGATTAGAAACGATTCAAAATCATTATTTTTGTACTCCATCTGTACCATTATTTCACGAGTTCAAAAAGGGAAACGAATCCTGCGTCAGCTCATTATGACTCCACGGACATCATAAGCCTTCGAGCTGGTATTCCAAGAATAGCCAAAAACTGACGTTTTTTTTTATTTAAAAGGATTCATTTCACTCTTGGGTAGATTCCCTCGGTGGATTTCCGAACAGATTTAGACCTGATTTTTCACTTGTTTTAATCTTCACAGTTTTTTTTGTGTCGTATTCCATTCCCCTCTGAAGCCTGTTGTCTCGACTGACTAACGCGGTTGCGCGTTGTGTTACACGATAATTACCATCAGCTACTGCGCGACTGCATCCGGTCCAGCATCATCATCGTGGGGCCAAAGCCATGTCCATCCAGCTGGCGACGAATGCACGCGGAACGACGAAAAGTGGTGGCCTCGAAACGACTCTTCGTCCTTACTTTCCTGCCCCTCGCTTCTGTTGCTGCTGCTGATGATGATGATGATGCGGTCGTCGGTCAACCTGTTTCGAGAGAATGACTCTGACTACAACTCATTCACTCCGATATCAACGGTCTGATATCAGAGGTATAATCAATCTTCTTTCAGATTTCTCTTGCTCGGTGCTTCAACTCGTTCATTCCTGCTGGGTTTCATCTTCTCTTTCTTCTTGTTATGTTTTCTTTCGATTTTGTCCATCATTGGCGCTAGTACAACATTACAATGAGATCGCAAATAATAATTTTGGGGGAATTTAGTATTTTAAATTGAGTATAAAACTGTGAAAAACTTGAAATACCTTGTTATGCATGTTATAGGGTTATTTATTAATTATATTCATATGAACATCAATGGTTTGGTTGAGCTGTGAAAATTTATGCAAACATAACGCAGTTATAGCAGAAGTGCTTTGCGTGAGGTTCTAATAACACACCAGGTTTAATTCTGTTTTTTCTTACTTTCACGAGGAATAGATGAGAAAAAGAACGTTTATCTCAATTTTTGAAATATATAATAAGTCACGCAATAAACATAACATCAGTTAAGGCAAATTTCTGCAATCTTCTGCTAATTTATACTAGCTTGCAGCCCACTGTGTATTTTCTTACCGGCGAAGGGATTATGCCTAAGCAACGATGGAACTGATCTATGACGGGGAAGGAGATTGTCCATCGACAGCTTACGGCAGCGTGAAAAACCCCAGACGAATACCAGTAGCCCGACATGAGGCTTAAGCCGTTGATGAGATCATGCAACCACCGATTATGATGTGGCAAACTGCGACGGATGGGGATTGAAACAAACGGAAGTCACGTCAAGCGAAAGAGAATTAACGTGGGATTAGACCCGTCTGTCAGTGCTCTAATGCCAACGACGTCAGCCGTAGCCGGTGCCAATGCAGCATAGCCTGTTGGAGAATGGCTGTACGCCATAGCAGCCGATTGTCCGGTTGATCTCTGCCATGTATATTATCGTCGATATTATGTATTTAAAATCAGCACTGGGCTGCCTCGAAATCAAGATTTGTACTTCAGCAAGTTCGTAATCAATGATGGTTCAATTATTTTTTGTTTCTACTCACGTCAACTTAAAAAACTACTTTTAGCCTGATTTTTATGTTAGTATTATTTTTAAATCTCTTACTAGTAGTGATTGCCTCAGTTACTATTAACCTAAAGAATTATTAACCTGCAACAAAATGCAACAAAACTAGCGTCACTCATGCGTTCATTTATTTATATGTGTTTATTAAACCGATATTGATGATTGCAATAATTTTAAGGCCGTTACATGTATTTAAAAGTTGTTACTGAATATAGTTTTCCAAAAAAAATGAACTGTGATTTACATAAATGAAAGGAAGTGATTGGTTAATAAAGTATTTGAAAATAAATAAAGTGACCTCAGAGCTGTTACGGGCAGTCATACAGAGTTACCTGGACTACTGTTCCCAGAGAGTTGGCAGCGGCAAAGGCTGGTTTTATTGTCGAAGGTGAAATATACTGAGGGTGTTAATGGTTTGTTAAGCATCCAGCTCGACTTCTAGAAAAGCAGGTCCACGTTGGATGCTATCCCCACCGTCACCAAGGGTCAGAATTCGTGAAACGGATCACTAAAAATCGCAATGTCTAATTTTTTCAAAAAAGTATTTAAAACATCAAGAGTTTCACTCGGGAAGTTGATTTTCCAATTTCTATTGAATTTGAGTAAGTTTTCAAGTTGTTATTGTCATTTGAAATTTAGGTCAAAATTGTTTTTGAATAGACATAGCTTTAAAAATATTGCATAGAATTTGATGAAATTTTCGCAGCAGATGCATCCTTAGTTGTAGTTTACGAAAAAAAATTTTTTGAAGAAAAAAATATTCTTTCAGTAGTAACTATTTAAAACCATATGTTGAAAATCTATGTTCTGGGGCACTAAAAAATTTATGAAAAATCACAAGTATTTTCGACGAAATTTCGAAACTTCCCTGAAAATCTCGTGGTGGTGTTATTTTTTGACCGGTGACTGCACGTTTTCGAGTTGTTTTCGGATGTACTTGGGACTAATTTGCGATAAAAAAATTATTTACAAAGCACCATGAGAATATACAAGCAAAGTGCATCAAATATACGAAATGTTTATATCCTCTCATTAACAGGAATTCTAAACTTTGTTTAAACTTTTGATTCACAAACAAATTTTTAGACCAGCAATGCTTTATGCTGTACCGATCTGGTCAAGTTGTTGTTGAACAAGGAAGAAAACGCTTCGAAGGATTCAGAATAAAATTCTGAAAATGATTTTGAAACGTTTACATAGACTTACTGGTGTTGAAACATTAGAAGCTATGTGGAATAAAATTATTAACAATTTTCGACAAAAACCGATGTAATCCTCAATTGCTACGGTAAGCTTTCTTTATAGTCAATAAGTTCGGAATTAAGTTAGTTGTTAGTTTATTTCCTTTATTTGACAAGTAGGTTTAAAGCCCTACGAATGATTAGTCTTAATTGCGAAAGCAAACAAATCCTAATAATTAAAATTATAAATTTCTAACAGTGTTGAGAAGTCACCATTTGTGATTGGCCACACAAACTCATTATTTACTAATATTTATCATAAATACTTAAGCTACTAACAAACCCCCCTTTAAAAAAAGAGTTATTTTCCGATGTCCCGATGAGAGAGTCGAGGATTTTCCAGGTTTTTGTACAAAATTGATTCGCGACGTTGCTTTTCGGGTGATACCATTTTCTCAAACTTTCGAAAGACTGACAGGAATTGAAAACAGTGTAAGCAAAACACTTTGAACTACTTCTACCCAAATTTTCAAGAGTAAATACCCAATAGGTAATTTCCTACAGCGTTTTCTCGTGATGCAATATGATGTGGGTCACCCTTTAGACGTGAGATAGTGCTAGTCGGGACTCCACAGCCCACAACCTTTGGAGCATCCATGTGCCGGTACCTCTACACAAGATTCTGGGAAGTTACTTCCAGAATCGAGTACCATGGAACGGGGTGAAATTGATTAATTTCAATGAAATTTTCCAATTAACTCGCTTCATGTATATTTTTCCTGAAATAGTATATGTTTAAAACAAGTACACTGGTATGTGCTCAAGAAAACCACTATGGCTATTGGTGAAATTTTTATCGTTTACTTATGAAATAAATTCGAGAATGTTGTAAGATACTATGAGATAAATACAACAATAATTCTGGTTAAACTTTATTTATTTTGAATCACTAGATAAAATTTACTAAATTTGCTCTCATTCTAACATCGTTAGACCGATTTCAATTATCTGTATTTCATTGAGGATATATTATATTTTTTGAGCTTTCATCAAACTTTACTCACTTCTCCAAATTTATCGTAATTTATCCCTAAGTAAGTATATTTTAAGTAAATTCAGTTTTATTTTTTGTCATTTTGAAATTTGTTTGATCAAATTTGGTTGAGGTTTAACTGAGTTAGAAGAGTTTTTTTTAAAAATATGTAAAACTGCACTGGGCATGCAAGGGTTATCTTTAACAGACACGTGAAACTTGCAAAAGTTCTATTTTAGGACACGTTAACATTACCTAGTGTTGTAGTGATCTTTTGATTAGTAGGTATATTTTATCACGGATTTTCAGGTGATCAATTCCACCCCATTCCACGATACACAGAAGAGGGTTAGAAATGCGTTTCTATCACGGCAGAATTGCCGAAAAGCTCCATCATGGACTTCGCTAGGTAAGCTGGAAAGTAATACCAAGACGGGCACCTGAAAAGTGTATCGGCTAATGTGCTAGAAAGTCTCGAGCAGGTCTTCTGGTCGGTATGATGCACAGTGAAGCGTCCCGTAGACAAAATTAAAAAAATTTACTTTAATATTTCACTATATAAAGTACGCAGTGCTTTTCATTTATGTTTGAAATATACTTTTGTATATAAGTAGTAGGGTGGGGAATCGTTATATGGAAAAAGCGAAACTTGATAGCAGAAAGCCAGAACCAAGTTTCTTTTGTTATATTTAAGGTTTAATTATGGTACCATTATTTGTTGTAGTAAAAAAAGTTTTTAAATTTACAAGAAATATTTGCGGTTTCGTTTCGGTATTATTGACACAAGAAAAATGTTATGTTGTGATCCTTTTTTTGTTGTAAACTTTTTATCTATATCCAGGATAGCTATTTCAAGTGAATTATAATCAAAGGTTTTCTAAATGAAACTTTGAGTATTTAAGAAAAAGTGTTTTATCACAGTCAAAGATTGCTTACATCGACACTCATTGAGGTATCATTAGAGACCGTTTGACAATTGAAAACTGTTTCGCCTTATTATAAAAAAACATGTGGTTGTAAAGGGGTATTCTAATAACGTCTCCTAGGCACAGTTCGACGCTGAAAATTTTATCATAAATAAATATAAAGAAAGCTAACAACCCATCAACCGTGGCGTGAATAATGAATTAGGGATTTGTATTTGCTGGGTAAACTTCGTCGCGCTTAAAGCCAAACACATTTCGACTCTAATGTGTTGTTTGCGAAGGAAGAAAAGTTGATGTGGCACAATTTAAAAGCCGTTTCTTCTTATACCTCCCGTGCTCTTGAATGGATCCTCTATTAAGCCGATGTATAAGAAAAAAATGCTGCATATAAAAAAGCATAACAAAGCAATGCTCGAAACTACATTTCAAAGGAATCCGAGGCTACCGGCTTAACTCGCTGTCAGCCATTAATGACGACACAGCGTCCAGCCAGTGATGGTAGTTATAATCAGATTTAAGCGAGATGTGATAGAGGAAGCAGTTTGAATATACTCGAAGTTGACTGTATCTGGACGTCCCCTGAGATTTTTTGTGTCTGCCAACTGCACAAAAAATACGTTTGGAAGCAAGAAGAAAGATAAGCCGAAGCAAGCCAACATACAGCCGATCGGTATCAACATCAGCAAATAGACATGATGGCCGTTGTAACACCGGTAGCTGATGGCCATCACCGCCGTCGCTTTCCCGTTTGCTCCTGCGAATTCCCCTTCCCAATCTTCACCAATCCATCCCAATCTTGTATCATTATTTACATTACCATTTTAGGCATGATTGTGATAGCAGCAGTGTTTCTTTAGTTATGATAATCTGACATACAGTGGTTTTAATTTATGCAAGCTCAAGCTAGGGTGCCACCTAAATGAACACATCGCTATTTAGCAAACTCTGACCGTTGTTTTCGGTACACATGCAAATCACCGGAAACCGAAACCAAAATTATTTTCAGTTACTTACAATGTCTTGAGCTAACTAGCTCATTTTACAAGATTTAGTGGAGGGATACAAAATTTTTACCTTGTATTTTGGCAATCTAGTATTGCATAAAATAGAAAATTGTTTGCTTTTATGCAATGTTAGGTTACAAAAAATAACTGCAGATAGACATCCATTAGCCATAAGTCTAATTATGCAGTTACTTGACTGGGTTTGATCAAGACGAAAGGAAAGAACGCTAACATTATAAAAGCTTATTCAGCAACAAAATTAAGGAACACCCTTCCTTATTTGTCCCTAGTCTCATATGTCCAGTTCGCAGAAATCAGCCTTCATCGGACATTCCTGCCCAATGGTGCGGGATCCTCGTGTCGTTGTTTAATTCCCTGTGGCCGCAGGTGCCACAGCGAGAACACCGAACGGACATTCGAATTTGTCCTCGAACGATTTCCGACGGTCAGGCGGCAATGGTTCATTTTGAACATGGAAGTGATTTGACATTGAAGCAACTGGCACACAGGTGAAAAACGAAAAAAAAAAAAATAAACCGATTCGGTGTATTTCACGGTCTGTTTTAAATTTGCATATTTCACTTTCGAAGCTTTCTAGAAACGAATCTTCTGGTTCAAGTGAGGAGGATAGATCGGCAACCGAAAAACTGCGCAATATCATATATGCTCCTACATGTACTTTCGTGGATCCTACGATTGGGCCAGGCAGTGAAGAGAGCTGCATGGAAGCCAACATCTGGAGAGCATGTGCATCCCATCTTATATACTACTTCGAAATTGGCAGAGCGTAAAGATTCTGCGATTACTGTGACACATTGATGATGATGATGATGATGATGATGATGATGGTCCCGCCACATACCCCTACAAAGGTTTGAGCTGGACGATTTATCTATAGATAATTAATGTGATCACATTTCAATCAGTTATACAAAACAAAAAAAAAAACGAACTGATTTTACCTCCAGATATAAACTTCTTCAAAAACTGTATACTTGATTCATAGAGCACACAAAACTAGTACAGGGTTTTCATGACCTTCAGCCAGACCAACCACAACTATTTCATGATTTTCTCTAAGCATTCAAATAACAATTTTAATTTGCTAAAAGAAATCATTTATATCTGAAAACCGCGCGCGAGGCTCAAGCTTTTGTAGTCTCTTTCTATTATTTTTAAAGCTACAACAACAATAATGAAAGAAAAAAAAATCCATCATCATCACCGTGACGAACACAGTAGTTTTGTTGTTATAAATTTAGAAAAGTCCAATTTAATATAAACATATAAATAAAATTTTACAACACAATCAGATCCGTTCGTATAAAACTTCGTCATTTACAAGCTTCAATAAAACAATCAATATATGAATAGAAACCAAAACAAATAGTTCATCTAAAATAAATCCGTTTGTTAAACTTCGTCATTTAAGATCCGTTTGTTCAAACTTCGTCAGGTGAACTCTACATCATTTTGAAAAACTTAGTATCGTTCTATACAATAGAAACTTTCACGTGTGAAATACATTGTCTCTTGAACTCCGCAAGTGTTGGTGCACGTTTAACATGTCTTGGCATCGAATTGAAAAAATTTATACCTTTATAAAACAATGAATTTTGTGAAGCTCTCGTTAGAAAGAAAGGTGTTCTTATTTCATCCGCGGTTCTAGTGTTATATCTATGAAAATCTCTTCCTCTTTCAATTCGATCACTCAAATATTGAGGTAGCAAACCATTAATTATTTTAAAAATGAACACCATAGACAAATAAACAACTCGCTGCTTCACAGATAGCCATTGCAAAGCGTCCAACATGAAAACAGAGGAAGTTAATCTATCACAATTTAAAATCAAACGCATTATTCTATTCTGCAAACGCTGTAACCTCAACAGTTGTGTGTTATTGGCTAAGTATAAAAAAGTAGGGCAAAAATCCAAATGTGGAGAGATGATTGACTTGTATAGCTGTATTTTACTACTAATCGTTAATTCGTTTTTCAGACGGCATAGAATTCCATACTTTTTGGCAATTTTCTTGATGACATTGTCAATGTGAGCGTTGAACTTTAGATTGTCATCAATAATCACGCCAAGATATTTAATCTCCCGAACGCGACCAATTGCCTCATCATCAATCAAAACAGAGACATCATCATTTACAACGGTGCGCGAGAAAATCATAAATTTAGTTTTATCAATATTCAATTTCAATTGCTTATACTTCAACCATCTGCTTAGAGAACGTAAATCTTCGTTCAAGTGTGAAACGGCTTCTTCTACGTTCTTAGCTGCAATGAATAATACGGTGTCATCGGCAAAAAGATTAATATCACAAAAACGTAAAACTCGTCGCATGTCATTTATATACATAATGAACAAAAGGGGCCCTAATACACTTCCCTGTGGAACTCCAAGATCATTCTCCACGGGACTAGAAACAGAATCATTAAAAACAGTCCGTTGAGTTCTGTCAGACAAATAGCTTTCAAACCATCTGAATGCAGTACTCGAAATTCCAAAGCGCTTGATTGTGTTCAACAATAAGGGCCTAGAAATTGTCTCAAAAGCGCGTTTTAGATCCAAAAAAACAGCAAATATTGTGTCTCTATTTTCTAAGTTATCTTTCCATTTTGCTAGTACTAAGTTTAACGCGGTTTCACATGAGTGGCCTTCCCGGTAGCCTGATTGTTCCGGAATTAGCAACGAGTTACTATTTAAATATTCTAGAAGCTGGCCTTTAACAACTAGTTCTAATATCTTTTCTAATGTGTGTAACATGTTGATGGGACGAAACTCTTCGGCTTTAATCGTTCCAGCAACCTTTTGAATCGGAACAACCAACGATTCTTTCCACACCAAAGGCACGTGCCCTGTTTGCAACGATTCATTAATGAGGTCCAGCAAAGTGTGACCAATGACATTGAAGCAATCTTGAATAACTCTAGCATTTACATTATCTACTCCAGCCGTTTTACCTAATGAAAAACAAATTTTTCTCAGTTCTTCTAACGTGATTGGGTGAAAACCATCAAATGTACAACTACTGTTAATCGGCTGTTTTATTTCGTCGGGTTCCTCGACCAATTCAATGGATTGATTGATCAATGAAACACTATTGACAAAATAATCATTAAATCTAGATGCAATAATTTGTTCTGAATGTTCTAATGTGCCTTCAAAAGTTATGGACCGCGGTTTACAATTACTAGGTTTCAACAAAGATTTCAAAATTTTCCATAACTCTTTGCTGTTATTTTGATGTTGAACAATCTTTCTCTGGATATATTCACAACGCTTCTTTTTAATCGCTTGTGAATATTTATTACGCGCGAACGTGTACTCAATCCAATGATTCTGATTGTTTAATCTACAAAACTTTTTGTACAGTTTATCTCTCTTGCGCTTTAGGCGCAAAAGATCCAAACTATACCAGCTGTTCGAGTTTTTCAGCGAAACAAATTTATGTTCAACTAATTGATTCGTACACGTCTTCAAAATGTTAGTAAGAACAGCTGCAGATTCATCTAAACTACCGGTCGCGATTGGAAAACCCAAGCTTCTCTCAACAAGGTTCGAAACAGCCTGTTTCGAATATTTTCTCCAGCATTTCAATTTTATTGAATCATTATTATTATTCAAGTTTTCTAGAACATTAATTACTAATGTCTCATGATCGGTTATTTTCATATCAGAATTCGTAACTGAACGAATCGAATCAAAATTGCAATAAACATGGTCAATCAAAGTTCTACTCCGCTGGGAAATACGCGTATATTCATCTACACTTTGTTTCAAATTGAAAGACTCAACTAAACGCTTCAAATGATTCGAATTTGCATCATCTCGCCAGTTAATATTAAAATCGCCCGTCACTATATTTATTTTACCCAAATCAAGAAATTCATCAAGCCAGTTTTCCAATATTTCAAGAAAACGGCGGTCACTAGCATTAGGAGAATGATACAAAACACCATAATTGCCCACCTTCATGCCACCAACTACTGTAATGCCCAAGAACCAGTTACCATCCTTAGCTTCGTTGTGACAAAGCTGGAATTGAACTGATTCTCTGACATAAATAGCAACACCGCCAGTTTGCCTAGAATGTGATAAACAAGCAGCAACATTGTATCCCGGAATACTATATTGTTCAAATGCTTCATCATCGACAATGTGAGTCTCTGATAAAAACACCAAAAGTGGACGTTTATCTTCAACAATCTGACGTAATGCAACGTAGTTTGTTGTCAACCCCGCAATATTAAAATACAAAAAATCAAACTTATTCACATTCTCGTTGGAACTTGTTTGCTATTTATTGAAACGCAAGCTGCTTTTCTTTTGCTCGAATAGTCTTTTATAAATTAAACACTCTGAACTAAAAGCGGCATGGTTGACGTCCAAATTAGTTTTACGCTCTTTATTCGTTTTTACACAATTGACGCATTTCAATACAGTAGATGTACACTCAGATGTCTTATGGTTTTGGCTACACCTAGAGCATGCATCACAATTTTTGCAATTCATGCTCTTGTGTCCAAATTCTCCACATTTGAAGCATCTTAGCACATTTATCGCGGGCAATACTAAGCACCGATCAAACTCTACATTTACTTGCTTAGCAGATAACAAACTATTATACGTTTCTAAATCAACTTCAATTACCGCGCTATACTTGTTATAGGTGAAGCGTGGATTTTCGTACATATTAACTACTTTTACCTCATTGATTGTGATGCAATCATTTTGACTCTTTAAATAGTCAATGAAAACATCAGGAGAAAGATTCTCACTCATGCCCACTACTTTCAATCTAGGCACCGACGTGGGAACAACAGCACTGTATTTTTCACCCAGATTGCTTTGAATGCCATTTTTCACTAAATCAATATTTTCGCCAACGGCGCATTCGACAATAATGGAACCATCTTTACCGTTCCTGAAATTACTAACTTTGTGTGTTTTAGGATCTAAGTTAGTTTTCAAAAACTTCCGAGTTTCCTCGCAAGGTTGTTTGGACTCTTTCGGTTTAATCACAATAACCGGACGAGTCTTAGGTTTAACCGGTTTAAATCCGATATTAGTATTACTTTTGTTACTTGAGTTAGATTTATTGTTTTTACCGCGACTTTTAACAACTTGCGCAAAAGTTGCACCGTCGTCAAAAACATCGTCATTATTTTCGTATTCGATTCTACGCTTTTTGCCGATTTGGTCCGATTCAGAAGGAATCCTCCCAATCCGCGCGCGAGCATTATTAATAGCAGCTATATTCTGATTTGTATTCAATTGCAAAACCGAATGATTCAATTTTTCAAATTTCTCACATAATAATTTTTCAAGAGATTCCTTTACATTTGATCTCAACTGTTCCATACTGATATTTATCGCGCTGTTTATCTGGGTCGCAATTTGATCCCGCATTTGAATGACCGAGTCAGAGAGAGAGGTTAATTTCTGCATCTCTTCTTCGATACGCTTCATGTCCGGAGTCAAATGTTGCCCACCACAACACTGGTTTGATAAACACTCATCACACTTGAAGCAAAGATTATCGTTGTCTGTAATCATCTTTGCCGTCGCCTTGGTGAGCCCGGTGCACTTGTAGTGAAACAAACGTGCACAGTTAAAGCCCACACATTTCAACGGCAAATCTGATAATACAATTGCCGAACTACAGCCGGAGCAAATCATGACACAATACAGGTTAAACGCGGGACGCTACACCAACAAGCATGCAGAGAAGAGAGACAGAGGCAAGGAAAAAAACGATCGCCACCACCGCTGCTGTGAAAGCGCCGGGGGGGGATTTTATTTTATCAAACTTTAACGCGAACTTGCTGCTTAAAGCAACTGTTCTTGTACTTAGCCTTGTGTAGATTCACTACCGAAACACGTTAGAATATATCTATCGTGAATCACTTCACTATTTCACACGCAAATTAACAATTTTATATCACCACACAATAACACGACTACTGTGTTCGCCATCAAAAAAATGATTAAAACTTAGAAGGGTTAGACGATTTATTTTCTGCGCGATTTTTTTCAAATGGGCGTATAGACAGAAAAATGAAACGGAACAACCATTATTATCATTAGTCGACAATAAAAGCAATGATCAATTGACGTACCACGACAACATAAACTACTTGGTAAATTGCTTAGCAATTCTATACATACTAAAATACTGCTTTAATTTAAACGAAAAAAATCTCATTTGTTTTGACCTGTAGTACAAATATTCAGGACTTACAGCAATCTCTACATAGAGTCTGCCTCTTGTTTCAATAAAATTGTGTTATCGATTTAATTTCCGGAAGTTAATGTTATCGTCATCACGGAAGCATTACCATACACAGAAGTAGGTGGAAAAACTCTCTCTTCAACGTAACCCCCTAAAAAAACGCCATTGAAACAACAAACAAGTAAGCTGTCGGGCGGTAAGAGTGGTGAGCTTGATATCTTGTTACTATTTAATCATCCAGTGGGTATTCAAAGCTGCTACATCCGGTCGCGCGATAATTGTTTACAAACAAAATCGTCATTTGTTCGCTGCTGCTGGCACAGCGCTCGAGCATTTCCAAGGGGACCTCAAGGGCCACCTGAAGCTTATCCAAATGCGGTGCACCGTCGCGTTTCTACTCACATCAAAGGAATGAAGAAACTTGCTTCGCGGTATTGTTTTATTTTACAGTAAAAATGGGTACAGAAATTAATTAAATCATCAACACACGTCCGTACGTTTTCATTGGGCCCAGTCCTATTGTGCACTTTGCGTTCATTGCTCGCCGCGGTGGCGCACTTTTTTTCTTAGGACCCATACTACATTAGGCACTTGCGCCTACTAGCTGGTGCTTGTCGTTCGGCCCGCTTATTGTTTTCCCGCTCGTTTCCTGTCTACCGACTCGGGCTAAACAAAGGGAAAATTCCTTCACGTTCACGGTCATTCGAAATAATCGATTGCTGCGGATTCGGAGGGGAGGAAACGGAGATTAACCGTAAGCGTGCCGTCTTAGCGGTTCCAGTGTTTAATTGCTGGATGGAAACCAACAATATAGAAATACAGATTTTTGGGGATCCACAGAAACAAGTATGGCTAGAGCTGTTACCATCAGAAGAACCCCCAATATGTGCTTACTATTGAACATAGTTTTTGTGATGGAATGTTCTTTGAATTGATTATTTTACTTAACTTTCGATTATAGAATTTTATTGTTCCTTATCACAAGGCCACAGAGTTTGTTTTGATAAGCTCGTGGTGGTTCTATACAAAAAGTACATGAATCTTCTGCGTTAAGTTGTTCTGCGTTAATCGACTTAAGTATGGGTTCATTCTCTGTCGTAGAAGCCCCGTTATAGACGCAAGGCATGGTACGTCAGGCATAATAGACACGAAGCATATAGAATCTAAATAATAATAATCATGACATAAACCTATTCATTCTCAGTGTAGAACAATGTCAATACCTAACATTAGGGTGGGGCTTATTTTCAAAAATGTTCGCGGGACCTGTTTTCCCAGGCAAAAAGACCTCCATGTGGTTCAATAAGCAATATATAAAAAATTGGTTGAATTTCATTAAGGTCTAGAGGTGGCGCATAGGGCCTAAAGGTCAAATTTTAAACGAAAGCAATTTTAAAACCAAACATATGCCTATATAGATAAACAGGTGATTTTGTGACCCTTTTAGACGTAAATTTCGTCCGTTTTGCGTTAAATTCAACCGTTTTTGAGATATTCGCAATTTCAGTGTACACTCTCGCAATCTCGGGGTATGTGATCATAAGGAAATGCACAAGGTGCCCACCCAGAACTATCTATACATATAAGTCGGCATTATTTTTTTTTAAGATAACCAAATTACGTAACTATTTACTGATAGAAAATTTTACAGACTTGATGAGGGTTGATGATTTCTTCAATTTTTATTCGAAAAGGAACGACCGAGGGCTATTGTGCAATATAAAATAATGCTGTTGTAATTTGAATAATTTTACACAATTAGGTAATGAAGGTAATAATGTAAAAAGCGACTCCAAATGAATGGCACTTCTCGTACAAATTCCTTCTCGAAGCACTCTTCATTTACCTCAACCAAAAAAAAGGCAGTTAATCATATCGTAACCCACCAAACATGCAATGTCTTCTTCGTCTTACGCGCCCTGGAACCGTATCATTGTGCCTGGTTGCTAAACGATTTCAACGACGATCGGATTGACAGTATCGTCTGTCTTTGGTCGTGCAAAATTAGCCAAATGGTGTGTCATTACACACCGGATGCGACGTAATATTGTGTATCCCGCCGAGCACCTTTTCGCAAAGTAATTAAAATAAAATCATATTCAGTCGGTTTATTGTTTTATTATCAGCTAGCTGCAACATTCATTCGATACTCATATTTAAATGCAAAACAGCAGTGGCAGCACAAAACCGACAACCAACCGGGCAACAGCAATGGCGATGCGTTCGGTTATGGTCATGAGTCGCCAATTTGGCATGGAATTCTCCGATATAAGCGGATGTGCGTCCTCTTCTTCATTTTCGCTGCGTCGACGGTTTGCCGTGTCAGCTACCGACACACACGGGGCCAGTTTATATCGAGTTTAGCGGCGGAACTGATAGTGCCGATCTGGCATAGCTGACCGAAATCGGCTAAAGATAATAGAATGCCATCCTATTGTGAATGAAATGAATTAAAGCTTAAAAAGGGTTGCTATGTTGAAATTTATGCCTAATTTGCTGCATGAATTTTTGCAAACAAAAAGGTAACCGAGGAAACTGCTCCTAAATTTATCTGAACACCTATATTCATCTCATCGCTCTTAATTGTACAATTTACCGCACGTAAAAATGCAACACTTTTAATTCCAAAAGTTGCATAAATAACGCATAATATCAAAAACTGGCTCATTTCACTTTGAAATTGACGATTTTTTCAACAGGATAAAAATTTATGTTTCAAGTAGGACATCGGCTCTATAGTCAGGTTTGTCCTATTATCCGCGAGTTTAATGAAGTCATATAGAACTAATCTTTAGCAGGAAGATGCTCAGTAATGTGAAGAGCTTTAGGGTCACACCAGAGTTAACTAGTGTAATAGACTCGTTACCCTTCATTCCGAAATTTTCATAGAAACAAAGATGCAAAAAATATCTATAAGTTTCAACATTTTTTTTGCTTTTCGAACCCTGCAAAGATAATCATATTTTGGTGTGCGTAAAAGGATAATCATGAGTCAAACTGACTACCGACTTTTGAATAATTGAAAATGTATGTTTTACTTCATAAATCATCGATGAATGGTCATTATGGTGCTAATACACCGATAAATAACAAAAACCAGAATTTAGGTTTCAATATTTCATTATTGACTAAGAAGAATCGAGAAAAAACCGACGCACTGTTAGAAAAAATGAGCAATATTGCTGAAAGCGAGAAGTCAAATTGACGCAGACTATCTTTCCAGGGTTAAAGGGAGGTTTTTTGTAACCTAAGTATTTTGTAATGAATCAATTAATTATTTTGTGCTGTCAATCGCAAATTAGAAATATGGAATTAGAATTACTAAGATTTGTTAGCCCTGGTAAGTAGGGCTAACAAATCTTAGTACCATTCATAAAAATTTAAACTAGCAGCTGCTAATCGTGTGATGCGTTAGATGCGGGAGAAATACCGGAGGTAAGAACTGACGAAAAGAGGCTTCACCACCGTAAGAAACGTGAGCACTACGATCGCGTCCTCGTGGAGGCGGGGAATTACTTCATCAGGAACGACGCGAGAAGGTTCTATAGAACGATCAACGGAATCAGAAACCGGACCGTGCCAGTACCTGCCATGTTTAATGACAGAGAGGGGAACCTGATTACCGACAAATCGCAGGTGGCCAGGCGATTGTAAGCACCATTTTGAAGTGGTGCTGAATGGTGAGGAAGGTAGGAGTGTCATCGAGGGGAACAGGATAGAAATTGGGGTGGACGGACAAGCTGTGAACTCACCAACATTGGACGAGGTGAAGAATGCTTGCAACGAGCTAAGGAACCACCACAGAACCAAAGTCCGAAGCGAGCGGCTGTGTAGTGCAATTCACCAGATTATCCTAAGGGTATGTTCTGAGGAACAACTACCTCCGGACTGGTTGGAAGGACTCATATGCCCTATCTACAAGAAGGGATATAGACTCGACTGTAGTAATTTTCGAGGAATAACCATCCTTAACTCCGCTTATAAAATTCTCTCCCGTATTTTGTTACAGCGACTGAGGCCGTTGAACGGAAGCCGTTGTTGGAGAATACCAATGCGGGTTTCGAGTGAAACGATCTACAACGGACCAGATGTTCACCATGCGACAGATCCTCGACAAATTTTGGAGAACACATCTTGAAATACATCTGTTTATTGACTTTGAAGCGGCGTACGTTACAGTGAAACGCAACGAGCTGTGGCATATTATGCTAAAACATGGTTTTCCAACAAACGACGCTTGACGGTTTCACATCATGCTTCAGGACAGCGGGCAAATTTGTGACGTTATATGGTTTGAAGTTAGGTGACGGGTTTTCGAACTTGCTGTTCAACATAGCTTTAGAAGGTGTAATACGAAGGGCAGGTGTGCAGAGGAACGGCACCATCATCACGAAGTCCCACACGCTTCTAGGTTTCGCGGACGACAGTGATATAATTGGTGTTAACCGTAGAGCAGTTGAGGAGGCCTTCACGGCTCTCAAAAGGGAAGCTGCGAGAACTGGACTCATTATAAACACTGCCAAAACGAAGTACATGGTGGCTGGCAGAGAGCGTGTGATAGTTCTGCGGGTATTGGTGTTGCGGTGGAGATGGATGGGGATACTTTCAAAGTAGTCGATGAACTTGTTTATCGTGGACTCTAGTGACATGTGACAACGAAATTAGCCACGAGGTGAAGAGTCGGATTGCGGCAGCGAATAGGGCATATTACGGATTGCGTAGCCAGCTCAGGTCCCGTAGCCTACAGATCCGTACGAAATGTGCGTTCTATAGGACTCTGATTCTCCCGGTGGCGCTCTACGAATATGAATCGTGGACGTGGAAGGAGACTGATCGACGAGCGCTTGGGGTCTTCGAGCGTAGAATCCTGCGATCAATACTCGGAGGCAAACTAGAAAATGGGGTGTGGCGCATGAATCACGGGCTGTACGAAGAATACAACACGCTGATATTGTCAAGTGGATGAAACACGGCAGGTTGAAGTGGGCTGGCCACGTAGCACGGATAACGGATGAGCGACCGGCAAAGATAATATTTAGCAAAGAACTGAATAGAGGTCAACGAATTCGAGGCAGACCTCGCACGCGATGGGTGTGTGCTGTCGACGAGGATGCCAGAGCAGCGGGAGACTGGATAGGAGTAGCCCACGACCGAGTTTTATGGAGACGTATTCTGGATTCGGCATAGGATCTCAACGATCTGTCGCCATAAAAAAAGAAGAAAAACATTTATTGAAATTCTTTTACACTACCAGCCATAAGTTTGGAATCGCAGTTTGAATATTGCAACACCCCGGAAAGTTTAGCGTCACATAAAGGAGGGATATTTATGTAACTTTTACTCGTGATTCCGGCAACCTAGAGAGTTGTGGTTTTCAACAAATTTGCTCAGGAGTTGAAGGGCTTGTGGTCAGTGTACCAGTATGATTCGGAATTCAGCCTCAACGTGGCGCTAGTTTATATGTAGTTTTGAGTATTTTGAACTGAATTTATTCCGAAAACTCAATTACTTTGGCATGTAAGTATTTTAACATACAGACTTTTGCTTACCACATCAACCTTGCGCTCGTGGTTCTGCACAAAACCCATCTGTTAATATTTGCAGAATCAATTAGAGAGGGTTGTTTTTTGTTAAAGTTATAGGTGAAATTTAGCATTAAACTCTCCACCATCTAAGAGACATTGACCACCAGAACAAGTTAGCTAAAAATCGCAACTTTCTAGAAGGTCAAAATCGTAAGACAAGATAAGGTAAAAATACGGCGATTTTTCTACTCACTAGCGCCACGTAGCGGTGAAATTTTGCACCGAAATATTTACTATCCAGAAGCCCTTGATTTGCTGCATAAGTTTGCTGAAGACTGCAACTTTCTATGTTGTCGGAAATTTCTGCCTATTCCAGGTGATGCTAAACTTGTAGGTAGGTGCTGCAATATTTAAACTGGGTGTTGGAATACTTATGGCGGGTAGTGTATATGTCAAATCAATGCTGTACCCCACCAATGTATCGCGCCCTTATCGCTCGTGGGAATTTGAATAACTTTTCGTGTTTTTTGGCCATTTACGAATGAACCGTTACAGAATGGTTTGATGCTCTCAACCTGACTACCGAATCTGCATCTATTTGCTACTATGAATGATACAATGAAAAACAATAATGTTTCGACGTCCGGGACATCAAGTTTTGGAATCATTTCCCGCGCCGAGTTCCTATTAAAGAGAAAAAAAATAGTATCTAAACAGGTTGTTTGATCAGTATAGTGTCTACGGCAAAGTCGTAGAGAATAAAAAGATAAAAAGTTGAAAAAAATTGTTATTTTTTTTGACAAGTTTTTTTCTATTTCTCCAACCATTTTTGGCTTATAGTGTTTATTTTTAAAATAAAAAATGCAGATTCGTGAAGAGTGAGTTTTCCAAGAAATTCAATTTATAACTATATCTTGACGTTTTTTCTAAAAAAACATCTTTTGTCTCGCGGTGTTTCCCTGGAAGAGCAAATTTCTGTCTACCACTTTGCTGTAGACATTATACCAATCAAACAAAACGTCCTGGCTTTTTTTCTTTCTTTCTGGAAATAGACAAAATTATTATTTACAACTTTGCCGAAGACGTACATCTATCAAACAAACCGTGCAGACTTCAAAAATATTTGTAATCATCAATACATTATCAGCGTGGCATTTTTACATAGCTTCTCAACAACGAGCTTAGTTTTAAGATTTACATTAACTTAGGAAATCTTACCATTTGACTTAATAAAATATTTTGTTGGTTATGACTGAAAAATTGGTGAAAATTGAAAAATTAAAATCAATTAAAATATAGAAATATATGAAAATTACTGAGTTTCTAGTGTTTTATTCGTCCAAAAACGATAAGTTATTCACAACTTTGCCTTAACGTTGATTGTTGATCGGAACTCTGGTAATAATATAACTGTTTTGCATTTTTACGTTTTGAGCTGAAACGCACCGAAGTATTGCAAAGTATTGCAAATGCTAGTCCAGCGTCTACTTGTGAAAACCTGGTGGTACCACGAAGATTGAATATGGTTTTACAAAATAAAGGACAAGCCACAAAATATTGAAAGTGAGATTTGTAACGTGAAAGGTCTGTAGAGAAATTAGGCTTATTTGGAATGTTTTGTATATATATTTCAACAGTGTATTAATTTTTTTCGCCACCTTAAAACACTAACTCACGCAAAAAACTTTCGCAATCACCGACGCACAAAAATTCCAGTTATTTCTCCGTTTCTCTTTGAAAGAAAGTGTCTGCAGATCGTAATGACGTAACATAACATCGCAAATATGGAAAATTAACCAAAACTGCAAGTGTATTTATTATTTTCTCCATGACTGTACATGTTGTTATCAAAATAAGGTTTGAGAAATTATCAGCCTTACTAGAATACGCATAATCATACCTGTAGTCTCTGAAAGATACCAACTGATGAGTTTACCCAAAATTTTAAATTAACACGGAGTTCACTGTACTTGTATTGTCCATTCCCATTTCCTGTACGCACCAAAATGGTTCTAATTATTTCTTATCTGATCGGATTTGATGGTAGGCAATTACACTTTGCCATAAATTGGATATGGACTCTACTGATTCATGACTGATTCTTCCTATTTAATCGCACGAAATCATCCTCACAGTAAAAAATTCTGAAT
This sequence comes from Wyeomyia smithii, assembly GCF_029784165.1. Lineage (NCBI taxonomy): Eukaryota > Metazoa > Arthropoda > Insecta > Diptera > Culicidae > Wyeomyia > Wyeomyia smithii. Next base: position 115,309,691 of record NC_073695.1, on the reverse strand, counting down.
ACTACAGTAGTATACGGAAAGTCAGTCCCATCTGTAATTTTGTCAATTTTGAGTTAGCATCATATTTTGGCCTAGCTTTGAGTATATTTTCAGATGTACCGATAAAAAATAGTGGTTTGTTCAACAAAAGTGGAAATCTATACCAAGTCGAATTGTCACATTAGGCAAAGTAACCGCAAGTCAGTCCCAGAAGAAAAATAACCGGAAGTCAGTCTCGATTTACAAAAAAAAACATGCATAATACAACAGTAAAATGAATGGGGAGTAAAAAAGAGTTCGATACGACCGTTTAGATGAAAATAAGTTATCTAGTAATAATTATCAATTATTGGGATTATTTTTAGTTTTAATTGGTGATGAATTTATGTGGAGCAATTTTCTGCTAATACGAATTCAAGTCAATTTTTTTCCTTGGTTCGCTTCTTCGTGGATCTATCCGCAAAATCTTGAGTATCGAAAAAACTTCCATCAGAATCCAGGGAATCGTTCCAAGAAATCTCCAAAGGTGATGCTCGAACCTGAAATGGATTTGGATCATCTTGACATTTGTTGTCGGATGAACTAACTGCAGTCCCGGCTTCAGTTTCTTTATCCGAGTCCTCACCGGATAAGCTTTCATCGGTTCCGTACATCATGAGATTTTCCAACGTCGACATTACTTAAAAGGTTCTCATGGACATACACTTCCTAACAGCGAAAGATTGACAGTTTTCCACGGCAACGAATAACAACACGTCAACACGCACTATAGTTTCAACATGGCAATGTGACTGACTTGCGGTTACTTTTCTCTTCGGTGTAGAATGTAACGGCAAGTCAGTCACACTCAAGGTTTTTATCATAAAATCAATTATATCAATGGTTTTTACAACGTAATTAGTGCAGGCTAGTATGCAAACTATATTTTAGCTTGAATATTGTCAAAATAATTCATCTTAAATAAGTGATAACTGAGCGTGAATGAAATATCTTTCGAAGCTGTTTTCTCGTTTTAACATTTTTACAGATGGGACTGACTTGCGGTTACCGGCAGTACACGTCACGTAAAATATATTCTCATTTAAATTTCAGTTGCTTCTAACGTAAATCACGATTTTGTTTAAAATTTATGTGCAATACCATTTAAATTTGCGTGGAATATTAAGGAATTTCCTATCATAAGCGATGAAGGCAAATTTTTATATGCGATTCGACATATAGTTTTGTTACTGTGCTTTGTTTACCTTAATACACTTTTTCTGCTGTACCGAACTTCTATAGGTGAAAATTGTTATCACTTAAAAGTAGATACATAAGTAGGTACTTATCAGAGCCTGTACGCTTGTCTATTCCAAGGAGGAAGTCAGTGTCGGAGCCAAACTGTCGAATGGTTAAACCGGCGAAAAAATCGAAAATATTTCACACCCTGCCGAAATGTAAACAAAAACAATCCATTATGACCAGACATCGTCCTGCGGTCCGACGGCGTGGTTTGCCGGTTCTATCACTATCTCTCACCGGGCAATTCTCGGAGGACGTCCGAATATGAGGTAACGTTTGTTTGAAGTATTCTCGGTTCGTGATTTTCAATTTTGTAAGTTTTGTACCAAAGTTATTGAATACAGGTAATTTCAACGGAGGTTATCATAAGTCATTACTTCGTTACGTAATTACTAGTCGTCTCATACTGCTTGAAGTACAAATTCATATAGCCACTTTCCGTCCATCGGTGCACAGCGTGCCGTCTTTCATGCCAAACAATATGTGCTATTATTTGCAAATACCTACTATTTTATCAGTTCGACGAAGAAATATATATATTGATCTTCTGTCATAACAATATTGATGCTTGATATTCTGCAACCGACGGCAGAATTTGTTTTGGTTTTTCAGCAGTTTGGAATTTCTGGACTATCGTGATTTGCTCCATCGAGTTCGCTGAACTTTGCGAAATAAGGCTACCATTAGAACGAATGTGATATGCAATAGCAGTAGCGAAGTAAACCTTGACCTTGGGAGCCAATTACTTGATCGGTAATATATTTTTCGCATTTTCAAGGGGATCGAAATGAAATGTTCTATTTAAATTTGTTATACATTAATTTGTATTGTCAGTCGATTTTGTTGGCGATATCGATACTTTCTATTCAAGAACCCGAAAAACCTTAACTGATTGGCCATTTTTTAATCCATAGGAATACTCCATTTTTTCTAACTTTGAATGCAATATTTTGAGAATGTCAAAATGTACTAAACGTGTCATACTCGTCATAGTCGCTAAGTTCAGCATGACTGGCTAAGAACCGGTTATTATGAGAAACAGACAAAATATGCACGTAATAAGAACTCCTTGACTCTTCTCTCGGCTTATTTATTATTTACTCTGTGTTCTAGGTATAAAAGAAATTTCCATACATGCTGTGAGATAATCATATCGAACACTCATGATGGAAATTACATTGGAAATGTAATTGTGATGGAAAGTCCATTGCGTCCCAATTTGGTCAAATTCAAAAATAAATTCTTTAAGATCGATCGTGAAATTTTCTTTTCCTTTTTTCATTGTACTGGGTAGAATGTCCAACAGAATTGAAAACATGAACTAGCTTCTTTCCTTTTCCCTATTATCGTGCAGTGAGCGAGTGAAGTGAATATTGAAATGTCTCTGGCTCAATTGAAGCCATATAGATAAAAGCTTTTTTTGTTTCGATCTAAAATGCTACACAGACGCATCCTTTTTGTCGATCCTGTTTTGCCCATCATTTATAAAAATTTGAAAAGAAAAATCGAAGAAAGGTTTACTGTTATAAGAAATGAAATTTGTTGAGTAAAGTTAAAAACTAGGTAAAATAGAGTGTCATGAAATATGACAGAGTGAAGTAAATCACAATGATTTTGGAATAAAATAAGTGACAAAAAGTACGATGATGTATGAAGAAATGTTGACAAATTATATAAGAATGTGATAAGATAAGTATGATGAAGTATTGATTTTATTAAGTTTGATGTTATAGGTACGATAGATTACACCTGAATATAATAGAAAATGATGAATATTTAATGAGTATTAAATACTATCGAAGACAGTTCAGACTGATATTCGCATGCAAATTTAATCATGAGGGAATTTAGAGAATTTTTTTTAAACATACCTTTTGAGTACTGCAACATTTTTGAGTTTTTTTACACCGTTTTGGTAATTTTTTTTCAACTTGCCTTTTTTCAGATTAAACAACCAAAGTATGTAAGACAATTCAAACGCGAAACACGATCGTTCGAGCCGTTCAGGAGACCGTCCCTGGTAGTTGGTTGCGATTCGCGTAAACGAAGTACATCCTTATTATGCTTAGTTGATGGCGGTGACGTATTTGTGGTGTTGACAAACGATCGACGGTCGGATGTTTACTTGTCCCTTTCTGTAGTTTGCGGCACTGCTGTTTATTTCCCATAGCAATATGCTTCATAACTTTTTAGCTTTGCAAGCATTGAAACGAACCCCTAGTGTACCGTGAAACTATGTTGACCTAATACAAAACTAGTACATTTTGGTGCAGAGTGAGCAACTTTATTGAATATTCTTAACTCTGCAGGATAGAAGAATCTCTTTTTTAGCCTCATACAATACGTTTTAAAATCTTACTTCGTTGATGACCAGCACAGAATGTTAACAGTAATAATAGATTGAAAACAATTATTAGCTAATCAGGAACATGAAACGAAAAGCTTGTCATCACATTGTTACAGTACAAAAAAAATAGAGTTGTTTACCATGACTTTTTATTAGAAGATCTTACTTATCATTCACGCCCTCTAGATGGTTTCGGCATTCATTCTCTGTCTACCATGCAACACAATATGCAATCACAAATTCTATCTATAGTTATTCGACTTCTGTTGCAATACCAACCAGCAAAAAATCGCCGAAAAGAGATGAAATTGTAAAGGTCCTAGATAATTACAATTATACGTTACGATGTCAAACAATTGAATAAATACCTAGCGTGTAAACAATTGCGAGTTAAGTAAAAGTACTGGGCTTATAGTTAAATTGATTGTTGCAGTTTGTAACCGGGTAGGCGCACACGCACACTTGCACAGATACTTTCCAACATCGAAATAAGTCTGCGGAAATGATGCATGTAATCATCCCTTAGACGCTCATATCGATACTGGAAGATGTAATTATAAAACTCAAGCAAAAATTCCAGCAGTACGGACGTTTTTCGAAACCAATGACAAATTTGAAAAACTACAAAATTTGGAACGTTTTCTTCAGCTCCACCATCAGAGCCCAGTCCGATTTTAGCAAATCATCACGGAAGTAATCTTTGCAGGCATCAATACTTTGACGGGATATCTGAAAAAAAAAAAAACGGAAAAGAGAATACATACAGTTTCAATTCACAATGATAGTAATAAAAGCGATATGCATCTTTATCGACTAAAGTCCAAAAGACCAAAATTCATTCAGTCATTTTCCGTCATAGACAACCATTCATGCATTTTTGCATGAATGACCTAGATTTTCATTGATTTTCCATGTATATAAACGAGCAGACGGAAAGCACCAACACTAGTGTAGGGAATGATTCAAGGAATATGTACAAAACTGCGCAGTTCATTGTGCTGAATTGGGGGTAAACGGGAATTCTTCCTGATGCTAGCATGGAAGAAAAATCCTCCCAATAGTAGTGTGCGTACTCAGGTCTCGAAGCAGAAATTATTTCTCTTTGCAATATGGAGCCCAAACCCTCGCAAACACGTGGGCTTAACACACGAAAAAGGGATGGCGAGAATGGTTTTAAAATTGGGTCAGCTCGGCTTTCGAGTTTCCCGGCAATGTCGTCATGGAAAATGAGCTTTTTGTGAACTCAACGAAAACTGAATACCAATTTTGCTTTCAAAGCAAAAACAGGTACCTCTTAAAATATTCTTTAGTTCGAAATGAAATTACAAAAGCATGATGATAACTGCATTTTTAATTGGATACAGATTATTAAACTATTAAATCGATGGATACACGTTGTTAAACTGCGGTTCGTAAATGTTTATTATCGGAATGAAACTACCTCGATGATGGTTTATTGGAATGGCGCAATTCCACGCGAAACAGGTGAATGACAATATATGAGTAACTTTAGCATCAAAGTTAAAACTGTGTATTTGCTTTCCTCCAGAGGATACATGATTGTTTCCCAGGTAGTTGAACCGTTCTAACTTAAGCGTTATTTTTTGAAAGGACTTACTATTAAACAAAGCTGAATTTTTGTATTAAATTGTGTCTCAAAAATCTGAAATTTCATCCAGAAACTTTTAAAAATTGACGCAAGATGGGGTTAAAATTATTCTTGAATTTTTTGGAAGAATACTTTTTTGAATTTTAATTGTTTCATGAAAATTATACGCTTTGACTGCAATTTTAATCAGAATGTTTGGTGAACATATCCTTAAGTGTAGTCAGGTGTGCAGAAAGAGTACAAGAGACTACTTCGCAAATCCGTCATTTCAGATTTCGATGAAACTTTGCACAGTTGTTCCTTTTTGATACAGAGGTCATTTTATGATATCAATAGTTCTTGTTGATCCACGACTGCTGTTTCAAAAAGATCTTTCCAAAAAAACCTAAATTCTTCCACCTAGTGGTGCAGAAACCTTTGTTATACTAACTATTACTTTATACATATTTGGCCAGACAAATCGCATACCATCATAAGTCCAATTTCAATAATGAATTAAATGAATTTAAAAGATAGTTTTCAGAGAGTTAACCAAAGACGATCATCGAATTAAAGCTTGACGTGGTTTTTGCAAATAATATGAATGTTATCACTGGAGTACATGAGCCTTATTTTTTCGATCACGAACCAATTTTTTAATGCTGGCTAGAAGTAACTGATTTTTTTTTGAGATAATCGAACGTGGGGAAACAGTAATAGATAACAATAATGCTGATTTCACACTAGAACAGCAAACATGTATGTTAGTTGAATGCGGTCCTACTTATTCGCTTTATTTTCAGAAATCGCTGGACCTAGATTTATGAATCAGCATCAAGTTTTTTTTTACGAATTGAAGCAAACTTCTACAAACCTGTTCTCGAAATATAGTTCAAAATTATATAGGAAAAAATATAGCTATTGATGAAGCTTTCAAAAATATCTGCATCGCTAATTGTGTTACATGTGCACACTGTGGAATCAGATTTTGCTACAATGCTTCGCTCCCAAAAGCTGTAAATGTTCCTTACTCTTTGCAAATCTAGGTTTAACATACAATTTAGTATATATTTTATAAGAAGTGAGGACGGAAGCTTCGGAAAAAAAAAGCTAAGTAAGCAATGCAGTTTCTTCTAAAATCTGGTTCAAATTTTCAAGAAAAAACTAAAGGGTAATTTATTCACACCAGTTAAGACGCACTACGAAGAATGTAAAGATTATGAAAAGTTGTCCATATAATTGTTGATTTCCTTCGAGAAATAAATAGCGATACGAAAAAAGAGGGATAGAGAAGAAGAAAGAGCAGTGAGAGAGAAAAATTATCCAGAAAGTAAAATAGCTCATGTCTAAAATATACTTTGGTCAAAACTCTACAGTTCAAGCAACCAATCGCACTCAGTATAATTTTTAAAGATCTCTGGGGCTTTCGTTTGAGCATGCGAACATCAAAATCGGAATAAGCGTTCTGTAAAAAGAGTGTTTTTTTTGTTATTTTTCTTTGGGTCGATTTTGATATACTATACATATAAACAACATATTTACATATACATACGTACAGGCACACATACACAAACATACATAAATTGTTCAATTCGTTGATCTGAGTAAATTGGTTTACAACACATGGCTCTCCGTGCCATTCATTTTGCCTTAAAAGTTAAATGTCTTATATAAAAAATACTCTTTGATCAATATTTTAAAATCTAAGCCACTAATCAAAAATCCATTCGGTAGCATTCTGAGGGAGCACAGTAGCTTCCGTTTGCGTATAGGATCATCAAAATCGGATATTGCGTTCTTTAAGAAAGGTGCGTTAGTATTTTGCGGCACATACATACAGACAACATACATACACACACACACCCATACACACACACACACATACACACGAACAGACATTGCTCAAATCGTCGAGCTGAGTCGAATGGTATATACGATGCGGCCCTCCGGATCATGGATCTATTTTGCGTTTTTCGACCGATTTTATAACCTTTGTTTAGTATAACAAAGGTAAAAATGTGACTGCTGAATAAAATATTCTATATCATTCTATATATTTTTTTAAATCTAATTTTTATACACATTGAAAATCACAATGCTTTCTACAGTCTGTTAAAATTTGGTGATGGTAAAAAAAAAAACAAACAAGTTTGAATAAAAAAGAAACTATTTTTTGACGTGGGACTACGTCTTTGTTTTCTATACTAGATAAACAAAAAAAAATTGAAAATGAAACTGGCAAATGTTGCGTCAGATTTCAAACGATTATAGCAAGCTAACGACTTAATGAATCTTAGTCATTTATATGTCGGTGGATAGATGAATTGTGTAACAATTGTTTGATATAATGTTTAACATTGTTGCTTGACTGCTTAATGGTGAAAAAAGGGGAAAAGTTCCAAGCTCTAGCTTTCCCATACATTTCCCTCGCTATTGGCTCAAGCATCTATAGTTCTGAAAAGAACCGATTCCATAATCTTCAGTTAGAAATTCGTGCTACAGAACGCTGATGATCGCACCATCGGTAGCATTGAATATTTTGCTTGACCGCGCATAATAAAGTTTGCTCTCCGCTATACCCTCCAGTAGATGTGCCAGCAAAATATCCTCCAGCGTACGATGGTAAGTGTTGCTGCCGTATGAAAAATAAAGGTAACATGCTCCGCAGTGCCTGAAAGTTGACTCGTACGCAGCTCTCGTTTCTCAATGTCGCGTACCTCTAACAGCTATACTCCACTCGCTATTGTGTGACAAACTAGACTGAAGCTGAATTTTCTTCACGCTTGAAGATAAGAGTTATGAGAATTTTCGCAACTACTACTAGTGTAAAATTTTCATGTATCCATGCATCGTTAGTTTTACAATAACGACCATCAAATATAAACGGTAGTGTTGCCTATGAACAGTTTATCGCAGCATATAATATATACATTTAGTCCTACGTCACCATTTCATACAACCCAAGGCTGTATACCTTGTAGAATTTATTTTAGTTTGATTTATGTTAGTACAAAACCCGGGACGTCAAGTTTTAGGATAATCTCCTGCCCCGTTTAAACGTTTGAAAATATTTTTAGTATTTAAACGGTTTGTTTGATCGGTATAGTGTCCTTGGCAAAGGTTTAGATAATTATTTTGTCCTTCCAATAAAAAATATACACTGTAGAATTTTGACGTAGGACTACGTCTAACCGCACTATATCGAGATACATACTGTGGAAACTAGAACCAAGGTGTAACGTCGGAATGAAAGATTTCAAACGGTTATTCTGATGTCACCACATGATGTATCACAATAATCAATTTTGTGATTCTTCAGTTATCATCATCACTTCAATGGTAAACAGTGAAAATTGAATAAAATGTTCAAGTGGTCGAACTTTCACGAACAATGTACCATTCACAAGCGAGCACGCCTGGCACAGACTTCATGAGTGGACACCAACTGCCTGCTGTGATGTCGTGTATAGCAGTGGCGAAAAAAAAATTGACAGAATCTCCCCGTCCCAATAGGTCAACTAATGTTTGCTTCCATGAGCCTTGATTATTTTGATGTCTTGAAGGTGAAGCTTTTTCGAAAAGTTCGTAACCACCTCCACTATAAGATAGTTTTACGTTCTGCTGTCAGAATGTCATTAAAACTGATGTCTTGAAGGTAAACATGCCGGCACAGGTAACAGTACTGCAGCGAGCAATGCATGAATAGAGTGCTGGTCACTCGTCGTCTATCAGTGCAGAAGAACTCGATATTCATTTGTGTGCAGCGAAGCCGCTGTCGATGCACAGTGAGGCGTGTTGGGTTAATGCGTAGGTATCGTTTTGCGATCTGGAACACAATCGAGTTGCCGTTTGAACTGTCATCTTCTTCATCTTGTTTAGTATAGTAGCAAATATAAGAATTTAATATGATTATTCGGGTGCCGCAAAATACGCTGCGCAGCCGGGGACAACAAAATTCTGTAGGTGTCGGTAGAAGCAGATAGCAGGTTATATAAATTTGGTGCATTGTACAGATAAAATGCGTTGTTTATTTTTGAACTCTACACTCTATTTTCTCAGATTTATTTAAATAATTAAATATAAAGTACCGTAAACCGAGATTAAGCCAGCGGGGGTGAGATTGTGCCATACAAACCCATTGTTTGTCGGGCATTCCATGGCGATCACAAGACCAATCTTCCTTGATTAAGTTTGCTCGAAGACTTAACCAAGCTTCTGACCCGGAAGAGATGACTGACAAGTCACGGGTTAGGAGGCTCAATTTCACCCCCGCTGGCACAATCTCACTCCGGCTGATGGTATTTAGAAAACAGACAGATCTTTAAATAGGTAGTTAAACGAGCTGTACTGTTGATTATATTTTGCAAGCTAAATGAATTCTACAATCCTAGTTGCATCCCGCGGTGGCGATATAGAGGAAAACCAATTTCATTTCAATTAGAAATTTTTTTACATTAGAATCTTAATAAAACTGCTCCGTTAAGCTACCGCAATGAGCTAGAATAATAAAAACCCAAATTAATCCACCTAGCAGTGAGACCCAGCCTTTCTCATTCAAACTTATTATTTGTTTGAAGAGATTTACACGAACACTTCAATTTTCAGAAAAAAATACACCTTGATATTATTTGCCGGATTTATCTATCACTCTAAATAATAAATTTTTGATAGCCAACAGTGAAACTACACCGAACATTTAAAACATAAAATTCAAACACATATGAACATACATTAACACATGCAAATAACATGTTTCAAATATATGACGCGAATTTTTTTTTGATCGTGGTATTATCGAAACGTCACTGCACTCATACTGAGATTTGGCTTGATTATACATCATTCGATAAAATAACATTTTAGATTCGATCATTTATAGTAGGATTTTTTTTTCTACTTCAAATATGACTTTCTTTTCACAACTTTTGAACCACGTGTTCAATCGACTATGTTTTTGAAGATAACAGACATATGACTTTTAAAAATGGCATCTTCGTTGTTTTTTAGTATCTTGAAACTGAATAATTTTTTTTCTGATTCTGTTTACTGATAAAATGTTGAAATTGACCTAACATGTTCATAGAATTCTATGTCAATTTTAAATTTTCAGGTAATATACATTATCGACTAATACTGTAACTCTTTATCGTTATTTTTTCCACGAACTTGTAACTGCAGGAAAAAAACTTTATATAATATCTCTTTCGCTTTGTGATCGGTGAGTAAGCTAGCTTTCCAAAGACAAATAAATATAGAAGGAAGTTTAATTTCTACTAAATCGTACTCAATTTAGATTTGTAGATGGTTGCCTTTTCGCGTATTGAAGAAAATTGACTGTATCAGAATGAAATATATTCATCAATGTTAAAGAGAATATTTTTTCTTCTAAGCTAGAGTGCTGCAAATAAATAATCAAAATACAGACCCCGTTCGATTTTGGCTTGATGAATTTAGGCTGACGACCTAGATACTTGATATTACCACCCAAGTAATTAGACGCATAGTATTGCCTTGACCATGAAAATTATATAACCGGAACATGTGTGCCAAACTCGAACCGTGCCAGAAGTAAAACGAGCTCGAATAGAACAGAGCCTCCAAAGGAAATATGAAACTATTGCAGTCCTACGTCAACCATGCGGTCGTGTCTTGGATACCACCCTCCTACTTTTTTTTCCAAAATAACATAGCTTTTTTTGTTTTTATCCTATCATACACAAGCAAGTATCAATGTTTGGCTAATAATGTTTTGTAAAGTAGGCAATATATGTGATTTTTTCGAGGATCCAAAAATTGAACACAGACTGAGGGTGTGATTCTGATTTAGAAAAAATTTCTCTCGTCCAGGCGAGACTCGACCCCGCAATCTCCGATGAAGTTGCCTACTTTATAAGATAAAATGTAAGTCATAGGACAAATTAGCTCATGTTTTTTTTTCACAAATAATTTAGCTCATGTAATAATGTGTATTTTTTGATGAAAAAACGATCTTAGGTCAGTAGACTTTTGGAGATATTTAATTTATAATTATTCTCCTAACTTTTTTTCAAGATTTTTTTTTCTTATAGTGTATATATTTATAAAACAACAAATATATTATCTGAAATTTTGCTGAAGATATAACATAAGTCAAGAAAAAACATTTTGGCCCAAATTAAAAAAAAAGGGTTTTGAAATTTTTTACTTTTTTGTTTTTCATTTTATCATCACCAAATTTTGACAGATTGCAGCAAACAACAGATTGTAATAAACAACTATCTTCAATGTGTAAAAAAATAGAAAAGGGAACTATGAGAGATCTTTAAACTTTTATGACAATTTGTAAAATTTGGCACAGAAAAAAAGTACAGTGTATATATGTATTTTTCATAGAATCGCATTTTTATACCCTATACTGCCGTTCTACGCATATTTGTCCCATGTTTCAAATCATGCAAACGAGAAAAACGATGTTAAAGTTGTCAATGTGAGAAATGCAATTGTGCGTTTCTAACCAGTTTTACCTTGCAATAGACTGTTTACAATAAATCTAGTTGAAGGTTTTTTAGATTTAACACTCTTTTCCATAAAAATACCCACTGGGACAATAATGCCGAGAAATTTGCCTTCCAATAGGTAATTTCTACGCATATCAGTACCACCACGTGCATTCGATGTTTACGAATACAATGCTCGTACTGGGGATACAAAGCTGTTTAATCTTTCACGAAAATGATCACGCTAATCTTGTTGTCTTCATACACTAGTGATGATAGTCGAGATGAAAGTTAGGTTAATTGAATAAGTATCAGATGACTTACCATTACAAAGGGGAACTGTTTTTTTAGATTACCCGATCCTATCATATTTGAACGTTGCTGGGCTTTCACCAAACAACAGTTCAACACACAAAAGACAGTTCTTACAACTTCCAATTAGTATGAATCTAATGCGTTTATCTTCTTATATGCTCGAAAAGGAAAAACTTTCAGGTTACAAACCAGCAAACGAGGTTTAGGTATCCATAACAAAGATATGAACGTACCGCATTTAAATAATCAAGCAAAGTGATTTTCGATACCGAATTTTTGAAACCCGTAATGTAGCCAAACGTTGTTAGGAAGAGTCTTTAGTGCTCTGTTGCACTTCCCAAGTTGTAAATATGGGAATTAGTGGTTAGTGGGATGAATTAGAATAGAAAAAATCTAATGGGACAAATATGTGTAGAAAATCATCGATGGGACAAACAGACTTGATATGGTTTTTCAAGATTTTCGGAACAAACAATGTTATTTTTAAAAGTTTTTCAAAAATATACATGAAAATAGACTCATTGCTGATAAAAAACGAAAATCGACCAAAAGTAACATGGGACAACTATGCGTAGAACGGCAGTATAGCTTCACCAAAATCCTTTTTTTCTGATATAGAATATAGAACATGGACAACTGATATCATAAAATGACCTCTTTATCAAAAAAAAAAAACGACTGTAAAAAGTTTCAACGAAATCCGAAATGACAAGTTTAAAAAAATACTTATTGTATTATATGGAATGCCTCACAAGCGTGTCAACGACCTTCTCAGGTTTGGTTCAAGGTTCAGGGAATTGTTCATATAGGATCATTATGAAAAACATCAATATGGTGCCGATTGGATCACTCCTCGCTCCGTGAAACCCACCCCGTTTTTGATAAAAAGCGCTATTTTTGTCAAAAAGCCCCTCGTCTTCTTGTTTCTACCGAATTTGAAGTGAACATCGATTTTGCAGGGCTTTCCGGAATTTAAGCTTCCTGCTCTGCCCAGCGTTTCCTTAAAAGTTTAGTCACTTTCAGAATGCTGTGTTCGCCGAAGAAGCGCGCAAACTCGTGGTTCATCACACGCCTTCAGACTCCGTTCTTCTGCACACCTCCAAAGATGGTTTTTAACATCCGACGTTCAAAAGCTCCGAGCGCTCACAAGGCCTCGAGCATTGTCCTCGTCTCATGTCCGTGGACAACGACCGGTCTCATTAGGTTTTGCGACCGTAGTTTATTATGGAGCTTATAGTAGGCATAACTTCCTACGATAATACGCCTCCTAATCACCTGGCTGGTACTGTTGTTCTCAGTTACCGGAGAGCAGAGGTACACAAACTCATCGAATATCTCGAACTCATCCCCGTCGATTGCTACCGTATTTCCTAATTCCGTAATTCCTGTCGTGCTCGGACCAACAAGCCTACAAGCATATTCTTTGTTTTTGACGTGTTAATCTTCAATTTGATCCTATCTGCTTCACGTTTCAGTTGGGTATACTGGTCTGTCACTGCCTCAAATTTTCTACCGACAATATCCACGTCATCCGCAAAGCAAATAAATTATCATGATCTGTTGAAAACTGTGCCCCGTATGTTAAACCCCGCCCGCTAGCGCGATGTTAAACGTTAGGTAGGAGCGATCATCACCTGGTCGAAGCCCCCTGTGCTGCCGGTACCCGGATAACTGTCCCATAATGAAAAACAACATGTTGAGAAAACGGCGATTTAATATTATCCGTGAATTTTCGGATTTTCGGCAATTATATCCAGAACCAATGATCATAACAGGTTCATGGCACCACAAGTTTATCGTTGAGAACAAAAAACCATGGATGGAATTGGTTTTACGTTACATAACTTGAAAAAAAAAGACAAAATGGTACAAAATATGCGGGTACTTTTCAAAAGTACTCGCATATTTTGTCCCATCACATATAAATTCAACCAGCAACCGGCAGTATCATTGGCAACGTAGATTGTACTACAGAAAAACAACATTAGTCAAGTTAATTAAATGACATACTTCTAAATGCCTGAAATAATCTGATTTACACTATTCTGGAGCAAAATTATATATTTGCAGTTTGTACCAGAGGGACTGTAATGCGGGTACTTTCAATATGAGACAAAAACAACTTGGTATTTTTTCCATGTTTTTCCATACAAAAGTATCAATTTTAATTTTTTTCCAGAAAATATGATAACAATTAAGTCAATTCCCGATGATTACTCTAATGTGACCAAAATCAGTATGGGACAGTTATGCGGGTACCGGAAGTGTGGGACTCGAAGAAGACCAACGTTTCACCCGGAATCCGCACACAATACTTCACATCCTCCATCGTAGCCTTATTCAGCTTCCCCGGAAAACCATTTTCGTCAAGATTTTTCCATAGTTCATGTCGGTTCATTGTGTCGTATGCGGCTTTAAAAAATAATCTGTAGGAACTCTGAACTCGCGGGACTTTTGGAGGATCTGCCGCAGTGTAAAGATTTGGTCAGACAAAGACCGTCCTTCCATGAAGCCGGCCTGGTAACTTCCTACAAATCTGCAGGCTAATGGTTGGAGGATGACCTGACAAAACACTTTGTAGGCGGCTCTTCTTGTATTTTTTTTCTCTTGTAGATGGGGCAGATAACCTCTTCCTTTCCACTTCTCCGGTAGCTGTTCTGTCTCCCAGATCTCGACGATCAGCTGATGCAGCGAGCTGGCCAATTTGTCGGGGCCCATATTTATAAGTTCCACTTCAATACCGTCCATTCCGGAGTTCTTGAGCTGCCGAATCGCATCCTCAACTTCGCTTTTTGTTGAAGGTGGCACATCTTCGTCGTTCGTTGTACTGAGCACGTCTCCTCCGCACTGGTTGTAGTCTTCTGCTTGCACGCCATTCTGGTGTTGTTTCGTAGTGCTGCTTCCACCTTTCGATCATCTCACGATCCTCCTTCAATATGCCTCCATCATTTCCCTACACATTTCGGCTCGTGGTACAAAGCTTCTGCATGATGCGTTGAGTTTTTGAAAGAATTTTCGTATTTCGTGTGTGTGGTGCAGCTGTTCGAGTACTTCGCATTCCTCGACTTTCTGGCGACATTTCCTTGAAGAGTTGAACTACCTACCTCCGTTTCAGTCTATATCGCTCTACATTCAGGGTCATGGTGCTCTACGCAGCATTTTTGCTCGCGCTGCGTTCCTCTCGTCCAATAAGTGGCGGCATTCTTCGTCAAACTCCTCGTTACTTCGATTTGGTGGCACGTTTTCTAGGACTT
Organism: Wyeomyia smithii; assembly: GCF_029784165.1. Lineage (NCBI taxonomy): Eukaryota > Metazoa > Arthropoda > Insecta > Diptera > Culicidae > Wyeomyia > Wyeomyia smithii. The sequence continues at coordinate 115,294,451 of NC_073695.1, read as the reverse complement.
CCACCGCAGCTCTGCTGATAGCTGTTTTAACGGCGTTCCAGCGATCCCCTAGAGATGAAGCCTACTGTGCTGCGACGTCGTGTTACTTTAGTCATTCGAGATTCTAGAGTGGCGGGCGATGGTATGTTATTTACAACGGATAGTTTTTATCGTATCTTAACCTTCACTTGGTAGTGATCCGAATCGATGTTAGCGCATCGATGTGCTCGGGCGTTGATAATGTCCGAGAAGTGTCAATTAAAACGTGGTCGATTTGTGTTTTTGTTCTATTCGATAATTTCCAGGGGAATCTATGATGAAGGCTATACTGGTGTCATGGAATTCAGAAAATCAAGGTCGGACTCGATTATCCGGAATATCAAAAAAATGTTCATTCCGGATAATCGAGTCACCGAAAAATCATTCAAATTTGCGATTAACGAATATACAATAAATATTTCCTTTTGTTATTTTATTTGTATGAAGCAGTGGTGTAACCAGAAATTATTTTTGAGGCGATAAAGGGTGAAATCTTGCTTCTCAAGAAAAAAAAATTATTGGACATTGATTGTTTTCACTTAATTCAAACATGCCCCAAACATGCCGGAAGTGACATAAATTGTAACAAATATGCCAGAAGGTAAAACTTCGGAATAAAAATTAAAAACGAACAAAAAAAATTAAACTCCGGGCAATCGAGTCCGACCTATATAAGAATTTTAGAATTTTTTAGTCGAGTAGCCGGAATTTTACTTCAAAGAAGAACAGTTAAATTTAGTTAATTGGACATTTATATGAACGATGAGATGAACATACGTGCGATACTGGAAAAAAGTTGACAAAAAATTTTGATCTGTTTTTTTTTTCAAAAAGGTAATTTTTCTTGTTTTTTCTACCATGTTCAAACAAGCATCGATGTTTTGCTAGAAATGTGTAGTTTTTATAGAAAAAACTAAATTTCTGAAAAGTGGACTTTGCAATTCATAACTAAACATTAAACTTTTTCTTAAGAAGATTTTTTTTCTAGAACGATAAAAATACTATCTAAAGCTCTGCTAAAGACATAACATAAATCAAACAAAGCTGTTTGGCTCAAAAAACAAGTTTTTTTTAATTTCAACTTTTTTTCTTATTTTACCATCACCACATTTTGACAAATTGTAGTAAACATTGTAATCTTCAATTAGCAAAAAAATTAATTAAAAAAAATTTGGAGATCTTTAATATTTTATGACAATTTGGTACGGAAAAAAAGTACAATGTACAGTAAAGTATTTTTTTACACGAGGGATACGAGCTGTGCAAAAAAAATTAGGTAAATAATCGCGTTATTTGAAAAAAAAAACGACGAAAATAAAATCGTGTAAACAAAAAATTACTGTATATATTTTTCCTGGAACCGCAACTTTATTGCCTATAATTTTGCCGAAGACACTATTTCAATTAAACACATCGTTTTTCTGACATAGAATATTTTATTCAGCATTTTTGGATAAGTAAAGGATAAATTATTAAAAAAAATTTTAGAGGAAAATCACAGGTACGTAACAGTTTAAACTGCTTCAATTCCACTCTACTAAGACGCTCAATAGAAATTTCTTTAGATTTCGTAAACCAAAATTGTAAAACTTTCCGTAATAAATGTACAATATATGAATTAAAAAAAACTTTTCCAGAGCAAATACAAATACACATTTTCATGCCTCCATTCACATTCACGTATCTATTTTTAGCACAACCTCTCCCTTCCAAGCCCAGCCGACTTTGGCTTGTTCCCGCGTTCATATACCCGACTGTATACATACATTCACACAGCACTATACGAGCCACACTGTACCTCCGGCCAGTTGGCTGAGCCTAGGTTTGTGCAATGAGCAGTGCGAAGGCTGTTTCCGTGCCAGGCCTTCGAACTCAAGGATATTCACCCCGGGAGTGACAACCGCAGCGTGGTGCGATTTGACCTAGTTCTCTGCAACGCGCGCGGTCTGCGTCATCTCTCCAGGATTTTATTGATTTTTGTATCCCATTCAGTATCGAAGGGGAAAACCGTTCCTCAATCCACCGTACGCAAGCTCTTCAACCCAACCTTTATTTTACGCGTCGCTTAACCGCTTTGGCTTGTCGGTTTGCAGTTGTATGTTTCCCAAAGGAAGAAAAAAAGGAAACCTACACATTCCTTTAGCGCCACGACTAGGATAAAAACAGGCCCTGTGGAGAGTAAATATTGTACATGTGACCTAATTCAAGCCAACATAGGTTGGTACTCGGCTGGAGCAGCCAGGGATTTCCAGGGATAACCGTTCTGGGGGCTCGAAGGAGTGGAGAGAATAAAGAAACAAGTAATTTATAGCCTCTCCGATGACGTCAATGAAAAGTTGTGGAGTGAGGTGCAAACATAAAAAAATCATGGAAAATAAATACATACCAGTTACAATATTCGAACATAAATAACATAATATACGCAGGTAATTTTGAATCGCAGTTTTGTTTTATAAGCTATTAATTTATTACTATTTCGGATACCTCAACAAGATATAATCAAACAGTAAATGAGCCAGGATGTTGTACATGCACTTATTTCCATTTAAAACACTGCAAATACAACGAATGAGCTCATAACAACTCCAAACAAGTTCGATTATGATCGGTAAAAATGATCGAAAAAAACTATACGCGCTCCAAACTAGCGGGAACCCAATAAAATCTCCAATAAATTATTGGTTGAAATATGCATAACTCAAAGTATCAACATTGTTTCAACAGCAATGCCGAGCTCGACGGTTGGTGCAAGTGTGGGCTGTGCCAATCTACTGTCCGCGGCAGCTTGTCGTTTACACCAAACAAGACTGCCTGCTTCGGGGCGGATAGATGATGGTCCATAAATGGTCAGTCCCAGAACAGCATCCTACGCACGTGTGCACATTATGAGAGTGGCAAGATTCGGTCTATCAATCGCCCAATGTACAGAATGTGCGTAGCGTTTTTCAGCTCAACAGCAGCATAGCGTAGGCCTTCAAAGTGACAGCCGCTATCAGAGGATACATGTTTTGCACTCGCTTGATTGCAGCAGCTGACCTAAAATTTTCTGTTGGCCAAGTATACAAAAGAACACAAATTGCAACCAGTTGAGGCTGAGACTATGTTATTATCATTTTTTCAAGGGAACTTTATCTCCCAATTGTGTATTCAAAAACTAACAAATATCATCTGGTCCTTCTGCTCTTTTATTTAGAGTATAACCCACAGGTAAATATCAGAAACCGACAGCGAAGAAAGTTTACAGATGCGAAAAAATAATAGAACGCTATATCTTTCCAAACAGTGAGCCACCACTTGCCGGTTCACATCAAGATCAAAAATCGGAATATTCTTGCTTACGTTAATCAAACGACAAAACTTATAAACAACATTAGACTCAGGATTTGCCTTTTGTGAGGAAGAGCGTATATTAATCGGTCATGGAAAGTCTGTCCACTTCCGAAAGCTGAAACAAATTCGACCATGAAGAGGTAGTGCGAAGGAATCATAATTGACAGGGTATGCAAATTGGTTTAAGCTTAATTCCGTAACTACATCCTGTCATTGACGGGTCGTGCGAGTACCGCGCATGGCAGTTAGCTAGAAATGCAATGCTACGAGTACAAAAGTATTCCAAGCGGGCCTTCACTTGACGACCACGCTGCGACTGCCTCCCTCGTCAAATATGGCACCGGTTCGCTATTTCACGTACCAGTATATTTGATTGGGCGTTGGAGAATTACGTTATTTTTTCCTCAACCGGAGTAAATTGTTGTGCGTTGTTGCGATCTGACACTGGCTGTGAAGAAGACGGCAACGGGGCTTTCGACGACGACAACAACGACGACGACGACAACAACGACGACGACGACGTCGGAATTATAATATAAAAATAATTAATTTACACTATAAAAGCAAAATATATTCAATGAATGCTTAATGTTAATTGAATGCTCCAACATCGGCGGAAAGCGTTAATGGTGTGAGGCGACTGAAGCAGCAACCCGATTGAATTAAAAAGAATTAATAAGCAGCCGCACCTTCTTCGCGCCACGTAGCCGGGCTGCGTAGGAAGAATGTAGGCGTGGGCCGTTGGTGGCGATTAGCGTGTCTTGATTTAGTATTAAGTATTTGAAGTCTCGTCTGGAAAAAAAATCCGTAATTCGCGAGATTTGCATTCAAAGGTAACAGACGAACATTGAAGTCGAAACTTAGAGGAACGCTCAATGTCAGGCTTAATGAATCGTAAAAATCTGGATAACACAAAGCGGTTGACGTGTAACGCGTGCCTTCGGGAAGGCAACAGTTTCGATCGGATTTGTTCTTTTTTGTGTATGTTAAGAAGTTGTACCATAGGTTACCACACAGGATTGTATTTTTTACAACCTTACTTCTGGTATTTTCCTCCATAGTCTCCAGAGGGGCATATTTGAATTATATTTCGAATTACGAATTAAGTAATAAGACTGATTATCTTTTTGAAGTAGAATACTTCTCTAAGGAAGTTCGGCTACATAGGGATGTGAAATAAAAACCTAAAACTGGAAAAAGTGAAAAATATGTCCAATTTCAAATGCTAATAAATCGGTTAGTAATCGATGGATTTCCTTCGTTATCGCAGCAATAGATTGTAAAATTTTCTAAGATGCTTCACAAATGAAGATAATTGTCAAGCCTTGTCAAAACGAAAAATTCGACCTCTGGTTGGTCGTTACATGATTGCTTCCTAAGCACGGTCGACAGAATCATATACCTTGTAATTTAAAATATGCTATTTGGCCTATATAAGAACCGGTTTCAGCCGAAGCCGGTCAAAATAGTTCTAGACAGCGACAACAGCAGTCTCCTCTTAGCAGCAGCAGTCAGTGCAGTAGATACCAGCAATAGCGGATAGCGGCCAGTTGCAGCGGATCTCAGCATCGATAGTAGCTGGGCCAGCTGGTGCAGGGGCAGCGGATACCAATGGCAGCGTATAGCGGTCATAACTGTGGAATGGCTACGGATAGCGTAGCAGTTGCAGCGGGTATATCTGACCATGAAGCATTTATGCAAAAATTGAATGATTATCTTTTTCTTGCTAAAACTTTTTAATTATTGTTGCCAATCGTTAACTTCGTGAATGTGAATTATTAAAAATTCGAATTTTCTTCATTTAATTTCGAAATATCATGAAAACGGAAGCATTTGGAAAAATGATTACCAAGAGCTTTCGATTCTAAATTATCAAATAAATTGAAACATAATTAAATTACGATGTTTCTTTAAAATATATAATTCAATTTCAACAAAAAATATTGCAAAAAAATGAACTTTTTTGTAACTCAAAATCAGGTGTTTATTCTTTTTTTTTCCCTGTTGAAAGTTGTTTTTTAGTATAAAAGCACTATTAGTTTCCTAAAACTAGTTTCAGACAGTTTTTCTATGCAACTAATGAATCCTGAACTACAATGCTTTAAATAAAGTCTGAAATTTTCATCCAATATTTGTGCTCTCGAAGACTGAAACACGTAATAGTCATAGATTTCTATGAACTTCTATGATTATTGCTGAAGAATCACGAATAATTTGCAAAAAAAGACGTATTTTTCTTAATAAAATATGTTTTTTAACCTAATTTTATTTCTGGATGAAAAGAGCAACACAGAGAAATAATTTTTTGCATCTATACTACCCGCCTTGAGGTTGGAATCGCTTCACAAAGTATTGCAACACATAGGGTAGGGGAGGGTTATTTCGGCGTACTGGTATTTTTGGCCTATTCTCAGCATTTTCAGCCACATTTACCTGCAGAAATAATTTATCGCCAGAAAACAAATGCAACAGCATTCTTTAGTTTGACGGCTACAAGTTTTAACAGTTTTCTTCCCGAAAACACCATATGTAATTGCTTTTGGCAAGTTTTACAAATCAATACCATGTTGCTCACTGTTTTTATGCAACATCCTGCGAGGCCGAAAAATTAGAAGCTATCGCATACGGAGAATCACCAAGGGGCTGAAAACTTCGCTGGTATATTGTTATTTTACTAGCGGTCGGTAACCCCATATTTATTTGTAGACGAAAGCTATAAGACTTTTGAGGTATAGGGTAACGACCCCATAATTCGCCCACTTTATCCGAGTACCCAAAATTCGCCCACCTATTTTTTTTTATTGTTCGCAATATAGTGTCAACTCTTAGAACCGTGTTTGAACATAAAAAAGAAACAGCTGAGATTGAAAATAAATTATTATTTGGCATCATTCAATAACAAACCCCGTAAACAATTTGTTGATTAGTGGGTGGGCGAATTATGGGGTCAGGGCGAATTATGGGTCCCTTACCCTATTTATGAAGAAATCGGTTATGTAGCACATTTTAATACTGAACAATTAAAGAATGAAAACAGATTGCCAGAAACTTAACCGTGAATCTTATTTCGGCCTCAAGTACGTTGCATGAAATCATTAACACTACTACATAAACACAACACCGAGCCGCCAGCATATGCTGTTATTGAAACTATACTAAAATGTTATATTTACGAGATATATTGGCAACCCGGAATCATCACAAAGCATTGCGTCGCGTCGGAAGGTGATCAGCTGTTCAGTGTTGACGAAAACAGAATGTCAGTAAACAGCCGTTGTAGGCAGAATTGTTATGATCCGTCGGGCTTACTGTTTGCATAAGACAACTATGCGTTGTCTTATGTCTAGTGCTCAAACAGTCGTGCTGAAAGTGTTGCGAGTTTGCATAACTATTTTTCGCATTTGAAAGCATTTTGTACGTACCCAAAAGCCACAGGCTATTTGAAAAAGCTTAACAGACAAAACAATGAGCATTATTCAAGTAGCTTCGTTGTTTCCGATCGATAATTCAGGAAAATGTCGTGACGGCCGCTTAATAGGCCGGAAATAGGTCTTTTACCCTAGTATGAATATTGTAGATTGCCGCACCCCCGAAAAGTTTAGTATCATCTGGAAAAGCCAGAAACCGCGTGTTTCCGACTTCCTAGAAAGTTTGATGGTGGAGAGTTTTGCACGGGATAGCACCGCTACGTGGTGCTAGTGTGCAAGCAGTTCTTCGTATTTTGACCTTAAGGTGTTATATACTTTTTAAGTTTCCGAAAAATCGAAATTTTTTTTATTGCATTATCTTGAAGTAGAACATCTTGAGAACATTTCCACAAATTTTTATGAATATCTGAGCAATAAAAAGAAAGTATGAGCGATTTACAGCGCGCCTCGCCACGACTGCAGAAGCTTAACATGAAACTTTATACGCGTTTATCTCGGAATGGTGTTTCTCAAAAAATTTTCGTTATTAAATTTACCGGTCCTTGAATGATCGCTTTTTGAAACATACAGTTACAGTTCGCCGCAAAAAAAATTTTAATGCAATTTATAGCGCTCAAAACGTTCATTTTTTGGGAAAAACGTTCCCGTTTGCACTGAAAACAAAATACTCAGAAAAGCGATCGTTCAAGGACACGGCACACTTCTAAACTAATGAAATAATATAAGTTTTTTCGATTTTGGTTGACCCGCTGAGTCTCTATCAGGATCACCGCCAGCCTCTGAAAAAAAGCGTTTCGGGGAAACGGCCATTACTCCAGTAATAATTGGTATATACCAAAATCAAACTTATTTTTTTGTTGTTGATAAACTGTACTTTCAGAAAAATATTACTTTGCCATTGATGTAATAAAAATGGTGCTATGCACTTAAAAAAAATTCAAACTTCCCTCATTTTTCTCGACCAAAAAGGTATATAACCCCTTAACTTAACTCACGATTCCAACTTCCCACATAGTTGCCGTCTTCGGCCAGTGGCTGCGGAAAATTTTGTTCAAGAATACGTCCACCGCAACTGTTTTTATGCTGAAAAATTCAAGTTTCACAATGTTTTGTAATAACTTGATTGTATCTCTAGAGATAAGAACCTGCGGTCAAATCATTATCATTATCCAATCTTTTTAATGAAGAAAATGCCTTAGTTTCTTCCGAGAACGCATACTGTATCGCTAGTAGTGGTTTTATTCCCAACAAAACTGTCCGTAAACCAAAAGCTTCTGACTTATCGAATAACTTTGTTGAAGACCGCACTATTCTAAATAGAATTTTTTGATTAATGGACCTAAAAGTGAGAAACGAATTTTGTTTTTCTTATTTTTGCTTTTAAAAATCCACTTTGCTGGATTAAGTTGTAGCAAATTTTACAAGAAACAACTTTGTCGAAGACACCACACTTCCATCAGCCAATTTAAATCAACTATTGTGAAGTTTTCTATAGGATGCCTCTTAAAATTATTGTTTTCATATAACTTTTTATTGTGATTTGCTAAAATTTTTAAATGTTCTACAATGTTGTTAACTATAATAAAACACACAAGTTCACCGAAGAAAATTTATTTTTATCTCTCATATTTTTTTGATTTTTGGCGATTTTTATCAGAGCAATGCACTAATTCACTAACAGATATCTACGCAGGAGAAAACAAATATTAATTTATACTTTAATATAGAAATGATTTAGTCTGAAGATATTTGCAGATTTTAAAGATATCTTTTAGTGAATTAGTGCATTGCTCTGATGAAAATCACCAAAAACCAAAAAAAATATGAGATAAAAATAAACTTTCTTCGAAGAAATTGTTTGCATCATTACAGCAACATTGTAGAACATTGAAAAATTGTAGAAAATCACTACTTAATGTTATGTTGAAAAAACAAAAAAAAATAGTGGCAAGTTGTAGAAAACTCCAAAAAAGTGCATTTAAATAGCTAGTATGATGTGATTCAAATAGTAGGAAGTATGATGTCTTTGACAAAGTTATTTCTTGTAGAATGTGCTACAACTTTGCCGAACAAAGTGAAGTTTTATATGCAAAAATAAAACTACTACAAGGTATACAGCCCAAGGGTTGCATAACGTGGGTCTAAACACTGTAATTAGGGGATTTTTGTTACAAAATATACAGAGTCTGCAGGCAAATTCAATGTGTTTGCTCAGAAACTGTACACGCAAAACTTTTCCTTATTACTCTAGAAGCAATAGCGCAAAATTACCTTTTAGGTAACAGATCCATTACTTAAAAAGCAATAAAATTCTTCCCCAGTCAAGTAACAACACATTCTGTCATATATTTAGCACGTGTTATGAGAGTACGGCTATCTAATAATGGTCGTTTCAACCACATGCAACGTTTTGCCTTTCTCCTAGAAAGGTATAGCAATCACTGGAAAAACCAAAGGTATAAAAGTGGTCCCAATGGCCGAATGTCATATACCACTCGACCCCTTTCGACGAACTGAGCATTTTATGTATGTATGTATGTATGTGTGTATGTGTGTGTGTGTGTGTGTGTGTGCAACTTTTTTTTCTCACTCACTTTTCTCAGAGATGGCTGCACCGATTTTCATAAAATTAATTGCAAGTGAAAGGTCTAGTTGCGCCATAGGTTGCTATTGAATTTCATTGTAATCGGATTTTTAGTTCAGAGGTTATGTATCAAAATGTAAAAATCACGAACTTCAATATCTCAGAAACCACACAACCGATTTCAATAAAACTGGTTTCAAATGATCGGGCTGTCTCCAGAACCCTTAATTTTTAAATTTCGTTATGATTGAACTTATGGTTCAAAAGTTATGTAAAAAAAAGTTATCCTGAGGTTGTTTAAACTCACTCATTTTTCTCAAAGATGGCTGAACCGATTTTCACAAAATTAGTGTCGAATGAAAGGTCTAGTTGCCCCATAGGTTGCTATTGAATTTCATTGCAATCGGATTGTAACTTTGTCCGTTGTTCATAAAAATGTGCAATCATTTAATGAAAGTAAACATATTGACTTTCTCCTAACGATCACTGGCTAATTAAAAGGTAGAAAAGTTATCCAAATGGCCGAATGTCATAAACTACTCGAATCCGTTCGACGAATCGAGCATTTTCTGCATATATGCATGTATAGGTGTATATGTTTGTGTGTGGGTGTGTACGTGTGTATGTGCACCTTTTTTTCGCACTCACTTTTCTCAGAGATGGTCTGACCGATTCTTTCTATCTTGGTGTCAAATGAAGGGTCTATTTGCCGCTAAGGTTGCTATTGAATTTCATTGTAATCAAACTTTTAGTTTTGGCGCTGCGTCAGAATGTGAAAAACGCTCTTATATCTCAGAAGCTATGAACATAGTTGTATTCAAATTAATGGGCTTTTAAACCCTTGAACAATGAATTTCATAAAGTTTAAACATGTGGTTTGGAAGTTATAAATAGAAAGAATCGTAACCCGCAGACTGTTTAAGACTATAGCTACGATCAAAATATGTGGCCTCAACATCATTTAAATTCGATATTGTACTATTTAAATGTTTGCGGCCTTTCTCGGGATTGAAGTTGAAATTTAAAGTCATTGCTATCATTTCACTTCTTGCCTTTCTCCCAGAAAGGTATAGCAATCACTGCAAAAACTAAAGGTATAAAAGTGCTCAAAAGGGCCGAATGTCGTTAATCACTCGACTCAGTTCGACGAACTGAGCATTTTCTGCATGTGTGTGTGTGTGTCTCCCAATCTCACTCGATTTTCTCAGAGATGGCTGAACCAATTTCAATGAAATTAATTGCAAATGAAAGGTCTAGTTGCCCTATAAGACCCTATTGAATTTTATTGTGATTTGATTTCTAGTTTAGAGGTTATGTATCAATATGTAAAAATCACGAAACATCAATATCTCAGAAACTATACAACCGATTTGTACAAAATTAGTTTCAAATGAGCGGGCTACCTAAACAACCCTTAACTTTTGCATTTTATGGAGATTGAACATGTGGTTCAGAAGTTATGGAGAGAAACGTGTTCTGGAGACTGTTTAATCTCACTCATGTTTCTCAGAGATGGCTGGACCGATTTTCATGAAATCAATGGTAAAATGGAAGGTCTTGTTGCCCCATTAGACCCTATTTATTTATTTTGCAATCGGATTATTACTTTGCCTGTAATGTTTAAAAACGTGAAGTCCAGCTATGAAAAGAAACATATTTCGAAGACTACTTGGACTCACTCACTCTTCTCAGAGATGGCTGACCCGATTCCCACAGAATTAGTATCAAATGAAAGGTTTAACTGCCTCATAACACCCTATTGATTTTTGCTGTAATCGGACTGTAATGTATCGAAATGTGAAAATCACGAAACTTCATTATCTTAGAAACTACACAACCGATTTGAACAATATTGATATCAGATGAGCGGGCTAGTTAAGGGTTAACTGATGAATTATGATTGAACACGTGGTTTCAAAGTTTGGCTGCCCTATACGTTACCTTCTCATTTGATCGTAATCAAACTTAAGCAACCGTTATGTTTTAATTAAACACGTGGTTTCAAAGTTTGGCTGCCCTATACGTTACCTTCTCATTTGATTGTAATCAAACTTAAGCAACCGTTATGTTTTAATTTGTAAAACAACAAAAGTCTATTATCTCAAGTATTGCACGACTTATTTGAACATAACTAGTGTCATACAAACGAGTCATTTCTCAAACTTTCATATAACAACTTCATAACAATTTGATATGCTGTTCAAAAGTTTTGGAAAGAAAAGAAATTCAAAGACTATTCAAAACTATACCTGCTTCGATCGATATATGTGGCTTCAACATAATTTAAATGTGGTATCGTACTATCTCAACGTTCCCGGTATCGCTCGTGATTAAATTGTTCGAAATTGAGAGTCATTTCTTTTATTTCGCTATTTCTTAAGCACTAACAATACGTCAAATTTCATATTTTATACTTCAATTACAACATCAATATTTTAGAACCCAAAGAGTGAATATACCTTTATTGGATTTAAGCATTCATGAAAACCTATTTTTATAAATAATAAGTTTGAATGAGAAAGGCTGAGTCTGACCGCTAGGTGGATTAATTTAGGTTTTTTTTTCTGTCGAAAAATGCTCCCTCTCCACCTCAAGTCAAAAAAAATCACACACCGTCGCATAAGTTGCACATGTTACAAGTTTTTTCAATCTCCAATTCATCCGGTGGGCGTGTATTAGTTCGCTCGTTGTATGCATACGGAGCAGCGAAAAAATATGACGAGAGCTGCCAAGCAACATTTTCCCCGTCATAGAGTATGCAAACGTTGATGATTTCAAAGACTTGAAATGCGCCTTAAAATGACATCACGATCTGTAAACTGCGTTAGAGAAAAATAAAAACATTCGCTTTCTTGCAAGCTATTTACAGCACATAATCATTGGTTCATGAAAACTCATTTGGACCTGTTTGAATATACAAAACTCGTGCCGATCCAGAACAATATTCGCAACTTCGGCAACTCAGTTCAGACAGTATTACATATTTCCATTTCAAGTAAACACTGGGGGACGAAACGAAAGTGTTTCTAATTGGAAATTTGAGGTTGACGGTTGAGATTCTGATTGTGTGTGGATGAAGGGAGACAAAAATGAACCAGATCGTTGCATCAATACAAATGAAGTCTTGCCAACACATGCATTTCGGTGCTTGGCTGTATGTTCTCCTGCAGAAACACATACAAGCGTGTGGCCGTCATAATTTTTATTACTTTTTGTTTGTTACTTTTTGTGTATAATGCGCAGTCATAAGATACAAAAAGTAATAAGAAATTGCCCAAAAGTAATAAAATATTCCCCGTTTGCGTTGGGTGTACGTATTTTTATTTTCAGCCTCCTCTGAAAATCATATTTTGAAATATATTTAACAACACCCGAAAGAATATCGTTTATTTTTGGCGATATTATGCCTGTAGTATTTTCTTGTGCAAACAACATGTATTTGACAACGCACAAGCATATCGTGCTTGTTGAAGAGGCGTAATGTGTCAAAGTCAGAATTAACTCTATATCCTCAAAAACCAAATCCAATAATACTTACGTTATCATAATGACTGGTTCTGTCGTATTTAACTCTGATTAAATCAAATCTATAATATGGATCTTGCTTTCAAAATAATATGGAAACCCTTACAAAGCTCGTTAATTGGCAAACATAAGAAGATATGTTAAACAAAATTATTAACAAGTTCCAGCAAAAAATCGTAGCAATCAACAATTCCATTTTATTTTTTGCTTGAATTTTTATTTTTTCATTCGCCTACAACTACATTCGCTGTATTACGAAGACAGCTAATATACGTTTATCATGGCAAAGCTTAGAATAATAATAAATCATCTAACAATTTCGGAATGTAAAGAGATTCTGAATGAATCTTAGTAAATAAACCAAAATTCACAAGCATTCGCAGGCTCTTACTCTTCTATAAATGTGTATATTAGGAAATTTACTCTTTCGATACTATCCGGTCACGATTATTTAGTGAGTATCGAAGATAAAATTAAATAAATATCCGTTGTAAAAATTTACAATTCTTGTTGAGCAATTTATGGTAATCATATATATGAGATAAACTTTTAATCATCATCAGCAGCAGCATGGCAGTTTTCCCCCGATTGCACACAAATAGAAATGTACGAGCAAAAGTGTACCACTGCAATACGAATAGTATCGCTGCAGTACAAACAGAATTGTACCGCTGAAATGTACGAATAGAAGAGTACCGCTGCAATCATAGACGACGAGAGACCTGCGCTTCTTTACTCCACTGGTACTGTTGCTTTTACCGGCATATTTTCTTTCAAGACATTAGTTTTTATTAGGTTCTGAAAGCAGGTTAAAAATTGTTCCAGAATGGGGATTGTTTCAAACTTTTCGCAAAACTTTTACCTTCGAGACGTCATATTAGTCTAAGCTCATGGAAGCAAAAATAAATTGACCTATTGGGAGACTCTGTCAATTTTTATTTCGATATTGATACAGAGAATATCACAGGGAACGGATGGTGTCCATTCACGTCGTCTGTGCTAGAAATGCTTGCATGTAATTGGTTCATTGTTCGCGTAAATTTGTAATTGAAACTTTTTATCGAATTTACCGCATGGGAATGAAATTAGAGTGATAACTAGTATATTACCATATTGTTCTACATTTTATCTATCCAACAACATATTGGTTATTGTTATCCATCATGTGGTCATGTTGTTATTAACGTTTGATATCTGACGCAACATTTGCCAGTGTCATTTCCAATTTTACAGAATGCATCCCAGTATAGTAAACAAAGACGTAGTCCCACGTCAAAAAAAAAAAAAACGTTCCACACTATTTACTGGAATAATCACAAAATTGTAACTTATATAAAATTGAGAATAAATAATGGATCAACTTTGCCAAAGACACCACGGCTCTAAAACCAATTTTTTGGGTTAAAATAATTTCGATCACGTTTTTGCAGCTTTGGACACAGTGTGTAGCGACGCGACTGCGACTGAGGACACATAATGTCTGCCGACAAGCCCTTTACCTCCGAAACAACTTTGCTGAAGACTACGTAGTAGTGGAAATAGAGCATTATATTGAATATTTTTAACAGATTTTGGCAGAAGTTTCTTAGGGAAGGAGAGAAAAGGTGTACAATAAGAAATATTTAACATTTTTCATTCAAAAATTTGGTGTTTTCAATTTTTCTTTTCTGGAAAAAAACCCAATGTATTTTCTCTTTGACGTAGAATTACGTCTTACGGCAATATACTGAAATAGAAGTGCAAATTGAAATACCGAAAACATCGAGAGCGTCATAAAAATTGTTCTATTCTAAATGCTTTTTTTTCCTGTATGGGCTTCCTCACTGCGACCAGAATCGTAGATCTATTGTGAGAATTCTAAATGCTTAGAACTCAGTAAGTTTGCAACGGATTTCCTTTATTCTTGCAGTAGTCGATTGGAATATTAGTAACGCGTTCACCAAAATACGGAAAAATGAGATTCTATGATAATAACTACTGTGCTATTGTAGAGTCTTGTTTAGAACAATGCAGAAGAGGCCAAACATCATACAATTTTTGATATTTTTAAGCCGGGATGATATTCAGACGCCATTGCGAATTAAAAGAGAGTGATTTCCGGTTTCTAGAAAACCACCTAAAATAATTTCCGTAATTGGAACGATGCTCCAAGACCTAAAATCGACCCCAGACACAATATTGAAATTTATGGCTGCAATTTCTGGTTCCTGGAGGACAGTATAAAATGACTGAGTACCATCTAATATGGCTCTTTCCGGAATCAATCCCATATACCGGAAATCAACTCCAAACACTGCTTCGAAGTTTAAAATGGTGACCTCTGCTTTCTGGAAAAACAGCCTCAAAGAGTCGAATACCAACGAATATGGGTATTTCTTAAGTAAAGATGATGCCCAGAGGTAATTTTGAAACTCAAGGTAGTAACTTCCGCTCTCCGGAAATTTTTTTGAAATGATCAAATACACAATATAGGTAAATCGCCTTAGTTAATTTTCTAAATCTCTAAAAACAATTAAGTGTTACTTACAAATTTTTTTGCGTTAAGACTTAGATAATGCTAATAAAAATATAAAAAAAAGTCATATACAGAAACAGGTGGTGGATTTACAAAATTCGTCAACTAAGCTTTCGGATCGGTCCACTGTATAAACAAGGCGTTGTCCAACCGGCGTGACAACGTCTTGCCACTATATTTGAAACTGGAAGATTACCCAACTGTTAGACGATGAATGAAGCTAGTTATGCAGATATAGGCAGCAATCGTGAATGAATGAACGTAAAAAATACTACTGCCCACCAGCACTACCAATTGCGGGTTGTACAAATCGTACGCGTTGGCGATTATTTATGGCTTGAACCGACACAATCTCTCTGAAAGTTGAGTTTTCGTTAGGGTATGCCCCAAAAAGTTAGTCGAGTCCGAGGAAAGAATAGGATAATTTTTTTTTAGTCTAAAGAAAACTAAGCATTTTAGCACAATTGTATTAGCAGTAGAGGGCGAATACAAAAAAAACTGTGAGTAGCGAAGGCAGCACAACCCTAGCCTCACTGCAACCAACAGCAAATGCGCGCACGATCATTGGTATCATTAGTATGCCAGTTCTGGGCGACGGTGTTTGTGTCGAACATAAACCGAACTGTAGGTTGGCAGTGCTTAAGTAAGCTTTTGAAGCCACTGACTGAGCAGCGAGTGAAACCGGGTACATCCGGGACTTCGAGCGACAAACCATCTGCCATAGCCGCGAAGAATGTTTATACACTGGTCATCCCGCTTACCCCGCGAAGCACACAAAGTAGATGATATTGATTATAGCTTCCTGTTGTAGTTCGGAAGAAATATTATAGTTGTGATTAATTCAGAAAAGAAAAATAAGGCAGAAAATAGGCAGAATACGTTATGATAAATAAAATATGAACTTGGTCATCAGCAAACATGACTGTTACACATGTTCAAAATCTTCATAACCGAGGGAATTTGCCAATTTCTGAAATATTGTTATAGTTTCAAATATTTCAAATAAATTCAATAAAGTTTCAATTTTAAATATGATATGATGAATTTATGAAAAACTGAGATTTCTGCACGATAATTGAACCTACATGGTGTGTGGTAAAACATTAAGAAAAGCTGTTATCTCTAGAGACCTATAATAAAAATTTAAATTAAGTCCACAAAACCTCAAATTACAATACCTGAAGATAAAATGAATAAATTAATCAAATGTCAGATTGAATGTTCAGGGACAACTTAAAGTTCGACTTACACTATTAGAACAAAATAGTCTGTGTCCTCGAATAAAAATGATTTATTGAAGTTATTTTTTCATAGATGCTGATGCGTGCATTTCAAACTGACAATACCATACCTACATGTCGAAAAAGAGAGCCAGCTATTCAACCTAACTTAATTTTCCAAACAATTAGGATCCTCACTTTACATTGACGTCACGCCACACCAGTGTTGTCATATCTAGAAAGCTCATCATGATTGAATTAAACTTAATTGCCACCTTTTTCCGTTGCCCTTTAGAGTGTCATGTCCACTTGCATGACAGAATAATAAAAACAATACGAGCGAATCCGAATGGATAATTAATTTATATAGGAAAAAGGTGACGCCATCGTTCACAGGAGCGGAAGCTCGATAAAAAAGGAGAAAACCCAACATCTCGCCATCCTTGTTTGACGTCAAGCTTTGCTGATACAAAGCGTACACTGAAGCCAGTGCCATGGGTTGGAGTAATGACGTAATTCAGGTCCTAGTTGGCTTCAATTAATATCGTTATAATTTAAGCGGACCTAGGTCAGAGTGACTCCTTCCGTGCAATCAGAAATATTCAAAATTACACAAGCATTACTAATAACTTGAGTTAATTTTCAGTGCTACTTATAAGAAAATAAGATTTTTTTGCCCAATTTGCCCGGTTGTTCATTTTCGACAGAGATGTCACTCTATCATATTAATTCAATTGATTTCTTAGAAGGACTAATTCGAATATAATTATTAAATATAAAAAGAAATTTTACATCCTCTTATTTTAAAATATGTTATTTACTTGCGCTATTTTTGAAAAGAGTCTCAATCTCTCAATCGCTTATAAGTCATACAAATTTTGTTGCATGTACTATTGATTGGTTCAGTTTGATTTACTTTTTTGTTCGAAAATTGGATGTATTTTTTCCGTAGATCTGGAAGTTTTGTTGGTTGTAAATGACCAGTCATCAGGTGTTTTTGTTTGATTTCAAATTGAATGAATTTTTTTATTGCTACGCAAAATTGAATAAAAACAATTTGAGAGCTTAAAAAATATTACTTAATGGACATTGAAATACAATGGGAGCAAAAATAAGTCTCTTTTCTTTGTTCTCATTTATTAAACAAGAAAATATCAGCAACGCGTATACCATAATAAGATACGACTTATTTTTCTTGAGTAAGATCACAAAATTAGGAGGGAAGAATGGCGTTGATGGTGTCAGCATCTATCAGATACTTTGAATGACAGTTTTCAATTTACAATTAATTTCAATAGAATAGAATTCGATCAAAGAAGTGGAAATTCACAAGTTCACAAGACGAAATTCAAACTAAAACCGCTAATAAGAAAACTAATTGAAAACTAATCATTATTTACAATTCAATCTGAATCCTCGGCTTAGGTTTTCGCATTAAATGATTGAGATTAAATATAGAAGTCAAATATACCAATTATTTGACAAAATCTGACATACTAAACAAGGGTATTAATTTAAAAAAAAAAAAACGAACAGAACTCATGAAAAATTTTATAAAATACACTTAGATTTTGGAGGTAAACTTTGTATAGTTGCAAGACAGTGCGACCCAGCACTAAGATGCAAAGTACATGCGCAACAACAGGAGAGCTGCAATCCGACTGTAGTATAGAATATTTATGAATGGAAACGAACTGTGCGATCGATGACCCGATTTTCAATCTAACGTTGCGTTTTTAGTAGAGAACGGCTTCCTGCATTGCATTCGAATGTGGGCTGTGTACATGTTAACTATATCCTCTTTTCAATGACGTCAATGGTTGAACTGCAAAGTTCTGGCGCAAGACGACAAGAGAAGTGCAATTCTAGTAATGACGTACACGGCGTCGAACTGTCGCTTTACAGTTAGAGTTAACCATTTAATTAAACATAATCATAATAAATACAATCATAAGCATTTAATACGCTTGTTTTAGGTTTGCAAACTACAATCTTCAGTACGGAAATTTATAACTTCGGATATTACATTATTTTTCATCCTGCTCTCAACATTATGGTACATAGCAATTTCATAATGCACAATTACAGATAAGCGTTTTATGTTATACAATATGTACCGAAAAAACATCCATCACTTACCTTACTAACTAACATATCATTTTCATCAAAATGTCTCCCGAACATCTTGGGTGTTTCACCTGGGATCGGGTCAATTTTTATGCATACCTCCTGGCCTTTCCTGGCAGTCTCAATTTGTTTATGATTAGCTTCGATAGATGTCACCACGCCCAAGTCAACGAACTGAAATGATATTAAATAAATAAAAACGTGAGAGTAATGCGAAAATTGTACCACAATCAAACGGACAAAAAAGATTGAAAATTATCCCCATCAACTGGCTCACAAAAACAAGTTTCAACTCGTTCGTCACTTCCGATTTTAAATATTCCAAGCAACAACAAAAAACATTTCGGGTGAGTTTTGCAACACGGATCCGCCATCGTGGACCGGATTGCAGTGGTTAGAAAATAACGTGCTTCTCTCTTCCACGTCGTTTCGAGGTATGGCATATATATTTATCAACATTTTTTTTTATTTTGTAATCAAAACTTGCACGTTTCTCAGTTTTTGGTTAACAGTCGGTTACGCTTTGTCAGCTTTCAATACAACAGCCAATATTAATTAAAGTTCTGTGTCCGCAGAAGTGATTCAAGCGTGAAATATATGATGTATTGTACAAAATATAATAATAACTGTAATCAAAATTTAGATGTCAGGTGATATGGCATCACCTGCGGGGAATGGTTAAATATCAACATTTGCGAGTTCAGTTATCTTTATTAGGTCCTTTCAGACAGAATTCAAAGATGTGTGCTCCATTTTTTTACAATCGGCAAATACCTAGGTTACAAACACGGAAACAGAAAACGGTAAACGATTGGAAATTGGATACTAGGAACGCCCTATCTTTCGATGAACCGACGCGAGCTGGCTTGCTTGCTCGAGAACTACAGCGGCAGAGAGTCGAAATCGCAGCGATTCAGTAGGTTCGGTCTCAGTAGACCCTATTGCACAAGCCTCTTTCAAGTACCATATCTACTACCTGTGAGTGCCCGAAACACGTACAGCGTAAAAGTCGTCATCGTCCGTCCAGTTAATGGAACGCATAACCTTCACTCGTCAACCAATGAAAACGTCCTGAGGCTGATGAACTTTGCCACGGCCAGAGGAATGACCATATGTAGCTCCTATTTGCCACATTTGAATATTCGAAAACACACCTGGAGGTATCCAAATAGATGGTCAGCACTTCTCGAATGTTACTGATGTTAGTTTTTTCTCTGACCATTATCTCTTCGTTTGTAAGATCCGCGCAGGTTGTCGAAACGTGCTGAAATCTCGCACAGATAGGACGATGCGGTTCAACATACAGCGGTTGAAAGCTTATGGCGTGGCAGGAGAATACGCTAGAGAATTGGATCAACGGATCGCAGAACAGCAGGAGGAATGAGTAGAAGACATAAATGGGTTGTGAAGTATTCACGGTGCCATTGAAACGACTGCGAGAGAGGTGGTAGGTACGGCGCGTGGAAGACAGCTGGTTTGATGCTGAATGCCAGAGCACGACGGACGAGAAGAACCGTACCAGGAGCCGCATGCTCGCTGCGGTGACGTATCAGAACAGCGAGAGATACAGGGAGGCAAAGCAAAGCAAAGCCCAGGTACTACATTTCTTCTGAAATTTGACCTTCTGTTTATTCGCCAAAGACTTCGCAGCCAACCGTTAGTGTACAGGACAATTGCGGGGCCAGCGCTACGATCCTATTGACTCTAAGGGTCTCTCCCGGTCGAGATTCGAACATGCGACGACTGGTTTGTTGGACCAGCATTGTACCTCGAGACAAGCTGGAAAGTAGGCAAGACCTACTGGAAATAGAATCCGCTGTTGGAATAAGCGCGAGCACGAGGAGCAGGTGCTCGCCAACGCAGAAGACAACTTTGCTAGAAACGACGTGTGGAGCTTCTATGAAACAGTCAACAGAGTTAGAAGCAGGATATAAATAAATAAACCCCGCATACAAAGTGCGCTCCCGTATATGGGAGTAGATGAATTCGTTTATCTTGGTACGCTTGTGACATGTGACAACGATATGAACCGTGAAGTCAAATGACGAAATACAGCTGCGAACAGAGCCTTCTACGGACTACGTAACCAGCTAAGGTCTCGTAGTTTCCGAGCTCGCACAAAACTTGCGCTGTATAGGACGCTGATCCTTCTTGTGGTTCTTCAGAAACATGAAGCATAAACGCGGAAAAAGCTGATCGACAGGTGCTCGGAGTTTTTGAGCGTAAAGTCGATCGATACTTGGCGGTAAATTGGAAAAAGGAGTGTGGAGCAGGCCCATGAATCACGAGTTGTACCAGGTAAACGAATATGTTGCAATAGTAAAGGTTAATACAGGCTTTAGTGGGTTGGACAGGATACCTGACGAGAGTGCCGCCAAAATTGTCTTCAGCAGAGGATCAGGAAGAGGCTGTCGACTCTGTGGTAGGCCTCGCACTCGGTGGAAGAAAATGCACGATTTGCAGGTGTACGAGGTGACTGGAGATCGGCTACCCAAGACAGAAGCAGCCCAGCATAGTGAAATAAGTGCTCCATTTTTATTAACATGCTCGTGATGCCGCCGAAAGCTATAACACTTCTTTCAAATGTAGTGCTCCGGCATCGACGCGTTATGACAGACTTCAGGATCTGCACACAAGGGCGATCTGTTTTGCAAGTTTGTGCCTAAACATATGCTCAAATCGTATGAACCAACGGGTTAAGGTCCGCACTGCTAGGAGGCCACATATCTTTCGGCCAAAATTTGATGTTTTCCATCAGCCTTCAAATCAGTTGGTCATTCAGAATAACGATGAAATGTACCGGTTAGCAATCTGTTCACGAACCGATTTGATCAGATTTGGCGTACGAATGAATTCGAATCGGTCGGGATCAGGGTTCGGGGTGATAAATCTCAAAAGTTAAAAACACCCAACATTCGATCATCTCTAATTCGGAGGACACATTTGTTGTTGTGGTTAGTTGTTGGTATTACCAACGAGCGTTGGTTCATTGCCAAAATAGTCTAAAAAACAAAATAACCCTTTCTGTGCATGCCACTGTCACGTATGCTCCCAGATTTTAATTTACTTCTCGCAACAGTTTAGGATTCTATTCTCCCACTTTTAGTCAATTGCGAACGAGTGGCGAGAGGTCAGGAATTAATGATCGCGAGAAAAGCACCATTGACGTTGGCGTTGATATAAATATGCACAAAGTCCAACGGTCAGCAAGGCATCGTATTTTTCCCTCTGTTCATCTGCGGGAAAACAAATTAAAGTGCCGTACAGAACTGCTGTTCTTGGCGTTCGTCTTTCGGTCAGGTCCGGGATTGGGAAAATGATGGAGGTTGAAGCATAAAAAACAAGCTGACGTCAATCGACGGTGGAAATCGCCACACGCCGTGTTTCATGGCGGTTGACGCTGCGGAGTGGTTCTGGTATTGTTGATTGAGGTAGTAACTCGAGAACAATTAGCAGGGAAATAATCTGCAGATAGCTAGGTTCGCATACGACACAATCACGTGACTATTGTCACGATGAATTTTTGCTGTATATACTATTTATTTAAAAGTGAAAGCCAATTAGTAAAGCTTGGCCTATTTACATATATCCCATATAAAATGACAAACAAACCAAATTGAACATTTATTCATAGTACATAAATTACGTTATTGTTTATTCTCAAGCATAAAGTTTGAAACTGGTTTACGTTGAGACGTTGTTGAGTAAAGACTCACAGTTGCGTTGAAAGTTTGAAATTTTCCTAACGTTAGACGATGTTGGTAAGTACATGTTTTACACTATGTCTTAGTTACGATTAACAGTGAAGGGTTATACATTCTAAAAATCTGTTCAATATAATACAGGAGATTTGAAACGAAATCAGAACAAGTCTGAATGTCCACATTTTTTTTCTTGGTGCTACATTCCGATCCGGAACTTGACCCCTTCTGTTTGTTATACACAGACTTCGAAGCCAACTGTTTAGTGTACAGGACAATTGCGGGACTAGCGCTACGATCCTACTGACACTAACAGTCTCTTCCGAGCCGAGACTCGAACCTGCGATGATTGGCTTGTTAGGCCAGCATCGTACCTCGAGAACATCTGGGAGATAATGTCCACATTAAAATATTCGGATTAAGTTGATAAATATTGAACGTCCCAATAGATGTCATGTCCCAGTACATCATGTCAATCAGAAAATATCAGATTGTAGTCAACCAATGGAATTAACTTCAACAAGTGATCGGTCGACTAATCAAAAAAAATATCCAGTTTGCAGTGATAAAATAGGTAGGTACATCAAACTTTCTTCTAACTGAGTAGAAGACAAAAATGCTGCGAATATCTAGGCTCGCATACACAACAGGAAACGTCGAATGAATGAATGAATGTCAATTATGAATGAAAAAGTTTCACCAGTTCTGTCCCACAACGGCCACATATTCGCACATACACACACGAGCGCTTGCCGAGCTAGTTGACTTGGTGATATTTTTTCTACAGCCGGACTTTTTCATCGTTCTTTGCATATTTATGTAGAGCGAGCGTGACTCGGTTGTAAAACTTCCATTCAACGACCTCCGCAATTTCAGTGTACAGCGATTTGGTAGTTGACCGTCCCCATCAACTAAATGTGCGGCCTAGTATGCGAACCACTGCGAAGTGACTGATGTATGTGGACTGTACAATAACCGGGCCAATCAAGAATTCGATTGAGTGAAACAAATTCTATTTTAAGAAGCATATTTCCATTTAAACGACTGTTTGCTAAATGTATTTGGTGACCCGTGCACAGCATCAATTATCGCAGCAAGTTGGGGTCAAATTAAACTATCTCTTCAGCAGGACGTTTGAAATTAAAACCAATTTTCGTATTAGAAGTGTTGTAAATCAGTTAAGAGATACCGCAATTGAGTTCAAACAATTATTTTTCTAGCATATGCTTACCGATGAATTTAGGTACCTCAAGTGTTATGTTGTTATGATTCTACTTCACAAAAGATATTTAAATAAATAATCTTCAGTCGAACATAAATACCGGTGCCACGCTGTCATCTCGTCATTAATCATGTGTCTTCGTCACAAATGTTTCGGTGCCGTCTGTCGGCAGCCATTTATCGTTCCAGTCACTAAGCTCACGACGCCAGACTGAAGCATGAATGGATGTTTCGGCAACTACATTAAAAACACCCTTAAATACACTGGCTGGCCGTTATCGAAGAACAATCAGTATAGAAAGACAAATGGGTTTTCAAAAAGTTCGCAATAAATTTCAGTTTCAACCGAACAAAAAGTTATATTAAAGCCAGCAGAGCCCAAAAGGCTGTATCCCGAGAGAGATAAAAAAGGAAACGACACAAAAGAATGAATAAAACAAAAACACAAACCGGAAGTTGTTTCGCAAAGAAACTTCATCCGCTTTCAGTGGAGTGAATGTGTTTCTTTCCATCATTGTCTGGTTCTTGGGTGCCGGATGGTGGTTTACAAGAAAAACTTCTGGCAGATAACAGCGCAGACGGGCACCAACGAATGGGCCAGAACACGCACTTTCAGCACTTCCAACTACAGGTACACGGTAAACTGAATCGATGGTCAATTGTCCCCTGCTGGCATGACAAAGAAAGAACCTGATGGTTGAAACCCCGAGTGACACGTCGAATGGACGGCATATGGTCTGAAACGAAGGAACCTGTGCACGGCGACAACAGCATCCGGTGAGAGGCAGCAGACTACTAACTGAACAGATTTTCGCAATATCATATTAATTACGCTAACTATTAATAGTTCAGTCATCACAACTGTAACCTCTGCAGTAGCGCTTCAATTGTATATCTGATTGCACTTACACCCTATCAGGTAATTACTCTGCATAGAGAAAGGATAAACAACAGTTTGACCAAATCGGTACTGCATAGAGGTCTACTGTCCTGTTTGTTTGTAAATCAAAAGTTTATTCTTCGTACAATAACTTTTTAACTAAACCATCGTATAATCTCGTTTATACAATTACAACCAATTATGCGTGCGAAATTTTTTGGTATCTGTCTATTAGGGTGCCAATGAAAATCGATTTTTCGTATTTCGTTTAGCGATAAGGTTCAAAAGTTTCGTCTTTTTCAAAAATGTTCTAATACAAAATTTCAGCACAGTCGGACTTGCGGAATTGATGCTTGAAGCAGTAGTCAAAGGTTCACTTTTTCGACTGATACAGAAAGGCACAGGTAGTTCATGAAATTGTCGGTATTGAAAGGCGGATGATTTTTCATGTTTTTTAA
This sequence comes from Wyeomyia smithii, assembly GCF_029784165.1. Lineage (NCBI taxonomy): Eukaryota > Metazoa > Arthropoda > Insecta > Diptera > Culicidae > Wyeomyia > Wyeomyia smithii. The sequence goes on along the minus strand of NC_073695.1, from coordinate 115,269,444 downwards.
ACTCTTCTTCCACAAACATTTAGTGCAACATCTTCATATATCGACATTCATCGTCAAAGATGTCCAGCATTAAACTAAAAAAAATCTGATAACTATATGTTACAATAACTGTGTCAATTGAAAAAATGTTCCAGATAATCTTGAAAGAAATCGACTGATTTGTGCTAAGTATTTTTTGAAATATGTGTATAAGCTAGATTGTACACAACTGAAAAATAACTAGTACCAGTTAATCGGAATCAAAGAATTGTAATAAACGATTCACTTTGAGCGTCACTGACAACCAGTTGTAATGCAATCTTACCGCTAACCTTTTGGTGTCATGCTCGACGGTGTAAACTCTTTACAAAAAAAAACTTATACAGTTCTAAGATAACTGGACAAATTGTGATTGTTGCATGGGTACTTGACGGTAGATGTAGACCTAGCCTAAATCGCATGAGAATTTGCCATCAGATGAGGGCTGTTCATCTTGTACCATGAGGCACTCAACCAAAAGATACGGATCTAGCTTGTTTCATTCATAAAATTTCATTCAAAACCGGTTTAAAAAATGGCAGAGAGACAAAAGCTACTACTCGAAAGTGCAAAAACACAGCGTCGTGTCAGGTGGATGAAGGTGAACTGACACAAATATACACGTACCATTCACTGCTATGGAAGGCGTAAGCAGGCAAGTCGTGAATGAAAGAGACAGTATCACTAATAGTTGCAGTAATATCCCCAGTTGTTTTACGCATCGTTTATTATTCTGTCAAAATTCTTTTATTATAAGTTTTGCGTTTTTATTAGAAACATATAATGCTAATAAATACCAACGTTTTAAACCAAATGTCTGCTATTATATGTCTACATTCATCTGCTTGATGCTATAAGCATATCAAAATTAAATGTTTGGTTTTGAAAGTTGCCTCTATAATCGACTAACAACGTACCTCGCTCAACCCACATAGACTGACTCTTGATGTTCGTCACATGTGGCGGAATTTGTCTATCTTATTGAGGAAAGCACTATAATTTCGCTCCAGAACGAGTATTTTATTGAAGAACGGTAGAATTTGTAATGTGATCAAAAAATGTCAAAGATAATACCCAGATGCTAAATTCCTATTAAAAAATTAGCCTACGAGGAATTTACGATTCTGGAGAACGATTTATTTCAGCCATATTTTAGCAATTGTCGAGCCCCCCATTATTCTCCACCTAAAAATGTGCCCAACGAACAATTTTGCTGAGCTGCAGCTGTTGAGTGGATGATGATTGGGTATCAACAACAACAACAAGAAACACCCACTGACAGTTTTGATTACCTATGACATGTTTACATAGTCTGTTTCTTACAGCAACTTAACCCACTCCGGCCAATCAACTGAATGTTTTGTTTCATCTGAGAAAAAAAAAATGCAAATTAACGCCTAACGCACCTAGTGCTCGAGTACAGTACCTTCTGCACTAATGTAACGGATATCAATCCAGCTAGCGGCACAATGCAACTTGTAAATTTTAAATTATGCTTGATTTAGAATAAAATATCTTCTTTTACTGGAATCGACTAGTTTTTTCTATACAGTTACAGTTTCATAGCACGTGAAGACTTTTTCTTAAGGGGTAATATCCACCAAAAAAAATTTTCTGGGCTTAAATCATGCTAAAACTATCCTAGAATCAAAATCTACATCGCCCAAGTACTGATCTAAACTCAAAATTCGTTTAAATCAATTTTCACCGAACACCTTTATGCTCCAAAATAACATTTTCGTTTATTTTGGCGATGATCGTTTTTTTTTTTTCTAATTTTGAGGCTTTGTAAACTAGTAGAAGTTACCTATGAACGACATCATGTTTCAAATTTGAAGTATAGAGGTGGCTGCATCAAGTTTTGACCGTTACAGCGTCTCTACAGCACGTGTTTACTCCAGGGTGGCCAGCAGATTTCCAATTTCAAATTCCTGGTTATTTTCCCGGTTAAAAATTGATGTTTTCCCGGTTTTAAAACACATGAATATATTAGTTCAACCACTTTTATTTATTGCCAAAATAAATTTGTGAGAGAATTTTGTTTTTAATATCATTATTTCATTTCAAAACTTGAAAAAAGGCTAACTACTTCGGCCAACATCTATTTGCTGTTGATTTTTCGACTTTTCATGGCTGAGGAATGCAACTCGGCCCATTGTGTAAATCCTAAACGAGGTATTATCTGGTATTATCTTATGTCTAGTAGAAAGGGCACACTTGGGGCTTTTCGAAACATGTAACGTGCAGAAAATGTCATTCTCTCAAAATTTTCATTAGTTCACTCAGTTAAAATCAAGATATAATTTAGAATCAACTTGTTCATGTTTCAGAATATTTTCACATAAATTTTTAATTTATTATGAACCGTTATTTGGAACAATTCTCTGTCATTTTAGACTATACGTAAATAATTACTGGTTTAATTAAAATGTTTAACTAAAGCGATATTTGTAACTTTCCGCACTCTCTGGTTTCGGTTTTCCGCGTTTTGAAGAGCTGGTTTCTGCTTTTTGAAACCTTTATTATACATATTTTTACAAATTTGGAATTTAATTCAAAATTGTTTTGGCTGCTATTGAGCTTCGAAAACGACTAACCTTTGAAATCATTTTCTATCATTTAGTTTAGTTTAGTTCAGTTAGTTCAATTTGGAATCTTTTATAGAGTTTCTTCTTCGGATTTCTCGTCAGACTTAAATTTAACAATTTTTTAGCTAAATTCCTCATTTCTGCCATCATTTTTTCTTTTAAAACTTAATTTTAAATTGAATTGACTTTAAGATTTTTTATTGAATTGACTTTAAAAAAATTTTAATATTTTTTTCTTGTTTTCTGATAACTTTTCATAGTCATTTTTAGTGAATGAGAGTAAACATTTTAGTTATTTTTCAGAGTTTTTAAAATAATTAGAGCACATTTTTTTTGGCCCCAAATCGAGATAGTTTTTCGCCTTGCCTGAATCTGCAATGATAGCCGTTTCTGGCAATGTTAAATTTGTTCAGGAATAAATTTATGCACTTTTCAACCTAACTATTACCCATTTTCTGGTGTTCCCACACTTTTCTAGATTCAGTTTTGAAATTGATTTTAAATTGATGTTGTTAGTTTCTTTCAGGCTTTAATACAATTTCATTGCTACTTAGAAACAGTTTTTGTCTTTTTGAGCTAAATAAGAAGCTTGTTTAGTGTTTTCTGAATCCGCGTTCTAAATTTCAAAATTTTCAACAAAAATCTATTTTAAAAAATTGAGTTTATTACTATTATAATGTAATTGATTTTTTTTATGTTTTTGGTGCATTTCTGACCTTAAATTAAAATCTGATTGCTGACTTTTATCAAAGAACTTTAGAAACATTTGAACATATTTTTTATCTTTTTCTAGTCTCTGTAAACGGTTCATGGCGATTGTGAGCTGAATTATGAACAATTGTGTGTATTTCTGTCCTTCAAAATATTTTTTTCCGTTTTCTTAAGGATCTCTTGAGGCTCAGTTATTGCCTCGACAATATATAAAGGACTAATTTGATACCATGGTTATCCTTACGTGGTATTGTTCCAGGTTTAATTTAGGCGAATAATTTTCGCTATGGCCCTTATAGTGTTGACTTTTTTATTTGAAAAATATGTCTTTATGATTTTGGAGGAGTATGCAAGCAATTTGAGAAAAAAAAACAAAGACAGGCCTGCATTTCAAGCCTCTAGAATATTATTTCATGAATTTCAAATTGAATTTTAAATTATTTTCGTTGCCTCTGGTCTTTGAAAACGTTAATTCTTCAAAATCAATTTCTGAAATTTCTGGCCTCATAACATTTTCTCGAGCGGATTTAAGCTTAACCTATTCCCGGTGGAGAAAAAACAGTTTTTACCTCAAACAATGAACTTTGAACTCTTATTACTAATCAACTATTTGCATAATTAACACAAACTGTATTGCATATTAAACATCAATCTGTTCTCTAACGATGCTGAATAGTTTCGTCGTGCAAATTTTCAAGTATAATTATTGTACTCAAATCAAAGTTTGAATGTCAGGTGATGCCATATGGCATCACCCGCCGGGAATGAGTTAGGTTACGATTTTTTTTATTTTTGCTTATTTTCCGTCGGTCTATTTCCGCCACTATTGTGTCAATCCCTGACACCCGGGAGGCGACTCCAACTAGAATCTTAACTAACGACCCGTTGATTAACGGACCGGCGCCAACGGCTTCACTTTCCCATGCGATAGAAGAACCCAGAGATTTTTGGCCTCAGAAAATCTCCGAAGGATTGAATCTAGATCAGTTTTGGTTGATTGTGAGTGGATAACGTCACCACTTAACCATCGACACCTATGGCGTTGGGACTCGAACCCAGATCCAGCGTGGTTGGTGGAGGCGTTACTTGTTTTAGGTTTTAGATATTTTTTTTCATAGTTTAGTTTTTGCCCATTTCAAGTTAACATATAAATCCTGATTGGAATCATTCTTGACTTCCCTGGCCTTCGAAATATTTTTTAGTAATTTGAAGCTTTTACCTTCCCTGGCCTTTGTAGGTTTTTGTTGGCGATTTGTAACCTAAGATTCAAATCTTGTTTCTTCTTAAAAAAATATTTTTACAGCATTCATGAATAATTCGGTACATAACTTTGAAACAAACTTAGACATCAATAACATTAGACGTTGACCCTGTAAAATGGTGATTGTTTTGATGTTTGATCGCCACTTACTGTTGAAGCCCTAACCAGTGCGAATGAGAAGAAAGACAAATTAGAGAAAAACAATCGCAGCCAACTGTTAGTGTAAAGAATAATTGCTAGCCCCGCGCTAGGATCCTATTGACTCTAACGGTCGTCTATCTTAGCCGAGATTCTAACATATGACGACTGGCTTGTTACTCCAGCAACTTACTCCGAGACCAACTAAATGGTTCCTTGAGTCTTCCAGTGTTTTTGAGATGGTAGAAAATGTATAGTGCGTTACTAGCGCGAACTAATACAACAGATCCCAAGCATGCAGTAAATGAAAACAGAATGTTTTAAATAAACATGATAAATTTCCCGGTTTAGTATTGAAATTCCCGGCTTTTTCCCGGTTTCCCCGGTTCATTTTCGAATTTCCGGCTTTCTCCCGGTTTTCCCGGCTCGATCAGCCGTTCTCGTTTTGTACGTTCTTGGTTTGAGTTTTTCTATACTTTTTAACTGTGAGTTATATTCAAAAGAACCTAAATATGAGTGACAAGTTTGAGTTTGCGTGGGGTCGGACCACAACCGCGTCAAAGTCGATGAGCATCGCATGTCTGTTATCGTGAAAGAGGGTAGGCTCAGCCTTACATCAGATAAAAAAAGAAGAGGGAAATAAAGCCCAGGAAGGACAAATTTACGGCGCAGGGATAGCTGACTGAAAGTAAAAAAAATATTTGGGGAGTTTATTATTGCGGTTGTTGAGACTTATAGCATTTTGAAACTTCAAACGCGTTTTTCTCAAACCATGTTTTCAAAATCGGCGAGCAGTAGAACTGAAAAAGTTTACATCCGATTAACTTGAAATTTCAACTGTAACTTCTTTATTAGATTATCTAGTGAAGTACACACGATTTCAGCGATTGATTAATAGCAACAAAAATTATAAACAATTAAAGTCGATTTTTTTTTGTCAAAAATCAATTTTTTTCCAAACCGTTCCATTTTGCAAAGAAAAATTTTAAAAATATAATCATGTATACTTCACCAGCGATACTTAGGTAGATAATGAAAAAATTTTGGTTTTGGTTACAGGTGGAGTTGGGCACGACTTCTACTGCTCGCCGCGGAAGAACTTTTAAATTCTCCAAGAGGTGCTTAATCCAACGATATATTATTTGTATAAATTACATTCTAAATGTTCTTTAAAAAAATCATAAAAAAACCTTGTTTTTTGAGCATTTGGTGGATATTACCCCTTAATATACCAACGCACCCAATGGAGGTTTTTGTAGTTTTTAAAGTACCACAACGTACCTGTAAAACTTTTTGTGAGACAATTGAAGCTGCTTACACAAAGATGAATACGATACAACGTAAAAGATAGACACTTCGCTAAGAAACAATGAAATGGAAAACTAAAACAAATGCTCCAATTATTTTTTCAAATGCTTAGACCAAAAAGTTCAACGTCAGAAAAGCGGAACAGGTGTAATCCACTAACTCGGTAGTGGTATTGTGGTTGCACAATGTTTTTCTAGGATTATTAACAGGTAATTTCAATTTTGATCAAACCCATAAAGCGAACGAAAAATTTAAGCGCAGGGAATAACACCCAAGCCGCACAGTAATAGACGTTTTCCAAACACGTGAACACGTCACCGAATCTCGCTTAGCAGAAATTGCTGGGGTATTTACCATCGTGCTAACAACGCAGTTGTTTTTAATAGTGGGAGACCAATGTGTTGTCATGCTGTCTGCCCGAAGCGGTGTTTAGGTTAAGGCATTGTTGGTAGGATTTTTCAAATTCAAAAGTTTATTTATTATATTTAACCGTTTTTTATTGCTGAGTGTTGGGGTTGATCAGAAATTGCGTCAAAAACCATGCACTGAATATGCATACAACTGTATGTAAATCATAGTTTATTTATCACTTGAAATGAATCTATGTTTAATTTATTGCTGTAAATCTTCATAAATATCTTCCGAAACAGGGTCACGAGTTCGTTGCTATTGACACTTGCTCAGATTTTTCAAACGGATAAGAAATTATGTATAATTCACCTGAGATTTTGAAACAGATTAATTCTTAGCATTTGCGCATTCCAATACAGGTCGGACTCAATTATTTAGTATTGATAGTATTGACTCAATTATTAATAGTAATAATTAGTAGTAATTATTACTATCCTTTTTAGCACATTTGTTCCTGTCCTTTCTGGCATGTTTGGGAAATGTCAGAGTTTAGTGAAACCAATCAGCGTCAAAAATATTATTTTTTTGTTTTTCGAGAATTCACCTCTTTATTCCATAGAAATCATTTCTGGTTACGCCACTGCATCATTCAAGTAACATAATGAAAGGAAATAGTTATTTTACGTTCGTTAAAGTTTAAAAAAAACTGGTGAAAAAAAAATCGACACTCCGGATAATCGAGTCCGATCTATACTTCTAAAGAGGATTCAATATTAACGTTATTCTGCAAACTCAACTCCTCATTAAAATTATTTTTAATATGAATTCTACAGTCTCTAACGTACGTCAATAACTTGTAATAGTAGAACTGAAGTTTAGTGAGCCTGAACAACATTTTTTGTATGACTTTTGCGCGAAACTGTTACTATAAATCATGCCAGAACATGTGAGCTATGTATAGGAATTTTAAGTGGCGTAGAAACTGGTGCTAATATTTTGAGGGAGCTTCCTAGCCGCAAAGTAACAGAGTCCGCTTTGATAAGCGAATCTTAGTAGAATCAGGCCATTTAGTTGTCGAAGGACTTTAACATGAGTTTATTGTCAGGCTCTCCACAACATATCATCCCTTCTAGATGAATTCTCTAGTACCCTTGCTGACTTCCATCCTAACAAAAATAAGCCCCACTTATTTCAAAACTGAGAACTGGAGAAACGAGGTTTCGATAAGACTCCTTCTTTTTGACAAAATATAAGTCCTACTCACAACAAAACTGACCAGAGGTGAAGCATTAAGTGCCTCTTCAGGGAATTGTGATTGTAGGAGGAACGAGGGGATGTTGGTAGGAGGAACGAGGTTTCGATAAGACTCTTCCTCTTGACAAAATAAGTACTTCTTATAATGAAACTAATCTCAGGAATATTTATTTTCTCCAGGGAATAGTTTTTTTTTCAAAGAGGGGGGTTTGTTAGTACCTTAAGTATTTATGATGAATATTAGTTAATGATGAGTATGTGTGTCCAATCAACACTGTTCGAAAATTGTAATTTTAATTGTAAAGATTTGTTTGCTTTCGCAATTAGGATTTATCATTCGCAGGGAATTGAACCAAAAAAGGGAAATAAACTCACAACTAACTTAATTGCTAACTTATTGGCTATAAAGAGAGCTTATCGAAGATTGCAACGGTTTTTGTCGAATATTTTTAATAATTTTTTTTGACATAGCTTCTAATGCTTCAACACCAGTAAGTCTATGTATTTCGAGTGTACCAAACCAACGAGGACGTTCCAAAACCATTTTCAGAATTTTATTCTGAATCCTTTTGAAGCGTTTTCTTCCTTGTTAAACAACAACTTGACCAGATCGGTACAGTATAAAGCATTGCTGGTCTAAGAATTTGTTAGTAAATCAAAAGTTTATTTTTCAAACAAAGTTTAGAATTCCTGTTAATGAAAGGATATAATGCTTTGCTGGACCAATATACTGAGGTGATTATTTTTCCAATTAGTCTTGTGAAAATCAAACGCAAGGTCATAGAGTTTAAAACTGATTCATGCGATATGGAAAAAGTTATGAAATAGTTTACCCAAACAAATATGAATCATAAATCTTTCGAAACAAAATTTCACAAAAGCAATTTAGAAAAATATGTGCCTCAAGATTTTCATAACAAATTAAACTTTTTCTACCTTTCGGAATAAGTGTAATATTAGTGACAAAATTTTCTATGACACTTTAAAATGAAATCGGTGAAATTCCACATAACTTTTGAACAAGAAAGACAAATCTTAAATACTGTTGCATCATTTCACTATGTGTTTGCAGTCCAAGCAGCTCTGAACTCATCACTCTGTCTACAGTTCTGTGGTCAGCAGTGATAAAGTGAGCAAATAGTGTGTATGCAGCCGACGTAAAGTTTACTTTCCCACGATGATAACTGGCCAGTTGGGCGGATGGAAAAATTGGCTGCTGTCCTCGATAGGCTTGGTATGCACATACAAACGGTTCTACTCAGGGTGCTTGGCTGTAGTTTGATATGAAATTCCACTACTCTGTTATACTAGTAACCTGCATAGTTGAAACGGTATTTAAAATTACTTTAAAAACTAAAGCACTAGAAATCTTGTAACAAACTTGCCCCAAAAAGTCTAAAGTCTGACAAATTAACAGTTTAAAATTAATATGAAAGTGAACGACAAAAAAAAACAACAGTTCAACCATATTTTTGGATTTTAGTTTCTGATCAAGAAAATTCCAAGTGGCATTTTAACTCGTTTATTCCCACAATTGTTATACAATCATGTTTGTATTGCAAATGTGATCTAAATTAGGATATTTTACAGAAGAACGTCGTGAACTTATTTCTATCGTTAACAACACTCACTACAGTTCAGAGCACTGAAATGCGGCCTAAATTAACATACACATTATTACGATACACTTCGAAATATTCCCAAAACAGCAGCACGTCACTGTCAAGGTCTCAGCTTAACTCTGTCATGTATAGTCCCAGTAGAATGTTGCATTCGATAGACATATTTCGAATAACAGATCGTTAGCAGTAAATTAGGATTGCATATTGGATTTGATCTTCACTGGGTTGCGTCATTGCCGATACCCGTTGGTACGCACGTGGGCATGCGAAAGCATGCGTGGGAATAGAATGTAAACAGACTGCAAAATGGTTATGGAAATGTAGCCCAACCTAGGAGAACAGTGTCAGCGAGCTATGCCGAAAAAGTGACACAAATTAGAGCGTCACTGATTGATGTGGGAATAGTAACATTTCAAGTTCCATGTGCGATTTCCATGCTTTGCACATGGTACATGAATGAATAACAAAACCGTTATTTCAGCTATTCTGTTCAATCTGTTCCAAATTAAAAAAAACTCATATGTAAGCAATAGGCTCATCAGAATATCGTAACCTTTTTTCAGCGAAATTCTATTCCGTTTTTGCCATCTGGGGTAGGCAAGGCAACGATTTATCTAACCATGTTTCAGATATTTGTCCAGCGCAAACGAGTTAATAAAATTTACGTAACTCTACACAGTCACATATTCGCGCAGTCATGTAATAAGCAAATGCATAAAAAGAAGCCATACACACAGCGGCGAACGTAGTTCTCGCGATGTGTCAATATTTGTCCCACAACACGGCATATTTTCGCTGGATAAAGCAACTATATACTACCTACCTACTGCATGTAACCTTACAACCCACTACCATCCATCGTGCTTCTCGTTGTGGTTAGCTAGCTGGTTTCGCATGTCTACATATTCTGACTTCTCGACTAGATAGATATGTTGGGGTTAGTGGTACGGTCGAAGCACTAGTTTTGACCATGGCACTAGAGTACTTGGTACAACCAATTTTGAAATCTTCAACCCTTTTCCTCCCATTCCGTGGCGAGTGTTCAAAAACACAATTTTTCAATATTTTTTTTAAAGTTTTTAAAAAAGAATGTCAATCATTGCGCGCATTTTTTTCACACTTGGGCGTGTAAAACATGTTAAACGAACAGTAAAAAAATCGGTTAAAGTCAGTTTTCAGTTCAGATAGGCTACGCAACTTCATTTAAATCCTATTGCCGGTGTTCCACAAGGGAGCAGTTTCGAATCTCGAAAGCGTCTAAAGTTTTGATTCAGAAATATCTATACCAGGTTAAAAAAATTAAAGCCATTATTTTACGTTATGTTTGTAACCATGATTTTGATATTGAATTGGCTGGAAAGCTTTTATTGATACCATCCTTTCATCGTACTCGAACAATATCCTTAGTTCACATTTCCAATCTACCACAGCACTACTAAGCTACAGCTTCAATGGCTAGATAATAGCATTCTGCTAAGTACAACTTAGAGCTGAGAAAGAGTGTTGCGCGACTCACTCATAACTATGATAAGTTATAGTAAACATGGGTCAATGACATTTTGCACTTCGTGAGAGTACTAATTCATTAACTTGGTAGATAGAAAAAAATACTAGCGAGCAGTTTAGCAATATGTTTCGGTACATGTGCAACTGGTTTTTTGTTACACGCGAAAGAAACATACCGCAACGAATCATGAATGGGAAATGGCAGTATCAGTTGAAATTTCTCATCGTTCATAGCGTGTTAATGAGGGCGACGCTGAATCGAGCCGTGAATGCGATTCATGAAAACACTTCGTCTATTAAAGAACCGTGCACACGAACACACAAACACACCAACACTCATGTCAATCGCATAGGTTCGCTAAAAGCGAAAAGTCGAATAATAACCGGAAATATGACATCATTTTTACACACTACTTATTTGCTTTGTGCTTTGCGTGCGATGCGGTAAAATCTGCGCCTCCGCCACCGGTACACATGGTTACATGGAATGCGTCTAGTGTGGTCCCATGACAGAAGATCGGATAGCTGGTGAATGTCGAGTGTCGAATGATGGTGTGATCTGTTCACTTTTTTGCTCATTGCAAACAATCAATAACACAAGATCAATCAATGACACAGCTTTTTTTTGAGCTGCCAATTTGAGGAAAACGGTAACTCATCAAAAATATTACGATGTTTTTAGCACTGTAACGTGAAAATATTGAATAGTCTTTTCAGACGTAACGTAACTTTAAAAGAAATCAGAGCTTTGTCACTTCGTTTTGGTATCAAACATTCTACTACTGTCGACTGATGTTTCAATTATCTCCGGTTCGATTTCCATTGGTTATTCCACTTTTAAGTGGCTTCCTCCGGCCTGCGGTCAACCAACTCCACCTGCGGTGAGACAACTAGAGATTACGATCGCCGATGATTTTCTCCCGGCAGAGGAGAATCGAGATGTCATTTTCTTCCTGCCCTTTCTTCAATTGCTAATAAGGCGTCGCCGTTGTTCGTTTTCTCTATATGAAGTATGTATACGGGAAAGAAGGAAAAAAAAAAACTTTACAAACCGATTAGTTTATAGCTGGCATTTAATTACCGGGGCAAACCTCAGATGGGCATGCCTATACAAACGGACGAACGTGGCTACGCTATAAACATATAGGGGCAAAAGGAAATAGTTAATCTTTTCTCTTCCCGAACCTTAACCGGGATGCTGCTCCAAACTTTATCTCGATTTCTCGCAGGCCGTTACCCTGCCTGTGTTCCCTCTTTGCTCTGCGATGTCTGGACTCGACGATAGGTTTTTAATCTATTCTGATGATTAAAATTATACAGTCCGTTTCCTGTTTCACCGGGGCAGACACCGCGCAACAGTGTTCTTGGCCCGTGGGCTTTTCCTTATTGGGTTCGTTTTGGAGCAACGGCCCTGCACATTTGACTCAGCGACTGCGGCGGCAACTGAATAGCCATTTGCTTCGTTTCATGCGTGCGTGCGGATGTGGAGCCACAGATCTCCAGCGGATATGGAAATGGCGTGCAGAAGATTGGCGACTGCAGGAGCAGAGGCTTAAGCAGCGGAAACAAGTGTTGATGGAATAGCATGCGCTTATCTTTTGTATAAGATTCAGTTCAGAAAAAAACAGTATGTTGTTTGTTATTCGTATAAAAATACTAAATTGCTTTGAAGAATACATTTAACGTTCGACATTAGAGAGGATAAACTAATTTCTTAGTGCGAGTGCAGACATAATACGTTAACAAATAATGAACATCAATGAGTTAATATATAACGTGTAAAAATAGATTGAGATTTATTGTACTCTATTCAACTACTATTCACACTCAATAGGAGGTTTCAATAAAGTTTTGGAGATAAATGTTGCCTTTAAGAACCTTCATTGTGCTTTGCTCTAAATTTAAATTTACACCAACAATTTTTTAGAATCTTCAACCTATATTTTAGAAGAATGTAGCAAAAACAGTGAAAAAATGGTCCGTTCATTAGGAAACTTTCATATCTAGTTTTCATAACTCTACTGCGCTAAACTCACAACTGCAGTAGGATGAATGTTCGTGCCTCCTAAATCCGTTAAATTCGGTTTATGGAGCCTTTCAAAACAACAATTAAGATATTCATAAAGTAAAAGTGCGGTTGGATTTATGATAGCAGGCTACCTTTTAAACTTCGGCGTTTTACAAAATATGTTTATTCTTGCTGTGCAATTCCACAGAAAAAGGATAAAAAACGAGTATGGATGATAACGAATATATTTATACAGTCGGAATGGTTTGATTGATCCGTGCGACGTTTTCAGCAAAGTTGTAGGTAATAATTTTGTCTATCCAAAAAATTTCTTTTTTAGTTTAACTTTCTTTTATAAAAAACTACAAAAGATTAGCTAAGCATTGGTGGTAATTAAATTAAGGAGAAATGAGAAACAAAAAAGATAAAATTTAACTTCTTTAGCAAAGTTGTAGACAGTAATTTTGTCTTCCCGAAAATATATACACCGTGAGACAAAAAACATTTTTAAGAAGAAAATACCAAAATATAATTATAATTTGAATATACAAAACAAATACTCACTTTCAATGATGTTTTGCCTTTCTCCTAGAAAGGTATAGCAATCACTTGCAAAACCGAAAGTATAAAATTGCTCCAAAGGGCCGAATGGCATATATCACTCGACTCAGCTCGACGAGCTGAGCATTTTCTGTATGTATGTGTGTGTATATATGTGTGTATGTGCAGATTTTTATTCTCAGAGATGGCTGGACCGATTTTCATGAAATTATTGCAAATGAAAGGTCTCGTTGTCCCATAAGACCCTATTAAATTTCATTATAATCGGATTTTTAGTTTAGAGGTTATGGTTCAAAATGTAAAAATCATGAAACATCATTATCTCGAAAACTACACAACCGATTTAAACCAAATTGATTTCAAATGAACGGGCTACCTGAAATACCCTTAACTTTTGAATTTCATAATAATTGAACTTGTGGTTTAAAAGTTATAACAAGAAACGTGTTTTGAAGACTACTTTATCTCACTCATGTTTCTCAGAGATTTTCATAAAATCAGTGTCAAATGGAAGGCCTAGTTGCCCCATAAGACCCTATTGATTTGTTTTGCAATCAGACTGTTACTTTTCCTGTTATGTTTAAAAATGTGAAATCCAGCTGTGAAAAGGAACATATTCCGAAGACTACTTGAACTCACTCACTTTTCTCAGTGATGGCTGTCACGATTTCTACGAAATTAGTGTCAACTTATAATTCTAGCTGCCTCGTAACACCCTATTGAATTGAAACTTCATTATCTCAGAAACTACACAACCGATTTGATCAATATTAATAATATCAGATGAGCGGGCTAGTTAAGGGTTAACTGATGATGGTGATTCATCGATATGTGGCTCAAAATTTATGGAAAGAAAAGAAATTCAAAGGCTATTTGAAACTATACCTGCTTTGATTGATATATGTGGTCTGAACATAATTTAAATGTGGTTTTGTACTATTTGAACTTTCCAAATTCATTGATTCCTTGCGATGTGTTCAAAGTTTGCAAATGCACGACGAATCGGCCATAGGATATGATCAAAGTCAAAAGACAAATCGTTTGAAATGAATGGTTTTATCGAAATGACAAAATCTTCGACTTTTGGCGCCCTAATTCTGAATATATTCATATTGGGTGGTATTCGGTCATTTTCAGCAGATTTTCTGGCATCAATCTGACAACGGAAATACCCATATTGGGAGGTATTTAGTTATTTTGGTTGTTTTCCAGAAACTAACAGTGGTCGTCTTTCAATTCAAAATGGTGTCAAGGGTCAATGTTTGGTTTCTATGCATCATCTCGATTACGGCAATATCCATATTGAGTATTATTTGGTCATTTTCGACTGTTTCCTATAAGTTGCCATTTAGCGATTCAAAATGGTGCCTGAGGTCAATTGTTAGCTCATTGCATCATTCTGCTTCCAGAGATACTCATATTGAATGGTATTTGGTTATTTTAGGCTGTTTTTCACCAACCGGAAGTCGCCATCTTGGATTTCAAAATGGTATTTAAAATAATTTCTGGCCTCTGAGCGTCATTCCGGTTGAAGAAACACCCATATTGGGTGTAATTCGATCATTTTCCGCTGTTTCCCAGGAACCGGAAGTCGCCAACCTAGAATCCAAAATGGGGTTTGTGGTCGATTTCAGCAGCTGTGTATCATTTGTTACCACTTAAAACATTCACCTGCCAAATATGGTTCCATTTAGTTGATTAGTTCGCGAGATGTGCAGAAATTTGTGCAGACACATGTGCTTCCATAAGAGGGAGGGGCGTCGAACCATTATGGACATATTTATTACCCTTTAACCCGTAAAGACCCGGGACGGAACTTTTTTTTAGAAAATGGTCGTTCTCAGCGATGCTGCGGCCGATTTGAGTAAACTCGGAATATTATTCAAGGGGAATAGTTGCTCTAAGTTTTAGTAAGGGTACCACCCCTCTGAACCCCTCCCAGTTTATGTGAGACCCAAATATGTCTGTGCCTTTTTTTATTTTTTCCTACTGATTGAACAAACGCATGGATTTATCATACGTATCAAATGTCCTTTGCATCAAATCATGTCGAGTAGATGAAATACCATTAACAAAAGTAAATTTTGAAGTTACCAAATTATTTCAATGCAAAATCACATAACTACGTATTTTCATAGAAAGTCAAAAAAGATGTTCTACTAAGGGAGATTGTAGCTGTGTCCTTCAAGTTTTCTACTCTACATTTTTAGAATTAGGTCTTCTAAGTCCAAATATGTTAAAAGATTCATTCTAGCATATACAGATTTTGAGAAAAACAAGTTTGAATTCACTAAAGTACGAATTTTCATGGAAATTCGATTTTCTCAGTCTCTCACAGTAGGTTTCTATTTTGTTTTTCCATTTTTCAA
The DNA here is from genome assembly GCF_029784165.1 of Wyeomyia smithii. Classification (NCBI taxonomy): domain Eukaryota; kingdom Metazoa; phylum Arthropoda; class Insecta; order Diptera; family Culicidae; genus Wyeomyia; species Wyeomyia smithii. The sequence goes on along the minus strand of NC_073695.1, from coordinate 115,253,749 downwards.
CTTTGCATTTTTAGAAAAAGGTCTCCTGAATTCAAATATGGCGAAAGATTTATTCTAGCATGAACAGATTTTGAGAAAAACAAGTTTGAATTCACTAAAGTACGATTTTTCATGGAAATTCGATTTTCTCAGTCTCTCACAGTAGGTTTCTATTTTGTTTTTCCATTTTTCAACTTTACATTTTTAGGAAAAGGTCTTCTGAATTCAAATATGGCGAAAGATTTATTCTAGCATGAACAGATTTTGAGAAAAACAAGTTTGAATTCACTAAAGTACGAATTTTCATGGAAATTCGATTTTCTCAGTCTCTCACAGTAGGTTTCTATTTTGTTTTTCCATTTTTCAACTTTACATTTTTAGGAAAAGGTCTTCTGAATTCAAATATGGCGAAAGATTTATTCTAGCATGAACAGATTTTGAGAAAAACATGTTTGAATTCACTAAAGTACGAATTTTCATGGAAATTCGATTTTCTCAGTCTCTCACAGTAGGTTTCTATTTTGTTTTTCCATTTTTCAACTTTGCATTTCTAGAAAAAGGTCTCCTGAATTCAAATATGGCGAAATATTTATTCTAGCATGAACAGATTTTGAGAGAAACAAGTTTGAATTCACTAAAGTACGAATTTTCATGGAAATTCGATTTTCTCAGTCTCTCACAGTAGGTTTCTATTTTGTTTTTCCATTTTTCAACTTTACATTTTTAGAAAAAGGTCTCCTGAATTCAAATATGGCGAAAGATTTATTCTAGCATGAACAGATTTTGAGAAAAACAAGTTTGAATTCACCAAAGTACGAATTTTCATGGAAATTCGATTTTCTCAGTCTCTCACAGTAGGTTTCTATTTTGTTTTTCCATTTTTCAACTTTGCAATTCTAGAAAAAGGTCTCCTGAATTCAAATATGGCGAAAGATTTATTCTAGCATGAACAGATTTTGAGAAAAACAAGTTTGAATTCACTAAAGTACGAATTTTCATGGAAATTCGATTTTCTCAGTCTCTCACAGTAGGTTTCTATTTTGTTTTTCCATTTTTCAACTTTACATTTTTAGAAAAAGGTCTCCTGAATTCAAATATGGCGAAAGATTTATTCTAGCATGAACAGATTTTGAGTGAAACATGGTTAAAACTATCAAAGTATGTACGTCTTAGACAAGTAATTATATCTGTATCTAACTAGATACCAGCAACTCGGTATCAAAGTTTTGGTTCATAGCATAGAGCAGAATTCGTATATTTATAAACCATACGGAATCTCGGGTTGGTTTAGAAATATACGAACTGAAAAAAAAAATTAAAGCCTTTCAAGTTTTAAAACAAAAAAAAGAGTCACGTGGCTTGTGATTAGTCTTTAGAGTAAATAAAGCGGACGATAGAGTTTTTTTTTTGTTTTCTTGGACAATTTATACGGAGACTACGGTCGGAACTACGAATAACTAACCAAACCAACGAAGATAAAAAAAATCGATGTGAGCACTGGCACCGCAAAACGTTTGTGTTAGTGTGTACCTTAGTGTACCTTAGTCAGTACCTTAGTACCTTAGTGAGTTCAAACTCGTTTTTCTCAAAATCAGTTCATGCTAGAATAAATCTTTCGCCATATTTGGATTCAGGAGACCTTTTATAAAAATGCAAAGTTAAAAAATGGAAAAATAAAACAAAAATCTACTGTGAGAGACTGAGAAAATCAAATTTCCATGAAAATTCGTACTTTGGTGAATTCAAACTTGTTTTTCTCAAAATCTGTTCATGCTAGAATAAATCTTTCGCCATATTTGAATTCAGGAGACCTTTTTCTAAAAATGTAAAGTTGAAAAATGGAAAAACAAAATAGAAACCTACTGTGAGAGACTGAGAAAATAGAATTTCCATGAAAATTCGTACTTTAGTGAATTCAAACTTGTTTTTCTCAAAATCTGTTCATGCTAGAATAAATCTTTCGCCATATTCGAATTCAGGAGACCTTTTTCTAAAAATGTAAAGTTGAAAAATGGAAAAACAAAATAGAAACCTACTGTGAGAGACTGAGAAAATCGAATTTCCATGAAAATTCGTACTTTAGTGAATTCAAACTTGTTTTTCTCAAAATCTGTTCATGCTAGAATAAATCTTTCGCCATATTCGAATTCAGGAGACCTTTTTCTAAAAATGTAAAGTTGAAAAATGGAAAAACAAAATAGAAACCTACTGTGAGAGACTGAGAAAATCGAATTTCCATGAAAATTCGTACTTTAGTGAATTCAAACTTGTTTTTCTCAAAATCTGTTCATGCTAGAATAAATCTTTCGCCATATTTGAATTCAGGAGACCTTTTTCTAAAAATGCAAAGTTGAAAAATGGAAAAACAAAATAGAAACCTACTGTGAGAGACTGAGAAAATCGAATTTCCATGAAAATTCGTACTTTAGTGAATTCAAACTTGTTTTTCTCAAAATCTGTATATGCTAGAATGAATCTTTTAACATATTTGGACTTAGAAGACCTAATTCTAAAAATGTAGAGTAGAAAACTTGAAGGACACAGCTACAATCTCCCTCAGTAGAACATCTTTTTTGACTTTCTATGAAAATACGTAGTTATGTGATTTTGCACTGAAATAATTTGGTAACTTCAAAATTAACTTTTGTTAATCGTATTTCATCTACTCGACATGATTTGATGCAAAGGACATTTGATACGTATGATAAATCCATGCGTTTGTTCAATCAGTAGGAAAAAATAAAAAAAGGCACAGACATATTTGGGTCTCACATAAACTGGGAGGGGTTCAGAGGGGTGGCACCCTTACTAAAACTTAGAGCAACTATTCCCCTTGAATAATATTCCGAGTTTAATCAAATCGGCCGCAGCATCACTGAGAACGACCATTTTCTAAAAAAAAGTTCCGTCCCGGGTCTTTACGGGTTAAAACATCCACACGCAAATTCGGTTTCATTTGCTTGGTTTGTTCTTGAGTTGTGCTGAAATGTAGGTTTCATTTGTATTGGACCCCTCCTTTTCAGAAGAGGGAGTGGTCTCGAACTATCTTAGGAACCTTTATCGGGACCAAAAACCCCTACATACAAATTTTCACGTCGATCGGTTAAGTAGTTTTCGAGCCTATATGGATCAATCAGACTGACAGACCGGACTACATTTTTAGATGTATAGATTACATCAATATTTTAGAACCAAAAGAGTGAATATACATTTATTGGATTGAAGCGTTCATGTGAATCTATTTTTACAAATAAAAGTTTGAATGAGAAAGGCTGGGTCTGACCGCTAGGTGGATTAATTTAGGTTTTTTTTGGGGAAATTCCGAGTTTTTTCCCGGTTGAAAATTACCGTTTTTCCGGTTTTTGAAACCGAAAAAATAAATAAGTACAACAACGTTTAGGGGCCATCCACATACCACATGGACAGCTTTGGGGGGGGGGGGGGGGTCAAAATCGTTAAAAATCTGTCCACGTGGTATGTGGATGGCCCCTTATTTATTTGTTAAAAACATTTTAGCACGAATTTTAGTTTATTTTTTGTTTATTATGAAACTGGTAATGGGCCGAATTAGTTCGGCCAACATCTATTTTCGACTTTTTCTTAAACAAGGCATTACACCAGACACAAATGGCACACTTTGGGCATTCCGGAACCACTAAAGACCACGGAAAGTCTTCCATTTATTTTCTCAAAATTTTTATCAATTTGCTCAACTAAATTCAAGATTCAAAGTGCGTTTCATATTTTCAAAATATTTTTATATCAATTCTTTATTTATTTTAAATTCTTCGGAATAATTTTCTGTCATTTCAGATTTTCAAAAATTAGTTACTGGTTCAATTAAACTGTTTAACTAACTAAAGCGATTTGACAATTTTGCCTTCCTAGTCTTATTGGTTAAAGTTTTCGGCATTTAGTCGAGTCAGTTTTTGCTTTTTCATGCCTTCAGAATATTTTTTTAATAATGTTGAATTTAATTCAGAATTATTGGCTGCTTCTGAGCTTTAGAACGACAATTCTTTAAACTACTTTTCTATCATTTCAAACCTTTAAAAATTTTATTTATTGTTTTTAAGCTCCATTGCGAATTTTACTCGTAGTTAACAAACTTAACCTTCAATTGAAAAATAATTTATAAAATGTTTCCATTATTTTGTAATTGAATTTAAAACAGGATTTATTTTCCCGATGTCTCGGTGGACTGGAATTCAACAAATTTGAATTATATTTGTATGTTTTCCGTTTTTGACTTCATTTTTCTCTCACCAATTTCAAACTGAGTTCAAAATTGATTTGACTTTAAAATGTTTTTATTAAAAATAATCAATTTTCCGGTAACAGTTATAGTCGTTTTCAACTGAATGAAGGATATATTCTAGTTATTTGTTTAAGTTTTTAAGATAATTCAAGCGGATTTTTTTTTTCGTCTCTCCGGTTCCAAAAGAAACTTGTTTAGTGTAGTATGACCTCGCTTCCAAAATTCAAGACGCAAACAGTTTTCGCTGCAAGAACCATATTCGTTATTTTGGACCTCACATTAAAATCTGATTTCAGTCGATTCCGACCTTCGAAACATTTTTATCAAAAACCTTTGACACAATTTGAGCATATTATTGAATTTTTTTCTAGTCTCTTGTTTCACGGCAATTATGAGCTTAATTAATAACAAATGTGTGCCTTTCGGTAATTCAAAATGTTTTGCCTTTCGGTTTCTAGTTCTATTTTTTTTAGGGTTTTCAAAAGGACGTAAAGTCACAATTGTTTTAACGCGCGTTGAACTAATACAACAGCGAAAAATAATGTTAAGCTCAACATAATGAATTTCTCGGTTTGGTATTGAAATTCCCGGTTCGCTGGCCACCCTGTTCACGGTGTATATTTTATCGGAAAGACAAAATTATTATCTACAACTTTGCCCAAGAGATCACACCGTTCAAACGAACCATTTTGGCTCTTAAAATATTTGTAATCATCAATCCCTTTTTTATGAGCCCCTTTCACAAACTAATCGTAATTGAAAAAATACCAATAACACAAAATGACATCTGTAGCCCATAGGAATATCTGTGCAAATTCCAGTCAAATCAAACTGCTCGGATTTGCTTTTAACCTTCAACCTTCAGGTTCGAGTCTCAGCTCGGGAGAGACTGTAAGTGTGAGTAGGATAGTAGCACTAGCCCCGCAATTGCCCTGTACACTAAACAGTCGGCTGCGAAGTCTGTGTATAAATAAACAGAAGGTCCAGTTCCGGATCGGAATGTAGCACCCAAGCTTTGCTTTTTTTACAATTATAGGTAACAGTTGGTGCTAAAATCTTCCGAAGCTTTAATAAACTCAAGGGGCCCTGAGTTGTACGATGGTTCAATTTAGTGGTTTTTGTCTCTTTTGCAAGCCCAAACTGCCGCAATCTCACAGTCTGACGTAAGCGCCAAAGTCGAAGTGTGTTTTTAGCGATTAAACGATAGAACATACCAAAATTGAGGTGTATTGTCGCATACTATAATCTATGGATGTGCGCATAGGCGCCAACTTAATAGAGGACAAAGCACTTTTTGAACACTCCAGCCAGCTCAATATTTTTTTAGAGGGGCAACGTATCATTTATTAAATGGCGATACTTGGCAGGATGAACTCTCAATAGTTGTATTGCTAGTACTAGCAGGCTTCATCCATTCTCTTGATTTTTGCTCACATTTCCTCCTCTACATATCTGTCAACACCTCGGGGAACCAACCATTCTCTTACACAGAGTGAGTAATCAACCGCATTAAGTCGTAGAACATTTCAGTCACAGAGTTTATTTTCACTTACAATCATCGCGTGCGAGAGGTGAACAATTGTTTTCTCTCTTAGTTTAGAAGGGAGCAGTTCTCATTAGCTTCTCAGCTAGGTACTCCTAACAGATTTTGAATTTAATATTATAGGAAGAATCAGAACTCACCATGAGTGAGTATTCTGCAGAACTGTCGGTTTTACACTGTTTTTGTCGCACCCTTTGGCGATGAGAACAGTAACGCAATACCCGGTAAGTAATGTTCTCTAAGCAATTTATCTCACTTAACTTACATCATGCGTATGCGGATGAGCTGTTCATAAGAGTTTCATTGAGCTAATGCCTCGTCAAATTAAGAGCGTTTGTTCGCCAGAGAAACTATTACTCTATCCTTTCTCAACAGCAGATGGTATGCTACACATTGAATGTTGCCGCAGAACCGGTTCGTACAACGCTGTCAACCCTAACAGCTTAACTGCCAGTCTTTTTCCTGACAATTTTAGCGATCTACTGATACCGACGACTAATCTGCCAAAAAAGAAACTTTATGGATCTGTCAAATACTAAAGGAGAAGTAGAAGTTGAAGTAGAGAGTTGGTAAAGATTTAAGGAATATAATAGAACCGCGTTAAATTCTCTGTACACACGAATAAATTAAACCTGCAAACTACCAGTGATAACCTGAAAGTGGAGCAAAGGATAGACAAATGAAATCAAATAAAAAGATTGTTGTTGATAGGCAGGCCCGGATTTGAAGGGGGGCAAAGGGGGCAAATGCCCCGGACCTCCCGATTGGAGGGGCCCCCTAGTCCTAGGGCGACCTTTTTTTTGCTTGTCACCTTCCAGAACGTTATCTCTAAATGTTTTGAAAAAAGAGGGCCTCACAAACAAATTTGCCCCGGGCCCCCAGCGTCTAAATCCGGCCCTATTGATAGGTATAGGAAGACCAGGCAAGGTGAAAAGAAAGTTTGTTCACGTGCAAATAGCAAAGAAACTTGAAATTTGTAAGTAGTATAGAAAACTATAAGTAAAAGCTAAGCCTAATCATGAATAAATACTTGCAGTTGAGCTGCATCTAACAAATTCGCTGCAATAACGAGTTTCGTGAACGAACATTGAATATAAGTTCACAGTTAGATACTTGGGAAATATCACAAAAGACCAACGTTTCTGACCGCAGTGAAGGACAACTACTGACAGCCATTATAGATTCTACGCATTGTCTTCACTTCTATTCGATTATGTTTTCTAAGATTTCACATTATTGCAATAAATAAAATTGCGGCTTATAAGTTTTATCGAAAACTTTGACCTTGGAATTTTTCATCCGTTTTTACTCTAAGCAAACAAAAAATTATGAAAAACATGTTTGTTTTGAAACGTTGCACAGTGGAACACTTAGAACATCAAACCTGATCATAATTATTTTAAAAAAATTTTTGCACTGAAAACGTATCATTTTGTGACAATAAAAACAAATAATTGGATTTGGATAATATTTTACATGGAGTAACCCACCTTAAAGTGATGGATGAAATTTCTTATATTGAAATTTAAATTCAGTCATAGTCGGGTCAGAATTCATCCAAATACTTGAATTTATCATGAAATGACTTTTTAATACACATTTCAGTCGTCGACAAAGTTTTATTTGGGTAACCAAGGCTACAACTATCCAAGAAGCGAAAAAATAAGAATTTCTTGATTATTTTCACATAGCGATAAAACACGAGACCGGAAGCATCCGGAAGGTTTTTCTTCACCATTATAACCAAAAATATAAGCACTTTCACGTAATATAAGCCGTTCAACCGGATTTTGCCGGAAACATAACTTATCCCATTTTGAGTTAACTTATAAAAACAAATAATTTGGGTTTTATTATATTGATTTTGACAAACACCAGGGTATTTGGAGAGACTGGCATACATGCTAAGTACACATTTCTGTTCGATTAACATTCTTTAACAATCTCCATCGTTGTTTAATTTAAAAGTCACTTGTTTATCTTCGGAACGTTATATTTTAGCTCACGGTATCAAAGCGTCATTATCATGCACAAAAAACTGTTGAATTGCGGTCAGTTCAAACCTCTCGTTAAGACCGTAAACATTACTTTTGGATGTTGATGAGCTGTCAAGTGATCAAGCATACATCACACTTTAAAATGAAACACTACAATACAAAGTTGATTTACTTTGAATTTTTCACTCATGATCAGGTTTTAAACGCATTTACTCCTATGTGCGTTGGAGAGATGTCGAAAACATGTTCTGGCGTATGTACCATTTATTTGAAAAAATGGGGCCAGCCCACACAAGATGCTATTGTTTAAAAAATGTATTATTTGGTAAATGGCTCAGAAGGAGGTGAATCGGTTAAATTCTTATACTGTATGTGATTCGTACAATGACAAGAGTCATTATGCCCTTCGTTCTGGTAATATACATATCTGATATTCACATCAGAGAAAAAAATCGATCTGTATTGCACAATCTGGGAGAAGTCATGATTTTTTTTGTTTGGTGACAGTAGCTCGAGACCAACTCGGAGAATGAGTTATTATCGTTCAAAATCTAATGTAGTTTCATGGCGATCTTACTTTCGCTTATCGTCGTGATTGGCGTGATTTACAACGAAAGTTTTTTTCACCACACTAGGTGAATTATTTTCATGTTTTTGAAATGAATTTGTAATTAAGCTGTTTTAATGATACGGAGTCAGGCCTAGTTGAAGAAGATTAAGTGAGTAAAAGGAAGTTAGCGCTTTGCTGATAATACATTTCAGTTTTCTACTCTAGTCTTTCACGCTAGCGTGATAACCCTTGGCACACAGCTGGCAGGGTTGACAGTTACAAATAAGGCAGCGTTAGTTTGTGGCAATAAACCAAATATACCGGTACATTACGTGTCACGAAAGACTGTATAATGCTTTTGGAGATTATGGCAATCTCATCTGTAATCTAATGCGGATTACTAGTAAAATTAATGATTGAATTGTATTTTTCTGGAGTGAAGGTGTACTCCTGAAGGATCAATGTTATTGTGTAATATGTTTGATTAGTAGTAATATTCCACAATGGTTCGTAGAATTCGTTAGATGCGATGCTATCTTAAAGTTTCAACAGGTTGCAGCACGGTTCATCAAGCTAAGCTGAAATCGAAATTCAGCACGGCAGTTAGTTAGCAAGTTTCCTCGTCATCATCTCATTTCCACCACTCCACTAGCATCTCTTCCATTGTATACGATCGTAGTGATTACTGAAATTTCAACCGAACGAAAAACAGGAACCTTCAAATTAACTATAATACGCTTCCGTTTGCATTTGAGAATGGATGAAGCAAACGTTTTTCGGCGCTTCTACCAATCTAACAACAGACCGATAAACAGACAGTCAGGTCCAACGGACGAAGCTCTGCTGACCGGTACTATCAATGGGCCTGGAAACGAAGGAAGCTTGCTCTTACGAGAACATACAATCAGTAACCGACGATTGTTGGCAGAAAGGGATGGGTCGGATACACGAGTCTCAGCGCGACCGTAGTATCTCGAATGAATGAAATAACGTTCCAAATTAAGCAAAGTGATGATCTAGAAAATGCCTACCGGATGAGCGAAGGGAACCGAGAAGCAACAAGCACAAAACTTGTTATTAATTTATAGTTTGGATTCCGCTTGTTCTCGTGCGTATGCAGGCAGCTAGTGGAGAACGCTAGCACCTCACGATATCTATACGAGCTTGATACTATTATGGAAAGTAAAGTGGTTCAATTATATTTTACTAGGAAGATCCTCGACAGAAACTGGACTTGTTGAACGTTTACAAGAGGACGACAAACGTAAAACTAGTTTCATAAGCTGCCACCAAATGACTTCCCTAGTAGGACAGATATCCATAAACCTTTTAGAGGTTAAGACATTAAAAATTATAGTAAAGCATTATCCAACTTTTTTTGAACATAGCAAAAACATTAATGTTGAAGTTTGTTGTTAGTCAAGTACCGAGGGCTCGTACGTAGTTCAAGTTCAGTTCACAGTTCTCATGATCTGAAATTGCTGTTGTACTACAAACAAAAACTGTCATTGACAAATAGAGAACTATCTTAATGACTAATAACTTACTCAATCAAGGCAGAAATTTAAGTATATGCACGTTACACCACGACCGACCGGCCTAGGCGCACCCGGAGCCGAGACGTCAGCAAAAACCCAGCTGAGGCCCGTAGCAACAAGCGGAGGAACCAAACCAGCAACGAAACCATAAATTGACAATCGATGACGACTGCAGGATTCGATCGAACCACGCGGACAAAGGCTGCATCAGAATTGAACCACCGGAGGAACGACGAGTCAGCGGATTTAGTTTATTTAAGCTTTCTAGATTTAATTTTCAATTCAGTCTTGTGTGTAATTCAGTAGTGATCGGACATTAAAGTGTTAATCGTAGTAATAAAGTTTTTTTTTAGTTCCCGCGATAAATCACGGCATAATTGGCGCAGTCGCAAGGCCAAGTGGTTAGACAAAGTGAACAGTGTTAACAGAGTGAATATCTAGTATCACAGTCACCGAGTTCTACAAAGAGGAACAGCCCACGTCTATGGCAGACAACTGATACACCCAGCAAGAACAACCCCTGAGTGAACATCAAGGACTTGCGGATATCAGAGGACCGATCCCGCCATTTGGAAACCTACCCCATCCATCCGTCACTTCACACCAAGACTCCAGGAGATGAAAGCAGTAATCTTCCTGTAAGTAACCACAATCATTTTTCTAAGATTAACACAAACAAAACCATACTAATTCAGAGGTGCGAGCCCCCACCAGCGGTAAGCGGACACCTGAAATATCACAAAGTGAAAAAACAAAACTAACAACTAACCGTGAAAGTGCAGTGTAAGTGAATACTGACAACAAATCTATACGCAATACAAAGCAAACGAAGTTAATTTATTATAATGGCCGAGCGCGACTTAATGATCTCACCAGATCTCGCAGCCCCAGAACTTTATGAAGAAGAGCCACAACCAGCTCCTCAACCAGCCCCACAACCGGCAATCACAATTGAGGGTTTACTTCAGCACATAAGAAGTTTAACCCAGAACCAAAATGAGTTGATTGAACAACTCAGAAATTTAAAAGAGAAGGCGGATGATCCTTTTATGCAATTCAGGACTCCAGACCCAATCAAAAATCTAACAACATTTAGTGGAAATAAAAAAGAGACCCATGCATGGCTGGAAGACGCGGAAAATACTCTCGAACTTTTTAGAAGATACCGAGATGAACCAGTGTATAGCCAATTAGTCAGGGCAGTGAAAAATAAAATTACGGGCGAAGCCAAAGAGATTTTGATCGCTGCTGGCAACCCGAACAGCTGGCTAGAAATTAAAGAGGTGATTTTGAATTCCTACGGGGATAGACGTGACCTTACGTCACACATCCAATCATTATTTTACATAACACAAGGGAAAAAGACAATTCCTGAGTATTATAATAAAATCAAAACCATCGACACCGCTATCAAATCGACAGCGGCGACGATGGAAGATTATCAGAATGCAACTAAGGCAATAAACAATTTAGTAAGCTTGATGACGCTTACTAGATTCATAGATGGCCTCACAGACGAATTGTCTATGCATGTGAGGAGCTATCGACCAAAAACATTGGAAGAAGCCTACGCTATAACAACGCAATACGCGAATGCCGCGTACAGGCAAAAATTTAACAAACATTCCAGTTCAACCTCTAACAATTCATTCAATTCTAACCGTTTTCAAATTCCAACAACGGTAATCAGACGAATACAAAACCCAACTACACGAACAACAACAACAACAGCAACAACAAGCACGGTAACACGTTCAACGCGAAACCGAACGGATCAGGGAAATTTAAAACCCCTAGAGGTCCACCGGTGGACGACGACGTTTCAATGAAAACCGCAAAGTCCCGTACGGAGGTGAACAACCACGAAACCAAACCAAAACAAGAAAGCGAATTCAGCAAAAACTACGAGGATGAGTACGACACCTCTAATCAGCTGGAGGAATCAGCTCTGAACTCGGAAGACGATGATAACTTCGTCGGCGAGGAGTTAAATTTTCACGTGGTAGAAGAGCCACGTCGAAAAATATAAAAAGCGATAACAATTTTGTACCTTATATAATAATTCAAACCTCGAAAGGTGAGATGAAATTTTTGATCGACACGGGAGCGAACAAAAATTATATTTCACCCGAGCACGTAAACATTGAAAATTGCAGAACTGAGAATGGAATCAGGGTAACGAATATAAGGGGAACACATAAAATAAACAAATCAGCTTCTTTTGATCCATTTCAGATCAAGAAGAAATTGAAATTTTATATTTTTAAATTCCACAAGTTTTTCGATGGATTAATAGGTTACGAGTCATTAAGAGACTTAAATGCTCAAATCGACATTCGTAATAATTCCTTGAAAATCGGACGAAAAACAATAAAAATGCAAAAAAAATTCCCTGAAGAGCAAGCAATTAACATAAATGAACAAGAATTTCAGTACATCGCACTGAAAACCAAAAAGAACGGTGATTTCATAATAGCGAATGAAAAGAAATACAATTCATTCACTATTTTACCTGGTATCTACAGAAGCAGCAATAATAAAGCTTTTGTAGCGATTCAAAATTTCTCAAAATCTTCACAAGAAATAAATTCGAGTGAAATCGAAATGGATGAGGATCCGTTCGATTTAACCGAATTGCCAAAGCAAATAAACATGACAAACTATACCTTTCGTGACGACCACATGAATAGGGAAGAAAAACAAGCCCTCGAAACGGTGATCGATCAGTACAGAGATGTTTTATACGTGGAGTCCGACAAACTGTCATTCACACACAAAATAAGACATAAAATTCGAACGGTAGATAGTATCCCAGTCCATACGAAATCATATAAATATCCCTACGTTTATGAAAGCGAAGTACAAAAGCAAGTTAAAAAGATGCTAAACGATGGAATTATAAGAGAATCAATCTCACCATACACCTCACCCGTATGGATAGTCCCGAAAAAGGCAGATGCATCTGGTCACAAGAAATTTCGTTTAGTGATCGACTACAGAAAGCTAAATGAAAAAACTATCAACGACAAGTACCCCATACCCGAGATTACCGACATCTTGGATAAACTGGGAAGGGCTACATATTCCTCAACTATTGATTTAGTCTCCGGCTTCCACCAGATCCAGCTGGCAGAAGAAGACACAGAGAAAACAGCATTTTCTGTGAACGGAGGAAAGTACGAGTTTACTCGCATGCCATTTGGGTTGAAAAACGCCCCGGCAACTTTTCAAAGGGTAATGGACTGTATACTAAGGGATTTAATTGGAGTATGTTGTTTCGTCTATATGGACGATATAATCATATTTTCCAGTTCACTTCAGGAACACAAGAAAAATTTAGCACAAGTTCTAAAAAGACTTAAAGAAGCTAGACTAAAAATTCAGCTAGACAAGTGCGAATTTTTTAAAAAAGAAACGCAGTTTCTAGGTCATACTGTCTCTGAAGATGGAGTAAGACCAAACAGTGACAAAATAGAAATCATAAAAAAATGGCCAATCCCTAAAACAGAAAAAGAAGTTCGTCAATTCTTAGGAACGCTAGGCTATTATAGGAGATTTATAAAAGACTTCGCTAAAATAGTGAAACCGTTGACAGCACTTCTTAGAAAAGACGCGGAGTTTGAGATAACACCCGAAATAAACGCATGCTTCGAAGTGTAAACAAATTCTAACGCTAGATCCTGTGTTAATTTACCCCGATTTCAGCAAGGAATTTATTCTTACTACCGATGCAAGCGATTATGCAATAGGGGCAGTACTATCGCAAGGGCCCGCAGGCAATGACAGACCCATAGCATACGCATCGCGAACTTTAAGTAAAACAGAGGAACGATACTCAACAACGGAAAAGGAATTTTTGGCAATCGTTTGGGCGGTCAAACATTTCAGACCGTATCTATACGGACGGAAATTCAAAATGTTTACAGATCACCAACCACTTACCTTCTCTATGACTAATGCAAATCACCGAATCATAAGAGGTAAACTGGCTTTAGAAGAATTTGACTACGAATTAATCTATAAACCAGGGAAACAAAACGTCGTCGCAGACGCGTTGTCTCGGATAAACCTAAAAAAACATAATCAATTAAACGCACATTCACAATCATCGATGTCTTTAAACGTGGAACCCTCCGAACGAGAAGAGGAACTTTCAGATGATGAAAGTGACGACATGACAGTACACTCAGCGGATACAAGCGATGATTACTTTATTCCGTGCACTGAGAGACCAATCAACACATTCAGGACCCAAATTATTTTTAAAATCGGAAAAATAGAGATTACGGCATATGAACAGATCTTTCCCAAATTTCACAGGCACATAATAGTCAAACAAAGTTATACGGAAGAAGAAATAGTAGAAATATTAAAGCGGACTCTTAACCCCAGAGGTTCAAGTTGCCTCAAAATTCCAATCTCTTTAGTTCAATTAGTTCAAGAAACTTACCGAAAACATTTTTCAACTAATAGCCCCTACAAAGTTTTTATTTCAGAAACCCTTCTAGAGGACATACGCCTAGATGAACAACAGGATGAAATTGTGAGGGAAACTCATAATCGTGGCCACAGAGGAATCAAAGAAAATAAGAACCAGATAATGCAAAAATATTTCTTCCCACAACTTGATCGAAAGATTAAAATTTTGATAGATTCTTGTGATATCTGCAAAAAAGCCAAATATGACAGGAAGCCACCGAATTTGATAAGAAAAAGCATTTTCGGCAATAACCCTTTCGATCGAGTCCACATTGACATATTCTTTTTAAAAGGTCAAAAGTGGCTCACCATAGTCGATTCGTTTTCCAAATTTGCAAATGCCATACCTTTGGAAACTAGAACAATAGTGGACGTAAAAAATGCTATTACAGAACACATTAGACAATTTGGCAGACCGAAGACTATTGTGAGTGACCAGGAACCTTCTTTCAGGTCTATTGATTTCATCGGATTCCTTAACGACCTAGGAGTCGAGTTACATTTCGCGAGTAGTTCAAATTCAAACGGTATTGTAGAACGGTTTCATTCTACCCTAATCGAAATTTATCGAACAAACAAAATTAAATTCAACGATTTGTCTACAAGAGATCAAATTAATATCGCCGTCGATATTTATAACAACAGTTTTCATACCGCTATAAAAAATTTACCGCGTAATTTGGTATTCAATCATTCGGGCTCGACAAACATGGAAGAAATTTCGGAAAAATTTAAAAGCTTGCAATCAGCGGCTAAAATCGAACTGGATAAAAGGAAAGCTAAATATGAACAACAAAATAAAGATAACGAACAACCTGAACAATACAACCCAGGCGATGCTAAATACATTAAAATTTCCCAACGAATAACTAAAGACGTAAACCCTTACAAAATAACTACCATAAAAGAGAATAACGATCTTACATTTAAAGACATCAATGACGTAAAAATACACAAAAACAGAATAAAAAAATAATCGTTTGAATCAATAACTTAACTCTCGTTACAGATTAACTTACATCATCCTAATACACGGCACAAAATTTAAAGAAATATCATATAATAATGGCATAATTGCCATAAAACTAAAACAAGTTAGGATAAGAATAGGGTTTGAGAGAGTTATACACAAAATCAATATTAAATCCATTGCAAACAACATTGACTACATAGAAAAAACGACAGAAAACCTGAAAATAATAGATCATCTCAGAAGGACCCTTGATTACAAAATCCAATACGCAAGAGGAAAATTGTTGAGTTTATATCCCCGCAGAAATAGAAGAGCATTAGTTAACGCTTTAGGATCAGTAATTAAACTTATTGCAGGCAATCCAGATAACGATGATATGGAAATTATAAATCATAATTTAGAAACGTTAGAAAAGCAGGGAAACTTACTCTCTCAATCTTTATCAAGGCAAATAATTATAAACGAAAGAATTCAGAATAAACTGAATAATATTACAGATATTCTCTAGAAAATAAACAAACAAATTGTAGACCAAAATAATAACTCACTTACGACCAATACGGACTTGGAATACATTAATCTTATTATGAACCTTGACATGCTAATTCAAATTCTCACTAACGTAGAAGAACAAATCGAATTTGCAAAGCTAAACATTTTGAATAGAAACTTATTTTCATTAGATGATAAATTGTACATTTATAACAGACTTAAAGCACAAAAATTGAATCTGGATTACTTAGATCAAATATTCCAATACAGCTCAGGAAGCGTAATTGTAAAAGGCGACGAAATCCTAATTTTGGCGAAAATACCCATCCTAGAAGACAACGAGTTCGACCTGATCAACATCCAGACGCTCAACTTAAACAACACACGAATCAGTACAGACATCAAGCTGGTGGCAAAGCACAGAGACATTATCTATAAACAAGAGCACATTTGTGACATCTGCGAAGCAACAACTCTTATCGAAGACGACTGTATCAACAACCTTTTGAATCATTTGACACCAAAATGCGTCCTAAAACCCGTCAGGCAACATATCAGAATACAAGAAATCAAAAAAGGAATCATACTATTGGATACGAATCAACAAGTATTGATTTCCGACTCATGTAATAACTCGAGATTAGTCAACACCCCGACTATTGTCGAAACAGACAATTGTACGATTAAGGTGATGAATCTCACATTTAATGGTCAAAAGCATCTAACAGACCACGAAGAATACCTCATACCAATCTATGGAAGGAAATTCATTCAACTCAACTACTCGGAAGAGCGGAATGAGATCACCCACATCAAACTGGAACACTTAAACAGTCTTCAAGAGATAAAGTTGGACCTGCATCGCTCGAAGAGGACAACAACCATCGGAGGAGGAATTCTCCTCACACTAACCTTTTTCTGCTCTTTTGCAATTTATATCATCAACAGAAGAACCAAATCTAAAGAAGATACCATCCTGAAAATCCATAAGCATGCTGAAACCACCACGGAACCTTAAGGAACCATTGGAAAAGGAGAACCCGCAACCTTACCGAGGCTCGTCCTTTTCGAAAAATCGTCCGAGGACGGACGACAATCTAAGGGGGGAGACGTTACACCACGACCGACCGGCCTAGGCGCACCCGGAGCCGAGACGTCAGCAAAAACCCAGCTGAGGCCCGTAGCAACAAGCGGAGGAACCAAACCAGCAACGAAACCATAAATTGACAATCGATGACGACTGCAGGATTCGATCGAACCACGCGGACAAAGGCTGCATCAGAATTGAACCACCGGAGGAACGACGAGTCAGCGGATTTAGTTTATTTATGCTTTCTAGATTTAATTTTCAATTCAGTCTTGTGTGTAATTCAGTAGTGATCGGACATTAAAGTGTTAATCGTAGTAATAAAGTTTTTTTTAGTTCCCGCGATAAATCACGGCATAATTTGCATATGAGCAACGCAAACTGAAAAAATTTGTAATGCTCACAGAAGACTTCATTCAACCGGAAACGTGTGCGCAAAAGCGAACCGTATAGAGTAAGTCGGAATCGCGGTACAACAATCGTTCTATCCGCCCGACTGAAGAGGCAAACCATCGGAAACGGCTCATAGCGATCGGAAACGATCATTGCAGGCCTTTATTGTCCAATTAAGTTTTTTTTTTTTCAATTGAAAATAATTTACAACACGTTTCTGCTCTGAAATCGGCGTTATAGCTTTTTTAGTCCATCGGCGGCGGTATAGCTTCTGTAAAAATTACGAACAGAAGCAGCCGGCGTGACAGCCGAACCGTACTGGAGATGAGTTCTTCAAACCAAGGATGAAAGTGATACACGCAGGGCAGATAAATCAATAATTATCTCTAATTTTCAGGTTCGATCCTGCCTCGGCGCGTACGGAATGGCCTCTCGGACTCTCGATTTTCGATGTTAATTGGACTTTTTCTAGAGACAGGAAAGGGAAGCTCTCGAACGATGACCGGCAGATTGAAAAACATCTAGACGAAGAAAATAATGAAATACTAAATGATTTATTTGATTACGTCTGAGCCGTCTGTGTACATAAGGGTGTGATCATATTCTTCAAGGTTCACCATCGCTAACGAGTGCGATGCACAGCAGGAAATTATACGTTCGCTATGATCGGCATCCCGGAGGACGAGGAACGGACGCTAATGAGGTTGTTTGGATAAGGCATCATTTCCTATAATAAAGAATTAGGATTGAATCACTTTCTCCTACACCTTGAAAGAGGAACGCAGAACGAGAGTTATTTCCATAATCAGTTTTACTGAAGAATAGCTGATGATAATGAACAATCAAATATTTGTAATTCTTGTGAATCATACTGAAACGATGACATATTTACGTGAGTTTAACAATATTGTACTTGTACTTGTAGCACAGGCAAACATGTCTGTTCTAGCCACAAATAAATTAAAGTACCCCTTAGCTCAGTACCATAGTAGTTTACGAAAAGTTTAAGGTCATTATTGAGTCTTGTAATCAATAACAATGCAATATTTCTTTCACGAATGCAATTCAACTTTACATGATAGATTGTACAAACAATTTTTTTTATTTTGGGAATTTACTAAGTAATATTTACCTATGAAGTGAAGTTTGAAAAGATTTATTATGATCACATCCTGATGTAAGATTCATATAGGTAAGGTTACAACGTTCGTTTGGGCAGCGAAATGAGGGCAGGGAAAAATTTAAGTGGGATGAATCCACTCAAAGACTACCCGGGATGCTGAATTTTTCATTACTTCAATAAAGCATCTTGGCGCAT
This sequence comes from Wyeomyia smithii, assembly GCF_029784165.1. NCBI lineage: Eukaryota > Metazoa > Arthropoda > Insecta > Diptera > Culicidae > Wyeomyia > Wyeomyia smithii. Next base: position 115,235,142 of record NC_073695.1, on the reverse strand, counting down.
CTTGAGGAGCGCGAATGATTTTGTACAAATTTTTAAAAATTGCCCAAGCCTTTGATTTAAGTAGATTTTAGATCATTTTGTCGATTCCACAAGCTTTCATTTTTTTAATCCTATTTCAAGGCATGACGCTCGTAAATACCGGGAATGATTCTTAATTTTTAGGTTTGGTTCCTTTTTCAAATATGAAAATGTTGCTCTAGATCCATTCAAAACTATCGGAATATCGGATCTCTTGACAAAAATCGAAGCTTAAGGAATGCTTTGAAACTTAACCTTCAAGAAAAAAAATTGTCTTGATAAAGTTTCAATATATGAAATTAGTTGTGAAAAATAAACACGAAATTTCGTCGCTCGTTTATAAGTTAAAGAAGTATAGAAAGTTTTAATAAGAATAATACTCCAGCGGTCAGTGCAGGAAACTTTTTTCAACGAATGTAGTTTTCGACAGGGATACAGTATAACGGATTATTAGAAAATTTATCTTGCGACAGATTCTCATTAATATTATCGTTTGTTAAAAAGATGCGAGCTAATGTTGGATAACTAATTATTTTTAAACTAAATTTTGTAAAAGTTTATGCAACAGTCTATCACAGCGGTTCTCAACCTACGTACGCGAGAGCCTTCAAGGGGTACGCGAAAGAAAAATCAGTAATGGCGGACAAAGCAACTTTTCTTGATAGTACTTTATTTGTTGTTCGAACATGCTCTAAAAACATGACTGTAGCAATCAAACAAACCATACTTCAATTTTTAACCTGAACAAGACTACCACAACATGTTCTACCAATACTCTGTCCCACTCTGCGAGAACATGCCAAGCCAGGGGGTACAATTGATTTGGAAAATATCGCCAAGAGGTACGCGGACAAAAAAGGGTTGAGAACCGCTGGTCTATCACAATCTGGTAGTCATTTCGTAAATCGTCGTTTAATTGTCTGTGACATCTCCAAGGTTTCGAGTATACAGTTGCAAACTTTCAATTAAAATGTGACACGATTACTTGATTCTGAGAGTTTTTGCGTCTAGCGGAATGAAATGACATTTAGGAATTCCTTAATTCCTAAATTGAAATGACATTGATGGCGTATGTTGGTAAAAAATAGCAAAGTGACATTTTGAAACCAGGAACTGCAAAGATGTATGCTTGAATGCAGCCAACGATTTAGCATCGAAAAAGTTTTAATAAATAACTTTCGATAATTAAAACAGTCGTGATTGTATATCTCAAATTACCGACGTTGTTTGCCTTAAAATGTCTCCCATCCTCAAAACACCCCTGATAATACTTTTGTGTAATGCAATTGACACTAACCCTGTTTTTTTTCACATTTTAATGATTTTAATGCATCAATAGAAATCTATCTTAATCGAAAAGTCTATATATTCAACTTTGATGAAACTATCCAATCAAACAAATATCGAGCTCGAAAGAATACCGTCGAAGCTTCTTTACGTAAAGTCATTCGAAGCATCAACGGAATCAAAGCTAAAACGGGACGTTCACAACAGTTTGTAAATTGATAAGCGATCGACTCAGTAGTAGTATTCTACACAACAACACAACATGTTCGAGTCTCCTGCCCCTGAGATGATTCTGTGGACCTGCTTTACGTAACCTAGTTTCTTAAATATAATTTAAAAAAATCAATTTTAATAACATTTGAAACCTAGTTTCAGGAAATTATCGTGTATAATTCTGCTAATAACACAGCTGGATGTGAGTTCGGCATGGATTTACCCCTGCAAACGAGTAGGGTGGGGTGTATACACGCTGCATAAACATTGTACTTTGGAGCACGTCGTTATAAAACATGAAACTCCACGATATCGGATCTTCTTTCCGCCGGTCGATTTAGAAATAATTTCCGGATTCATTCCAAACTTCGACAAAAGTGTTGCTGAACGTATTAATGCCAAAACGAAAAGGCTCACAATTAACTTTTGTGGAGTGGAAAAAGTCTTTTTACGAAATACATTGGAACATATAGTACTGAATTACAACACGATAAGTGAAATTCAGTTCGATTCGGCGCAGGAGTTGATGGTTTGGTCGCTGCACTTGAGTTACAACCATATGCGTGATATTCGATTCGTGAAGGATATAAAAACGTTGGTGATAATCATAGCTAGTAAAAATTTAATAAGTTCTGTCAGTTGGGATAGTTTCGAAAAATTGCATCGTTTGCAAACGTTGGATTTGACAAGCAACCTTATTCATCAGATAAGTGGAAGTGGCAATTTACCTGCACTGAAGCGATTAGTTTTAGCAGAAAACCTAATCAATGATTTTGATCTTAACGGTGTAATCATGGAAAATTTGAGAGATTTGAATATTTCTCACAACCAACTCACGAGCTTAAATCTGTTTGATTTTGAGCATGCGTTCCCGCTTCTAGCAACACTAGATGTTCGTCCAAACCAATGGAACTGTGAGCGACTAAAGCTATTAGAAAGTCAAATAAGACTAAAAGGAGTATCGAAACCAGGACCATACAGCACAGAAACGCGTGGTTGTCACGAAGATCACCTAGAAAGTCTTTCACTTGGAACACCGGAAGCTGTGAATAAATTACAGGAAAATTTCTACAAAATGGAAGACTTTTATTACGAGCAACTGAACAAATATGACACCAACAGACGGATAGCAATGTCTCAAGCAATAAGCTTCTTTGTAGATGAAAACCTGGATAAGATAAACGATACGCTGGTCAAATTGAAGGATAAGGTTACTCGTTTGTTCCAACAATACAATTTTCGAAGCACACACATCATGAACTGACATCGTTACATATAACAACCAAGGACGTATTGATAAATTGAAAAAAATTATAAATAAAAAAGCTGCTGAAAAAAGATGCGTTTAAGAGTGCATATTTTCAAGATTTTTTCATGTGTTCGTGATCTGAAATTTCATGTAAACTTGATTATGTAAATTATTATACAAATTTGAAAACAGAGTTTAAAATATAGCAAAATACGATCTTCACTGGTAGTACACATTACTACTAATAAGATAACACACTTGACCAGATCAAAATGGAAACAAGCAATTATATTATTATTTAATACAAATATTACCCACTGTAAATAATGCCGGGGCAGACAACATTTTCAAAAATTATTGTTGCAAACAATTTTAAAGCAGCAAATTCGTTGAGCTTAGAGTAAAACGATCAGTATTTGTCGTAAGTAAAAAGGGTAGCAAAAAGACGAAACAAATTTATTACTCAACATACACATCAGTGATCCGGAAACTTTATAAATTTAATAAGTTTGAAACATTTGTATAAAATTGTATGAATTTTTAAACATCTTCAACGCCTTAAAACTAAAAAACTCATATAAATTTAATATTGAGCATCTTAATAGAATAGAATTAAAAATTGAAAATAGGTTATGTTTCCATTAATTTCCACTACCAAACCTATTCTCATTATTCATTTGAAAAACTTATGCCGGTGTACTCTTTTACTCGTTATATGAAATCCTTTTTACGGTAAGCTAGTCACAGCATTATCAAGACTATTTTGAAGGGTAAACCGCTTAATTTTGTTTCTTCTCGAAACTGTTTTTATTTTAGTATAAAATAACATCAATATTGTTGGCTTAAGAATAACAATCATTGATTTACTTAACGTACATATCTTGTCCGTGGGAGCTAGTATGCTGTGCTATGATTCTCGAGATAAGTAAGAAGCAAATATGATTTGAACGTGCGTAATTATATTCAGGTCTGGCAAAATACTACTTGCAGGCAAATTTCGTTAACTTCTATATTATGAGCCATTTTTACCTAAATTCAATTGAATCAAAACATCAGAATCTAACATAATTCAAAACTGTGTAAATGATGCGATCATCAGGGGCAGCACTGACGACGATCCGATATGCTTGCATCACACACGCATTCATCATATCGTTATAGCCTTGGTCTTGATCGTCTCTGATGGGGCAAATTGGAACTACATACACTGTTAGACGTCACACCATAGGCGAACCAATATCAACATCATCACCATCATCCGCTCGGTTCACAAACAGCAAAAATGGGACCGAAACCACACTTCACAGGAAGGAAACAACAGCCGGACGGACGTACGAAATAGTCGTAAATGAATGAATGGCTGAATAAATGGAAGAAAAAAAAAACGCGCATGAATGAAAAAAGAGGAAGTTGCCCCTCGCGCCACTAGTGCCGCACACACAGATGCAACACACGTCCGCATATGTATATTTCACTCTTTATTACACAAGCCGAAAGCCGCTTGCCTGAGACTTGGGATCGGAAGAAGTGTTTCAACGGGGAACGCCGTAGATTCGTGTCCGTTTCGAACAACAGTTTCTTCCTACGCCGCGAAAATGTATCAACGTTGTGTGTTGTTAGACGCGGCAAATTGATTCTACGCGCCCTGGCTTCTACGATTGCCAACCATAACAGAAGACAGAGCTGTATTTTCCTCTTGAGCAGGCATTTCTTTTCATTCATGAAATTTTATTGACTTATTCAACATATTCGCCTGCTTCGTATGGCTAGAAACCAAAGGAAGTGACAGCGGAAGAAGATGGCTTTGCGGGGAGGGACGGGACTGTAGCTGTAATTCCGGATCTGAGAACTTAGGTTTATAGGAAATAGGGTTTTACGGTAAAAAGTTACTGCGTTATTATCCAGATTCTGAATAGTAAACAACGAAGGGATGAATGGTGGCTTGACTATTATTCCAATAACTACTTTGAGCGGTATCTTGAAGAACAAATGAATAGTTTTCTGAGAAATCACACACTATAACAACTTCACCATCTTTCAAATTATTTTTTGCTTCTCTCATGTAGGTCGACTGTTCAGTCGAATGGAGCAATATTTTCAAAAAATCTAAAATAATAGCTGGCACACAAAAGTATCACTCGTTTGTTCCGATTTCAGAAAATAAGATACAAACGAAGCTGTTTTCAAAAAATGACGAATCATTTACTTATGATGTATATAAAATATAAGGTTCTGTAAAGTATCTGTCATAAAAAAATATGTTCCTTAGATAATAAAACTCGAAAATAAATATTTGATTCTTATATATATTTATATCACTTAGAACATTTAACTCTTTTCTTGAGAACCGTTCGCCCAATCGTTTTGTTGCCAAAGAATGAATTGTATATTTTTGATCAAGCATTCCAATGAACGTATGGTTTTTGCTGGAGAACCATGGACAAATTAAGAAAAACGTGTATTTTCCTAAATTTTAATAATTGTTTGAGCTTAAATTAGAAATAACTCGAAAACCAATGCCTTTAGAATGTTAACTACCAAGAGCTTTTTGATTTCAAATGACTCTCTGCATCTTTTAAAATCATCAGAATACAAATATTTTGAAAAATGTATGAATTAGAATTTTCATAAAAAAATTAATCTAACATAAAAAAAATATTTCTCATTTCTCCATCCTGGACTTTTTTTTAAAACTTGCGTATTAACGTCAAGTTTCTCAAAAAAAATAAAAAAAAATCCACTCTTTTTTTTTAAATTGAAATTTAATGTTTATTTTAAATTTTTTTGGTCAAACAAAATTTTTTTTGTACAGTGTATATTTTTTTATGATGCATTTTTAATTCCCTGCAACTCATTCTCAGACAGTTTTTCTATACAACCACCGGTTTCTGGGCTACAATGCTTCGAATAAAACCTATGCCAAAAGGCATACGCCCTTTTAGAATGTAACTCATGGGTGTAAAAAATCACTCCATCTGTGGAAAATGCTCAGTTTGCTGAGCCAAATACGTGTGCAAAGTTTCATTCAAATCAAGAATGGTCGATTAAATTTTCGCGTACTTTCAGTCGATTTGAAATGATTTTGCTCTTCTTCCTCTTCCTCTCTCTTTATTTCTTTTTTTATCGCTTTTTATTTCTCAATATAAATTAACAATCATCGACAACTTTGCATAATTTTTATACTCTTCGTAGTGCGTCTTAACTGGTGAAAATAAATGAACCCTTTGTTTTTAATAGCTTTTTTTTAAATTGAAATAGATTTTAGAGGAAACTGCAATGCTTACTTAGCTCCTGTTCTCGTTTCGAGCTCCTGTTCTCGCTTCCGTTCTCACTTCTCCTAAAATATATATTAAACTGTACGTGGAACCCAGATTTGCGAAGAATGAAAATCATTCACATGTTTTGGGAATCAGGCATTATAGCAAAATCTGACCCCAGAGCGTGAAGATGTCCAAATATGTATGGTATGATACACTATGCTTATGTAAGATATAAATATTACTTTCTATTAAGACTCAGTGAAACACAGTATCCATGATATCCCACTTCTTTTTATCGCAGCAAGTTTCATAAAGACTTTGTTTCAGAATTCACCATACCGGCCCTTGACCGTCAAAGAGATTAGAGTTCTCGACTATACTCTGGAAAGCCAAAATCCTTAAATGTCGCGGAAAACCTTCATTTTCAGAAATTTTGAAATAAAATTAAATTGTCAACTTTCATCAGAAGTTATATGAATTTCAATAAAATATGCTCCAAGCAACGTTTATATAATAACAAGGCATTTAATGCATTCCTATATAATTCTGAACTATTGAGAGCATTGAGGTTTGTAGAAGTTTGCTGCAATCCGTAAAAAATATTTGATGCTAATTTATAATTCTAGGTCCTGCGTTTTTAGAAAACGAAACCATTGTGGTAATCAAACCTGGATTATGAGGAATTTAAAAATTAAAACTGCATTGAATTAACAGGCATATTTGCTGTTCTAGTATGAAATCTGCATCATTGTTATTTATTACTGTTTCCGCACGTTCGATAATTTAAAAAAAAAAAACAAATTGCCTCCAGCCAGCATTTAAAAAATTGGCTTGTGACCGAAAAATAGGACTCATTTACTCCAGTGATAATATTAACAATATTTGTGATAACCACGCCAAGGTTGGATTGATCAACATATTCAATTCACCCTCTGTGAAATTATCTTTTCAATTCATTTCATTCATCTTAAAAGATCGGAGATCGGACTTCTTACGATGATATACGATTTGTGGTTTACTGGCCTAATAATTATACACTAAAGTCGCTTTTTACGCGGAGGATACGTGCCGCGTAAAAAAACCGCGTAAATCCCGGAATCCGCGTAAAAAACGCGTAAATTCCGGAATCCGCGTAAAAAAACGCGTAAACTCCGGAATCCGCAAAAAAAATGCGGCGTAAAAAAAAAACGCTTAAAAAACCGCTTAAAAAGCGACCTTAGCGTATATTAATAGTTAGTATAACAAAGGTTTCTGCACCGCTTGGTGGATTAACTCAGGTTTTTAAACTGAGATCGTGAGCTCGAACTTCAAATTTATTATAAACACAAAATGCATAACGTAGATTTTATTTATGTTCATCGTTGGTTCATGCATCGTACTTATTTTAATGCCGCTCATGAGCGGAAAACTCTATTGCTGCCCTACGAAACGACGCATCGGCTAATCCCGGAACCAAAAGAAAAAAAAAACATCTGCATGGTGCGAACAGGGGCAAAAGCCAAACTCTGGAAGCACTTACGATCTTGTTTAAAAAAAATGAGAAGGAAAAAACACTTCATATAGAAAAGTGAAACCCTTGCGAGAAGAAGCAAAATAGAGAAGGTAAAAAAAATATCCGGAAGTATTTATTCCCGATTCAGAGCAAGGGAGAGAGAGGAACGGAAAACGGAAGACAAGCCGGGCATATTTTACAACAGAGTCCGGAAGTAGAAAATTTATGGGAAATTTCTCAATTCCCTCACCCGTTTGCCTTCGGAAGTAAATCGGAATTAAGGGGGAATGCAGCACCTGTCCATACCGCTTGATTCCCATCGTTGTCTGGCTACGATCGGTTGAGTCAGCAAGATTTGTGGATAGTTATTTGCCCACCTCGAATTGGCTTCGACATATACTCACGTTCTTGCTGTTCTAATCGTGTTAAAGACGAAGAAAAAACACCAACGGAAATCCGGAAGGAAGTAGAAATTAATGCATGCCTGCTGCTGAAGCAATTTTATGAATGAAACTCCAATTTACGACGGAAACCGAACGAATGGATGAATGAATGACTGACTGCGAATATGGAAGAATGAATAGCTTGTGAGCGTGTTTATGAGCGTGGCGAAAACGATCGGTTTCTAGCTGTGGAATAGGGTGTCCAACAGATGCTAATGCAGGATCTCAAAAATTGTAATTTTGATAGTTATGAGTCGCTTATTACATTTAGTGCAGTTTCTAGTTTTTTTTTACGATTTCACATAATTTCAGTTGCTGGTCACCCAACTTTTTTCCGCTCGAAGAACAGTGAAGACGTTGGCCGTCATCGTCGTCACATGGACGTAATTATGACAACAAGCTGCCGTCGAAGGGGCTACGAAGCGCACCTTTTTTCCGTTCGACAATGTGACCGGAACGAAATGCGACGCAATATCTGTAAGCTTGGTTTCTGAAAAAGACGAATTTAGACGAATGCGGTCACGATTTGAAATATAACTGGTAAAAAATCAAGCCGGTCTTGAGTCGGATGAATCAGGTTTCGATTAGAACTATCTGGAATACGTTTCGTTCAATAAAAAATTTGATTCGTGACAAGAATTTTGAAAATACATTATAGATTCGTTTAGGGACATTATTTATCTTTCATTGCGATCGATTGTGAAACTGAAACTTTTTTCATAGTCTGCCCGGCTATACATAATGCGTCAGATTGCAATATTTCATATGTGGGCTGGACACGTGGGAACTAACTTTTATTATTGACGTTAATTGCAGTGCTACGTCAAAAAAAAAGTAAATAGATGTCATTTTATATTAAATTAGATCATAACCTAGGGTCATTTTTTATTAGAGGATTAGAATAAGAAGAAAAATGTCCATTGTCAATCGATGCAAACTATTGTAATTGAATAATATCATAATTGCTTTCGTGAAAAAGTTATCCAAAAATGGCATTTGTTAGTAAAATGTAATAGAATAGCATTTGACTGAAATTTTCGGCCGTGTTGTAGAAAAGCGGTTGTCAACTTTTGTCAACATTTTGTTTTAATATGTTTTTGTTAATGGTTGAAATAGAAATGTTCAAAAACATATTTTCTGTTGTTTTAATAAAAAAATATAATTGATTTGAAAAATATCGCCAAAGGATACGCGGATAAAACGAATTGAGAATCGCTATTGTAGATAGTGATAGTACGGTTTTAATGAAAAATATTGTGAAAATTTGTCAATAACAGTGTCTTTTAAAAAAAAAAACTTTTATAAATTCGAAGCATTCCATACTTCTTATGAGTTTTGTCTACCGTTAATATTGAATTTAAAAAAAGTTTCAATTTAATTGAAATAATGTGTACAATAATGTCAAAGAACGACACTAATTTATCTCAAAAATTTTATGACTAGTTTGAACAAAAATAGAGTCAAATGAAAAAGTTGTCTTTTAAACTCTTAATTAATGAATTTAAAATATTTGAACTCCGAAAATTCATTGATGTCGTATTATTTTGTACAATTTCAAAAATGTAAGATTTAGAGGAATTGAAAAAAATGTTGAATTTTGGTAAATTTTGTTGAAAGTTTGCGAATTGCAGTTTTGATTAATTACAAATTTTTGCGGAGTTCCGATCCGAATCTGCGATGTAAAGCACTACATTGTGTTCTGATATGTTTTACCACAAAAAAAAAATCAATGAGTTGCACCAGGAAATACCAGAAAACAGCGTAGGAAAATCATCTCTCTAAATTGATTGATTTACTGTTTATTGTTTATTATTTAAAAAACATAACCTAAGCCCGTCGCAGAAATATACTACTTTTACAATTTTTTACGCAAATAATGATATTATGACGTTGTGTTATGATTCACATTCACACTCATATTTGGCTATTTATAAGAAAATTTTCGTTACCCTAGGCTTCAAACAAATTAGGTTAGTTTTTTTTTCTCATCAGCTAGCATTTTGATACGTATTAAAAAATGTCTGTCTAATATCTTTTATAAGCAAACCATTTAACCTAAACTCGTGGCAGAATTATACATATTACTTTTACAAATTTTCACGCAAATAATTAAATTCAATTAAACGGCAATAATTAGTTTGTTATGACGGTTCGGTTTAAGTTGTCTAAATTTATTTTTTTTAATCTAGAGCTAAATCTTAGCAGACAGCCGTCAGCAAACTTTTGTAATTAGTAGGGACGTCAACATCACTACTTGAATGACTTAGTAATGGACATGCCGTGAATCTGAGAGTTTAACTAGTATTCTGCAAGTTTCGCGTTTGAAGAGCTGTACCCAAGATGTAATTATTATTTATATGTCACAACACTGCAAATCAGAACAAGAGAATTTGTAATAAGAATTAACGTAATCGTACATCCTAAAATTATTACCATCATTACGTTATATTTTAACCAAGACCAATCACTATATTGTATTTAATTAACAATCAACACTGACATCGATACGCAACCGGTATACCCAATTTTGCAACACATCTACAAAAGTCACCATGCTGCCATAACTAGGGACTGAGAAGCACTATGGAGATAGACCCACCCGTTCCTGGAAACCGCTGCCACAGCCGCCACATATTTGGGGACAGTACGCCAACGCAACGCAACGCACAAGGCTTGAACGACGACCACGTGTTTTATCACCAGGTTCGGTATGTCTGGCGTTTTTAGATCAGGGTGGCCAGCAGATTTCCAATTTCAAATTCCCGGTTTTTTCCCGGTTGGAAATTGATATTTTTCCCGGTTTTGAAAAGCATAAATATACAAGCTCAACCACGTATATTCATTGAAAAAATAAATTTGTGGAAGAATTTTGTTTTTAATATCATTATTTCATTTCAAAACTTGAAAAGGGCTAACTACTTCAACCCTCATCTATTTGCTGTTGATTTTTCGAATTTTCATGGCTGAGGAATGCAACTCGGCCCATTGAGTAAATCCTGAACGAGGTCTAGTACGAAGGGCACACTTGGGGCTTTTCAAAACGTGTAGCGTGCAGAAAATATCATTCTCAAAATTTTCATTATTTCACCCAGCCTCAAGATATAATTTAAATTCAATGTGAGCTTCATGCTTCAGAATATTTTCACAAGAGTTTTAATTTTATTTCGAACCGTTCAATTTTCTGTCATTTGAGACTTACATAAATTAATTACTGGTTTAATTAAACTGTTCAACGAAAGCGATATTTGTAACTTTCTGCACTCTCTGGTTGAGTTTTTTTTTGACGTTTTGTAGAGCTGGTTTTTGCTTTTTCAAAACTTTAATACATACATTTTCACAAATCTGGAATTTAAATTCAAAATTGTTCTGGCTGCTGCTGAGCTTCGGAAACGACAAATCTTTGCAATAATTTTCTATTATTTCAAGCCTTGAGAAACTTCATCAATTGTTTCAAACTTTATTACGGATTTTGGCCTTATTCAAAGTGCTTATTTAAAAATAAAATTTAATAATTCATTTTCCACTAATTCTAAATTGAATTTTAAATATAATTGTGGATTTTATTGAATTCAATTTGGAATCTATTCTAGGGTTTGTTTTTCTAATTTCTGGTCAGACTAAAATTCAGCAACTTTTCAACTAAATACCCCTTTTTGACATCATTATCTCATTTAAAATTTAATTTTAAATTTAATTGACTTAAAAAAAATTACTTATAATATTTTTTTCTTGTTTCTTAATAACTTTTTCAAAGTCATTTTTAGTGAATGAGAGTAAACATTCTAGTTATTTTCCACAGTTTTCAAAATAACTTGAGCATATTTTTTGACCCTGAACCGAGAAAGTTTTTCGCCTTGCCTGAATCTGCAATAATAGCCGTTTTTTGGAAATTTTAAATTTGTTTGAGAACCAATTTTTTCATTTTGTTAACCTTATTATTACCCATTTTCTGGTGTTCACCGACTTTGCTAGATTCAGTTTTAAAATTGATTTATATCTGTGTTGTTTGATTGATTCTGGCTTCAATACAATTTTATTGCTGCTTAGAAACAATATTTGCCTTTTTGAGCTAAATAAGAAGCTTGTTTTGTGTTTCCTGAATTCGCCTTCTAAATTTCAGAATTTTCAACAAAAATTTTTATCAAAAATTGAATTTTTTTACTTTTATAACATTAATTTTTTTATGTTTTTGGTGCATTTCTGACATAAAATAAAATCTGATTGCTGACTTTTATAGAAGAACTTTAGAAACATTTGAACATATTTTTTATCTTTTTCTAGTGTCTGTAAAAGTTTCATGGCAATTGAGAGCTGAACAATTGTTTTTATTTCTGTCGTTTAAAATATTTTTTTCCGTTTTCTTAAGGATCCCTTGAGGCTTAGTTATTGCCTCGATACTATAGAAAGGACTAATTTGATAACATTGTTATCCTTACGTAGTATTGTTCCAGGTTTATTTTGGACGAATAATTTTCGCTATGGCCTTTATGGTTTTGAGCTTTTTATTTAAAAAATATGTCTTCCTGATTTTGGAGGAGTATGCAAGCAATTTAAAAAAAATGAAGACGGTCTTTGCATTTTTAAGCCTCTTGAATACTATTTTATAAATTTTGAATTAATTTCGTTGCTTCTGTTCTTTAAAAACGCAAATTCTCTAATATCAATTTCTGAAATTTCGGGCCTCAAGACATTTTTTCAAGTGGATTTAAGCTTAACCCATTCCCAGTGGAGAAAAATCAGTTTTTACATAAAAAACAACGAACTTCAAACTCTTATTACTAATCAACAATATGCATAATTAACACTAAATGTATTGCATATTAAACATCAATATATTCTTTAACGATGCTGAATAGCTTCGTCGTGCAAATTTTTGCTTATTTTCCGTTGGTCTATTCCCGCCACTATTGTGACAATCGCCAACACCCGGGAATGCGACTTGAACTAGGATCCTAACTAACGACCCGTTGGTTAACGGACCGGCGCCAACGGCTTCACTTTCCCATGCGGTGTAAGAACCCAGAGATTTTTGGCCTCAGAAAATCTCCGGAGAATTGAATCTAGATCAGTTTTGGTTGATCGTGAGTGGATCACGTCATCACACAACCATCGACACTTATGGTGTTGGGATTCGAACCCAGATCCAGCGTGGTTGGCGGAGGAGTTAATTGTTTTAGGCTATAGATATTTTTTACCATAGTTTAGTTTTTGCCTGAAGCCTGATTGGAATCATTCTTGATTTCTCTGGCCTTCAAAATATTTTTTAGTAATTTGAAGTATCAACCTTCCCTGGGCTTTGTAAGTTTTTGTTGGCGATTTATAACCTAAAATTCAAATCTTGTTTCATCAAATAAGTTATTATCATTATTATCAATTTTCACAAAAATTATGAATAATTTGGTACATAACTTTGAAACATACTCAGACATAAATTACATCAGACGCTGATCCTGTAAAGTGGTGATTGTTTTGATGTTCGATCGGCACTTACTATTGAAGTCCTAATCAGTGTGAATGAGAAGGAAGACAACTTAGAAAAAAAAAAAACAAAGAATGGCAGTCAACTGTTAGTGTACAGAACAATTGCGGGGCTAGCGCTAGGATCCTATTGACTATAACGGTCGTCTTTTTTAGCCGAGAATATAACATATGACGACTGGCTTGTTACCCCAGCATCTTACCCTGAGACTAACTAAATAGTTCCTTGTGTCTTCCAGTGTTTGTGAGATGGCAGAAAATGTATAGCGCGTTAAACTAATACAACAGATCCCACGCATGTAGTAAATGAAAAATAATGTTCAAAATAAACATGATGAATTTCCCGGTTTAGCATTGAAATTCCCGGGTTTTTCCCGGTTTTCCCGGTTCATTTTCGAATTCCCGGTTTTTCCCGGTTTTCCAGGTTTTCCCGGTTCGCTGGCCACCCTGTTAGATATACCTACAGAACTACACGCATTTTTAATAAGCATGTCGCAAATAAGGCGTGTTATGCCGCGATACCGGTTTTGCGTAGGAAGCTTTCAGCGGCATTCAAGCACCTCCATGAGGCCATTCCCTCTGGACTTTGGATGGTAATACCTATTTGCTTGCGTTCGTTGTCGAGAGCGACGTATGAATAAATTCACGGGAATCTTAAAGCCAGCTTTACACTGCCGGATTGCTAGTCGACAATGCGTTACTGGAAGCAATCCATACGAAGTGCACTTTTGCATTGTTTTAAGATTTTAATGTTATTTTTTTACTTTTGACTTTGACTTTACTTTTTAGTGAACGTTATCTGACAACAGGCTTCCTCTTGTCGATGTTGATTTTTAATCGTGGGATATTAACAAACTAGGAGTCTCATATGTTCACGACTAAGTAAAAGATGAAAATTATTCAAAAATATATGAAAGTTTTAAAAGGCATGCATGTTAATCAGCTGACTATATGATCAGTTTGGTTTAGTTGATTCTATCTTGATTTACCCTTCCATCCTCCTGGTACATCCACAGCCGACACATCAATTTCCGGGCTGACGTCAGCAGTTCGAATTCCGTATGAAAAAAAAGTAAAACAACAAACTGTCCGGCCCGGTGGTCGCCAATGTCGCCGCTACTGCAAATACTAGCTCATCGAGATAGCTGGCGAAAGAATTCGCGAGGGCGTCCTCCAGTACGGCGATAAATTATCTTTTTTTTTCTTCTGGCCCGCTTCAGCCGTTTTGGTTTTACATTCCAGCTTGTATATTAGGCACCGGGTGGACTAGCAGCCCCCGCATATGGTAAGTTCCGATTCGTATAATACTATATGCGATATGGGTGTTTGGGTTATAACATCGTGTGTTAGAGGGAATTGTGTGTATAAGCTGGAAACTAAAATCAATTTCCGCTTTGTTATGGCTGTGTGTAGGTAGCTTCCATTGGGCTCATGTTGTCTAGCCCAGACATTAGGCATTTTGTGAACATCGACATTTATGTATAGTTTAATTCGAAACACATTTACCCGATACAGTTTATATTTACACTCTACTACAACTTCATATTTTTAGTCGTCGTAGTGAACAATCCCGCAGCAATTCTCATCAGTGTCATGCCGGGAGGTAAGAGAAAGGGTTGTAAATGGACCGGATATAATAAATTATACTGGAAGCTGAGATAATAATAAAAGGGCTTGCTAATATACTGACCGAACGCTGATGGGGAATCAAAACAAGCGATAATAGATAGGGTCATCGCATCGCGGCTATAGGCATAACTGTTATCATAGTTACTGATCGAATATATAACATAGAATTGTCATTTATGAAGTACTATTACTTATTTTTATTTAAGCAGGTTTTCTCAGATATGGATACTTCTAAAATACTTCGCACTGTCAAACGTAGCACGATATTGATAATCCCTATGAACATCAAATATTTTTTTATCTTGGTACATTCATACAATTATCGTATACAAATAATGAATTCTTACCTCTTTAGTTGGCACACAAATTGGCGTTCCCTCCTTGACGACACCAGCTTCCACAATAACGCCTATCACAATTGGATCACGGGAATTAAACACAAATTGAGGTAAGATCTGGAAATTCCGAAAAAATACACATTTAGC
The DNA here is from genome assembly GCF_029784165.1 of Wyeomyia smithii. NCBI lineage: Eukaryota > Metazoa > Arthropoda > Insecta > Diptera > Culicidae > Wyeomyia > Wyeomyia smithii. The sequence goes on along the minus strand of NC_073695.1, from coordinate 115,219,588 downwards.
AGCAGTCATCTTGCTTTTTCGGGTGAGTTTTGTATGCGTCGCCACTATGAAAATGGTATAAGTAAATCTTCGAAAATCAGCGATGCGAATATGGCGAACCCACGGTGTGACGAGGCCCAAAGTGAAATAATCACCGGATATCATAAAATGCCTTCTTCCTTTGAATAAAGTTTCCAGATGTCTTGTTTTTTCCCCTCACCACGACCACGACAGAAGCCATGGTAGCGATGACTCGAGACAGCAACAAACAGGTAGATGCCCGCATATATCCGCCGTCTCTGTCGGACGGCCGCCTTTCTAGTAAACCGAATGGGCAGTCTACTCTTGCCTTTGAAGTCATGTGTTAACAGTGGGACCAGCAACCACTTTGAGCACAAGTTGTCGTAAATTGATACCTTCATTCATTATGCCTAATTATCGACCGTAAACTGGTTCGGAGATTTGTATCATTTCTTTAAAAACAGCTATTTTTGTAAAGTTTCGATAAAACTCGTCCGTCATTCATGAGTTCGAACGTGAAGGCAAACAATACTTTATTTTCATTCACTTAACCGAGAATGTGCACCTACTGTACGGCTAATTTTGTAAACATAACCTTCAAATTAAATATATTTCAAACAATGGCTCAACAAGACAAACAATCTTCAAAGTAAAACTTCCACTCAACTGAATCCAGAAGTGAAATTGAAACTTCAAGAAAAAAAAAAACAAATTTTGACAATTGGACAAAATAAACAAAGTTTAATGGAAAAATAAACCGTGCCACCCAATTTATCAGCAAAATTTCTTTCCAATTAAAAATAAGTGCGACAAAAATCGCATTGTTTCCCGCGTCCCGCGATATTTTCTAAATCAATTGTACCCCTTTATTGTTTGATGCTCAATATGATTTTTTCTAAAGTAGCTTGTGAAAGATACTTAAGTAGTCTCCAATAAAGTTAGTAGTACTTTTCATTGGAAAAAATGAATGTTCAAAAACATATTTTCTGTTGTCTTATTGGAAAGTTTCCAAAAAGACAACAGAAAATTTGTTTTTAAACATTTTTATTTCGAAAATTGAAATATCATAAAGAAAAATGGCTTTGTTCGCCATTACTGATTTTTTTTATCGTGTACCTCCTGGAAGCCTTCCCCAGGTACCCCAGGTTGAGAACCGCTGTTGTAGGTAACAACGCTATGTTCGTTAAAGCTGTTTTGCTGCACAAAAAAAAAATTTTTTGCTTTCTCTGGAGTCTGGTAGGGGTTTTTGGCTATTCTGAGCTTAATCATTTTTATTTTGGTCTTTTTTGGGCTCTGGCCTTTAGAAATGTTTTTCGGTCATTCTGATCTTAATTTGGGATCCTTTTTCTTTTCGCCTTTTCTGTCCTTTATAAGGGGTTTTCGGCCTTTCTGAGCTAAATTTGGGATAATTTTCTTTTTCGCTTTTTCTGGCCTTTAGAAGGGGTTTTCGGCGATTCTGAGCTTAATTTGGGATCATTTTCTATTTTAGTTTTTTTCTGGCCTTTAGAAGGGGTTTTCGGCCATTCTGAGCTTAATTTGGGATCATTTTCTTTTCTCGCCCTTTTTGGCCTTTAGAAGGAGTTTTCGGCCATTTTGAGCATAATTAGGGATCATTTTCTTTTCTCGCCTTTTCTGGCCTTTAGAAGGGATTCTCGGTCATTCTGAGCTCAATTAGGAATCATTTTCTATTTTGGCTTTTTCTGGCCTTTAGAAGAGTTTTTCGGCCATTCTGAGCTTAATTTGGGATCATTTTCAATTTTAGTTTTTTTTCTGGCCTTTAGAAGGGGTTTTCGGCCATTCTGAGCTTAATTTGGGATCATTTTCTTTTCTCGCCCTTTTTGGCCTTTAGAAGGAGTTTTCGGCCATTCTGAGCATAATTAGGGATCATTTTCTTTTCTTGCCTTTTCTGGCCTTTAGAAGGGATTCTCGGTCATTCTGAGCTCAATTTGGAATCATTTTCTATTTTAGCTTTTTCTGGCCTTCAGAAACCCCGGCCATTCTGAGCTTGATTCGCGAATAGGGTAGGTGAGCCAGTTATGGCAAGCCAGTTATAGCTATATCGCATAAGCGCAATGGTACCAGTTATGGTAATACCCCATAAACTCCAAAGGCCATAGCTGGTTCATGCCATAACTGGTACTTTTTTTAGGTATTGCCATAACTGGTACTCCTCCCCTATTTACTTTTTTGGCCTTTAGAAGGGGTTTTCGGGGATTCTGAGCTGCATTTGGGAATGCTTTATTTTGGCTTTTTCTGGCCTTTGGAAGGCGTTTTCGGCCATTCTGAGTTTAAATTCATTTGGGAGGGTTATTCGGCCATTCCGAGCTTAACTTGCGATAATTTTTCTCAGCTTTTTCGGGCCTTAAGAAAAAAATTTCGGCCATTCCGAGCTTAATTTAGGATCATTATCTTTTTTGGCTTTTTCTGGCCTTTAGAAATACAGGGTGGCGAAAAAATTTTCAAAACCAAATTCCCTGATTTTCCTTGATATTCTCTAAAATATAACTTCAATTGCCCTGATATTTTTCAGCATTTGGCACAAAAAAGTGCAACTCTGAAATCCCAGTGAAAAATGTATTCGATCGATATGAAACCGAACAGTAGCGGTCTCGAATTGGCTTTTCATGCTAAAAAAATCAGTTTTTGTGCTAAAGATCCATTGAAAAAAGAATCGCATATCGGTTAATTTTTTTTTCCTGATTCTTTCTCAGTTTCCCTAATATTCCCTGATAGAAAAACGAATTCCCTGACATTCCCTAATTTTCCAGGTTTTCGACACCCTGAAATGGTTTTCGGCCATTCTGAGCTTAATTTGGAATCATTTTTCTGGCCTTTGCTGGGCCTTAGAAGGGGTGTTCGGCATTTTTGAGCTTAATTTGGGATCTTTTTCTTTTTTGGCCTTTGAAGGGGTGCTTTCGGCCGTTCTGATTTTGGGATCTTTCTGTGTTACTTGACTAAAATGCTCGTTTTCGGAGTGAAGTTATGGCCTTCAGGGAGAGGAAAGCAAACTGATTTACCCCTCACCCTCTCCCGAGCGTACGTAATTTATGAATGCCGCTTAACGGTTTGGATTCAATTCTGACAGATATATATTTTTTATAGTTCACTCAAATGAACTAATCCGTGTGACAGAGTCACAGAGAAAAACGAAAATGCTTCCGCCATCTATCCAGTAAAATTTGATAGAGTGCATATTATTATAATATGTAGTTGTTAATCGTATTATATTTAATAGCACCTTTTAACTTTCCTGCATAATGCGTTGAAAAGACACACAACTTGAACAAGCCTTCCAAGTACGGCGAGAATGAGGTTCACAACCCTATGAATGTTATAACGTGTTTGTTTATTAGTTGAATTCATAGCGTGATGCTAGGCTAAGTGGTCATCACACAAATCTGTAAGACACTTCAAAACGAACCACTTAACTTGGTCATGATATGAAACAACGTAGCTTCTCCACTAAACAACCGTTGCCGTTCCTGACAATTGAACCAACAACGTCGCCGAACCATTCTTGAAAAATCGATTGCAATTTATTGAATATTCTGCTTTGAAAAAAATAAAACATCATCGACAATCGCCCGCCGCTGCCGGCACGCGGTTCGCCAGCAACGTTAAGTGACCTTGGGCTTATAAATAAAATGCGCTATCGCGTCGTCGGATGCTGAGTTGATCGAGTGGCTGACCGCACAGCTTGGCGAGCAATACGACACGAGAGGCCACCGACCGGAACAGCGCAAGCGCGGAAGCGTTACGGCAGCCATTCATTCACAACACTTTGCACTCGAAGCCACTTTAGTCGGTATTTGCAATTGGGTTCAATACTATCATGATTCAACGCAATGATTGCATTTTATAAAATAAAAAACACATTTACAGGTGTTTGTTGAGGTACGCGGTGCTGAATAACGTATGATGAAATGTGATAAAGGCTTCTATTGTTGTCAACGGAACACTTTTGTAGATGATATTGAATTCTGAATGTTCCTTCATTGCGCTGTTTGCAATGTATTTTTTTTTCTTGACCTCATTCGTGGATCACCGAAAACTCCTTCATGCAGCGGGGCAGATTTCAAAAAGGATACGATCGATTATACCCACAGGTATTCATTAAAGTGGAACAGAACTCATCAACCATGTCCGAGTATAATAATAATCGATCGTTTAAACCGGTACAACTGCCATGTTCCTTAATTGCAGTGAAAAGCATTAACCAAGAATGCACAATCATGGCCACCGTGGTTTCCAAGAGCGCAATTAGCGTTTCATTTTTTACCGTATCGTGGTGACATTCTTCCAGTCGACCAGGATACTTACGCACCACCCGCTCGGTACCCAGTGTTGATAACTTACCTTCAGTTTGCACGGGAACACCGCAACCGTTTTGAACTCTTCACGTTTACGCTGCTTGATTTCCTCCCGATAAGCCATGAACTTATCGAACAAATGGTAAATAATATCCGCCTGGAAGATCTTTACGCCTAAACTATCGGCAAGTTCTTGTGCGTCCCGCTCTATTTTGACGTCAAAGGCGAGAATAGTGGCATACCTGGTGTTGAGTGAAATAAATAAAAAAAAAAATTAATAAATCAGTTTGCGATTACAATAGTTCATATCTGTCGGCAGTAACCTGTCGGGAATCTAAGTATTGATATAATTAGCATAACATAACCATATGGGGTTTAAATAGCGCTGTAATTTGAGCCCGCGTGGTGGTAATCACCGCAATCGATCATGTCACTTTAAATCGGCTTTCTGAGTCACCATGGGCCCGGAGTTTTTCGTATCAAACTGTAGCGTAAAAGTCACCCACGATTGCGACTGGGCGTTAGTTTTCGAGCGTTTATGCTAACTCCTGAAGACGTACTCGGAAGGATAGATGGATAAATAGATAGATGAATGGAAGGATGGAATGCCATCCAATGTTGTTGCACAGCGTGAAACCGGTTGACGTGCAGACAATCGTGGGATAGCTGATACTATAGTTGAAACCCGACCGAAGAGACACCTACGAGCATTCAAAAACCTACACGTCAAAACTGCGTGCTGGTAGATACATGCAAAGTAGGCATCTTCTTGCATATAATTACACATAATAAGAAGGTTCAATCACTTGAAACAAACTGACGGATTGCATTGAAATAAAAAAATAATATCGATAGTTTTCAGGGTGTTTAAGCTTTGTTACAATATGATTGTATTTTTGTCTCACCGCAAATGCATTATGCTTGTATAACAATAATAATCCATTAATTTAATTACTAAAACCACCCATATTTTTACGATCGAGGTGAAACACTTGAAATTCCAAATAAAATTGCCTAATGTAGTATCTGTTATAATAAATTTATCACGCAAAGAATAAAACTCGATAAGTGCATGTTTTTAACGATTTGAAGTATCCGTACGATGCACCGGATACACGTTTTACGATGTTCATACATATAAACGATAGAATTGATGTATTCCTTAGCATCCTACCACCGTTAAAAGTGCAGCAATAACAAGAATTGGTGATTTGTTGGGAACACCAGAATGTTTTCAGTTTTAGTGCCCAGACAAAATATTTAAGCGTATCCCACAACCGCAATAAGTCATCACTTATCAACAAGTTCTCCAGTTCAAAATACGACTGAAATATTTTAAAACATCATTTGCCATCCAGAAGCCTGCTCATAATACCCGATTATATTTTACGACACGGTATTGGCCCGTGTTACGAGTAGCGACACTTGAGGCTAACACAAAATCACGTTCATCGGCGTGCAAACTGACGTTAAAAATCCATCCTAAATTGTTTTTACGGCACCCATTAAATTTCGATTCAGCATGTACAAAATTCGGGAAATAGACCTATTACCAATATAACTAGTAAAAACTCTTAACCTTTTATTACCTTTTTTAAAAAAATCGTAAACCTTAGTAGGGGGAATAGGGGCATAATGAGCACCCTAACTTGATTGCTGATTTAGGCAGGGAAAACGACAAAAATTTTAAGCTGTCTTTAGTGCAAAACTTGAATTAACTATCTATAATTAAAGGTACACTATTCACAAATTGAAAAGTTTATCGTATAAATAATGGTGAAAAACACAAATTAGATTCATGCATCAAAAACTAGCAATCAGTCGATGTGTGGGGCACAATGAGCACCCCTTACTTACTTTACTTTACTTTTAAGGCGACAGACCGATTATCGATCCAGTGCCGAATCCAGAATACGTCTCCATGTCCCTCAGTCTTGGGCTGCTATCCTCCAATCGCCCCTAACACCTATTTCGTGTGCATCCTCGTCGACAGCACACATCCAACGAGTGCGGGGTCTACCTCGAAGTCGACGACCTCTATCGGGATTCCTGCTAAATATAGCCTTCGCTTGACGCTCATCCGGCATTCTCACCACATGCCCAGCCCACTGAAGCCTGCCGTGTTTTAAATGAGCACCCCACTGGGGAATAATGAGCACCCACGGGGTATAATGAGCACTCTTATAGAACATATCTTGAAACTGTGTAGAAGTACAACTAATGGGCCAACGTTTGTCGCGAGATGCCGTGATACATGGCGGCTTGTTTCGTGAATGTCCCGTCGCGCCTTATGGTGGCTAATTCTGCCTGCAGTCCCTTTTTCTGACCGATTCGGTCTCAAAGACTTTCTAAAATATGTTCGCACCATCACTGTAAACAAACACTGACTATGGAAACAGACAAACTCACAAGTCTACTGAGATGAATTTCACGCAAGTTTATGTGAAAAGGTGTGCTCATTTCACCCCATCTAAAGGAGACCATTTCGCCCCTATCGAATTAGTTGAAGTTAACATGAGATTTTAACACTAATTATAGCTTAAAATCAAAACTTCAATGATGGTGAAATTTGGGGTACGAGCCATACATCATATTGATGTGTCTACATACTTGATTGAGCCATTTAAACGACCGTAGAAGCTTATTTTGTAGTGCGCAATAATAATAATTTTTCCAACATCCGGGAACCAAGTTGATTTTTTCAAATTATTTCCATATTTTAAACAGACAAATCACTTTTGTTCTACATAAGAGATACTGTAGTAACTACGGGAGAGTTCCACATACCACATTGAATTAAAAAATGCGTAGTTTCGCATAAGAGAGGGGTGCCCATTTCGCCCCGTGTGCTCATTATGCCCCTAATCCCCCTATCAATTGTAAACAAGCGTGAAATTGGTAAATTTCATGAAAACAATCCTCAAGTTCAAGTTCTTCAGCTTCACGCGAACTTCGCGTAAAATAGTGTTTATTTGGCATTTCCTAAATTCGTATGAAATGTTAAGAAAAATATTTGAAATCTATTAGATCTCAATACTTTGCTTTTAGGGTGTGTTTTTATATAAAACCAGCTGACCAAGGAAACGCCCATTTTTTTATCTTTGTCTTATTGAATTTGAACATTGAAAACAAGGAAATTTTCAATTGATTCCATATACTTCCAAAGATTGACCGTGCGATTTGTTCATAATCTGCAAATGCATGAAGAATCGGATATTGGATACGTTCAAACTCAAAAGGCAAATGATTTGAAATGATTGGCATTATAGGAATAAGAACATCCTCGCCTTGAAATTCGTTAAATGTATCATTGCTTGTATAATATACGTTGGTTTTTAGATGCTTTACGCCCAACCTTGTCCCATTACATAACATTGGTTGGCTCAGGTTTCTAAGCATTATCCGCTGGATAGTAGGGTACTTCTTCGTGTTTAACCGTTATGTGCTCGACGGGGTACCTTTTTTGGATTCATAAGACGAAATTCCATATATTACGGCAATCAAAAGTGATAAGACTCTGTGACATCTTAACTGCCGGTACCCGGATAACTGTCCCATAATGAAAAACAACATGTTGAGAAAACGGCGATTTAATATTAACCGTGAATTTTCGGATTTACAGCAATTACATCCAGAACCAACGACCATAACAGTTTAATGGCACCACAAGTTTATCGTTGAGAACAAAAAACCATGGATGGAATTGGTTTTATGTTATATAACTCGAAAAAGCGACAAAATGGGACAAAATATGCGGGTACATTCCAAAAGTACTCGCATATTTTGTCCCATCACATATAAATTCAACCAGCAACCGGCAGTATCATTGGCAACGTAGATTGTACTACAGAAAAACAACATTAGTCTAGTTAATTAAATGGCATACTTCTATATGCCTAAAATAATCCGATATACACTAATCTGGAGCAAAATTATATGTTTGCAGTTTGCACCACTATGCAGTGGGACTGTAATGCGGGTACTTTCAATTTGGAACAAAAACAACTTGGTATTTTTTCCATGTTTTTCCATACAAAAGTATCAATTTTAATTTTTTTCCAGAAAATATGATAACAGTTAAGTCGATTCCCGATGATAACTCAAAAGTGACCAAAATCAGTATGGGACAGTTATGCGGGTACCGGTAGTTAAACCTTATTAAAAAACAACTTTTGATGTATTACTTTTTATATAGTAACAGGGGAGGGGGGTTAATTGGAGGGGGCTTGAATTTTTTACTTCCATTTCCACAGGTCATTTTTATGGTTTAGGGTGTTATGGTGATATACTCTCAAAATGTCCCTAAAGAAACAGATTCCACCAGGACTTCTAGTGGTCATAGAAACAATTAAATAATACAATGTCGCATACTCTTCAATATGGGTATTTCCAGAACCGGGCTGATATTTAGAGATCAGGAAACAACTCCCGACGTCATTTTGGATTCCAAAATGACGACTTCCGGTATCTGAAAAAGAATAAAAATTGGTCGAATACATTCGATGGTATGGGTGTTTTGGGTTGGGCTATCTTAGGAATCGCTGGTCTCGAGGTACGATGCTGGCCTAACAAACCAGTTGTCGTAGGTACGAGCCTTGGCTCGTGAGAGACTGTTAATGTCAGTAGGGCTAACCCCGCAATTGTCCTGTACACTTAACAGTTGGCTGCGAAGCTATGTATAATATAAACACAAAGTCGAGTTCCAAATTGGAATGTAGCATCAAGGCTTTGCTTTATTTTAGATTCGGGAAGACACCCAGAGATCGGAAACCAACTCGAGACGCCATTTTGAAATTTAAGTCGGTAACTTCCGGTTTCCGGAAAACAGCTAAAAATGACTAAGCCATTTGATACGAGTAGTTTAGGAATTCGGAAATCAACTCCAGACGTAATTTTGAAATTCAAGATGGTGACTTCCGGTTTCCGGGAAACAACCAAAATTGACCAAATGCCATCAAATATGATTACTTTCGGAATCAGGATGCTGTCCAGAGACCTCAAAACGACACCAGATGAACCGGAAGTCACCACCTTGAATTTCAAAATGAGGCGTGAAATTTTTTTTTACTTTATTAACACATTTTAGCTATTTAGCCACAGGCTGGTTCGCCACCATAGGCGCGTGAAATTGATTTCCGGTCTGTGGGCATCATCCCGAATCCGGGAATACCCATATTCAATGGTATTCGTTTTTTTTTTTAAAGAAACCGGAGGTCGCCAGATTCAATTCTTCGTATCCAAGTTGCGATTGGACCAAATGACGGTAGAAGACTCCAAGTGGGACCGTACAACCCAAAATAAAGTGATCGAAGGCATAGCGAGTAGCCGAACTCCTGTGTGATTTCAAATAAAAATCCGAGCAGCCGATTTGCTTTGTCAATCGCAAACTGCTGATGCTGTCGAAAGGATAGTTCTAAGTCCAAACAAACACCTAGTTTTCTTCGCGGTTTCAACATGTTCCAAAGAATGACCGGCGGCTCGCTTTATGATGAAACGAGATGGTTACACACTTTTCGACGCTAAGAGACATTCGATGACAATTCACCACGTAGCAAATTGGTTCACACGTGACTGTAGAGTGTCGCAAAGAGCCAAACTTGTCACTTCGACATACATTCTGAAGTCATTAGCATACAAGAGCGTGCAACTTCCGGTGAATAGGTTCGTAGTATTGTTAACGAATAAAATAAACTGAATTGATCCGAGGTTGCTGCCTTGAGGCACACCGGAGTAGTTGGTGAACTCCTGGGAGAGAGATGCGTCAATTTTGACTTGTAATGTTCTCTAATGTTTTAGATAAGACTCCAGCCAGCCACAGAGGCGAGCATAAAATCCAAATTGTTGGAGCTCTATGAGAGCTATGATCAAAGGCAGCTTTAAAATCGGTGTAGATTGCATTGACTTGTTTAACCTCGGAAATGCCATCAAAACACAGAGATGTGAACTCCATTAGATTTGTGTCAACTGATCTGTCAGGTATAAATCCATTTTGCTGCGTTGAAATATATCTGCGACAGTTAACATTGTAGAGTCGCTAACTATTAGCTCAAGAACTTTCGAACCAACACAAAGAGACGTTATCCCTCGATAGTTTTCAACTAAATACTTTTTACCCTTCTTGTACACTGGATCGATTTTTTTTCATTCTGAAGGAAACTGAGCTTACTGCATCGAAAGGTTTAGAATTTTTAAGAGAGAGGCATTAATCTTCTACGTGCACTCTTCATGAAAACAGTTGGAATACCGTCAAGCCCAGGCGAGGATGAAGTTTTCAGTTTGCGGATAGCTTTTAACAGAAAGTCGTTAAGGATTTCAAAATGGCGTTTGGAGTCAATTTCTGGCCTCTGGGAATCATTCTGGTTCTGGCAATACTTTTACTGGGTGGTTTTCGATCATTTTCGGCTGCTTTTTAGAAACCGACAGTTCCAGAATTCAAATTGGATTCTGAGCTCGATTTTTGGCTTGTTGCATCATACCGATCATTTAAGGCTGTTGTCCGGAAAAATTGGTTGAAATATATGCTTCATATTGACACGCCTCCCCCCCCCCCCCCCTCCAGAGTAGAATGAAGTGGCAAACCATTGAAGAAACATGTCTTGTACTTAAAAACTCTTACTTTTGGAAATTTGGTTCCACTAGCTTGATTAGTTCTCGAGTTATGTAAATTCATTTGTATGGGAACCCTCCCCTTTCAGAGAAGGGAGGAGTGTTGAAATACCATAAAAATATTTTTGCACTCAAAAACCTCTACAGGCAAAAGTTGGACTGTGCGTAACCACATCAATATTGCGTCTTTTCAGAGCATCTTTTGTACTGTTTCGGAACCAGTACAACGAATGTGTGTTGTTCATAACGCATTTGATGCTCTAGCGAATGTTCAATGTATTGGGCGGCTCAAAATCAAAACACTTTTTAAGTATTAACCGGTGCTAGTATTGCCATGATGATTTGTACTGGTATTGGTAATATTTTTCAGAATGCTGCTATCGTCAAAGCAGTGCAAGCAGTAATCAATACTGATGATCTTGGTACTGACTAGGTTAATGCAAATATGAACTGATTCACTATCATGAATCCGGTCATTCGAAAACATTATTTAATCAATAACAATTAAAAAGACATTGGATTTGTTTAAAACATTTTGTATTTAACGACAACTCTGGTTTTATTCATATGCATTCGGTTCCACGTTACTGGCATCAGCGTCAGTAAATTCTGTTGCAACAAGGCTCGCTATTGGCTGTTTCGGTTGCTGATCGTTTGTCCAAAACCGTGTATTATACATATTCTGATTTCGATCTCTGTCAATGTATTCATTCGGCAACTGTTGCGTTATCCTTTTGACACATTTGTTGTGCAAAGCCAGAGCATTTAATGTGCGTTTTGAGAGGACACATCGGTTGATGTAGGCTCGAACTTTTGCGTGTGCATACCAATTTGTGGAAGCAATATGTGAGCCCTCCCTTCCAGGGAGGGGATGGATGTTGCACAACCTTCACCGACCTCAGACAGACAGAACTTCATTCTTTATATAGATCATTCTCGATAATATAAATAAACAAGTTCTCATGAAACATTGATATTAGGGGATAATTCAATATGGGTATTCACATCGAGCTCGTATACGAATACCCAGCCGTAAACTGTGTATCTTCCATTACTCGTCAATGGAGGTGAGTATTTTTACGGCTGGGTATTTGTTTACGAGCTCGACATGAATACCCATATTGAATTTTTTCTGTGAACTGGGAATTGCTCAATTCAAATTTAACTAATCATTTTTCCACAGTTCCTGTGACCCTAATTTGATAGATTTCGTTATCAAGCATTTCAGTACCATGAATAGTGACCTATTTAATACTCCTATATGAGAAAGATAACATAATTGAATATATATGATTTCACAGAATACTTACTGATTTTCATGCTCTAACATAGTTGACGCTTTCATTACATCTCGCTTCACGACAGGGCCGATACGAATGCCAGAGTACTGAAAACATTAAAAAGATCTAGTTTAGTTACTGATTGTCTAACTTTGTTCATATGTCGATTGGTTTCTATTACTTCTCTTATATATTTAATATTATTTGATTTAGGCTGTTCGATAGAGTATCTAGTTTTTAACGATGTTTCCAAATTAAATTAACAATTAATTGCATAAAAAACCAATCTGCATCTATATCTTAGCTTTTATATAATTATGAATAATTAGTTAGGCTAACGATTACACTGTGCTACAGCGATTTAGAACTTCAGAGGTGACCTAGTGTAGTTTGTAGGTCTTGTTGAGTCGCTCATACTAGAAATTTTCCAAACACCCCCAAGATCTGAAGTTATGGTCAATATACGGTTTTTGGACTTCAGCGCAAATAATATTTTTCAACTCAGTCATTTATCAACTGATTTTCAATATTTGAGCAGTTTTAGAAAGAGGACAAACAGAGCTTTCAAAATATATACAGGTTTGTTCTAATATCAATAAAACATATTGTGTTATTTGAGCTTAAATCTAATTTTTTTGACTTTTTCACGCATTTTTTCAATTTAACTATCAATTTGCCGTCTATTTTTGTGAGAAACATACCACAAATATACTAGGAGTCTTCACATCGAGCTCGTATACGAATACCCAGCCGTAAACTGTGTATCTTCCATTACTCGTCAATGGAGGTGAGTATTTTTACGGCTGGGTATTTGTTTACGAGCTCAACATGAATACCCATACTATAATTTTGAAAGTATATTCACTTCCGGATCAATTGAAAGGAGTTTTGTGAAAATCGGTTGAAATTTGGCTTAGTTATATATTTTTTAAGAAAACCAGAAGTTTTGGCTTGTATCATACAATTATTTCACGGAGCTGCAAATGATGAAAAAATGCAAGAACTTTTTATGTAAATAGTCAAAAGCTACTTGCGCGTTTACTTAAAGTTTTTCAAATACCCCAAAAATTATTAGTTATGGTTAAAACCCTGTTTTTACCTTAGCTCACATTTTTATGTTTAATTCGGTTATTTTTCAACCAATTTTTTATATTTTGGCTTTTTTGGAAAGGCGGAAATTAGAACTCTTGAAACATATAAATATGTCTACAGAGTTAACCTATATGTGATGGATAGTTTTCAATAAAATAAGATGATTTATATTAAATAAAATAAGATGATTTTTTTTTCAAATTTTACCTATATGTGATGAATAGTTTTAAAATAAATAAGAAAGTTTATGTTATTTTCAAATTTTACCAAATTTATTCACAATTTATTACACATTTTTGTAATGAACGAGCTATAATTGCTGTAGAATTTGAAAGTTACATTTAGTGCCAAACGAAAACAGTAAGTGTTGTTTATGAAAATCTATTATAATTTGGCTGAGATATGACTTGATGTTTTCTACTTGACTTGATGTATACTTAGATTTCATCAAATCATTTCTCAAACAAATTATAACAGATTTTCATTAACAACACCTATTGTTTCCGTTTGGTACTAAAAGAACTTTCCAAATTTTACAGCAATTGAAGCTCCATCATTACAAAAATGTGTGAAAAATTGCGAAAAAATTTTGAAAAATTTGAAAATAACATAAACCATCTTATTTATATTAAAACTATTCATCACATGTAGGTAAACTTTTTAGACATATTTATATGTTTCAAATGCTCTATTTTTCGACTTTGCAAAACCGCCAAAATATAAAAAATCGGTTGAAAAATAATCGTATTAAACATAAAAATGTGACCTAAGGTAAAAAACAGGGTTTGGAACATAACTTACAATTTTCGGAGCATTTGACAAACTTCAAGTAAATGCCCAAGTAACACTCGACTAAAGCTACAACCCACACTAAGTCACATCAAAAGTTCTTGCATTTTTTCATCATTCGTAGCACCGTGAAATAGTTGTGCGATAGAAGCCGAAAATTCTGGTTTTCTAATAAAATATATAACTTTGCCAAATTTCAACCGATTTCCACAAAACTACTTTCATTTGATTCGGAATTGATTATACTTTTGAAATTATAGTGTATTTGTGGTATGTTTCTAACGAAAATAGACGGCAAATTTAAAATTAAATTAAAAAATTGCGTGAAACAGTCTAAAAAATTAGATATAAACTCAAATAACTCAACATGTTTTATTGATACCTGTATTTATTTTGAACCAACCTGTATTTATTTTGAAAGTTTTGTTTGTCTTCTTTCTAAAACTGCTTAAATATTGAAAATCGGTTAATAAATGGCTGAGTTAAAAAACATTATTCGCGTCGAGATCCAAAAAACCGTGTTTTGACCATAACTTCAGATTTTGAGGGTGTTTGGAAAATTTCTAGTATGAGCGAATGTTGATGATGATGATGATGATGATGATGGTCCCACCTCATACCCCTACATCGGTTTGAGCTGGACGATTTATCTATATGAGATATTTTAAAAAACATGCAATGTAACCAGTTGGCAAACAAATAACGGACTGGTTATTAATTTCAGACATAGTAATGAATACCAATAATTTACAAAAAAATATGACGAATATCCAATCCAAGCAGGGGCGACTCGTCCATAAGTGCAACCTGTGCATTGCACACGGGAACGCCATGCAAAAAATATATTTCAATCGCAGATTTATATTAATATTTTATTGGTTTTTAGTTTCACTTTCAATTAGTAACAAATAGAATAGACTTGCGTGATTACGCGGACATTATTGTGATTACTTCCTCAAACTGCGATTTTCAAAATTTGTAGTTGAACAGGTAGGTTCAAAAGCCACGAGTCGCCCCTGAATCCAAGGCTCATCCAGAACGTTTCCAACCCGAAAACTCGCTGGACTTGATTAGGAATTGAGCCTAATGTTTAAGAGCGGTCACTAATCAGAATTGGTTCTAGATAACGAACTAGAACTACGAGAGAGATCCAATGATACTATAGTTCTCGATGACGATCTCTACAGATCACAGGCAAACTCGAGCCTTTTCAGTTTTCGCTCCAAACCCTGTTTTAAATCGTAAAAACAGATGAATTGTTAAAAAGAAAGTAAAATAATTTCAAAAATGTTACAAACCAAAAGAGCAATTTGTCAACCCGATATGCTTTTTGTTTCAGTTTCAGGGGTTTAAACCTGATGTACTCAATATCAAGATAAGCAGCCGACTCTTTTTCTACTCTACTATTTAATATTATATAACTATATTCAAACAAAAAATCCATCATCATCAATGAACATAATAACTTAATGTACCAAATAAATTTTAAAAATATTTCAATTTTACAATCTTCTTTATAAATTTACAAAAAAAAAATCTATACTGCCTACAAAACAGACTTTATGTGTGAAATACAAAGCCGTTTAAACTCTGCCATTGTTGCTGCACGTTTTACTTGCCTGGGCATCGAATTGAAAAAGTTTATTCCTTTGTACAACAGAGAGTTCTGTGATCTTCCAAAAAGAAAATTTGGTGTTCTGGCATCTTCCGTGTTTCTAGTTTTGTACCTGTGCAAATCTTTTCCTCTATCAATCCGGTCACACAAATATCGAGGCAACATATTATTAAACATTTTATATAGAAACACCATTGTCAAAAAATATACTCTTTGCTTCACAGAAAGCCATCGCAATGCGTCCAGCATAAAACTCGAGGAAGTGTATCTATTACATTTTTAATATTAATCGCATAATTCTATTTTGTAAACGTTGCAATCTCAATATTTGCGTATTGTTTGCCAGGAATAAAATGGATAAGCATAAATCTATATGTGGTGAAATAATTGACTTGTACAATTGAATTTCACTACTAACAGTCAATTCATTCTTTAACCGGCACAAGACACATTATTTTCTGGCCATTTTTTGATGACATTATCAATGTGAGACTTAAAAGTTAATCTGTCATCAATATTTACTCCAAGATACTTTATTTCGTTTACGCGATCAATCGTCTCACCATCAATTTCAATATTTACGTCTAGTCTGGAGTTGGCTGAAGAAATTATCAAGTACTTTGTCTTACTAATGTTTAACTTTAGTTGCTTGAATTTTAACCAATTCGCTAGATAATGTAAATCTTGGTTTAGAAGTGCTACAACATCAAGCGGATGCTTCGCTGCAATGAACAGAACAGTGTCATCAGCGAATAAATTAATATCACAGAACCGTAAAACTCGCTTCATGTCATTAATATAAATAATAAATAAAATGGGCCCTAGAACACTTCCTTGCGGTACACCAAGTGTGTTAGCAATGGAATCCGAATCAAAATCGTTAAAACGAGTCTTCTGAGTTCTAGCACACAAATAGCTTTCAAACCATTTGTATGCTGTCCCTACGATACCAAAGCGCTCCAATGTTTGTAACAATAAGGGCCTAGAAATTGTTTCAAAAGCGCGTTTTAGATCCAAAAACACCGCAAAAATAGTTTCTCTAGCCTCGATTTTTTCTTTCCATTTTGCTAACACCAGATTCAAAGCAGATTCACAAGAGTGACCCTCTCGATAACCTGATTGCTCTGGGATAAGCAAGTTATTACTATTTAAATAATTCATCAGCTGGCCTTTTACAACAAGTTCTAATATTTTCTCTAATGTGTGCAACATGTTAATGGGACGAAACTCTTCGGCTTCATCCGTCCCAGTCATCTTAGGGATAGGAACCACAAGCGATTCCTTCCAAACTTCAGGCACGTGCCCCGTTTGTAATGATTCATTAACAAGGTCCAGCAGGTCGTGTCCAATGACATGAAAGCAATCTTGTATTACCTTTGCGTTGACATTGTCGATACCAGCCGATCTTTCCAAAGAAAAACAAATGTCTTTCAACTCTGCAAAAGTAATAGGATGAAAACCATCAAAGCTACAGTTATTACTGATCGGCTGTATTACTTCGTCCGGTTCATTGGCCGAATCAATGCTTTGATTGATCGATTGAACACTGTCAACGAAATAATTGTTGAATTTCTCTGCTATTACCCGCGCCGATTGTTCTCTCAAACCGTCAAATGTTATGGATTGCGGAAAACTATCTTTATTTTGCATTAATGTTTTTAATATTTTCCATAACTCTTTGCTGTTATTTTGATGTTGATCGATCTTTCTCTGTATATATTCACAACGGGTCTTTTTCAAGGCGCGTGAATATAAATTACGCGCGACAGTGTACCTCTTCCAATCATTATTATCGTTACTTCTGCAAAATTGTTTGTACTTTTTATCTCTTTTACGTTTTAAACGTAAAAGATCCAAAGAGTAGCAGCTGTTCGATTTATCCGATTCAATGTATTTTTCAAAAACTAGACTACTGGTACACTCTTTCAGCGTATTGGTGAGAACAGCTGCTTAATTATTCAAATCACCAGTTATCGGGAGAAAATCCAAGCTACTCAAAACAAGCTGAGGCAATGCCTGCTTTGAATATCTATTCCAGCATTCAATTTTTACCTTTTCATCACGGTTTCGATCATTCTCTATTAAAATACAAATTGTCTCATGGTCTGAAATTTTCCAATCGGCCTCTGTAACAGAATGAACGTCAAAATTGGAAAACACGTGATCAATTAATGTTCGCGAATGTCTGGAAATTCTCGTAAATTCTGAAACCGTTTGTGTTAAATTGTAAAAGTTGGCTAACTGCTTCAATTGATTCGAATTTCGATCATTTAACCAATCAATATTGAAATCACCAGCAATGACATTTAATTTGTTCAAATCAACGAAATTATCCCACCAGTCATCTAATATTTTTAAAAAACGCTGGTTACTTGAACTAGGGAGTGATATAAAAGTCCAAAGTTTCCAATCGTCATGCCTCCTTCAACTGAAATTCCAAGGAACCAATTATTTTCAACAGATTTGTTCGATAGAATGTTGAATGTTACTGATTCCTTGGCGTAAATAGCAACCCCACCAGTATGTCTGGAATGCGAAAGGCAAAAAGCAACTTTGTATCCCGGAAAACTGTACTGATCAAATGCATCAGCATCTACTATATGAGTTTCGGTGAAAAATACTAACATTGGGCGTTTTGTTTCCACAAGATGCCGCAAAGCAACATAATTTGTAGATAAACCAGCAATATTCAGATATAATATTTCTAACTTCCTCTCACATTGCGATTCTTTTAGCTGCTATTTACTAAAAAACATGTTGCTTTTTCTTTTTTCAAACAGTCTCCGATAAACCGGACACTGTGACCTAGAAGCTGGATGTTTAACGTCCAAATTCATTTTTAATTCTTTATTTGACTTTAAACAATTCCGCAGTTAAATTCAGTTGAAGAGCAATCAGATGTCTTGTGTTGCCCGCTACATTTGGAACATGTTTCGGGATAAACACACTCTGTGCTTTTATGGCCAAATTCTCCACATTTAAAACAGCGCAAAACATTAATGGCCTCTTGTACAGGACACTTATCCCACCCAATGTTTACCTTTCCAGCACTCATCAAAGTGTTTTAAGTGTCCTTGTCAACTTCAACAATTACATTATATTTATTATATTTGAAGCGAGTATTTTCGTACTCCGCAATAACTTTCACTTCATCGATGTTGATGTCATTTTGACTTTTCAACAGGTCAATGAAGTCTTCAGAGGAACACCGATCACTCATTCCCACAATTTTCAACTTTGGTTTCGGAATTGTAGGAATAACAGCACTATATTTTGCTCCTAGATTGCTCTCTATATCTTTTTTCACAACCTCAACATTATCCCCTGTTGCACACTCAGCAAAAAATCGAGCCATTCTTTCCGTTCCTAAAATTACTAATTTTGTGTATTTTTGGATCCAATTTTTCTTTCAAAAATAATCTAGTATTTTTACTAGATTGAGAAGACTCGACTGGTTTGATCACAATGACCGCCCGAGCCTTAAGGTTCTCTTTTCTTTGATTTTTTTAAAAAACAGTCCCAGTTGACCCCGCTAAAACGTTCGCGTAGGTTTGTTTATTACCACAAAAAACCTCGTCATCGCGTCTCGAATCGTCTACAATCAGTTCATCGCGTGCTAAAAACATTTCCTTACTGGGATTTGAGTCCGATTCAGAGTGAACCGTTCTCTCATTACGTGCTCTCTTTCTGTTCATTGAGACTGCATTATTTTCCCGATCTTTAATTTCAAGATATTTTTTGAAATCATTCAGCTTATTGGCAACACTGGTTTCAATGCATACCATACTCTCACGTAGAGAGTCACTGACTGATTTCAAAATTATCTCGATACCACTTGAAATTGCCATGTTTATCTTCGATTCAATTTTGCTTTGGTTATCGGTAAGCGACTGAGACATAGATGACAATACACCCATAATCTTGGTCAGCTCACCACTCAAAGCATCAATGTTTCCGCCGTCATCTTGGGCTGATAGACATGATACACATTTAAACACAATATTATCATTATCATTTACGACTTTCGCTGCTATTTTTGTCAGTGGTGTGCAAACTCTATGGAATTGAGACTTGTATTTACCAACGCAAATAACAGGATCATCGCTAATGCGAATGGTATTGCCACATTTCGCACAATCCATTATCCCGATACAAACAAGCAGACGCCGCTGCAGACAAATACGCTGGTATCGTCCAGCAGCAACGGCAGAGGCTATAGGCAGCGCACAATGAAAAAAACAGCAATGAAATTTCAATCAGCAGCCGTAGCGTCTATGTGACATAGACACGGTGATCGGCGCTGGCACAAATTAAATCAATAAAAAACAGGATAAATTAAAAGCATGCAAAGACACTTCTACTTATCCGTTGAGATATCCAATTTGGCCGTCGGATCACTAGCACTAGATCACCTAAAGCACTTGATTTCACACAAAAAAAAGCTTTTTAATTAGACACTAGTGGTACACAAGCTACCATGTTCACCGTATCACCATAAGTCATGTTACACTCAACAAGACCCACAACCTACACTAGGTCACTTCAGAAGTTCTTGCAATTTTTTTTTTCATTTGTAGCACAGTGTTATCATAACGTTTTAAAAATATGAAATCACCTGAATTCGATCTTGCCAAACCGTTTGAATGCAACTGATTTTGTAAGAGCGTATCATTTGAAAAAAGCGTTTTCTGAGCAAAACGTAATTTTCAGAAAATGTTAATCGCTGTTTTTCGATTTTTAAAAAATGAAGAATAAAAAAAATACTCAAAATGCATGAAACAGTAGTTCACTCATGTATTAACTGTCATCTGTCACAGATTTCGAACAGTTTTTAATTCTTCATTTTAAAATAAAATAAGAATAAAAGGACAACGATAGTTTATTTCTTAATCACGTTTTGCTCAGAAAATTACACTGAAAGAGCTGATACAAAAAAAATCAGAAAGCCGTGTGAAACTTTACAAGCCAATTGTAAAAACCGTCAATCTATTGCTGAAATTGTAGAACCTCTGATTTGACTTTTATGTACATGTCATCGGCATATAACAACACTTTGAATCGATTTATAAAAACGCGTCTTCGATTTTAGCTTTTATATTTGAAAAAATAACATGAGAATAGTCAGTTGAAAGCGTTACAAAAATCAGTGTACAGAGTTTTTACGAAGTTGTCTCTGTCCATCGAAGAAAGGGAGAAATCAACAAGATCAAGTAGGTATGCGTTTTTTATTTTCTTTTATTATTTGGGTTGATTGTGATGTTGTTCGTAAATTAATCGAAATACAATAACACTCTTACTTTACCTGTGAAAGTTTCACACAACATTTATTTAACATGGCACAATACAAATTAATTCTTAGAGACTTTACCAACAGGGATCGGCAGATTTTTTTAATTACAAAGGTTACTAACTTTAAGTAGATAAAGAACTGTCACATCATTGAAACCGGTATGCTCTGATAAACATGCGCTATCGAGAATGCAATGGAAAATCCACACGGTGACAACCAATTTTTTGTCGCTAGAGTGCGATGATGATGGACGTGACCGGACTTTGCATCCGGTAGCAATTACTATGATCGCACTCAGGCAACGCCGCTGCCACTGATGATCATTAGCCAGTGGCGTACGCAGAACTGGATTTAAAATCGATGAAACAAAGAGCATTTTTCGACATTGTAACTTAATTTCGTAAAACTTGTTTAAATCAGGAAAAACTGTTTGCTATTCAATTGAAAAAATGTCTCCAAGACACGTATCGTATATATAAATTTTGTAATCAAGATCCGTTGAGTTTGGTTTTTATCCCGAAACAAATCAATTGCAGTTTACAAACGCTAAAAAATTAACCAGCCATAAGCACCACTCTTACACTAAGTGCAACTCTGTCGTCGTGTGTTACCAACTAACGCAGGCGCTCCAACACACTGAATGCCTGCTTTCGTCCGGTTTTCTTGTTATATTGTTTGCCAATCCAGGCCAGCTTGTATAACGTTGGTAGCGATCGTCGGATGAAATAATTAGACCGCACACGCTCGCAGTATGCAATGTCCGGCTGGTATCCGACTGCGCCGTCCAGTAGGTACGGGCAACGGTTGCTTTGGAACGAACTTCCGATCAGTTTGTTTCCATACACGAGAACATACGTAGGGGTAAACAGGGTAAGACCGCCCACCGTAGTTTTACTACCAAGTTATAAAATAATTGAAAAATTTCTTTAACGTGTCTATTACAGTATAATTACATAACATTTTGCACGTTTTTCTGTTTTGATAGTGCGCGAACGGTCACAGAAATAAATAAAAACAACCTTTCAGCTGGCAACCAGTCAATGCGCTATTGTTTTGCGGCAACGGGACTTAAGGTTTTTCAGTCTAAAAATCAATTGTTTTGTTCGTGAAAATACTTTTAATCGCTTGCCTGAATCTATCTTCTTTCGGAAATATCGAAGGCCGTGAGTAATCTTGTAATTTTGACTACTTTTTCGGTCAAATATGAAAATGTTCCACTGGGGGTAAAGTCGCCCACTATACAAGGGGTAAAACCGCCACGTATACAACTGCTTGTTGTTTTACTTCAAGACCCAAATGCCTCGACACTACAAAGGGAATATTTACAGGATCAGTAAAGCAACTTCAAGCCACATAAGACATCGATGTTAATCGACCATTTTCGATTTGTTTAAGCTTTTCTAGTAATATATTTTAACAAGACTTATTTTTGAAAAAAGTAAACCTGTTTGAAAATGGTGTTAATGAACCAAAATAATTTTAGAGCCAGGACGGTTTGTTTGATTGGTATGACGTCTCGGGCAGAATTGAAAATAGTACACGCAAAACTTTTCCTTATTACTTTGGAAGCAATAGCGCAAAATTGCCTTTAAGGTAACAAACCTATTACTTAAAAGGCAATAAAATTCTTCCCCAGTCAAGTAACAACACATACTGTCATATATTTAGCACGTGTTACGGGAGTACGACTATCTAATAATGGTCGTTTCAACCACATGAAAGATTTTTTTCTGTCAAAAACTGCTCCCTTTCCATCTCAAGTAAAAAAAAAAATCACACACCGTCGCATATGTTGCACATGTTACAAGTTTCTTCAATCTCCAATTTATCCGGTGAGCGTGTTGAGCGAGCGTTCGCTCGTTGTATTCATACGGAGTAGAGGAAGAATATGACAAGAGCATAGATGACATAGATTATGCAAACGTTGATGATGATTTCAAAGACTTGAAATGCGTCTTTAATGCGTCATCACGATCAATAAACTGCGTTAGAGAAAAACGAAAACATTCGCTTTCTTGCAAGCTATCCAAAACACATACTCATTGGTTCATGGAAACTCATTTGCACCTGTTTGAAAATACAAAACTCGTGCCCATCCAGAACATTATTCGCAACTTCGGCAACTCTGTTCAGACAGTAACATATTTTCATTTCAAGTAAACACTGGGAGACGAAACGAAAGTGTTTCTAACTAGACCTTTGTGATTGACGAGTGAGATTCTCATTATGTGTGGATGAAGGGGACAAAAATGAATCTGATCGTTGCATCAATACAAATGCAGCGAGTGAAGTCTTGCTAACACATGCATTGCGGTGCTTGGCTGTATGTTCTCCTGCAGAAGCACATACAAGCGTGTGCCCGTCATAATTTTTGTTACTTTTCGGTTATTACTATTTGTGTATAATGCGCAGTCATAAGACACAATAAGTAATAAAAAATTGCCCTAAAGTAACAAAATGTTCCCCGTTTGCGTAGGGTGTAGTTTTTTACTTCCGAAAAAAGTACACTCTCTAAAAAAATTTAAAGAAAAGATATAAAAATAGAATTAATATATATATATATATATATATATATATATATATATATATATATATATATATATATATATATATATATATATATATATATATATATATATATATATATATATATATATATATATATATATATATATATCTTTTTTTTTTCAAATAAATTTATTTAAAAAAACATGTTTTTGCCCGTAAAATCTACAAAAGATAAGCTAAAATTTGATGGTTGTTGGATCATGGAGTTATAGAAATATTAATAGCTCAAATTTTGTGAAGAAATTTTTTTTGGGCGGTTTGTTGGTGTATAGAGTCGTTGGTAATTTTGTTCTTCAAAAAAAAAAGCATAGAAAATTGAAAATATAAATAAAAGAAATAATAATTATTAGTATTTTTCTATACATAATAAGTCTTCAAAAAAATCATACAGACAGGTTTAATAAGTTTTAATTTTTAGCTTAAAGATAGATTCAATATCTTGAAAAACCCCAATTCTGAAAAATCTATTTATTTTGAAAACCAAAAAAGTTACCTAAACATTGATTTGAACTTGAATAATCAGAAAACAAAATAAGTTAAAACTTAGAAAAAAAAATTTTTTTTTTCATATTTTTCACAGTGTATATTTTATTTAAAAAGAAAAAAAATACCATCTACAACTTTGTCAGAGACACTATACCGATAAAATCAACCGTTTCGGCCCTAAAAATATTGTTTATCCTCAAAAAATGGTGGGCGATCTTACCCCGCTGGTGGGCGGGCTTACCCCGCATGAAAAAGATCTACACATTTTCAATGAATTTTAAAAATTTTAAAAAAATCTGAAAATTAACAAAAATATTTCAGTTCTTATTTTTTAAATGCGGGTATTGAATAGAAGAACCTCTTAGCGAAGAAAAAATGAAATTGCAGCCGCAACTTTTTTTTTCTATAAACAGAATTGCTTAAGGGGGCGGTCTTACCCCGCTTACCTCTTTATGAAGTAATATGACGTTCAGCAAGAGGTGAAGTATTAAGCGTTGCTTACACGAGCTATTATTAGTAAAGAGGCAACCCGTCGTTCGATGGCACTGTGATTCACAATGAAGTATCCGGAGCACAAGGGAATTCCGGCAGTGCAAGCGGGATTTCAACGGTTTAACAACGTTGGTCAGTAAAAACAATAAGATTATAGCTATAGGAGAGGCTATTAATCTTTCCGGTATTTTAAAAGGTATTAGCAAGTATTCTGAAGAAATTTTTTGATTGAGCATTTATGAAAAAAAGAAAACAATGTGCATAGAACGGAAAACAGAATAATCTAGCATGTAGGGTTAAATAATTCAATAATATAATAAAATATAATTAAAGTTTACAATGAATGATAAGCTGCTCTATATTTACAAAATAAACAATGTGTATCCTGTATCACTCGAAAAATTTAAAAACGTAAACCATAGTCATAATGCAGTCGTATTACAAAAGAGAATTCTGACAAAAAATTAGAATATAAGCCGTAATTAAGTAAGTTAAATAGAAGTTATTTGGAATTTTTGGATGGAATTTTTTTGCCTAAAAACGCGAAAATAACTTGAATTCGTAACACCAATATACATAAGAGCATGATTTTGAAAAGGATGAAGTTCAGGTAAAATAAAGTCTCTAAAATTAAAATAACAAAAATCACGATCCAGTGGATTTTATTGCAAGTACCTGGAAACTAATGATTCTTAGAATACAAACAACATCATTTTCAATTATTCATGTTTCCATGTCGAAGCGAATCGAATCAACCTTCGGACATAATTTGGAATTATAATTAATACCCATTGCAGGTTTCCATGTCAATTCTTGTCTGCAATCGGATTTTATTTCATTATAGTAAACCTATACATTATATCGTCGAAGGTAGACAACGACAAGGACAGAATGTGCGAAAAAACACTATAAACTTTTTCTCGCCATCTCGCATCGCGTTGTTTGCGAGTGCGTAGTAGAGATGGTCAGGTATGGGAAATTTGTTACCCGTACCCGACCCGTACCCGGCTCATCGAGAATTTTCAAACCCGTACCCGACCCGAACCCGAAAAAATTTTTTTTCAGCTACCCGTACCCGATCCGTACCCGAAAGGAAAATGCCCTGAAATTGCCGGTACCCGACCCGTTTAGGATGGATTTTTATTTTATTTTTTTTTAATTTTTTTTTTTTAAATACCTGGTTACCTCGCACATTTCATGCACTAATTGTCATATGTGGTTTCTCGAGATGATGGCCGGAGTAAGGCTAGAACTGAGTGTTCATGTGAACGAATGTTAATGAACCCAGAGTTCCAGGCGATGTATTGGTTCACCTAGAAACCAGCGTAGCATCTGTCACTGAGTACGTCCGCTCGTCTGTTGTAGAAAAATTTGACCATTTTATAACGCAGCGAAATATCTATTCATAACTGTGTACGGAGAATTCGGGCTCCGTTTTTCCTGTTAGTTACCTCATAATAAAATTGATCAGGGGTTTCAATTATTTATTTTGTATGCATACGTATGATTCATATGAACTGCTGTAATTTTTATTTTGTTTTCGAGAGATTAATAAAAATTCAATAGAATTTTTTTGAAAGATTCGTTCAACATTCAAACGTGATGAAGTGTATAGTTCGGAATTGTTACCAAACGATTTTTTTTTTATTTTTTTTTGATACCCGAGTAATAATTACAAAAGCGTCGCTTCATAAAACAAAAGTTGGTTAAGCAATTTCTCAAATTTCAAAAGAAAGCCGGCCTCAACCGTAAATCCAGAAAGCTCAAGTTCAATAACCGAAATGCGCTGGCAGGATTATTACTGAAAGTTTATGAAATTTATTATTTCACGTAAAAATAAACCAAAATATTTTGTATAATCACACTAAATACAAAAAGTGCTTGCGTTGAATATTTTTTCAAGTAAGACAATACTTTCAAGTTATTACAATACCTGCTACAAAAAGATGCTTTTTTTCTACTGGTTCAAATTGACAGCTCATTCTGGTTCATTTGACACTCCCACAGCTCGTATCCGTTTCTCCCTCCGAGACCAAAACTATGCTAAAACACCGAGGCTTGGCAAGTTAATAATTAAATTCTCATAATGCACGGAAATCGAGTTACCCGTACCCGACCCGTACCCGACGAGTTGAGAATTTTTCAAACCCGTACCCGACCTGAACCCGAAGCTTTGGTTTTTAAATTACCCGTACCCGACCCAAACCCGAAAAATATTTTTTGGCGTTGCCCGAAACCCGACCCGAACCCGTCGGGTACGGGTCGGGTACGGGTATCGGGTAAAAATATCCGTACCCGACCATCTCTAGTGCGTAGTCTAAAGTTAATGGTGCAAACCGGTTCCACCACCTCGTTCATTCATTATTCATTAACTGAATGGAATAAGGCGCATAACCAACGGTTCGCTTGCCAACGGGTGAGGAAGGAAAAAACTCGATTGTGCATATACGCCGAAAGAAACGTACTAACGAATAAGAGGAAGAATTAAGGGAAAATATCTATAAGAAAACAACAACTGCCATCGAGTATAAGTTGCATCCATTCATAACTTTGCGAGTGGGCTGTGCAGAAATTCGAAGTTGTACGTGTAGCTCTTTTTTGTTTTATAGCATACATTATTGCAATGATTTTATCTAAGCAATATTTCACCACCGAAAATTCAATAAAAAATAAAGCTTTTGAAATAGAGTGAAACTTTCGAGTGAGACGAAAAATTTCCATTGACCTAACAAAAATTCAAAGATATATCACTAGTTTTAGATGTCAAAAAATTAAAAAAATATTATTCCAAAATTTGAAAAACGAAGAAAATTTAAAAATTGTAGAGCCAATTTGCTAAAACATCATTACGTCAAACGAGTATCTACAGATATTTTCGAAGATTTGATGCTTTTTTCAGAGAATATAAAAGAACACAGAGCCTACGTAGGCTATCCTTTGTGGTATTTGAGTTTTAAAGCAAAGCCTTGGTGATACATTCCTATTCGGAACTTGACCTCCCGTTTATTTATACACAGACTTCGCAGCCGACTGCTTAGTAGAGTGGCCTTTTTTGTAACATCATGCGATGTCGATGAGCGCCGGGCGGAAAAAGTTTCCTTTTTACTCCAAAAATAAGCCATGAAAATTTGAAGTTGATCAGAGTTCATTTAATGGACCCACAAAACGCTTTTATTCAAAAAAATAGATTCTCATAAGAATTGCTGTTTTTTTAACTCTTTATGAAGATTTTTGCCTTAGTTTCTCAAAATAGTTGTATATTTTGCGTCGAAATACTCTTTAATCATGAAACCATACCATTAGGGACATACGCATGCTACGTAACGCTGAATTTTAGCAATTCTAAATACCTTCCATCCCTGAATAACACAATTTTGCATGGGGGCCTCGCACAATGGAACTCTTTATTGAATGTTCCCTTCTTATAATAAATAAATGACCTCTTGTGTTCGTTAGATGATTTGAAGCTGCCATTCAGTAATTATATCTCTAGTGAACCGTCACAATCGGATTGGTGAAAGAAAATTATTAAAGTTATTAAGAGCTTCTTGTATGGATTCAATGTTTGTTTTAGTGTTATTATTATTTTTATTATTTTTTCCATGGAACAGTTCAGCACTAGTTATCTAAATTCACTAGGATTTTTTTTTTTTTCAAATATAGTCGGTAGATCGCGGCGCGGCGATTATGAAGTGCTCTTGGAGTTAGCATTCACATTTCTTGGTTGTAAAGCGACCCTTTTTCACTTGTCACACTGTAGCACGGGACGGTTTTGGACCGGAGCCTGACTTGGGGATTTGCGGGTGGCTTAAATGAGCCACTCTCTTTCGAGAGACCACCCACCTTTGTTGTTCTTGCCCAGCTAATGAGACCCTCCTTATTTCGGGCGGGTTTTATTTGTTCCAAGATTCCGGCTCTGAAACGGTTCAACCTTACCGGAAACGACCTTGATATTCCATCAAACCTTAAAGAAAACTACCAGGGATGACAACCCAACAACACGACGAAATCGGTTTGGCCAAATAGATTCTACTGGCCGATTATTATCACTGGGAAGATTTCTCGCTTCTGCTGTCTTAGAACGCTTCAGACTTGAAGCCAACCTCGCTTGCTTTTCCAAGGCAAAGCGATTAGGATAAAATAAGCCAAAAAATATCCGAACGTGAAATTGCCTCAAACCAGAAAAATAACTAAAATAGATTGCGATTGAAAAACTTTATATTATAGCGGCATTTATATTTAGTGATTATAAGGAAAAAAATATTACATTATCATTTTTCCATTGCGTGGTTCGAACCTTTGTTCTCTTAACTTTTAATAATCATATCAGTGCTTTATCTACCTCGGCTATCGCCGCTATCTATTTGGTGCTTTCCCAGAGCGCTATACAAACTCATTACTTTCTATCTACTGAGCTTTTAAACGTGCGTGCGGAGACTGCAGCGATCGCATCGCTGACCTAGCTAGGATTTCGATTGGTCAGTTTTATCGGTTGAGCAAACGGCAAAGAAGAGTAGCCGTGCTATTTAAGCATTTTCCACGTGGCTTGAGTTAAGATCAGTACATTTAATCGAAGCGGTACAAAAAAAACTAACCGACGACGACGGGTCTCGAACCCAGACGGGCCGCGAACCCTAGAGCTTTTTAGCTTTCGAATGAGGGGAGTTACCGGTACGATCTACCCTCTCTACCACCGGGTGATGTGGGTGGAGTTTAATATTTCGAATATCGATCATGCGCATGAATGAAATAATAAGGAACGTACTCACAACCATGGATTCTTTTACGTGCTTGGATTCCTCCTGTAGATTCTACTGATTTAGCCAGGTAAACGGTGATGACACTTCGGCGTGCTGCTCCCTGCCTAGCGCGCTGATGACGATCGGCGCTCTTCCGGCCGCGTGGTAGCTAACCGGGAACTTGTCCTTAGAAAAACGGGATCTCGGGGTCTGAAGCGGGTCCAAACGTAGAATTGGCGGTGCGTCGGGAATCTCCAGCGATGAACCTACACCACAAGCACGCATATCACAGATTTACGATTTTGCACATCGTTATCTTTAAGTTAAAATTTTATTACCTTTGATACGATTCTTGCACGCACGATATTTGTCACGCACTCACTATATCTACTCTGGGAACTACTAACTACTCTGGGAAAAGAATCTATTATTAGTACTTCCCTAATATGAAACTTTTTCACGTGGTTTGAATACCTTTTCAACCACACCGCGGCGTACTAAAGAAAAACCGCTCCAACTTCTTTCACGATCCAAGAACAAGTGATCAAGAAATCTAAGGTTCCCTCAGATAAGAATATGGTCCTAGAAATCATCGTGACCGAAACTACGTAATAATTCACGAAATTATTACGAAAGTTCCACCCGAACTCATTGGTGACGGGAGCCACCCCCCTGAAGTATCCCCAAGGTATTGATTTCCAACCTCCGAAGTTCGGGTATGACCGAACCGCTTCTCTTTGGAATCTCGAACAACTTCTGTCTCCCTAATTCTCATTGCTGTGAAAGGGGCGTCTCTACTCCCCTTAACTTCACCGTCGAACCACCCCGTCTGCGAGTTAAAGTGGGCCCAAAGCTTAATCAAACTTTCAAACGCTCTGCGCGAGATAGCCAAAGATGCACACTCACTCTCTTGTTGAGGTGAGAACGAAAAGAAGAAAGCTTTAATATTGAGCGAGCCAAATCTACAAGGGGTTGCTCAATGTAATATTTTTATTTGTAATTGTTAATTTATAAATAACCAAAATTATGGTAATGCTACAACACGCAAGATTCATAGCAAAAAAAATTATTGCCTGAGAAAATGTTTGCTCTGATCATTGACCATACATTGCATTCGAGACATGTCCTTTTTCATAGTCAAACTTTACATTACAACAACATTACATGCTACCCAATGTATGATTCAAGTTACGAATTATCTACGTGATTCTTTTATCGAAATTGAAAGTTGTTTCAAACGCTCTTACTGAAAAGATGAAGAATCGCTTGTGGTATTTAAGCGCAGAATAAGTTGGATTGGCTTGATATCCCACTTGAATTAAACAAAAAATGATCAGGCGATTAAAAGACGACTTCGAGCCGCCACTTCGAATTTTCAAAAGCACAAGACTCGAAAATAGAAAACGCCTTTTCTGTGAAAACGCTATTTTATGTTTGCTTCACCGCAGCAAACATAAAACAGCGTTTTCATAGATGACGCATAACCTGTTACCGAGTCTTGTGTCTTTGAAAATTCAACGTGGTGGCTCGAAGTCGGCCATTTTTGGTTTCAATTCCAATTGGCTTAAATAGTTGCTGTCGAATGTCGCAAGCATTGAAATCCTAAATAGTTACTAGTATGTAATTTACCCCATTTTTTATACAAAAGTTTTGAATTTAATATTGATTTTTTCGACCGTGATCCAGCCGAATAGAAAAATAATAAGGAATAGCAAACTTCTGTCGAAAATTATTCGCTATGAACGACGCCACAGAATATGGTGTTGATTTCATGAAAAATTCCAACCATGTTCCAACACATAATGAAGACGAGCTTCAGTTTATATTGCATGTTGTTGATTCATACCGTAAAAATATCCACCTCATTCAAAATTCGAACTTTTTAACAAGCACCAAAAGCTTTAGATCATTTTAAACTTAAACCAGGATAATAATTTAACGGTTTTCTAAACATACAAGTGTTTTTGAATACGTTTATCGAGAGATATATGTTGAAAAAAGAAACAACTCCGTACAATTTTCATGTAAATCGATTTTTAAAATATAAGCGCTTCGTTGGTCCATTAAATAAACTCCGATCAACTTCAAATTTTCGTGGCTTATTGTAGAGTCTGTCGTCTGTCGTATCATGTACTACAGACCCATAGCGTCTTGTTGTATGAGTAACGCTCTTCCTTGAAACGATCCCAAAGTTAAGCAAAAATTAAAGGATCCCCATAGTTCTTATCGCATCACATGTGTAGATGTGTTGATACAACGGAACGGAACGGATAGAGAAACGGATTTAAACGATAACTTATCTAACTGTTGGTACTTTTTTCAATGTAGAAGTCCAGTCACCTTTTGCTCACTTGTCTCCAAACAATAACAGAGAAACTTCAATTCTTATTAAATTTTAACTGCTTTTACTCAATTTAAAATTTTTTTCAACTTGACATACTCACGAAATTTCATACGTCTTGAAGATTAAGTTGTTCATCTCGTTAACGTTTTGGACGAGAGAAATCCGTATAAACTTTGAACAACGATTGAACTTGTAATATGAGGTAAATTAAATGCTGAATAGTGTTGTTTTAGAGATCGATTAAATTTTAATCGAATCTTCACACAAAATTTCGAACGCTTTATTTACCGCTCACATAATATTTAAACCACATAGGGTAGGGAACGGCTTAAGCAGTGGCGCCTATTTTAATCAGTCGAAGAAAGCAGGCCTTAAACTCCTGGATTTTGATCAATATCGACAATTTCAATGATGGAAACGAAAACTTTGATTGTCTAGCTGTCTTACGTATATAAGAAATACCGTTAATCACAAAGAAACCACACAGAAATTGCCATTCGAAACAAATCGACCTATATTGCAGCCATTCAGGAGCCACTTCGGATGCTGAAAAAAAAACGCCTGCAAAACAGATATGCTTAAAATAGGTTCGGGGTGATTGGAATAGTGTCCCTCGATTGGTAACTTTAATTGATTATTGTTAATGTTTGCTAACTTAGTTTTACAATCTGAAAATAAGTTCTGACAGAGAAAAAGATAGAGAACAGATTGATATACTTCTGTTTGATTTTCACCCAACACATTTCGAGTATTTCGTCGCAATACACAGGCGTTTCCTAAAGCTGCTTAAAATATGTTCCCTACCCTACTTCAGTTTCAGAACATAGTTTGAAACACAATGACTGAAGGACCCATTAAACCACGCTTCTAAAATTAGTCGACCGAATCTGAGCAATTCATTTGAAATTCTGAAGAAGCACTCAGCTTGTTTTCATAAATCAATTTATGGAATTTCAGACGCAGATACAAATTACATTAATATTGCTCCGTTTTTTTTTCGAGCACGCAATAGGTCTGTCGTTAATTCTCAGGCAGTTCTCATTTTTTTTATACAGAAGATTGAAGTTTCTTGTCACGTATGTGTACGGGTTTGTTTAGTGTACGAAACAAAACACCTTCTAACATTATGTCATACACATAACTATAGATAGTATTAACCAACTCATTTTTCTCTTAAACAAGTTATACAAAAAACAAGTTCAATATTTCTATATTGCCTATTGTCTGTATCGTGTGTGCTCTGAAAATGGCTTCGTTTTCATGAGGATGGCACGCAATTCTTTCCATTGCAATTCTTGTGTTTGTCCCACAGGAATTCATGGGGAATGGGTAACTTTTATTTTCGTATATATACTTTCTCCTGAATTGGCGAATTCTAAGCGTCCTCGTCATGTACAGTAAATGCCCGTGGAGGACGAAACGCGGCATGTGGATTGACGTCATCAGCGCTAGCACTGCTGGTACGCGCGTAAATGTCGTTAAATGGTTTTCATTCGCATTTTCGTAGACTCGTCGCCATTTTTCTTTCATCTTAGCTAGCTCTACCCAACTTCGAGTGAATATATTTTTTATCCCATCCTCTGCAATGCGTGGCTTATAGGGTTCTCTTTGCTTTACTAGTGAGTCGCTTAGTTGCCAATTTTATATAGTCATGCATTTTAATAAATTTTCACGTATAACTAAGCAAGTTTTCAGTTTTGATCATTTCAACAATTATTATATTGCTCCTTTTATTGTTGCACTACTGCTGACGGAAAAAAATCATTTTATATACTAGAGCGAAGTAAGGACGAATGAAATATTTTTTCCTTAGCTTAAAATATCTATTTTTGGCAACTAAACCGAGTCTAATTTCAGTTACCTTTGTGTGAGTTTTCGAATCGGTAGAAATCTCCAACTTTTTCACCGTCGCAGGTGGGTGGATACATTTCAGCTGGTCGACGAAGCCTGTTGGATCATACAGCCCTCGTCTGGCAGCCCACGTGAATCCGAACCGCTAACACACCTGGCTTACTGCCAGTGTAATGTATTTTCTATAAGCGCTCGTTGGATGTGGCCTGTCGTAACTTATAAGATCTAGGTTTTGTTGGAAATAAACCCACGCTGATGGTATCGGAGTAGTATTTCAATGTGGCTGGCGTACCTTTCTAAACTACAGTACAGCCTTATGAATGAAGCGTGATTCTTCGACTAATGAGCAAATGATTTAACTTGACTCTCCTATGTTTGGTTAAGATTTTCAACGTATAAAATATGCCACATAACAAGCATAAATACGAACGCACATTCTACGTGGACAGCTAAGAGGGGGGAGGGTGTCTGTATAATGTCCAAGGTCCATACAAAATTTTTAGAATTTATATGAGCAGTTGTCCACGAAGAGGGGGGGGGGCAAAATCGTTAAAAATCTGCCACGTAGAATGTGGATGGCCCTTAACTCAAATTTCAAGAGATTTATTCTTAATTATTCAAGCAATTTGAAAATAATTTCATTTTCAACACTACGTGTCCTTTCTCAATCCACAATAACCAGTTAACTTCGTCAACTTTCGTTTTTATTTTTCAGGATTTCGAGAAATTATGCAAAAATGGTAATGCAATTTGTTTTAGGACGGAACAATTCAAAATAAACCAGTTTCTGTAGTTAGTCAAATTTTGTTTTTATTTGAAAAAAAAAAAATATTTTTGAACTAATGATTTTTTTATCTAAATAGAACAAATTTTTGCGTCTTATTTTACCTTTGGCATGCTGTGAAATGTGTAATGAAAAGGAGACGTTTATAACCATTGAGAAGATTTTGAACACCAATATTTTGATCGATAGTTGAAATGTTTCAATGGTGAGCTTTTCAATGGTAAGCTATCGAAATGGTGAGTTGAAATTCAACCAAGCTGAGGAAATTTCGAATATCCTCATACCTATGTGAGTCATTCCATGCTACTTCGCAAATCGATGCAGATCGAGTATTTCCGATTTTGCTGAAACTTTTCACAGTTGTTCCTTTTAGAAAAAAGGCATTTTATGATATCCGCTGTTCATGTTGACTGACGACTGCTGTTTCAAAAGGGTCTACCCAAAAATGTGGTAATAAAATTTCGGGTTAGAAAAATATATACATACACCGTGAAATTTTTTTTCTCTGGGTCAAATTTTCGAAATGTTCACAAATAATAAATATCTCAAAAAGTGCTTTTTTAAAATTTAATTTTTTGACACCTTGAATATGACCATATGTACTACTACCTTTCAAAATTTGGTGATGGTAAAATGGAAAACAAAAAAGTTATAACATTTGAGTATTTTGACATTTTCACTCTGAACTTAGTTTTGAATGTTTTTTTTCTAGCTATACATTACAATGTTAAAATTAATCACTAAGAGACTCATAAGCTGATTTATACCATGTTGAAATCTAGGGTGAAACAGAATGGCCATTCTCAAACGTTCATAATTTTTTTGTTTTTTCATTTTCACCAAATTTTGACAGATAACGTTTACGTTGAAAAAATGGACAAAATTTGACGATTTTTCATGGGTTTACTTTTACACGCACTGACGAAACTACGCATGCAGTCTCAATCATATTAACCCATGAGCCAGCAGAAAAAATTGGCAGGCCTATTAGCCGAACTCTAACCGTGATGGCGAAAGCAGTGAAGCTACTCCGTTCAGAAGTGTGGGCGTTCAAAGAACGGTACCCTGTCGCGTCGAAAAAGGACATCGTGTGGCAGTACGTGGACACCGGATACACCCATTCCGGCATCTACAACAACAAGCAATGGAAGAAGCCCGGTTCCGGACGGCCGACGACCCTGAGCGACAAGAAGGTTTTAAAGGATGCTGGAGAGGAACACCGAGGGAAAAGTAGCTACATCGCTGCGTGCGCTTGGCCGGAAGGTCGGTACAACCGGCCAAACAGTG
Source organism: Wyeomyia smithii (assembly GCF_029784165.1). NCBI lineage: Eukaryota > Metazoa > Arthropoda > Insecta > Diptera > Culicidae > Wyeomyia > Wyeomyia smithii. Next base: position 115,184,055 of record NC_073695.1, on the reverse strand, counting down.
AAAAAGTACCTGGTAAACATGGACATACATGTCAGGAAGCAGCAGTCCTGTCAACTAGTCTCGAAGCTGCAGGTCATGACGCGGCTGAATAAGATGGTAAAGTAGATTTTTCCCGGCGAATCACGACGTGGCGGTGGTGATGGACGACGAGACCTGTCTCACCCTGGCAGAGCACTCCTTATTTTACCTCCCCCACGAAGGAAGTGAGCACCGAGGTGAAGTTTATTTCACATACCATGTTCCCCAAGGAAGTGCTGCTGTGGCTGACAATCGGCGAGAAAGGGATGTCAAAGTTACTTTCTTTCGCTCCAGACTGGCCATGAACGGGGAAATTTATAGTACGAAGTGCCTCAAGTGCCTCAAGTTCATCAAGAATTACTGAAAGGGCGAAGACACGATGTTTTGGCCGGATCTGGCGTCGGCCCACTACTCGAAGCGATCGTTGGAGAAGATGAAGCTGCTGAATATCGATGTGGTACCCAAGTTGGCGGACCCGCTCAACGTCCCCAAGTCGCGTCTCATCGAGGATTTCTGGCCAAGCCTAAAGCGTAAGATCTACTCCAACAATTTTATCGCGAAAACTGAGGAGGAATTGATAAATTAAACGACGAAAAACACGCATGTTTTCGTCTGCCATGGCGAATGTTCCGGTTATCTGCCGGAAGGCCGCCCGCACGGACGTAAATTTTTTTGCGAGGAAGCTAACATGATTACCTTCCATGGGAAAATTTACCAAACTCAAATATCTGTCTTAGTTTTTTTTTCATCACCATCCGAAAAAAGTCAATTTTTTTAACGCATACGTTAGTAGTACATATTGAAGATGTGATAAAAAAAAGATTTTTAAAAAGGTACTTTTTGAGATATTTAATATTTTGTGACAATTTCAAGAATTTGGCACACAAAAAAAAATTACGGTGTGTATATTTTTTCTAGAACCACAATTTTCTTAGCTACAACTTTGCTGGAGACACCATTTGAATCAAACAAGCCGTTTTTCTGATATAGAAATATTTATCCATCCATCAGTCACCATTTTGGATAGGCCCTTTTGGGACAGCAGTCGCGAGTCTACATGAAGAACTTTTTTTTTAATAGGGGGGGGGGGGGGGGAGTCAAACTGAAGAACTAATATTATAAAATGACCTCTTTATCAGAACAACTGTGAAAAAATTCAGCAATCGGAAATGACATGCTAAAAAATATTATCATCCATGGAATGCCTCATGTGATATGCTAATTTCACCAACGCAGACGAAACAATATCAAATATCCGAAATCCTACGGCAGATCTGCATTAGTTCACATTTGGTTTCTCTCGTTATGTGGATTCATTGAATAACGTCTAATTGAATAGCAGTTTTACAGTGTGCCAACGAATAGTCTTTAGATAGTAAACTAAAGCGACATTTTCTAGTTTAACCTAAGTTTTTTCACTATAGTACCTCTGTGAACCTCTGTGTTCTATCATCTTTGGAGTAGTCCTGTGCGCCGCCACGCCGCGCCGCCGCCGCCGACACTTTTACGCACGCCGCCGCCGCCGATGATTTGGACTCGGCGCGCCGCCGAGGAAATTTTAAGCGCGCCGCCGAGGAAAGTTTTACCGCGCCGATAGTGATTGTGTATGCTGGATTTTTTCCTGATCATAGAAATACCGCAAATCACAGCCGATAAGGGTACACTCGTATATTAAGTAACGCGGAATTTGGCAATTCTTTATACCCCTTCACTCCGACGTACCGCAATTTTGCATGGTGGCCTCACGCAGTGTGCAAGGCATACAGACGCGAGGCTTGATGGATGTGAGGCATACTGCCATATGGCATAACGGACGCAAGGCTGAATACGATATTGTATGATCGCATGAGATCCAATTATCATGACTATGTGTTCCGGATTTGCAACATACATTTCGCAGCAGAGTCTATTGAAAAATATGTTGCACCCTCGATAATTCACAAAAAGCGTCATTCAATGAGTTCTATATTTAACTCAGATATTTTCTACTCTATGTATGTAGTTTAAGCGTAAATATATTCATAAAGAGTTTAGGTTGGGCATAATATTTTTTCAAATCATGCGGCGCAGACGCATAATCGAGGGCAAGGAAACGTGGCGGCACTAAGCTGCCGTGGTTTCCACAGTCCGTGCCGGCCGCCGACCCGCCGTCGGAAGCGGCGGCCTCTTGCACACAAACGACTGATCTAAAGATTTGCTAGGTCTACTCTAACAGAGTTTCTTTCCCTTAGTTAAGTTCGAACGTGCGGTAGCGAGTAAGGACATCATTCGCTCGAACAGCGAGTCGGCCGAAGGCCGCGAGTGTATTGTTTTCTAAATGACACCCTGAAGCAAAATACATGTTATTAAAAGAGGGCTGTGATGATGACGATAATACCGTATTCCGCCTCACTTCCCATCGGCCTTGTGTCTATTCGGACTTGCATCCATTCGACCTCGCGTCCCTTCGGCTTCGCGTCCATTCGGCCTCGCGTCCATATGCCTCGTGCCCGTATGCCTGCCATCCATTATGCCTAGCGTTCTATGCCTTGCGTCCGTATGCCTTCCGTCTGTATTCTTAACAGGTTGTTATCATTTACGAATGTTCCCTGAGTGTAAATTATTTTAATTTGTGGAAATTTTATACAATATTTGACGTTAAATATTTAGACTTTAGTCTTTTTTATCGAAAGATATCAAAAATTTCGAAGTCATTATTAATAATTTGCACGGGGCCAGTTTGCTTCGAGAATATTGTTTCAGTTATTATAACATAAGTTTATATGTTTATTTTTATTTTTAATTTTCATGTAAACGTATGAGCAATCCCGGAATGTTAAAAAAAAATTAAGAAAAAATTATAAGTGGTTTTTCATCTATTTTTTGGTAAAGATTTTAGTTTTCTCTAGAATACTAAGTTTTTTTTAGATCAATATGCGAGAATTCACTGAAAATCGACTATGTTTTTGCGGAATTCTCCTTACTTTGTTGCTTGAACGTTAAGGCATCGAAAAAAACACTTTCGCTATTCTCCATTACCATGGTGATATTTGCGGATTTTTCGGTCAGAATGGATCGTTTTCGACCCAGCATATTTAAGGGTGATTTTCATAGTAATGACATCACATAGTTCATGTGATTTTGTTGCTTTTTTCAACGCTATTTCGAGCAAACAAAAATTTTCCAGATGGTAATGAAGAATCTGTGGAGTTTAACGAAGAATTATATTTGAATGAAAAGAGTATCCCTTTTTTCAGTTTTTCCATATAAATATATGAAAGTTGAAAACTACCCTCTAACGTAAGATCTATCGAATTTTCCCAAAGTCGGTCTACGGTTAATCAAAATGAACTCATCGACAAACTATCTATCTTTTTTTTTAACTGAATGTCTTTAGAAATAGCAGTGTTCCTTGCAATTTTTTTGGGATTTACACTTGTTTTACTTTCTCTGCTTGGTTTATTATTTTCTGGTTGCTCAATTGTTTATTTACATGATTTCTTACCATTTTTATTTCTAGTTTTGATATCATGTTAACCCTGACGCAATAATTTTTTTATTAACGTTGAATTAACAAAATACCGAAAATGAGAGTTAAAAGCACACATTATGCGCAATTATAAGTGGTAATCAGTGTCACGCCGATACACGCCGCCGCCGATATAAGCCAACGGCGTTACGCCGGCGCGCCGGTCGCCGCCGAGGTAAAATGTTTTCTACGCCGCCGCCGCCGATGATATGGTCGGCGCACAGGTCTACTTTGGAGTGTATTTTTTTCAGGCCCAAAGAACTAAAGCTAGATTGCTAAAAGCTGCTGTTGTTGTGGGATGTAAGGACCAATTGTAAGTGAATCGATTTTTATGTTTCGATGTTTTCTATCCTTCCGTGATTTCAGTGCTTTGATTTCCAATATAAAATCCTCCACATAATAAATCCAGAAGATTCATATTTTCTGCCAAAGAAATTTTAATCAAACAACGAAGAAGACAATGAGAGTAAAAATAATAATCCTATTGTTGTCTCACTTTACACGACGTCATGTGATGAACTTTGACCAAAAATTCACATTTTTATTATAACTCTTTCCCATATTTTTACATTTTTCTATCCTTCTACAAAGCTGTGAGCTTTTCATGGGCTCATATTTTGGGTGAAGATTGTAAAAAGAATTTTCGTACAAAAACAATTTCTTCATTACTTTTATATTCCTTCAGAATTATAGGGAATGCCAGAATATCAATTAGTTATTTTCATATTTTTGCACATTAATGAGAAATTTGAAGCCTAATAAACCTTTGAAAACCGATAATGGGTAAAAAACTATTTTATTTTGAACTATAGCGAGGTTAAATTTTAAGCAAAATATGTGTTAGGGTTGGGCAAAGTGATCGATTTTCCAGAGCCAAGGTTTTTCGGTTCCATACGAAGCTTACCAGAAGTCGATTGGTTTTGTCTTCACTTGGCGCATTGCATTTTAAGTTTGTATGGAAAAACCTACATTCTTCTAGCTCTGTAGTGTCTTCGGCCAAGTTGTTAAGCTCTCTGGAATAAAAAAAGTCAAAAAGTAGGTTTTCCCATACAAATTTTCGAACAAAATTGAAATGCAATGCACCAAGCGGAGACAAAACCAATCGACTACCGAATAAATTTAGGAGTGTTTGGGGAACAAAAAAAACTTAATTTTGGCTTTGTGCTATCAGGTTTTTTTTTTCATGTAACTGTCTTTCTGTATGGCTAATAACATTGTAGAAGATATAAAATTGTAGAATATATAATAGAAAATCATGGAAGAATGTTATATTCTTTATAGCACTTCTAGGTGCATTAATGACTAGAGCGTTCATTTCTCGATGGTTTTCAGCTTTCTGAGATTCGGGAAACAAAAATTTGATAACCTGGGGAATTCCGGTAGATAGTTAGGAAAGTTAAATAGAAAAAAAATTAATTTAGTTTTTGTTATATAGGGGACCATGATTTGATGATTTGAATTTATGTATATTAAAACAATAAAAGCAGATTGAACAATTTTTGTATATATTATTTAATTCAACGTTAAAAAGCGGTAGCGGAGACAGATAGTCATTCAGGATCAGGAGGGCTTCGAAATTTTGTTTTTTCTAAAAAAAGTCGCCAGGCATAACTTGTAAAAGAAGCATTAAACGTAGAGATCTGGTGTTATCTACTTGAAAACAAAAACAAGAGCTGGAAAACTTTTTCAGCTTATTTTTTTTTCAGTCCTAAAAAGCAGGTTTTTTTTTTCAAAAATTATGAAAATATTTCAAGATAACATCAGATTTCGACGTTTAATGCATTTCTAAGATACATATTTGGTATCAAAAACAATGTTATTTTTTCGACAATTCTTAAACTATTTACTATCTGTACATTTTCTTCTGTGGTCCCCGTGGCTCTGTGGTTAGCGATGTCGGTCGGCTAGCTCTCCCACATGGTTGTGATATCGGGTTCGAATCCCGATCGAGTCGAGGAACTTTTCGAGCTGGAAATTTTCTCGACTCAGCACTGGGGCACGATGTATCGTTGTACTTATCCTACACATGCAAAATGTGCCAAAAACAATATCGATAACGAATTCTCTCAACTAATCTAATTGATCGTGACCGTTATTAGCCCCAAGGCTAAGCGTGCGATATTGTTGTGTTAGATTTTCTTCTCGTCAAAAAACTGAAACTTTTGGCTCCACGTCCCGAATGTAGAACGAAAATATTTTCCTGGATCCCGGAATTTGAATAAAAATTTCCCGGGATTCTAGATCGGGGCATTCTATTAATCAATATCAATTGTCCATTTTTACATAGATACTTTTCCAAATAGTATATATCCCTAAAAACAAATGTAAAGGCGCTAATAATTTAAAGTGAGAAATTAGCATAATAGAACACTGTGCTAGAGACTTTCAGCTGGTCTGGAGGTACGATGCTCTCACTGCCCTTACTAACACGCAGAGAATCCTGAGTAAGAATCCCCAGGATACCTTTAACTCGGTGACGGAATCGTGAAAGGAATCGCAAACACGATCCGGAGGAGGAATCCTAGAGAATCTATACGAATCGTATGTGTTCGTCCGGGTGGTCTCGAGGTACGTACTGGTTCAGTAAACCATACATCTTATGTTAGAACCTCGGCTCAGAAAAGGCTGTTAGTAGCAGTAGAACGGTATCGCTAGCCCCGCAATCGTCCTGTATACTAACAGTTGGTTACGAAGTATATGTATAATAAAGAGAAGATCGACATCCGACAGAGGAATGTAGCACCAAGGCTACACTTTGCTGTTACCAGTGGAATTAATTAATGTCATGAGTTTGAAATAACGAAAAAAAGTTTAATTTAATTTTTTGACTTATGTTCTAGCAAAAATTGATATCCTCAATCGTTTATTCATGGACAATTAGGCAGACAAAGCTCAAAGTTGTAATTATTACTATTATTTTGCTAAAAACTTCTTTGATAATTAGTCAAAATAAAGATACTAAAAAAACAAACATTTTTGTCAGCCCGTTTATAATTACTCAGAAGTTTTATGATTGCTGTAATTTTGTAATACTGAAAATACAAAAAAAAAGAAAAAAGTTTGTTCAAAAGTTTCGAAAAGATGCTATCTTCGTTCGCAACGGGTATGAGGGTTTATTCAATATTCCGTTACATAATTTAATTCCATTCGCCGTGCTGCCTGACAACACCTCCGACAACGGTGATGACGAAAAGGCACCGTCGTCTTCAGTGCAACATATTGGGAACCTAACATATCCATTAACAGAAACGCATGGTTTGTGAGGAGAAGAAAGGAACACGCTTGAAAGAAGTTACTGGGCCGGTGTATGGCGGTCTGGAATTTCATTCACAAATGACCAGCGGAGCATTAAAGCGTGTAACGTGCAATGCCATCAGTGAGTATGGATTGCTTTAGTCTGGAGGCTGCTTTTTTATTCATTTTATTATAATTTTGCTTGCTAATCTATACAGAAGGTGAAGTCGTATAGGAAACAACATCAGTGCGTAACATGTCTTGGCTTCAGCCTTCAATCATTATGCTTACACTTCAAATTGACTACTTTTTCCATTTATAACCTAAACCCTGCGGGATACGCTTTCAAGATACAATCTTTTTGAATAATCATAATTCGTGAATGCCGCTGTTTGTCTACCTTCCGGTTCGGATGCAAAAGCGGTTATTAAAGTACAGAAACACGAAAGAATCTTGATTTTGGAAAGTTGCTTAGTCGTAAATATTCAAAAAGCCGCTCTTCGAACATTTTTTAACAGATATCACATTATGCTGAATTATGCTCAGAAAACCTAGAAATGTACGTTTTCTTTGAATATACATAGCCATTTTTGCCAATGAAATTAAACATTAAGTGTACTACTAACTTTTATTTGTTATTATACATTGCGAAGCAGACTTCAAAGTGATTAGCTGTTAAGGTTCGATATTTTTTGGAATGGCGCATTGGCCTTCTGTTTACTCTAAATGACATTTATTTTAACTGCTGAATTGTTGATACAGCATATTGCAAAACCATCGCCATTCTATTCTGCACACACCGTCTGTCGCCAGGAAACGCGTCAGTGATATCGATCCGACTTCCTTCCAGTTAGCCCGCGTTCAGTCGATAGCCGCGTCGAGTTAATTCCCCGAATATTGCTGGATATCACCAAATCAGTAGGAAATTTGCTGGCTAGCTGCGTACGTCGGGTTTTTATATAAATCAGCAGTTTGTAAAAACCGTGTTCCAAGCCGTACACGCCGTCGTCTAAAGTTAAAGAGGAAATCCGTGGCATCGGTGGTATAGAACCTCCAGCGGCGCGGCGCGCGCACCTTCAGTTTGTTTGAATATCATTAGAGCTGACGGGCATATGGGAGGTTATTGAATGACTGACTGTGTGCGGTAGCACTAGAGCAGCACACGCAGCAGTCCGCATAAATTCACGATAGCGGATGGACGCTTGCTGCCGCGCTTCCCGGATGGGACAGGTTTATATCGGTGGTTGCCATCGGGGCCGTGCACACACGTACTAAACATAAAGAAAAACTTATGACGGCCTGCTTTCCGGTTAATTCAAACCGACGGTTGCTTCTCTCGAAACTTGATTCATTCTGGTGAATTTACATTCTTAGAATTGTTTCACTTTTTTGTAAATCAAGTATCACTTGAACAGAGATTCCATTTACTGATTTAGAAGCAGAGAGAACAATGCTAGCAATGCATTATCTGGTTATTCGTACTATGCCTAAAACTTGTACAATTTGTATAAACTAAAGCATGAATAATAATTTATGATAGCTCGACCTGTAGTTCTACCTACACAGTAACATTTTCATTCATGTTATATAGCAAATCTGCTGACTCCATGTGTGTAACAGATACCTGCTGATATAAGACACTTAACCCAACCGGAAGTTACTAATAGAAATGCAAACTAGCTGCGGATGTGAATGAAAATGAAGGAAGTGTAGAGAATGTAAATGTTGAGGTGCACGCCAAAGGCAAAGTACATGCACATTTGATTCGTTTGAAAAGTTTCATGCATATTTATCAATGAATAAAACAGGTATGCCAATTGGCAGACAGAATACAAACAAACAATACTATTGATGCCAATACCTTCCACAATCACATTAACCCCATCCAAAGAACGACCAACGAGTGATACTTGCGAACAACCCCCGGTTCAGTTATAGCACTAAAGTTCATTCCACGCGCATCTACTTTTAAGACCCACTGCAGTTTGGAGTACCGCCAAGCAATCGCAAGAAGTTTTATAACCTACTTGAGACGAATGCGGTCGTAAAAAATCTGGTTCGAGAGTCAACGTGTCTTTCTTCGGACTCAGACATGAATGGGCGAGGTAATTTTTCCACCCCGTTACGGCTACCCTCACCGAATCCGGTCTCGCTAAAAACCGGTGCAGATAATGTCAATCCTGCGTACCAAGACCGAGAAACACTTCCAATGTGACTCTGGGCGTTCCATGAATGGTTCGCTGAATGGTTAGCTACAAAATGCTGCAACGTTGCGTTGGCAGCGGCAGGTTTTTCGTTATTTTCACTCTGCCTGTTCAAGTGGGTTTCAACTACGCGGCTGTTGGCGTTCGACTAAATTGGTATGAACAACTTCCCTAAAGCGACATACGACTGTGTCTGTGCTGCGATTGCATCGCTGGAGGAACTATTGGATCATAAGGTACCAATAAATTCTGATTTTGCTCGAGGTTTCGAAAAGACTACCGGACAGCTGAAAAATCTACTTAGTGTCGTAAAACTTAAAAAACGCTTATTATATGTTGATTCATTGATAAAACATCCATAATAACAGGAGCAATTTGAGACACAGATTCGCATAGCAGATTCTGATGGACGAAAGCTACGGAATTTGCCTGTTTTTTTTTTGACCCCATAAACCCCATGGGTTTGGGTAAAGTAACAAATTAACGGGCTCGGATATGCATGTAAAATATTAGTGTTTACAGTTGAAAATAAATGGAAGTGATTTGGTCATTCGGATTTTCACTGAATAAAGCTTGAAGGATTTCTGATACATTGACTTGAGAGGAGCCATTTTTTTCCATTCGCGAGGCCGTTTTTGAGATTCTCTCGCTCGACATCTTGCAGTGTCTGTTATATTTTATTTTTGCGTTCCATCGAATTGTCTCGTGGGCTGGTATCGGTGGGAGAATGTATGTTTGGAAAATGGATTGGATTGTGTTACATATTTAATGCACCCAGTGATCTGTTTTTTTTTTCTGCAGATTGTTTATCAGAGTCTATACTCGAATAGATAGAATTGTGCTATTTGCCTTGATAAGTGGGGTACTATGAATATCTAAATTTGCTCGTGACAAGTATCTGATTGCATTGCCTACCATAGAAAGTCCTGACCAAATTCCGACGGATACGGACATTTTACTTAATGCTGTTGTTTTATGATTTTTTTACTTTTTGGGCAAATTTTGCCACGCATAAACAAATGTTATTTAATTATACTGAAATCTTGTTAGTCGGCGTGACAACAGGCCATAACAACTAAAATTTGATTGCGATTGTTTTGGCGTTTTGTAAATAAACTTAGAGCTCAGTTTTGTTTGATATGCATATTTGCATTTTTCTGAATTTTCTGACTATGAATACATGGAACTTTGTAAGTTTTTGTACTCTGTAGGTGTTTTAGTTTAATTATTTGACAGGCAAGAGATTGTCGGTGGGAATCACCGTGTCCCTGCGCGTGTGCGTAGGTAGTTAGGAATACAGCGGTCGTCCATAATGGTCCGGTGTGAACTCGTCTTCGGTTGAGTTTTGCTCCGAAAACCTTCGGAGTGTAGTGACTGTGCGAAGTGATATTTATTCATGTCTCACGGTGACCGTTTAGCCGGAGAATGCTCACTCGTTGGTTATGTCTAAGCACGATGCAAACCGGAGTAGGTTTCGTTTGTTCAATAAATATCGTGATTAATCTAAGGACTACGCGTTGTATACCTTTTAAAGCACCGCGTTTACTAAAGTGCGTTTGCTTGCTCGAAGGTATTCGGGATGGTATTTCGGGCGGTAACATCGATTCGTCACTTACCACGGTGACCAAACGATACCTTTCCATCGCAATCATGGAGATGCAGAGATAAACTCGATTTCCGACAACGACTGTGATACCTCCTTCCTTACAATCTCCTTCTTTACCCTAACTCTTTTACCCTTATGGATCTACACAAAGCAGAAGCTGCTGAATTGTTGTACATTGAAGATGGTAAACTAATCCCCATATACATGGTTCCCTGTGCAACTTCACTAGCTCAGATCCGTCACGGAGGAGCAACTACAAAATGTGCGGTCGGTAAGCTCCAGCTCAAGCTCAAATTTGGTGTTTCTAGATTTTTTTCCTTCAAACAAGTTTTTACCAACGTATTTTTTTTTAAACAAAGCATTATTAATTCATATATTCTCATAGTTTTCTCTACAACTACAGCTACAAAAAAATTAAAAATTTTGTTTTGTCTCTACAACTTGTTCCACATTTCATACAACCGAAGGTTTCCTGAGCCACAATACTCCAAATAAAAATACATACGCCCTTCAAAAAGCTACTTCCGAGTCTGGAAACTACTTCTTGCTTACTTTACTTTTATAGCGACAGCCATCTTGCTTCCAACCGTCTACGTCACGAACAGGTCCGGAATTACGCCCGCTATCCTGACGCATGATGAAAAACTATCACGGGTGTCACAAATCAGCTTAATCAGTTTTGTTGGGAAAACCGTGTCCAAGCATAATCTGACATAACTCGTTGCGCTTAACTGAGTCATATGCCGCCTTGAAGTTCATAAACAGATGATAACCTTGCAAATTTACTTCTCCCGTACCATACAAGTATTTCCCAACAAAAGCTCCCTGCAACCGCCTCAGTATGTGAAACAGAGGGCGTGAGAGAACCTTATAAGCAGAATTGGGGAGTGTTATGCCTCGATAATTACTGCCCTTGTTATAGATTTGTCTTCGACCAAAACTTTTAAGATGTGCACGTAACGGCTGCTCACTCTCGGTTTTGAAAAGTGCCGTTGGTAGACCATCATTTCCAGCCACTTTGTGGTTTTACAAGCTTCCCTGACCTCGTTTAAGCTTAGGAGATCCACAACTTGTCCATCCTTCTCTAGTTCTCTCCTAATTTTGTCGACGACTCTATGCTCTTCGTCGTTCAACAACCATCGGTTATCAGGTTCTCTTCTCTGTCGAGGAACATGGTAGGAATTGACACAATCCGGTTCCTGATTCCGTTCACTACTTTATAGAAACTTCTTGTGTCACAACACAGCATTCACAGCATTGGAGAAGCATTCCTACGCCTCCGCAAGAATTCTTGGATTTCTTGCATTGATGTCTCTTTTTCCTCTTGATAACTCACCCTTATCTGGCGTGTCACACGATTTTCTGCTACCAAAAATTCTTCCACCTGTGGAAAATACTCAGTTTGCTAAATCCAACAGGTTTGCAAAGTCTCAATCAAATCAAAATGGTTAGAATTAGGCGAGAGATCATTAGACATAAAATAGCTCTATTACAATCGGTGAGACGGTGAGACCCACATAACAAAGTTTGTTTCATAATCCGTGATTTATGTAACCCTATTGCAACAAAATATTGGATGAGCAGGTAATTCAGATTGTCAATCCAATTTTGAAAAATAAGAAAAAAATTTAAATTTGACTCTCTCTAATGTTTCTAAATATTTTCAAGTGCAATTAAGATGATTAAAAACTCTATTACTTAGTATTCATAAGAAATTTAAACAACTCCTTCTCCCCCCAAACCCTTGCATGATTTCACAAAACTAGTTATTACAAAGATTTGATCTATAGTTAAAATACTATGAATGAAAAATTTGACCCACATTAAGTAAGAGGTTTTGTTGATCTTTTATTATTTCATTCCACCTAGCAGTTAAAGGGAAATTTTCAGTGTGCTGTGCTGTGCATTTAACGTAAACATTTTGCTTCTTTCAATCAGATTGAAATCTTCTTTCAATCAGATTTTTATTCAATCAGATTGAAAATCTGTACATCCGAATGTTTCTGTTTGCCTATATTTACGTGGCAAGCCCTTTGAATGCACAAATGCAATCAGTGCAAATAATTCCGTGCCGGGTGCCAAATAAGCTTGGGGTGCGTCCAAAAAGCGAATCTACCCTCATATAAGAAGCGCAACTAAGAAGCACAAAAAATGCAGTTGGGCGATTCCCCCTACGACGTTTGAACCATTCCACTTTTTGACAACAGCTTCATGAGCACTTGAGCCAACTGGCACACCGGTTTTTATCTACTACGATGCTTGACGTTCTTCCACTCTGTCATACACCGGTTTACTATGTAATAGTGCTGTGAAGGCGAGTTTCCACTTTCCGTTTGAGTGTGTGTAGTGCATTTATCAATGAATGTTGTCTACTATGCAATTCAGTTGATTTACACATACACTCGCGTTCAATATTAAAGAGAATCGAGCTGGATCAAAAAATAGACGATAGCGTGTCGTGGAAACTAGGCGAGTGCCAAACCTACCCGTAACTAATGTGAAGCTGAGACACTTCGGCACATAGTTACTAACTGCTCACGCATGAAAATCTAAGTCGCTTATTTGTACACTAACCCATTCATTGAATGCTTCTCCCATTTATTGACGATTCGTTTTGTTCAGTCGATGGAATCAGACACTCAAGCGTTTGAATAACTTTTCCCCTACCCGAATGTTGTTCGAATCAGGCTTCGAAACGGTCACGGTAGAACCACTTTTCACTGCGATAATCGTCTTCTCTGACGCTACCAAGGCTCGCTGTCTGAATACATTCTTGAACAAACATGTCAAATGAGTATCGCCATCACGACGTTATTTTCCTCAAACGTATTTTGACATTTTTTCTAGAAATGAGAAATACGCACGTTGAGTGCGTGTATTCTGTAAATTATTTATATCATTGATCTTGTAATAATATTTCTCAATATAAATGAACGAAATAGACAGAAATAGGCCGAAATAAAATCGCTAAACGATTGACAGTGTGCATCTCTTTGATACGCGAGTGTCGTTTGACTATTCTTTTCTTTCTGTGAGCTGAGCGGCGATGGTTTGGTTATTTTACATTTACGAGCGAAAGCCGACTGTGACGCACGCTAAGGAAGCGAGATCAAATGAAAATGGTGACCGTTTACAAGCCTGGTTCGAATACACTGCACAGCCGGCATCAATAACATCCGCTCACATGTTTTCATTCATTGATATTTTGAGCGCTACTAGAGAAAAAATGGTAACTGCTATTGATGGTGATGGATTTCTATGATAACAATAGAAATTGATTATATAGTAGCACATTGAAAGTTGAGTGCAGTTGATTAAGAGCTCTACTATGGAATACCCTTTAGAATCGAAAAAAGATAATGTAATGAATCTGGCTTATTTTTTAATCTTATCAGCAGTTGAACGGTTCGTTTCGCTAACCGGATATACTATATGGAGCGGGTCGTGTAAACAAAGTACTTGAGATCTTGTAAATCTAAACCGAATTTGTTGTTTGCGAATATGATGGAGAATTGTGCATCCTTGTTATAGTCTTACATAATCCGATTTCAGAAAGTAATTGGATCCTTCATCTTACCTGGCCGCGTTTAGTAGTGTTTTGCGTGATCAGAATGATTAAAATATACTGAGGTAAAACATGTTATTACTGCCAATAAATGGCGGATACACAAGACTGGAACTTCATGTTCCCTAGTAAACGTGGAAAAATTGCGTAATGTTACCGCTCATGCTATTTGAACAAGAAAAAGTGGAACCGAACCGTTCTCCTCCGATGATTTGGCGGCTGCTTTTCCCACTGTTCTCTGTACTGCTGCCATGCAACGTCACGCCGGAGTGCTTTGACGTTCCCACACTCGTTACCCTTGATGACACATCAGAGCGCAGCAAAACAATTGTGTTCGCCTCGCAATCTTTTCTTAGTTCTGCTTGCAACATCACAGGGCATCCACTTTTGATTACTTTTTCTGTTCCGGATCATGATGACGACGACGCACGTCGCCTGCGTCACAGAAGCTTGTCGTGCTTGAGTTTGCCCTTGTAAAAAGAAACAGAGCAAAAAAAAAACACCCGAGACACATCTTGGCCGTTAACTATGAAATAAACTTTCATTAATAAAACTCCATCAAATTGGTTTGTGAATTTAGTTGCCAAGCAGCCTACCATTCATAAAACTTTACCCAATGGGGGTAACAACAACAGCAGCAGAAGTGCGTGACCCGCTGTCGCACTCTAGTGCTTTTTATAACATTATGCTTTCATTCATAATGTTTCCCCTCGCTCGGATGTTCCCGCTTTAACTGCAATCTGTTACGACCCTCGCGTATTTTTCGTTTTCGTTTTAATTTGGTTCTCCCCCTCCCCTATGCTGGGAAAACTTTTCCTTATGAATGACTAGTTTCTATTTTTTTTTCTTGCCGGCAGTGGATTAAAATTGTTTATATCAACAAAATTGACAACAGCCAACAATGTTAGGGGAGATCTTATTGGAAAAATTAAGAAAAGACACAAAAACTTCAACGGAGCCTTTAAATTTAATTGTAAAAAAGCCACTCTTACAGTTCCTTTTTGGTTTGTATTTCTGTATATGAAGGTATTTGCTGCGCTTCTGTACACACGATTGTCGAGGGATTGATACATGTTGTCGTTTACTGTGTGAGAACAAAAAGGATCGAGAAATTTGCGCAGTTCGCAGCGTGTGCAGTGGTTCCAAATTCACCGCGAAATATGTTTGTACTCTAAATCTGATTACTATATCTTTTTTTTTATAAAGTAATTTCTTTGTGTAGGAATATGCAAATAGCAATAAGAGTTTTTGCAATTCAATAAACATCAAAACATGGTTTCACATGTCAAAAACTCTAATGAAAAGGATACGGCGCATTTTGCAACAAAAACAGTTCCCTTTTGTTTTGGCAACAAAAACACCAATAACATGCCGTGCTGACTGCTGACAAACTAAACCAACCTGTTGGATGTGTTAGATAAATTGAAGTTTTTTTCATCCCGTATCCTCCATTAATCGTGAGTGTTCAAAGTGCATGAGTTATTCGCTTTCGCTAGAACGACGTAACTGAGGTTATTTGAGGGTGAACTAATGTATATTTATTGAGAAAATCGTAATCAAATATCGCTAGCGGCGAAGATGTGTTTCGTGAATGTTTTCTTCGGCCGGAAGAAATATCTGGATGTGTTAAAGTTGCAGTTCAAGTTTTGGTAAAAAACAATGAATATGTTTAAGTTTTTAATGAAGTGATTCATTCATGCGAACAGAAAAACTTCAACGTTCAAGGTAAGTTAACATAAACTAAGTTTCTGAGTGGAATTAAAGCAGTAGAGCTTGGCAAACTGAAGCCTGCCCACAATGCGACTGAAGCCTGCCCACTGACGAAGTCGTCAGCTACCCTATTTTCTGTATAATTATTGATTCGAAAATTTCATATTTTTGTCATATTTCTCTCTTTTTGTTATAAAGTTTTTTCCCAAAATACAATTATCTTTCTAAAAAGCATTTATTTTTTACCTTCAAAAATCAAATAATTGAAACTTATTTCGCAAGAACTTTGTAAAAAATTTTCGGAATCATAGGAAAGCATATTGTCATAGCTATAATCGCGTAAATAAAAACTTTTTTTCCCAAGTTTCTGTTCGAAACACCCTAGTCACAGTTTGTTTCAAGTTATTAACCTCCTCCTCGTGTACAGGTTTTAAAATTGTTACGTGAGTTATTTTGAAAGAAAACGGTTAGCGACTTGGGCTTTTCGTTCGCTGTGGGGCACTCGTTTGCTCGCTTGTTTTTCAATCGGCACGCTAAAAGCACCAGATTTATATATAGTGGGAAACACACCACCCAACGAAAAACTAGGACAACAGAAATAATGCGCTGCTGGTTGTGAATGAAATTTTCTCTCACCTCCTCATGAATACAGCCTACAACCCTCTGCTTGTGCGTAGAAACGCCGCATTTTCAATGCAATCGATTTCCATTCATTTATTTTCATTCATTGTGAGTACGGCTTTCTCGGTGTCGTTTTTCAACGACGTCTTTTGCGTTACCCTCGGCGAGTAAGCGTGATAGAGCTATGCCAGTCTTGGTTACTATACTTTTTGTGAATGAATGCGTTTCTCTCACGTTTTGTAGGGTATTTAATGGCTTTACATCATTCATGCTTTTTGTGACTGGCAGAGTGCGCCGTTCACTTAATATAGTTTTTTTTTCGAGAGGGTAGATTGACGGGGCAGCAGCACATTATTTCTGTTATGTTTCGTTTATGAAACTTTGTGGGAATCACTGCTCTTCGAATGTTCAGTAAACTATCGTAACAAAGTAAGACTGTATTACCTGTTATGTGTATTTTGAAAGATCGGATTTCATTCACAGTGGGAGTTTTTTTGTTATGATTGAATTTATTTAAATCCATCTGACAGAGTACTTGTCTTAATGGACAACATAATACTAAAACAATGAACTATCACAAATGGCCTAATCGCGCTACAGGGTGTTCAATAAGTTCGAATATATTTCAAAAACGTGTTAAGAAGATGGAAATACAAGATATTTTGTTCTGAGTCAACTTTCATTGAGGCACTGTATATTGAGCACCTTTACGACAATTGGCTGGAAGCATCCCCTCTTTGTGCAGTATAACGAGCTTAAGATGTTTCTCAAAAGAATCGCAAACGACACGCACCTAGTCTATCGGTTCCAGATCTTGTAAATGAGCTTCCCAAATTGGTCCATAGTGCTCACTTTATGTTCACCCACTTGGCCAGTTTGTACGACCATACATAAAAGTCGAAGGATTAAGGTCCTCGAAGCGGGGAGGCTCCAAAGTGTTATCGAGAAAATCAGCCAAATGTTCCCGACATCACGAATGGACGATACTCGCCGTATGAACCGGTCACAACCTTCTCCAGAACCTCGGTGTTATAGTACGTGGCGTTGATTTCCACCCAGCAAAAGCTCTTGAGCCACGGGATGTTTATCTTGGACGGGAGGATGCTGGCCAACGTCAGCGCCCAAAGTTTATCATTTTGAACATTGTGTGGCGATTGCAAAAAAAAAAGTAGGAGGGTGGTATTCAAGACACGACCGCATGACGTTGACTACCGTATTCTTATATTCCATTAAAACAAATAGTAGAGGGAATTGCAACTCCAGTATTTGTTGCAATTTTATCTAACAGTGCATTTCTGAATGCTGAATACTAGAAGAATGGATCTCTCTTATTTAATCGCTGTCATTTCATACATACCGCATGACGTAGGACTCTATATTTTTCATCTAACAGTGCTTTCTTATTTGCTGACATTAGAGCGCTTTGAACAATAATTAATAAATAATATAAATGACATATGTCCGCATGTCGCTGGTGCAGTTTTGGAATCAAAATGATGGGGCGCCGGCCGCTGTCGTAAAATTAACACCAACAAAAAGATGTATATTTGCAAGGTTTTATCCGCTAGCAGCAGCATTTTGTAATAAAACAGAAAATTCAATTAGCCGCTTCTGTAACAAAATTTCGAGGCACCAAAAGGGGCCAGGTGCCGAATATATCCATGTTTTTGGTCAGTCCGTCCAGAATTCTTTCAAGATAGCGTCCGTATGTAGCCGGTACGGTTTAGTAATGAAACTGATGGGGTGAAATGTTCGAACGGTACGTTTTATACCAAGGCTTCGTCAGATAAATAAAAAGAAGGTGGGGCTACATAGGTGATGGAATGGTAAGGAAAAATTTTTCTTGAAAGCTGCGCCGGCCGCTGTCGTAATATTAACACCAACACAAACATGCATTTTTGCATGATTTTTTCCGCTATCAGCAGCATTTGGTAAAACAGAAAATTCAATTAGCCGCTTCTGTAACAAAATTTCGAGGCACCAAAAGGGGCCAGGTGCCGAATATATTTTTGTTTTTGGTTAGTCCGTCCAGAATTCCAGCCATTTTAGTATTTTGCAGTGCCATTTATTACTAACAGCCATCAGCATAACGAGTAAAACCGGCACGAGATGACCGGTACTCTTGTCTTTCCTCCTTTCAGCTGCTATCACCTAGCGTCCGCATGTCGCTGGTGAAGTTTTGGAATCAAAATGAAGGGGCGCCGGCCGCTGTCGTAAAATTAACACCAACAAAAAGATGCATATTTGCAAGGTTTAATCCGCTAGCAGCAGCATTTTGTAATAAAATAGAAAATTCAATTAGCCGCTTCTGTAACAAAATTTCGAGGCACCAAAAGGGGCCAGGTGCCGAATATATCCATGTTTTTGGTCAGTCCGTCCAGAATTCTTTCAAGATAGCGTCCGTATGTAGCCGGTACGGTTTAGTAATGAAACTGATGGGGTGAAATGTTCGAACGGTACGTTTTATACCAAGGCTTCGTCAGATAAATAAAAAGAAGGTGGGGCTACATAGGTGATGGAATGGTAAGGAAAAATTTTTTGAAAGCTGCGCCGGCCGCTGTCGTAATATTAACACCAACACAAACATGCATTTTTGCATGATTTTTTCCGCTATCAGCAGCATTTGGTAAAACAGAAAATTCAATTAGCCGCTTCTGTAACAAAATTTCGAGGCACCAAAAGGGGCCAGGTGCCGAATATATTTTTGTTTTTGGTTAGTCCGTCCAGAATTCCAGCCATTTTAGTATTTTGCAGTGCCATTTATTACTAACAGCCATCAGCATAACGAGTAAAACCGGCACGAGATGACCGGTACTCTTGTCTTTCCTCCTTTCAGCTGTTATCACCTAGCGTCCGCATGTCGCTGGTGCAGTTTTGGAATCAAAATGATGGGGCGCCGGCCGCTGTCGTAAAATTAACACCAACAAAAAGATGCATATTTGCAAGGTTTTATCCGCTAGCAGCAGCATTTTGTAATAAAACAGAAAATTCAATTAGCCGCTTCTGTAACAAAATTTCGAGGCACCAAAAGGGGCCAGGTGCCGAATATATCCATGTTTTTGGTCGGTCCGTCCAGAATTCTTTCAAGATAGCGTCCGTATGTAGCCGGTACGGTTTAGTAATGAAACTGATGGGGTGAAATGTTCGAACGGTACGTTTTATACCAAGGCTTCTTCAGATAAATAAAAAAAAAGGTGGGGCTACATAGGTGATGGAATGGTAAGGAAAAATTTTTCTTGAAAGCTGCGCCGGCCGCTGTCGTAATATTAACACCAACACAAACATGCATTTTTGCATGATTTTTTCCGCTATCAGCAGCATTTGGTAAAACAGAAAATTCAATTAGCCGCTTCTGTAACAAAATTTCGAGGCACCAAAAGGGGCCAGGTGCCGAATATATTTTTGTTTTTGGTTAGTCCGTCCAGAATTCCAGCCATTTAAGTGTTTTGCAGTAGCCATTTACTACTAAAGCCACCAGCATAACGGGTGAAACCGGCACGAGATGACCGGTACTATTTTGTCTTTCCTCCTTTCAGCTGCTAACACCTAGCGCTGTCGTGAAATTAACATCAACATAAACATGCATTTTAGCAAGGTTTTTTTCCGCTAACAGCAGCAATTGTAAAACATAAAATTCAACTAACCACTTCTATTATAAAACTGCGAGGCACCAAAAGGTGCCAGTTGCCGATTTCATGTTTACTGGTTTCCGTCCAGAATTCCAGCCATTTTAGTATTTTGCAGTAGCCACCAGCATCACGGGTCAAACCGGCACGAGATGACCGTTACTATTTTGTTTTTCCTCCTTTTAGCTGCTAACACCGAGCGTCCGTATGTATCCGGTACGGTTTAGTAGTGAAACTGATGGGGTGAAATGTTCGAACGATACGTTTTATACCAAGGCTTCGTCAGATAATTAGAAAGAAGGCGGGGCTACATAGATGATGGAATGGTAGAGACAAATGTTTCTTGAAAGCTGCGCCGGCCGCTGTCGTAATATTAACACCAACACAAACATGCATTTTTGCAAGGTTTTTTCCGCTAGCAGCAGCATTTGGTAAAACAGAAAATTCAATTAGCCGCTTCTGTACCAAAATTTCGAGGCACCAAAAGGTGCCAGTTGCCGATTATAGTTTCCTGGTTAGTCCGTCCAGAATTCCAGCCATTTAAGTGTTTTGCAGTAGCCATTTACTACTAAAGCCACCAGCATAACGGGTGAAACCGGCACGAGATGACCGGTACTATTTTGTCTTTCCTCCTTTCAGCTGCTAACACCTAGCGCTGTCGTGAAATTAACATCAACATAAACATGCATTTTTGGAAGGTTTTTTTCCGCTAACAGCAGCAATTGTAAAACATAAAATTCAACTAACCGCTTCTATTATAAAACTGCGAGGCACCAAAAGGTGCCAGTTGCCGATTTCATGTTTACTGGTTTCCGTCCAGAATTCCAGCCATTTTAGTATTTTGCAGTAGCCACCAGCATCACGGGTCAAACCGGCACGAGATGACCGTTACTATTTTGTTTTTCCTCCTTTTAGCTGCTAACACCGAGCGTCCGTATGTATCCGGTACGGTTTAGTAGTGAAACTGATGGGGTGAAATGTTCGAACGATACGTTTTATACCAAGGCTTCGTCAGATAATTAGAAAGAAGGCGGGGCTACATAGATGATGGAATGGTAGAGACAAATGTTTCTTGAAAGCTGCGCCGGCCGCTGTCGTAATATTAACACCAACACAAACATGCATTTTTGCAAGGTTTTTTTTCCGCTAGCAGCAGCATTTGGTAAAACAGAAAATTCAATTAGCCGCTTCTGTACCAAAATTTCGAGGCAACAAAAAGTGCCAGTTGCCGATTATAGTTTCCTGGTTAGTCCGTCCAGAATTCCAGCCATTTAAGTGTTTTGCAGTAGCCATTTACTACTAAAGCCACCAGCATAACGGGTGAAACCGGCACGAGATGACCGGTACTATTTTGTATTTCCTCCTTTCAGCTGCTATCACCTAGCGTCCGCATGTCACTGGTGCGGTTTTGGAATCAGAATTATGGGGAGCCGGCCGCTGTCGTAATATTAACATCAACAAAAAAATGCATATTTGCAAGGTATTTTCCGCTAGCAGCAGCATAAACATCGGAAACAGAAAGTGACAACAACAATAACAACAAAGTCAGATCGATTGTATCCGTTAGTGTCGACTGTGCTTGGGAAGAGAGGTAGTGATTGGCTGCGCGGTATGATTTAGACAATCGATATTAATTACCAATTTTTCAATAGTGTATCTCAAACAAAAGTTTGTTTTTGTTACATAAATTCAACCGTAAAAGAATTTCTGATCGATTGATGCCAAAACCTCGAAAACCTGATTATAGATGACTGCAAAATAAGCGCTCAAAACCTGACCACTTTTCTCTGGTTTTCCCTGGTTGAATTACTAGATTTTCAAATTCAGGGGCCTAACTTCGATATAGACGTTAGTCAACGTCAAAAGAGTTTCTCATCAGAAAACATGAACTCTTGAACTGCGTGCCGCGAAAGTATGAGTTTGGCACTGTCCAGCCTCTTCTTCGGTGTAGCCTTCGTTACCCCGTAAAACTTGTGTTTTTTGAACGGCTTGTATCCCAGGTCTCTCGTCACGATGGTGTGGGTAACTCCGATCGACACATCTAGGTCAGCAGCGGTTCCCCGGATCGAAAGGTTCGTTTTTCAACGAACCCGCTTTCTCACCATTTCGACGGCTGATGGTGTTCTCACCGAACGCGGCCGCCCGCATGGTCCCTTACCAAGCCCGTCTCGCGGTACCGACGAATGGTGGTATAGATCAGCGGTTCTCAACCTTTTTTTGTCCGCGTACCCCGTGGAGTGGAGACATTTTCAAATTTCAATTGTACCCCCTTACTTGGGAAGTTCTCGCAGAGTGGGAGAGTGTAGTGGTTGTGATGTGTGATATTGTGATAGTTTAGTGCAGGTTTCTAATTGAACTATGGTTCGCTTGATTGCTACAGTCACGTTTTAAGAGCAAGTTTGTACGACGAATGAAGTATTATGAAGAAGAATTTCTTTTTCCGCCAGTACTGATTTTTCTTTCGCGTACCCCTTAAAGGCTCTAGCGTACCCCATGTTGAGAACCGCTGGTATAGATGATTTCAACCACCGGAATATATCGCCGCGTTGCTCACCTCTCGCAAGCAACTTTACCACGATGTCGCTCTACTCCTCCATCGTGCGCGGTAAACAAACAACAAATAAATGCAAGTCGACACCATGCGCCGCGGTTAGCCTATAAACGAAACTAACAATACCAATCGCAGAATGCACATGGTGCGCACCAACACAACGATGTAAAGTTGTATTCAAACTTATTGAACACCCTGTAAGTCTGTTTTTACAAGTTTCACCAAATCTGATGGTATTCTGAGAATCGTTCCCGAATGCGGCTTCCGCATCATGTTTTATAGACTGAAGTCGTTGTAGGAAACTTTTGTTGGAAAACACTAGTGCAGTTCTCGAGAAAGGCGATCGACGGCGAAGGAAATGTTCACCTCATGATGTCGAATCCTTCAACAAGTTTAGACAAGTCAATATATATCTCTTTATAAAC
Organism: Wyeomyia smithii; assembly: GCF_029784165.1. Taxonomy (NCBI): domain Eukaryota; kingdom Metazoa; phylum Arthropoda; class Insecta; order Diptera; family Culicidae; genus Wyeomyia; species Wyeomyia smithii. The sequence continues at coordinate 115,160,987 of NC_073695.1, read as the reverse complement.
TTTGAGGCAGCGTACGCTTCAGTAGAGCGCGACGAGTTATGGTGGAACACGAGTAGAAGGTGTAATCTGAGAAACAGCAGCTGAGATCTCGCAGTCTGCATGTCCACACAAACCTCACGCTAGGACACTGATTCTCCCGGTGGTGCCTTCCGGTTATGAATGTTGGTCGATGAGAAAGACCGACCGGCCAGCTATTGCAGTCTTTGAGCGTAGGATCCCGCATTCAATATTTGCCGGCAAATTGAAGAATAGAGTGTGACGTAGGCGAATGATTTACGAAGTGTACCAAGCCAATACAATATGGTAGGCTACAAATGTCGGTACCAATGTAGGAATATCCAGCAATGATAACATTCAGCAGAATTCCTGACGAACGGGTGCGAGGTAATTGAAAGGTGGAAACAGTAACAACGAGCAACTTAACGGCGATGTTACAGCAGACGAAGGTGGTATGGCAGTCAATCTAAGAGTACATGCAGGAGACAGGCTGCCGGCCCCAAGCCTCCAAAAGATTAACCCTCTAGTACCCAGTGCCGCCTTTAGACGGTCTTCAGTTGAACCTCTATAAAGCTTCAATAAGAACTTAAACATGTTCATAAAGCTTCATAGTGATTTGTTCGAAGTCCGTCTAAAAACTAATTTGGGCACTAGAGGGTTAAGGAGGAAGGTCGCAGGTTGAAAAACAACGAAGCCGCTGGCAGTGACCAACTCCCAAGAGGGCTCCTAAAACACGGTGGTGAAGCACTAGCTAGAGCGCTGCATTGGGTGATTGTCAAGATCTGGGCGGGTGAGACGTTAGCAGAGGAATGGATGGAAGGAATCGCGTGTCCTATCTACAAAAAAGGCGACAAGCTGGATTGTAGCAACTCGCTAGTTACAAAGCGCTGCCTACAAGGCACTCTCCCAGCTTCTATGCCGCCGCCTATCACCTAGCACAAAGGAATCGTGGGACAACAGGCGTGATTCATGAAGGCCCGCGCCACCACGAACCAGATCTTTGCACTGCGCCAAGTACTACAGAAATGTCGCGAGTACAATGTAACCACGCACCACCTATTCATCGACTTCAGAGCGGCGAGTCGAACGAGATCTACTATGGCAAGTTATGCACGAACACTATGGAAGGTGTTATTAGAAGAGTGGAGATAGACACGAGTGGTACGATCTTCAGGAAGTTCGGCCAGTTACTTGGCTTCGCCGACGACATTAACGTTATAGCACGCAACTTTCAGACGTTGGTAGAAACGTACAGCAGACTTAAAGCGGCCAATTGAGTCGAACCAGTCAAAGGGACGACAAAAATACATGAGAAATAGAGGTTCGAGGGCAGACTCTGATAGTCTTTCACCACGATTGACGGTGTCGAAACCGAGGTGGACCGCCGACAATGACACTTGCAGAGATAAAAAGATGGATTATGGGCGGAAATCGCGCTTACTTTGGAGTAACCACGAAACATGGACCTGTTCGTGGAGCCTCCACCGTGGAGGATCAGTGGTCCCTCGGAGATTTCGACCAGAAGGTGCTGTGTACGATCCACGGTGGAGTGCAGATGGATGATGAATGACATGAAGACGACGAATGAACCACGAGTTGCACCAGTTGCTGGAGTAAACCCACTATAGTTCATACGGCTAAAATCGGAAGGCTGCGGTGGTCTGGGTATATCGTAAGGATGTCGGACGAAAGCCACGTCAAAATAGTTCTAGACAGCGACCCAATAGGAACACGTGCACGGTGGATCAACAAAGTGGAAGAAGATTTCGGCAGCCTACGCAGTCTGCAAGAGTGGCAACGAGCAGCCATGGATCGAGTACAATGGCTCATAGATACAGCAAAGGCTACACAAGCCTTCGTCTGATTAGTAAGGTCAGGTAACATTCAGCAGAGAGCCTGACATCGGTGACTCCGTTGTAGACTTCCTTCTCGTTTTTTGCCTGGTATCGATGGGGACACCAGATCGGTGGGCGATTGTAGACGTCCAAACCATGATCGAGTGACGTAAAGATGTATTCTGGATTCGAAGAGGGTCGATAACGACCTGTTGCCAGAAAAGTTATGTAATCCTAAGAAATATGTATATGGGTCAATCCATACGAAGTGACCACGAAAAAACATGAACTTGGCATCGACCATCGCGGATTTGGCTCAAAGTTGAGGGAATTATTCATCAAGGTTCACTTTAAAAAAATGCCAATTTTGGTGTCGATTGGAATACCCCGCTCAGTGGGATCCCCCTCTTTGTTGCAAAGTCAGGCATTTTTTGTTCAAAATCTCTGTTTCCTTTTTCTTACAATTCATAGACGTAAGACGTCCGCTAAATACTAATAGATGATATATGAGATAAATCACGCCTGGTTTCCCACGATTCCTTTTGATAGATGATTTTTAAATAAACCAAGGAATCCAGAAAAATATGTTTTACCAAAAGTGTTGCCAGATAGAATATTTTTGTGGAATTCGATCTATGTATGCTGCAATTCCTTCAAGTATCGATTCCATCCTTATGAGAACGACTTCTCGCTCAACAATGGGTTCCACGCTTAAACTAATGAAAACACGCAAAACTAAATAAAAAACTAAGCAAATTGTTTTTACGTATGTTGTTGTTTTTTATTACCTTTTCATATTTGTTCATTCGACGAGAAAATTGAAATAAAATTATTTTCAATTCCATATTATCGTAGAAAAAAACAATGTTAAACTAAATAGCGACGAAAGTGTTATAAAGAGAGCAGATGAAATAAAGAGAGATAAACTCATAAATTTTAATGGAAAAAATTAAATGTTGGGAAATAATTGAAAGAAAAAATAAAACACTGCTGCGAAAAGGTTGTTTGGTAAAAATGGTATATCTCGTGATTGACTCATATTACCTCGGGGTGATAGTTGTTTCTTACGTGAAATTTTACAAGGAACACGATGAAATTATCGAATTTAAACGAAAAATGTAAATTCAGTTTTCAAATACAAAAAAAATCTATCTGGTAACACTTCCGGTAAAAAAATATATTTTTTCTGGATTCCTTGGTTTATTTTCATCAAAATTTATCTATCAGTATTTTGCGGACATCTTACGTGTAAGAATTGTAAGAAAAAGAATAAAGAGATTTAAAAAAAAATGCCTGACTTTGCATCAAACAGTAGGGTCCAACAGAACGGGGGGTATTCCAATCAATACCAAAATTGGGATTTTTTCGAAGTAAACCTAGATGAATAATACCCTCAACTTTGAGCCAAATCCGTGATGGTCGTGTCCAAGTGGTATGGACACGTCGTATGGAACGACCCATATACAATTATTGCAGGAATTGATTTCGTAGATCAGCCACTTTTTAATTTAGTGTTTAGTCTCGAATGTGAGAGATTTTTGATTACATGGCCCATTTTTCAATTTTTTGAAAACTCAATTGAGAAATAATACAATAATTGCAAAAACCAGTCAGATTTCAGTTTTTGAACTGATTGAAACATCTTAAAGAGCCTTGTTTCAAAAGATAATTGTGACGGCGATGAAATTTTATCTGCAATTTACTGTTTTCAAGATATGCAGTTACAATTTTTTAAAAGTTTTTATATTAAAGGTTAGCTAATGGGGAACGAAAAATAAAAAACACCAGGAAGAAAAAAAGGAATATCTTCAATACAAAATTAGTGTGCAAGTTACGACAAGGGTAATTTACATGCAAATGAATGTTACAAAATAACACATTATCACTTTAAATAATCATATGAATTGCATTTTGATCTCCCAGATGGTATCAAAGTACAATGCTGGCCTAACAAGCCAGTCGTCGTAGGTTCGAGTCTCGGTCTGGGAGAGACTGTTGGTGTCAGTAGGATCGTAGCGCTAGCCCCGCAATTGTCCTGTACACTAAACAGTCGGCTGCGAAGTCTGTGTATAAAAAACAAAAGGTCAAATTCCGAATCGGAATGTAGCACCAAGGCTTTGCTTTGCTTTATGACTTGCATTTTGACGACATTCTCACTATAACTGAACTTGTTTGTCACTAAATTGAGCATATACACTGTCGAGAAACCAATACTATTGAAAAAACGGCTTGATTTCTTGCCTTTTCAATTTTCAAAATTTCATAAAGGGGGGCTTACATAAAATGCAAATAAAATTTGTACTGGCCTTATTCTGTGTATCAATCACATCAGTTAAAGAAATAAATTTTTTCAAAGTTAAGGTATAAACAGCTTGAAAATTTTTTACTCAAATTAGTGGTTATTAATCCATAATATTCAGCTCAAAGTATTACTTGTCACTTAAAACAAAAATACATTGATTAATTGAGAAACAAAACATCTACGAGTTATCTCTCGAAACGTGAGATTTCATCGTTTACCTATCGAGTTCAGTTTTTTCTGCAGCAAGTCAGTTATGATAATGACGAAGCTCCATTGACATCAGCATATTTGCCGTATCCTCGGGAGTTGAAACATTTTCCCATGAGTCCAAAGCCCGCCGGCAAGCCAACCGACCCATTCCGTTCTTTTCTAAAACATTCCAAAGTGGTGTATTTAGGAGTAACCGAGCCCACACTGTTCCCGCTACGTTTCGCTGCAATGGTGGCACGATGGCAGCAACTTCTACCTATCAAACCTGCTTGCTTCATCGTGACCTCGAAGCAACAATCCGCCCGTTGCAAATGCGTGCCTCCCGGGAGGACTCAGGGAAAAGGAACCACGCAGCACGCATATCGCAAAGCACGGTTAATCTCGACTGCAATCGCTTGTACCCTGGCGCTCTCATCAACAGTCCGTCAGACGGAGCCGCATGCAATCCTATGCCGAGCCAACCGGAATGCACGACATGCAGATCGAAACTCGTGTCCATCTTCTACGACGGTGCTGCCGCGCGTAAGTATGTGCCCTGCTACTTCCAGTTTGTTGCAGTAGCAGCCTAGGCTGGAACTAAGGAACATGGGGGGGAAGAAAACATCAACATTTTCGCCGGTTAGGTTATTATTGCGAGCTGCGTTTCTCTACAGACTGATGGAATCTGAAGAATGTTTCGTGTTTCTGATCCCTACAAAACTCGTGTGTTTCATATTAAGCAAAATTGTTTTCCCCTCGGAAATGACATGCACGATCGGCAAAAAAACGAAGGCTTAGATTTGGCTGGAGAATTTTTTGATGTTTTATTGCTGACTCACAGAAGCAGAGTTTGAGATTGATGTTTAATCCCAGAACATACGGTTTTTTTTTTCATCTGTGATATTGATTGGTACCTTCCAAACAGTAAATTGAAAAAAATCATGACTGTGGTTTGCTTATTAGACTTCAACGATTATTATGTGAAGTTGGTCGAACGATACTACTCTAAACCATGTTGTCGAGGACTAGGTCACGTTACACCAGCTAGTGGACAAATTTCGTCCTATTCGTCACTCAGTATTCCTCAATTGAATTTCTAACTAACTTTGAATAATACATCTCGCATTGTGTAAACAACTTACTAATAGATTAATTTTCAAGATTCTCCACGATTACAACAAAAGTCGTCGGTTGTGCAAGCTTATCTCCATCTCCAGATTATCACCTCTGCTGAATTAATTCTCGTCACTTCTGCCCATATTTTTTTAGTCCACAAATGGCAAGTGTGAGTTCATACGGACTGCTGTTCCGAGTTTGTTCATTAGAGATAACATCGTTGAATTGGATACATCGAGTACAATTTCCAATAATACAGCAGAGAGCTGTTATCTGTTGTCATTGAACAGACTTTAAGCAATTTTTATTCTTCATTTAAAAATCTAAGGACAACGATATTTTTTGAATCACGTTTTGCTCAGTGAATTACACTTTACCAGAAATATAAAAATCAGAAAACCGTGTATAGCCAAACAACCCAATTCTCCATATCATACCCTAAACCCCCAAAACATTCTGCGCTTTGTGAATCCGTCTTTTGATTTTGGTATTTGAGGTAAAAAAAAATAAATTACATAATTTATAAATTATTTGGGGGTAGCAAACATAAATTTGAATAAGCGTAGTTTTAGAACTCGAATTGTAGGTAACTGCTGCATGAAAACGTGCATGCATATATTGATAGTAACTTAATATATGCTACACGTTGCATTACTACATATATTTTTGTTTCTACCGTCAATTTCCGATGTCTCCACTCTATTCTGTGGTATATTTGATTCCTGTCAAATCGTAAAACATAAATTTCTCTTCCCTAGAAGACAGGTGCGAGTTTTTCCTGCATTCACCGCGTTGAGACAACGCTGATCTACAGTGGATGGACCGTGTCTAGATTACAGACAAACCGCCTCCACTCATTCATTCACGAGCAAAGCCAACCAACCAGCCAGCAGCATCACCGCCACCGCATTCGAGCGCGCGGTATAATAATGAAACAGAAAAAAATGTTATTTACGAAGTGACCCTGAGAGTTAGCACCGGAAATGATGCCACCCACACACAACGCGGTCCCCGCATCACTGGTAGAATGTAAAATAAGAATGCGAACGAACCGACGCGATCGCTGACGGCGCAAAATATATACATGTATGAACATTAGCGTGATTCACGATACTTTATCATATCTCTACAGATATAATCAATCTTAACTGATATGAAAAACGGCACTTTGAATCATTGATCCAAATTTTTTTTGAATAACCAAGAAAAATATTCAAGTTAAATTTTGAATCACACTATAAGGGTAGAGGTATAGAGCAAACGAACCACTTTCGTCCAATGAATTCCAAATCGAATCGGTTTCCATTCTGCATAGACGACTGGGTTTAACTATCGAATTTGATTTAAAAGTTGAATGATAGATTAGTAAGAATTTACGCTGCTCGCATTTGTATTGTATTGTAGGGACAGCTGGACACTTCAATCAAAACACTCTCGACATTATTAAAAGCCTGAGGGTTGTTGAGTCGAACTATGTACGTAGATGTTTTTTAACTACCCAGCAGAAAGAAAAATGAATGAAATAATATTATATTCGCTTGATCAATTATTCTGCCCACGACAGGACAACACCTACATCCGAACGTCCAATCGCGTTGTGAAGAGCCACTCAAGATGAGCGTTCTCGAAAACATGCCGTCATATGTCATTACACATTATTCGCTAAAAAAATAAATCCACACCACACGAGTCGGTGTTATACGTCGATTACATTTTTTGTTGCTTCATTTTTTCTCATCATCATCAGACTTAGCTTGCTGGCCATTGACGAGACGAGATGTCTGGCACGTTTGATATTAAAAGAAGAAAGGTGCTTTTAATGGAGTGATCAAAACCACTACTAGTCTCTAGCAAGCTAAATCTGAGTACAAATGTGTATGGTAGGTACTTTGAAAACAGTCTCTGGTTCAATTTTTTTTTCAATCCCAATTTTTTATTTTGCATTTTTTATGAGAACAGATCAAGTATTGACCGTGCTATATATACATTTCAAGGTTGTTTTAATCACGCGATCCAACGTTGAACAGCGGAATCGAGATCCCGTCTAACGTGACGAACGAAATTGACATTTGGCCCGCTACATTGACGCTTGATGTAAAACTATCAAGCCCGTGAATCAACTTAATCAGTTTTGTTTCGGAGCCTCGTTTTAGTTTTTTTTGCAACAACTCGTTGTGCTTTACTGAATCGTACGGTGCCTCAAAGGCTATAAACAGATGATAACCTGGTAAATTTATAGAAGAGCTAAGTCTATGCAATAAACTGGGGGACAGAATTTTTAAGCTGGATTGAGGAATCTTAGCAGACATTTTGGTAACCAGTTCGCAATGAAAAGTACGAAAACTGTTACTGAGGAGTGAGGACTGTCCCTTTGGGTTGCGTCATGCTGCTGACCCGGCAAACTTCGTACCGCCGCCTTGAGTTTTATTGACTGTTGTATTGCAAAAACTGAAATATCTAACTGCTGCTAAAAAACAAACCTACGATATGTTTCGGCTCTGATTTGTTTTTAGTTTTTTTTTTTCAATCCTGCGCTCGTAAAATTCTACGTTTTTATTTCATTGAACATTATGAAGCACCTTTCAACCATAATCAAATCATTTCAATACATTTTTGAAAATAAACAGTCATTCTTTTGAATATTCTGAAGGAAATTATTACATTATTTTTTCAATTATTCAAAAGCTTGGCTGAATGCAAATATAGTAATACCCTTCTGCCTGGCCAATCTCACTGGAACAGATTTTATAAAAAACTTCAGAATTCTAAATAATTCAAGCTTAAAATTCGGAATATACGAAACATGTGAAAGTGGTCAAGGCGGTCCTAGCCCTTAAATTCTATATATTCCACAATGTCGAGGTCAGGGTCACGTGAATATGCGACATAGAGCTGTCCATGTGAGAAGCATGAATACTCGGAGTTTATGCCACAAATTTTCAGTGACTGTCCTTGGGTTTTATCAATAGTCATCGCGAATGCGCGACGCACGGGAAATTGCAGACGTTTAAAATTTAACGGCAAATCGGTAGGAGTAATCGAGATACGCGAGATTATTACGACTTCTTCTTTGTTGTTTACTGTCAGAATTGTCGCTTCAAGGACATTTGCCATCGGGTAGTGGCAGCAATGCATCTGTTCGGTGGTAAATTTGACCTTGAATCTATAAAGTAGTAGTATTTGAAAATATTTGATTAGCATTTTTCTCTCAATTGAGTGTTTAAGTTATTATACTTTATTTTTCTTTCGTTCAAGACTATGGAAACTAAGTGTGTAACTGACGATTTTGAGATATATGGGGTGTCGAACGTTGTGCATTTCGAGCTCATCTTGTTCTTAACCGATCAACTTTCCTTCGGGACTCGTATATTTCCTAACTTTTTGATATCCTATCTTCAGTGTTGCGGAGCCTGACACTTTTATTGACCTGCTACTACTCGTGTCTTAACTCGCAAAACTGGAACAAAAACAACGAATTTGATTTCAATTCAACGGCATGTTAAATATTTGAACATTCCACTTACAACAACTTCATCTGAACAAAAAACACTTCGACCACAGCATAAATTTGTCAAAGTCAACTGGAAGATATGCAAGAATCAGTTTGATCATGTATATTAGGGAACAATCCTTTTATAAAATACCCTTAGCGGCATCTTCGTTAGGAAGCATTCCCACTACACGTGGAAGAAAATTAATCGAAATCAACTGAAACCAGTATGAATACTCCTCAGAATTCTTGCAAAGACACATTATTATTTTTAATCTATTATGTTAATTACGTACCGACAGTGTCTTCTTCTTTCTTGAAAAACAGTCACAGCACAAACTAACAGAAACCGACGTTGAATTTAAGTGGCATCAACAGAAACCAATACGAAAATCGCATAGAACTATTCCATAAAATATTTTTAAAAAATGAAGGCTATCGTTTAAGTACGCCAAGGTGATGAAAACTTGTTTCGAATTTTTCCGATCAAAGGCAACAAAAAATCGTTACTCGCTAAAACTCACAGAAAACCTCTCAGAATCTCAGAAGGGCGGGAAATATCAAGGGTTGGTTTTTAACGTTTTATAACTTTTCCAGTTGATTTTCGTTATTGCCATGGCATAGGGACAATATGGTTTTGTCCTGAACAAAAATTCTCGCAAAACCTAATGGCCAACCATTTTTCGGGTATCTTTTTTTTTTTTTCAAACATACATGATACCAATTGTTTTTAACGTGACCATGTGACATAAAGCTGTTTCTGCGAGAATATGCATGTTTTAGGTTTAATGCCACCAGTTATCAGGGCTTTGGGCATTATCGAATATCACCCAACTGCGGAGCGCGAAGGTACATACAGACGATTGAAATTAAATGGTAAATTGGTAGGTACACGGAGCTTCGAAATTTTCGCTTCAATGACATTAATATTTCATCTGCTTTTTGAGGCAGATCTGCTGCCTAAGCACAGTGCAATTGACACTTCGCAACATTATAGTTTTCAATTCAACATTCAACAATTAATTGTAAATCCAGAGATTTGTAGGAATGCAATAGTACAGTGGTTTTCAACCTTCTTTAGTTCATGCACCCCCTTTTGATAATTCACACAAGCTTTCCCCCCCTATCGGCACCATGAAAGAAGGCTGTGGTAAATCAAAAATATAAGGCTTTTTAAACTTTAATTTTTAACAGGTTTCAAGCAGGAGAAGGAGAACCCCAATACACAGGGCATACAATTCAGCATCTTTTGTGAAGGTGTGTGTCACGATTTATCGTCAACAAGCACATTTGACGTATGAATGCTTATAGAGCAAAATAATGCGCATAAAACTGCTGCATGGGTTTTTTTGCGAGCTAATTCATTGGACACTGAAAAAAAAATGTCACACCACCGTCAATCACAAAAGCGCATTACATGTGAAATTTTTTCACTCGCAATTCCCTCCCCCTGCAACGGTCAAAATCCCCCCCCCCCCCCCCGGTTGAAAACCGCTACCTATTTAACGAAACATGAACAGAAATCAATGTTTTTTGAGAAGCAAAATCTACACGTTTCTTTTACCAGCTAACAGAATCATTGCAGCATGAGCAAATGTCAATGACCTAAGTCAGTGTGCATTTTAGAGAAAATTGAACAGATTGATTAGATCCGAGCAATGGTAGATTAAATTATCGCACATGTAGTGTTATTCTTGTTCTTTCTTTTCATTTATCAGATAAATAAAACGATTATATGCAACTTTGCTCAAATAAGCCGGAAATTTAATTCACACTATCAAGTATATGCCCTTGAATAAAATCAAAGCCACGTTGAGAGTACTCACATGCAGTTCGAGTTTGCTGCTACCAAGCTATAGCGCTTTTGCATCGAAAAGGTGTAGTAGGCAGCGAAAACGAATATCACCTAATACGTGAATCAATAACAGGTGCTTGTGTACTAAACTACGACGCCTCAATAACGACGCTGCAACAACTTGTCTACCGGTCATAGCCTACAATCATAGTAATCTAATGATGTTGTTCTTGGAGTAAAAGGCGGGAAATAACCGGAAATATATTTCAATTTTTTTCTAACCTTATCAGTTGATTATTGTTATTTTTTTGGCTTAACTCGTCGAAGATGAAGACAAAACAAACACAAAAAGAATCATTCAAATCCGTTGATTCTATTTGGAGTGGAACGCCGTTATACAGACACCAACTTATTTTTATTTAATAGATAGAAGATAAAGAGTTTGTGTGGCCAATCACAAATGGTGACTTCTCAACACTGTTAGAAAAATTGTAATTTTAATTATTAGGATTTGTTTACTTTCGCGATTAGGACTTATCATTCGTAAGGATTTAACCCTAACTTATTGGCTATAAAGAGAGCATATCGTAGCTTCTACAGCTTCTTCTTTCAAGGACTTACTTACTTACTTAATGGACCGTGTCCGCCGGTGTGGTGAAGCATAGGGATGAAGTTAGTCCACTGCTGACAGTTACCCGCCATGACCTTCATCTGTTGTCAGGAGAGGTTTTCGTCAAGAGTCTGGATTTCATTGGCCAAACTGTGTCACCAAGAGCCTCTGGATCTGCCTCTTCTGCGCTGTCCTTGCGGATACCAGTCGAGCGCCTCTCTGCAGATCTTGTTCACTCCTCTTCTCAAGGTGTGTCCGATCCACCTCCACTTACGCTCCAGGATTTCTGTTACAATCGACCGTTGGTGGCACCGCCGGTGGAGTTCCTCGTTGGAAATCCAGTTGTGCGGCCACCATGCGCGAATGATGTTTCTGCGCTGTCTCCGCCGAGACGCACCACATTTCGCATGCGTATAGCAATACGGATTCAACGTTTAAGTTAAAAATTCGGGTTTTTGTATTTAGAGTAATCTGGCTTGAGCGCCAAAAAATCCGAAGACCCGCAAAGGCTCCTCTGGCCTTCCTGATCCTTGCGGCTATATCACACTTGGTACCACCATCAGGCGTTGTCTGGCTACCAAGATATTGAAACGTTTTCACCTGCTCAACTTGTTCTCCAGCTACTGTATGGCAGGAGGAGGAGAGGCAGCAGTGTTGACTTCCATCGACTTAGTCTTCGCGAAGTTGATTGTGAGATCAGCTGCCTTAGAGCTTTCGGAGAGGTCGTCAAGCTAGCTCTGCATATTGGTTCAGCGTTGGGCGAGCAAGACAATGTCGTCGGCCAGGTCAAGGTCATTTAGCTGCTCCATTGTTAAAGGGTTACGAGGTAACCCTCGATTGGTCTCCTGTCAATAGCTTTACCCAGGATCTCGTCCATTACGATGAGAAACAGCAGCGGTGATAGTATGCAGCGCTGTCTCACTCCAGCTGCGACCCTTACAGGGTCGGACAAGACGCCGTTGTGCAACACCTTGCACGAGATCGCCTCGTACTGAGCCTCGATGAGATGGCCAAGCTTTTCTGGGACTCCTCTAAGCCTGAGTGCGTCCCAGATGTTTTCATGGTTGAGTCGGTCAGACGATTTTTCAAGTATAATACGGAGCATTGTGATATGGTCCACACAGGATCGACCGGCACGGAATCCAGCTTGCTGCCGTCGAAGGATAGCGACGATTTTCTCTTGGATTCGATTAAGAATCACCCTACAGGGGACTTTTAGAGTTATACACAGCAACGTGATGCCACGCCAGTTTTCACATTCTGTCAAGTCTCCTTTTTAGGGACTTTTACTAAGATGCCCCGCATCCTGTCTACCGGAAAGGTCGCGGTTCTCCAGATCTCGCCAAATAACCGATGCAACATGTTGGCGGTCAAGGTTGGGTCAGCCTTAAGCGTCTCAGCTGAGATGCAGTCTATCCCTGGCGCTTTGTTAGATTTCATGCTCGTGATTGCCGCTTCGATCTCAGTTAGTGATAGTGCCTCGGAGTTTACGCGGGTTATGCGACGACTCTGGGATACCACTTGCTGCTGCCTTCCTTGGTCAGTGACATTTGAGACTCGGAAGAGTTGCTCAAAGTGCTCACTCCATAGTTTAAGCTGGTCAGTACGATCGGTTAGTAGCTGACCATCTCTGTTTTTGAGCGGTATTCTGGCATTCATCCTGGCTCCACTAAGGCGTCGAGAAATGTCATACAACAAACGGAGGTCACCATTAGCGGCAGCGGTCTCTCCCTCTTCAGCTAAGGAGTTGGCCCAGGCTCGTTTGTCCCGCCTACAAAAACGTTTAACACCCTTCTCCAGTTCGGCGTATCGCTGACGGGCAGTTGTCTTAGCCGCTCTGGTTCACGCTCGCTCAATGCCGGCCTTGGTCTCTCTCTGCTCATCGATCATCCTCCAGGTTTCATCCGGAATCCATTTCCTCCGGCCGCTGCGCATTTTGCCAAGGGTCTCATCACTCGTCGTGATAAAGGCGTTCTTGATGCCGGTCCATTGCTCTTCAACAGTTCCACCAGTTGGCAGATCTGTGGCCAAGTTGTTGCACAAAAGCCCTTTTCACCTCAGGGTTCTCCAGCCGGCGTACGTCGTAGCGACATTCGACTTTCTCTTCTCGACGCTAAACACGTACGACGCGCAGGCGTACCTCAACGATGAAAAGGTGGTGATCGGATGTAACATCGGCGCTGCGTTTGTTGCGTACATCAAGAAGGCTCCTCCTCCACTTCCGGTTGATGCAGATGTGGTCAATTTGGTTTTCTGTTCTGACATCGCGGGAAACCCACATGACCTCATGTGCTGGTCGATGGGGGAAGAGCGATTCACCATCCATGTTGCTTTTGCCACAAAATCTGTTAACAGCTCCCCGCTCTCGCTCATCTCTCCTAGGCCATGGCACCCCATGAAACCAAGGAGGACGTTTCGAAATCATTTTCAGAATTTTATTCTGAATCCTTTGAAGCATTTTCTTCCTTGTTAAACAACAAATTGACCAGATCAGTACGGCATAGAGCATTGCTGGTCTAAAAATTTGTTTGTAAATAAAAAGTTTATTCTTTAAACAAAGTTTAGAATTCCTGTTAATGAGAGGATATAAACATCTCGTATATTTGACGCACTTTGCTTGCATACCCTCAATGTGCTCTTTGAAAATAAGTCTTATATATACTGCTTGTTAAATCAACACGTGGGATTTATACCGTGTGCAATTATTTGGTGAATTTATGTTTTTTTTTTAATTTTCACTGAGATCCGCAAAAAATGAGATCTGAATTTTGAGTAGTAGATACTAGAATGACAATGAAAAACGATTTTGGGAATTTCGGTTAGCGGTAGAACTCAAAAATAAATCTCCTCGAAAAAAATTCTTATGAAAAATTTAAGCTCAATCGGAGGTTGGGAACACGTGTCTCAAAGCGGTCAAAGTTTCACCTTTTTTCATCAATAACTTCAGTGATTCTTCGGTGTCGGTTTTTTATGCATGCATGCGTGAAACGTCGAGATCTGGTTTTATTTTTTTCTAAATCGACTTTCTGGAACATAGAAATTCTTGAGCAATGGATAAAAAGGAATGGAGATAAGGGAAAAATTGTCCTTCGAATTTCGTCAGAAGTTTCGTCTTATCGAAAGTGGTAACTCAAAGTGGTTAAAGTTTCACTTTTTGGACTAATGGAGAAAAACACGGGAAGTTCATTAAATTGTCGATATCGAAAAAAATATTCTGCTGCAAAGTGTCTCAGAACTGCATGAAACGTTGAGATCTGGTGTTATCTGGAAAAAAATTCCTTCTGGGCTTAAAAAGTCCTAAAATGTCATTTTTTTTTTATTTTTTGTGTAACACCGAATCCGACGTTTTTTGCATTTCTAAGACATTTGACATTAACATCAATCGGTTCCTGTATTCTCGTTACAAACAACGAACTCAAAGAACTCTACGTCGACATCCAAGAATATTCTGGTAGCCAAAAGTCATGTCCATAAAAAATAAATACACCAAAAGATCTGAGTACACCATTCGATTCGTTATGACGTCCTAAATCTGAGTAAGACCCTTTTGGAGGTCGTAAAATACAAAAAATGATATAATAATGACGAAATACACATTGTAAAGCAGCAGTTTCAACCATCATTTCATGAAATAACATCCAAAATATTTTCTAGGCATTCCAAGTATTATATTTCATGACATTCGCAATTGGTGGAAGGATTTATTTGAAAACCACAAAGTGCCAGTAGTCTAAACTCGAAAAATCGTGATCGTTTTAGATTTCACTGTGAAAAATTGATTTTAATTTTTGATTTCCGCTTATTTTCCGTCGGTCTAGTTCCGCCACTGCTGTTTTGCCCATCACCGACGCCCAGGGAGGCGACTCCACCCAGGACCCTAACTTACGACCCGTTGATTAACGGACCGGCGCCAACGGCTTTACTTCTTGATGCGAAGGAAGGCGTGATCTCAGAGATTTTTCGCCTCAGAATATCTCCCGGTGCCGGCTAGAATTGAATCTAGACCAGTTGGGTTGGTTGTAAGTGAATCACGCCACCCCACAACCATCGACACCTATGTCAGCGTTAGGATTCGAACACAGTCGTTGAGCGTGGTTGGCGGAGACGTTACCAACTATGCTAGGCCCCCGCTAAAAATTGATTTTATGTACTCAATGCAAGTTTGCTTCATAGAACAAGGCCTTAATTTTAACGATTTCGGGTTTACGACCGATCCTCCTAACAGTAGATCAAAAACACTTTTTTTAATTTTCAATATTCCCGATGGCTTCCTTACTGCGATCTTCTATCTGTACGATGGACACGACAAAATAGAATAATTGCGTGGAACATCCCTCCTCAAAATCAGAGTTTAGACCACTATGTACTGTGAGATTCTCGAAGAAATCTTTCCACCAATCCACAGTGGTCCAGTAAGGCAAAAAGTGGAACTTAATTCCATAGTGCCTTTTACCTTCATACTAGCTTAATGCTGTCTTCGGAATAATTGTTTGTATCAATGACCCGCATGATCACAAATTGTCAAAAAATATAAAAAGTTTACAATACTAAAAATAAAAAAACTAACTTTTTTGTGTCAAGAGATAGAAGAATGGTTCATTCAGAAAAGTTGTAGAAGATTCAAAAATATGAAACTTTGTTAACGAATATAACGTGCAAACGTGCAAAAATATAAAACTTTGCTGAACAAACAAAATTTCTATCTTTATTGGGCACAGAGCTACAGAGTACTTATTATAAAAGTTACTTGAAAGTTAGTTTTTTGTACCTAACAATTGTTAGTTACATTATACAAGAAAACGTAGTTCTAAAGAAGCATTTGGGCATACAAAACACACGTTTATTTGAAGACCACACGTCTCCAGGTCTTTTCCTTACAAAGTTATAGCATATTTTAGCTTACTTTTTTTACCCTATATGTTCTTGAAGTTATCGAAAAAATAAGCTAAAATCTGATATAACTTTGTAAGGAAAAATCCTAGAGATGTATGGTCCTCGGCAAAAATGCGATTTTTGTGTGCCCTAACAATTCCCCCGAACAACACTTTCATGTAAAATGCCACTAACAAAAGTTAAGTACGAAAAACTGAATTTTAAGTAAGTTCGATATAATTTATATTATAACTTTTTACCGAATTTCATTTGCTGAAGAAAGTTCATATTTTCGAATCTTCTACAACTTTCCTACATAAACCGTTCCTCTATCTTTCAACACAAAAGAGTTTTTTTTTGTTTTTTGTATAGTAGACTTTTCATAGTTTTTAACAATTTGCGATTATGCAGGTCATTCATACAAACAATTGTTCCGAAGACACTGTTTAGCTAGGATGAAGGTGAAAGGCGCTATGGAATCAAGTTCCACTTTTTGCGTTATTGGACCACTGAGAATCGTAAAAGTCATGAAACATAATACTTGGGATGTTCATAACATAGATTTTAAAAATTATTTCATGAAATGGCTACATAAAATCATGCTTTACAATGTGTTTTTCGTCATTTTGTATTTTACGGCCTTAAAAAGGTCTTACCCATGATTGTACTGCTCGACGATTTTGAACTTTTGACCAGAGCTCCAGGACTTCATAACGTATCGAATGATCTTATGGTGCATTTTTTTATAATAAGGGTGCACAGTGGTTGGAGTTGCCCGGGCAATGTAGTCATCCGACAATAGCTAAGTGAGAAGATGCGACGCGATCATTGGCGCGTAAACCATACTTCGGCGGTAGACGGAATGCTTCGCCAACCCGAGCGTCTTATTTCCATGTTAGAAACGGCTGACCAACGTCCTAGTGTCAGTGTGGGATTTTAAACAGAGCTGACACCATGGTCCCCCGGTGAGACAGAGGTTGAGGAAGGCCTAAACAGTCGTCCCGGAGAACAATATGTTACAAACAACGTAAGAAATAATACGGATCGGAACAATCGGCATGGACCTATGCAACGAAATAAGAACTACTTGGAACATGGAAATACAAATCGCTCCGCTTTCCGGAACCTACGCAACTTCGAAGTCGTAGCGCTACAGGAACTTTGTTAGATAGGACAGAAGGTATGGAAAAGCGGGCACCGGACAGCTACTTTCTACCAGAGTTGTGACACCCCCATCGACCTAAGAACCGGCTTCATAGTACTGCGCAAGTTGCGCCAACAATGGGATGGCAGCCAATCAACGTGAGAATGTGCAAGTTGAGGATAAAAGGTCGCTTCTTCATCTACAGCACTAGAACGTCAACGGAGACTCGGCGACGAGGACGCGTTTTACGCGTAGCTGGAGCAGGTCTACGATAGCAACCTGCGACGGGACATAAAGGTCGTCATTGGGGACATGCAGGCCTTGTATTCTCCTAATATGTGGGAAGAGCAGAGTGAATATTCACCGTTTACTTCTTGCCTAGCATGAGCGCGCGTGTAGCAATTTTTTCCACTATACTTTTTTCTTTTTTTTTCGCTGTGTTTCCGCTGCTCGTAGAAAAAATCTAACACACTTGCTGCACCACAGCTGAGCGAAACAAGAGTGGTGAATCACTCTAGTGAGGATACACAGAAGTACGCCGCGGTGTGCTCTGCTGAGATAAATTCGATAGCATTCTAAGAGCAAGCACGTGTGGCATGCGGCAGCATTTTTCAGTTTTGAGATGCAAAGCCACGACCAAATATTGAGCGACTGCGGGACGCTGAGATTGCACAGAAATACGCACAGTAGCTGGAGGTAGCGTTACCCACGGAAGAGCAGCTTGGCGCAGCTACTCTTGAAGATGGCTGGAGGAGCATCCGACCCGCCATAGGTAGCACTGCTGTGATCGAAAGGTGGAAGGTGGAAGTACTTCGCTGAGCATCTGAACGGCAGATTTTGGTGCATGGCAGCTGATCTTGGTGCATGATCTGACAACTCTGTTTGTGCTATTGTATATTTAGTTTTACTACCTGTGATTAAATTCCGTTAATTCATCGTGAACCCGTGCTCTTGAGTTACTTCTGTGCTTTGAAACTAATATTGGGCTAACAGTGAACACTGGAAGAGTGAAGTACAGTTATTTTTTGTGCTAATTTGCCCTTTTCAATACTCAAGTGGATCGGACTGTGTGCTGGCATTTCCATTGTTATTCTTTGGAATCATGTAGCAGAGCAAGCAGGAAGTGTTCTTCCTTGCCTATCCAAAGGCGTTTATCAAGCATGGAAAAGAAATTATGCGGCGAGTGCAAACTCGAAGTTAATGATCTCGAACCGGTCCGCTGTGGTTTTTGTGATGCTCGCTACCACATTAACCAACAGTGCTGTGGATTCAATAGCAGGGTTTGTAAAGACCTTTTTTCGTGGACCAACTTCTCCACTGGCTAGAGCAGTGCACTGGATCATTGTCAAGATCTGGGAGGTAGGACGAGTACTAGAGAAGTGGAGGGAAGATATTGTGTCTTGTAAACGACAAGCTGGAATGCTACAATTACCGGGTGATCACTCTGGTGAATGCCTTCTGCAAAGTATCCTCCCAAATACTCTGCCGTCGACTATCACCAATCGCGAAGCAGTTCGTGGGGCATTATCAGGCGGGATTCATTGGTATCTGCTCCACCACGGATCAGATATTCGCGGTTCGGCAGGTTATACAAAAATTCCGCGTATACAACGAGTCTACACTTTATTTGTTCATCAGTTTTAAATCGGCATACGACACAATCGATCGAGACACAAGAGGACCGGCAAATTATGCACGACTACGGATTTTCAAACAAATAACGCGATTGGTCAAAGCGACGACGGATTGAGTGATGTGTATGATTAGAGTATCGGGGTGCCTCCGAGGTTTAAGGCAAGGTGATGGTCTCTCGTGTCTGATGTTTGATATTGCCCTGGGGAGAGTGATTAGGAAAGCGGCGATTAATATAAGTGGCACAATATTCCAAAAGCCAGTTCAACTGTTTAGTTTAGCCGACGAGATCGACATTATGTCTTGGAACATTAGGGAAGATAGTGGATACGTACATCGGACTAATAACCGTCTGCAGGACACTGATCAGACTGATAGTCTTCTAAGGCAATGAGACTTGGACTAAGCTTATAGAAGACCAGCGCGCCCTTGTGGTCTTCGAGCGGAAAGTATTGCGTACCATGTTCGGTGGAATGCAGATGAAAAACGGAACGTGAAGAAGGTGAATGAACCACGAACTTTAGTCAACAACGCTAAGATTGGCAGGTTGCGTCGGGCTGGGTATGTCGTAAGGATGTGAAATGGTTCTTGAAACCAATTTGTTAAAGACGAAACGGAGAGGTGCACAACATATATTCAAATTTCGAAAGAACATATGAAATTTGAGCACAACGTTATTTATCCATTAATGATCATTGAATCTATTGAATCTATCATAAAACATCTTGAAAAATCACGAAAATAGGGAAATAGTACGATTTCATAAACCAAATCAATCGGAGTTATGGAATCTCTCTCATACAAACGCCCACGATGCATGTATGACAGAGGTATGAGGTTGACCACAAAGACCGATACTGATAAACTAAAGCAGCCGAGGTTTCATTAAATCTAGGGACTGCCAGAACATTGTACTAGGACGGTGGCAATCCTAAATACTAACGTATAACTCCGTGGTCTGACGAATAGGTAAATAAATAAATACTCATTCATTGCTATTGCCTAAAGTGCACAAAAAAGGTAACGCATCCGAGGCGCCGGAAAATACTAATAACGATAATTGAACAAACTATTCAAATTAGTACTCGCCGCAACAAATTCAGGTAAATGTGTAAATTGATCGTGTCTGTCTTCCAGTTAATCCAATTAGCTGTTTGAAATGTTTGCCTATGTGTTTAAAGACAAAGCCGGCCAACAGATCGCGCATGTCGGAAAGTTCCGTTCAGAATTGAACCTTTTTGGGTTCCAAAAAGTTCGGACGTGATGTGTGAATTGGAAATGGGTGGATATGGACGTAATGTTAAAGAAACGACCAATCAAAGTAGGAAAGTGTTAAAGCACGACCGTTTCATGTGATTTAATTTACCAGAACTTACAAATTGTTTACATTTGCCGCTGTTTGGGGTGGTAGCACGAGGATAGCGATAATAATCGAAAGCTCCTTTCAGTAAAGAACAGTAATATCGTAGTGTAAAATAAGGATTGCAACTAATAACTGGTTGTTGTCTTACTAGAACGTTTTGATCCCAAAAACGCTATTGTTTTTGATAAAACTGGAATGATTTGATCAACTTTTAATCCAACCATTGTTCCAATCGCCCTATTTGTCGTTGACAGAACCGTGTTGAAAATTTAACTTATTGGCTATAACTTCATATTTATTTTAAACTATCTATGGTCAGGGATCTCCGCAACACAACATATTGACGTCTGAGTATTCAATATTATTATTGTTTAATCTATCTTACCTTCTGATATAATGTTAGCAGTCCACAAAAACGTACAACAAATCAAACTTACAGTTTGATGAATGTTTAACTTACCTTGAGAATAAGAGCATTTTAATTTTTAAAATCTATTTATATCTGATATGAAATATCATTTGAATAATTAAAAGAATAGTTAAGTTAGAGAACATTACTGTGCTACCTAAATGCTTTTTCCACGCTGTATATATTTTTTTTTTTTGTAAAACATCGTTGGTTCCCTTCAACTCTGTAACCAAAGGTTTCTAAACTACAATGCATTGAAAAAAACCGAAAAGCTTATGCCTTTTTAAAAAATTATTGTTAAGTCTGAAAAGTTTGTCCACCCGCTGGAAATACTTTTACAGTATGAACTGTAAGTTAAAAAAGAGAATGTACCTAAAGTGGCACATATGCTTGTGACTAACTATGAAACTAAAAACAAATTTGATTATCAAAACCTTCGGTTTTTGTAGGGAACCTATACATTAGAGAAATGACAAGACACTCACCGTTAAGGCAACTGTCAACATCAAAACTGGTGAGCTGTATAATTTTGCATTGCCGTTATCCGTTTTGATGTTGACAGTTGCCTTAACGGTGAGTGTCTTGTCATTTCTCTAATGTATAGGTTCGCTAGGTTTTTGCGAGAAAATAAAACTGAAAAATTGAACAAATAAATTTCAAACATGACAGAAATAAAACAGACTCTACACAGCGACACTTGACTAGTAATCAAAAACAACGCGTCAAATGTCCGAAATACCTACAGTAACCGAAGTCGTCCATCAAATTCGAAACCAATGCTGAGACAAGCTAGATACAGAGAATAAAACAGACCGGCCGCATGGTAACACAGTAACCGGATTATACTTATCCGGCACACCATTATTGTCATTCGATAGGTGTCCACTGCAGTAGGGTGTAAAAGCTCACCGTACCGAACGTATGAAACATGATCTGATCTGTCTTCTTCATTTTTTTTTGCGCAAATCGGGCACTCTTGAATTCGTACTTTTTGCCTTTCTCCTAGAAAGGTATAGCAATCACTTGCAAAACCGAAGATATGAAAGTGCTCCAAAGGGCCGAATGGCATATATCACTCGACTCAGTTCGACGAGCTGAGCATTTTCTGTATGTGTGTGTGTGTGTGTGTGTGTGTGTGTGTGTGTGTGTGTGTGTGTGTGTGTGTGTGTGTGCAGATTTTTATTTTCACTCACTTTTCTCAGATATGGCTGGACCGATTTTAATGAAATTATATGCGAATGAAAGTTCTAGTTGCCCCATAAGACCCTATTAAATTTCATTGTAATCGAATTTTTAGTTTAGAGGTTATGCATCAAAATTTAAAAATCACGAAACATCAATATCTCAGAAACCACACAACCGATTTCAATAAAATTGGTATCAAATGAACGGGCTATCTTAAAACCCCTAACTTTTGAATTTTATATAGATTGAACATGTGGTTCATAAGTTATGAAAAGAAACGTCTTCTGAAGACTGTTTAATTTCACTCATGTTTCTTAGAGATGGCTGGACCGATTTCCACAAAATCAGTGTCATATGAAAGGTCTAGTTACCCCATAAGACCCTATTGATTTTTTTGCAATCGGACTATTACTTTGCCTGTAATGTTTAAAAATGTGAAATCTAGCTATGAAAAGAAACATATTCAGAAGAATACAAAAACTCACTCATCACTTTTCTCAGAGATGGCTGAACCGATTTTCACGAAATTAGTGTCAAATGAAAGGTCTAGCTGACTCATAACACCCTATTGAATTTTACTGTAATCGAACTGTAACTTCGTCTGTAAAGTACCGAAATGTGAAAATCACGAAACTTCATTATCTCAGTAACTACACAACCGATTTGATCAATAGTATTATCAGATGAACGGGCTAGTTAAGGGTTGACTGATGAATTATGATTTAACACGTGGTTTCAAAGTTCGGCTGCCCTATACGTTCCCATTTCATTTGATTATAATCGAACTTAAGCATCCGTTATGTATTAAATTGTTAATAAAACAACAAAATTCTATTATCTCAAAGATTACACGACTTATTTGAACATAACTAGTGTCATACGAACGAGTCATCTCTCAAACTTACAAATAACAAACTTCATAACAATTTGATATGTGGTTCAAAATTTATGAAAAGAAAAGTAATTCAAAGGCTATTTAAAACTATACCTGCTTTGATCAATATATGTGGCCACAATATAATTTAAATGTGGTATCGTACCATTTGAATGTTCCCGGTTCCCGGTTCCCGGAAATTAAGAGTCATTTCTTTTATTTCGCTATTTCTTGAGCATTTACATTACGTCAAATTTCATATTTTATACTTCTATTATTACATCATTATTTTAAAATCAAAAAAGTGAATACACATTTATTGGATTGAAGCGTTCATGTAAATCTATTTTTACAAACAATAAATTTGAATGAAAAAGGCTTGGTCTGACCGCTAGGTGGATTAATTTAGGTTTTTTTTTTATAATACCTGCCAGTGGACGATCAATCTCGTAAGTGATCATCACAGATTGTCTATGCATATGGCGGCTGAATAAGACAATAAAAAGGCACGTATGTCCTCACCGAGGAAACTTGCGCCGTTTAAACCTTGGACGATACTCGGACGAAGCGATAAAAACAGGAATGCGTCTAAGCCGATTTAAATGAGCCACAATTTGGCCGGACGTAGAGTTTTCTTTTCTTGCCTGTTTTTGTCCTATTCCTACTTCAGCCATCGCCGCCGAGCGGATTAAAATGTTAGATAAACATTTTATTTGTCCCAGCTGGCTACTGTTTGAGTTGCTTTCGGAATTAAGAGCATATAGCTACAATATCCAGCCAGGGGTTGAAAGCTTTACATACACTCCACCTGCATCGAGGACTGCGCCAGTACGTAGAATATAAGCGGACATTCACTCAAATTTTGACGAGAGAGAGAGAGAGAGAGAGAGGATTTTTGGCAAAACGTTTTATCTACGCCAGCAAACATACGTTGATCGCAAAGTAAAACGAATTTACCTAACGATGCAAGGAGTCTTCGTTATACCGTTGAATCATTTTATATATTGTACTATGTATTATGTACCATGAACACATGTTTATCAGATAGCTTGCAATTAATCGCTAACAAGAACTATTCTTTCTTCATGTTCTCTGCCCATTTTACTGTCTGGTTTTTAGAAGGTAAGATAAATGTTTTTCCAATCAGCACCTTTTTCACGAGCCATATCCCGTTAATATTCTACCGCAGATGGTACAAAACATTTTCCGTCCAAAGATATCAACGGCAAGGTGATTTTTCACGAGTATAACTATTGATTAATAGCTAGCCTGAGAATGTGGTGAATTCGGTTCGACTTTAGCGTCCTTAGAACACCAGAGAAAGTACGATGTCCTGGGTGTTTGTATATCTCCGCTGGTGTCGAGCAAGAGTACCACCAAGGTTATTACCGTCCGTCGTGGTTTCCTTTTAACATCTCTCATGTATTGTACCTCTACGCATTAAGGAGGTTTGTTTTTCGTAAGATTTTGACCACTGCGACCATTATTTTCGTGACTAACCCGGTT
The DNA here is from genome assembly GCF_029784165.1 of Wyeomyia smithii. Classification (NCBI taxonomy): domain Eukaryota; kingdom Metazoa; phylum Arthropoda; class Insecta; order Diptera; family Culicidae; genus Wyeomyia; species Wyeomyia smithii. The sequence continues at coordinate 115,136,668 of NC_073695.1, read as the reverse complement.
TCTTTGATAACATTCTCATGTCGATAATAGACAGCAAGCACGAAACCACACCACCTGACTGCAACTAAAAATGTCATTACAATGAGAGTATCTCGCGGGAGGCTTCAGTTCGATGATTTATCGACGCCAGCAGCTACAATTTTTTCATTGTCAATCGCTTGCCTCAACTTTTAGGAGACCTCTGGCGTGGAGCCAATTATTTTCTGCGCGTATTCTTAACCATGTTGCCGTCATATACCGCTTTCAGGGCTCGACTACCTACAACTAACTCGTGGGAAGTTTTATCTTCATAGCTCTACGTGAGCTGCCCAAGTTCTCATAGAACTTCAGTTTGTAATTGGTGTTCTGCGATCTCGCTCTTCGTGTTCACAATTTATTCACCAGAAGACCGAATTTTGCTTCTGCTCAGCAAAGCTATTGCAATGACAAAGTTCATCTTTGATTATTTCATTGTAACTCGATTATCGATGCGACTTTCAATACCATGTTTCTAGTTTTCAGTCGCAGTCGTTACTTCGTCTTCTTTAGCAACATTCCTCAATAAATTTCAAAATTTTTATTAATTGAAAGTTCTCTAGAAATGCTCTAGAATACATGGCTCATTCATGGCGTTAACTGCTTGAAAAAAAAAAAATCAAAAGTACCAAACCAACTATAGAAAGCACAAGTTAGAAGTACCTATCAAGTATATGTTTGAGAGGTATCGGTGAATGCTGACAGTGCTTCTGTAAACGTTTCGCAATGACTGAACCGCATTTTTTACATTGATTCATCACCATGGACGCAGCTTAAGTTAGTCATTTTACACACGATACGTAAAAACAATCTAACAAAAACCACCATTAAAATCATGACCTCAGTTTGCTGGGATGCAGGTCCCACAATTGTCATAATCATCAAAAAAGGAAAAAAAACGACGAGTATTACACTGGTCGACAAAAGCGAAAAAAAATGTTGCTGTAAAGCTTCAAATAGTTACCCTAAAAGGATTATAGCTTAATAACCATTTCTGTGGATTTTTGTGCCCATAGTTTGGTTAGAAATGCGTCAAAAGGCCGCAGAGTAGTTGCTCGCCGGGTTCGTCGCTTCTCGGTTGGCTTACACAAAAACTCATTTAAGTCTCTGGAAAATTTATCTTTGCTAGGTAGAAGCACTAAAACCCACAGGAATTGTTATTAAGCTATAAGCTTTCATTCTTTCTAGTTTGAGCTCTAGAACAAAACCTGTGTTTACGTGTTTTCAAGCAAAAACGGCTGCTAAATTGAGAAATAATTGAATATTTTTATAAATTTTTGTTATTTGCTGAAATTTTTCCCGAGTTCTAGAACTAATTTCGTAAAAGTAATATTCCAGAATAAAATCGTTTGCTCATTATCTCACCATACATATCTTATGTCGTCATAGATACACCAGTAAAAACCTATTCCGTGTACTTGATTTGGATTTTTAGGTAACTTTGATCTTCAACCTTAAAACTCTCAACATTTAAAAGTCACTCTCGTTTTCTATGTAAAAACTAAACGAAGTTGAAACAAGCTAACATAATCACAACAACAAACATCACACCACGGGTACTAACATGATAGCAAAACACAAAAATCAAAAACCTTACCGGAATTTTAGAGGTCCTTAAAAACTCGAGCAGCGCTTCCAGTGATCCGAGTGTGGATGCTTGTACATAAACTCCACGTTCACTCAATTTAATACTGCTGAGAACAGATTTCAAATCACGTGCAACAATATCTCTGTATGAAGAGAGAAACAGAAAAATAAATTCATCCACTTTGAAAACCAATATCTCATAAACATACTTAAATATTTCAACTTCATCTGCTTTCTGCGCAATCTGCAAATTAAGACCAGCGATCGCCTTCTCCAGTTCTTTGGCGGCAATCTTCACACCTTGGGCAGCCCACACCTCCTTGTGCTCTACGTAGGCATTCTTTACCCGCAGCTCCTTCATTGGCTGAGGCATCAGAAGAGCTTTTATTTGCGTAACGATTGGACCTTCCGTACCGGCTAGAATCATAGTATCGCCTTCACGCAGCTTGCCATTTATCAAAATTGCATCGATGGTGGTTCCCAAGCCTGAGATGGCCTTTACTTCGAGCACGGTCGCTTGGAGATCTTCGCTAAACATGAGACGTTTGGCGAGCTGTTTCTGACAGAACTGTACGATTAGGAATAAGAGATTTCCCATACCTTCACCAGTAATTGCACTGGTTGGTACCAAAGAAATGTAGGTGTTAGGGTCTGGGTTTTCATAATACAGGGCTGCATTCAAACTCTGTTCGGCAAATTGGACAATGACATCTTTTGTGCGCTGTTGAAATTCTAGTTGGGTGTTAGGTGCCTGAGCTTTAATAATATCGCGAACGTCCTTGCGATTCATGGTACTCCAATCGTACAGACGATCTATTTTATTTAAAGCAACCACAAATGGGGTTCGTTTGGATTTCAACAAATTGATAGATTCTATAGTTTGTGGTTCTAAGCCATGCATAATATCCACCACCAGAATAGCAATATCACATAGAGAGGAGCCACGACTACGAAGATTACTAAAGGATTCGTGGCCAGGCGTATCGATGATAAGAAGTCCGGGTAATTTAAAGTTTGTATCACCATATCCTTTGACGAACTTAGTTTGCTCTTTAATGTTTTCAATAGGAACATTGGTAGCTCCAATTTGCTGTGTTATACCTCCAGCTTCTGCATCCTGAACATTCGTACGTCGAAGTTTATCGAGAATTTTAGTTTTACCGGTATCGACATGTCCAAGAACACATACTACAGCTGCACGCAAATTATCCAATGTTCGTTTCTTTTCTGCGTCTTGTGTTCTCTTGGCGATCCGTTCTAAAGCGCGTTGTCGCATCCTCTCAGCCTCAGGTCTTGAATCTTCTTCAGAATCACTCTCATTATCCGTTCCATCTTCTCCCGAATCATCCTCTTCGCTATCACTCTCGTCATCTTCTTCATCGGATTCCAGCTGTTCCGACTTCTTACTAGTTCTACCAGTGGTCTTGGCCGATCCACCTTTGTGGTCATTTTCTGGCTGCTCCTCTTCTTCCTCACTATCCGAAGCATCCCATGAATCCTTTACTTCATCAACTTTAACTTTTTCGGCTTCAATCTTTTCACTTTCAATTCTTTGCTCCTCTTCTGCCGTGGGGCTCTGTTCTTTAGAATCACCTTCCTTGTTAGCATCGTCCTTCTTTTTCGGACGGATTCTAGTACCTAACCGAACCTTTTTCTCAACCCCTGCCTCTGGTATTTCCACCCCTTGTGCCTTTAATGCTTCCAACATAGCTTGCGCTCTCATTCGATCCTGTTTCTGTTTAGCAGTCAGAAGTTTTCCCTCTGCTTTCAATCGCTCTTTGCGTTCTTTCTCCTTTTGCTTCTTACGCTCTTTCTTTTCCTGCTCCAAACGCAATTGCTCTTGATGATAGCGCTCAGCTTCTTCAGCTAGCCTAATTTTTTCTTCCTCCTCACGTTTTAATCTTTCTTCTTCTTCTCGAATTGCCTTCAGCTTTTCCTGCATCAATGCTAAAGCGGCTTTGTTGGGTCCTTTCTTCTTCTTTTCGGCTTCCTTCCCAGTAGCAGAGTCGGTTGGTTTTCCATCTTCTACCTTTGCTTTGGTAGCAGGTTTATCCTCTTCTACTTCCAGACTCTTTTCACCCTCTTCCTTTTTACCCTTCTTCTTCTTCTTTTTACCCTCTCCTTGAGCTGTTTCTTCTGCTTGGTTCGCAGGAATAGGAGTTGATTCCTTTGATTCTTTATTCACGGCTTCTGCTTCTTGCTGTTTGGCAATCTGACCTTCTTTTTTCTGGCGTTCTTTCTTATCTTTGCGTTTTTCAGCTGCAGTTTTAATGTGAATCTCCCCGTCAGGTTTTTCTTCGACTTCAACCTCCGGAGTTTCTTGCTTCTTTTTTTTCTCTTTCTTATCTTTTTTCTTCTCTTTCTCCGGTTCTTTCTTATCTGCTGTACCCGCAGTCGGTTCCACCGAATCAGCTGGTTTCACTCCAGTGTATTCCATTTCCAATTCTGCCAGCATCTTCTCTATATCCTCATCATCGCTATCTCCACCCTTCTTTTTCTTGCCTTTCTTGCTCTTTTTGCCAGCCTTCTGCGAAACATCATCATTGTCTTCCTTGACCTGAAAGCATACAAATAGCTTAATTGGTTCCAAATTTCATTTATTTCAAATTTTATATTTTCTGCAAAAACTTTGATGTACTTTACTAGCAAAATAACGAATAATAGAATCTGGACGATGAATGCTACTATGTTGGGCATAAAACTAACAAAATGCTATTCGATTGTTATAATAGTTTACATAACCGTGGTCCCCGTGGCTCTGTGGTTAGCGATGTCGGTCGGCTAGCTCTCCCACACGGTTGTGATATCGGGTTCGATTCCCGATCGAATCGAGGATCTTTTCGAGCTGGAAATTTTCTCGACTCACTGGGGCAAGGTGTATCGTTATACTTATCCTACACATACAAAATGTGCCAAAAACAATATCGATAACGAATTCTCTCAACTAATCTAGTTTATCGAGACCGCTATTAGCCCCAAGGCTAAGCGTGCGATATTGTTCTTTTAACCGTGCTAGCTTGCTATAGAATAATCAATTGTTGATATCTTTACTTTCCAACTTTGTTGTTGATGATGATGGTCCCACCTCTTACCCCTACAAAGGTTTGGGAAAGACGATTTATCTACAAGATAATTATTATAAAACAATTAAACCAGATAAGCAAACAAAACGAACTGGTTTTCATCACAGATATAAACTTCTTCACATTTGATCCAATATTCGTCAAAAATCAAGTAATTCATCGACAAAGCGTTGTCGGTATCAATTTATTTGCAACTGTCAGTCAAAAGACATTAATTGCATCTGAGATAAGCCAACATTCAGTGTAATCATCCACAAAGTCGATACAATCCCGACGAGGCCATTCCTGCCGTGATCAGCAAGCAAAGCACAAGTCCTTTTTGTTGTTTGTTGTTGAATATTATGAAGTATGTTCATTTTTTATAAATTTTATAAAAACACAAGTATCACAATAATAGCAATGCATTGTAGTTTACCTGTTGCTTCTTGTTCCCTTTAGCTTTACCCTTCTTGGGGGCTTCATCTTCTCCGTCATCATTATCTTGTTTATCCTGTTGCTCTTCATTGTCGTCATCATCCTCTGCCATCAGTAGAGAAAATCCTACAGGACCACTTGCTCCGGCGACTTTGTTTTTCTTCTTTGTTTTCGTCTTTTTGACAGCATCTTCATCGAATTCATCATCGACAGCACCATCCTCATCAATTTCTACGGGTTTATCAACTTTTTTGCCTTTTTTCTTATTCTCAACCGTCAGCTTTTTAACTTCTTCGGTTACCAACTCTATCCCGTCATCAGCATCTTCTTGATCATCATTTTTCTTTGCCTTTTTATCCTTTTTCTTCTTATCATTTTTTCGGTTTTCAACTTCCGTCTCGGTCAAATCGGTTTGCTTCACCTCGATATCGGAGCTGCAAGTGGTAAAAAAATTGCACAATCGTAGTCAAAAATAACTTCATAACCTCCCAAAACTTCAAAATCCTTCAGAGAAATAAACTTACCCATCATCGCCGACACCGGCAACCACGGCGGAGGAATCCTTTTTGCCTTTCTTCGCTTTACCCATTGTCGGTTGTTCGATTTCCTCGGTCTATCGAGTGTGGACCACTTCCAATGGTAATGGAAACGATAACAAGTGCTTCTTGAAGAACTCAGCTTGAAAAACCGGAAGCTTAGTGAGAAAACCTGACAAAATTGATTCACAACCGAACCAAACCCGGACGGTATTTCGGAACTCTTGCGACCACGCGATATACTTCACAACGCGACGACCCGAACTAGTATAAAAGTTTTTCAAGACAATGCCCAAAAGTGCCACGCACAGAAAACTCACGGTATCTGCAGATAAAATGCCAGTTAGCTAAATAGCGAATAGCGATTGAGGTACGCAAAAAATGTGTTTTCTATAAAATGCCACACTCCGCGACAACGAGTTGAAAAATGTCACGAAACTGACAGTTCGAGCTGACGAAAACACGCAATGACAACAACAGCTACTGACAGCTGATCTTTGTTTTTTTACTTTAGTGTGCGTGCGATCGCCAGAGATGCCATAAATGCAGATATATCTTTGAAATTTAGACTTTATCACCGTTTATTTCATGAATTTTTTTTTCGATAATATTTTTCGCTATTGGTTGATATATTTTGATACAGTGATGATTCGCTCGTTGGGTGTTCGCTAGTTGGGCTGTCACCCAACTAAAAAGCACTCTAATGTCAGAATTCAACGTCATTCAAATGCATTTCAGGGGTCCGAAAAGTGAAAAAAAATATTACTAAAATAAAATTATATTAGGCTGAAACAAATTTCGATTTCTTTTTATGTCCAAGGTTATTAAAGTTAGCAGAGGGGGTGGTAAAAAATAAATAACACCGAGACGAAAAAAAGAAATATCTTTGATCAAAGTTTGTGTTCAAGTTATGACGTTTGTAAATTGCATTGTTGAAAAATAACACTTTATAATTATTATTATTTATTTCGCTTGCCTTTCGACGACACTCTCGCTGTTTGTTGCTAAATTAAGCATTTATGCTGTCGGAAAACCAATGAAATGAACAAAACGGTTTGAGCTTTTTTTTCTTCCCCTTCCAATATTCAAGAATTTTGAAGGGGGGGGGGGGTGACATAAAATGAAAATAAAATTCGCAACGGCCTTATTATTTGTTGTAAAAAATTTGTAAACATGTTTAGTTAATATTATTATTAATAAGTTTGTTTCTCAGCGCTATCAACTGGACACTTCATGCAGATCATCTCTGGCATAATCAATCGAGTAATTTGAAAAGTACATGTTATAAATTTACAACATTTTGTGTGTAATTTAGAGGTTTACTGTTCGGTTGTTTTTTCATTTATTTCTTCAACACCTTCACCGGAATTATCCAGCGTAGCTATCCTCCATTTTTTAGGCAAGAAGCAGAGTGATGTGCTTGCGCTTTATCATTTTACTTCTCGTTGGATTTTTTGTATGAAAAAGTATTGACCAAATACATAAAATATTTACTACAGCAGCAAGACAGATGAGCAAAGTTCATTTTCTTTGGCATAGTTTCAGTCCATCCAACTAACGAACACGATTCGCTAATTGGGTGGCAGTTGTGTTCCAACCAACGAATTTCGGCTGTATTTATCGTTTATCTGTTGACAACCTCCGTTTTTTTATCTTCGATGTTACACTTTGTCAAATGTACAGCGAGGGATAGGAAAAGGCATCCCGAAAAAAATAATATCAAAAAACTTTGAAAGTTGCTGTAATTGTACATAGTTATACCACAGACAGAAGTTCAAGCAAGAACAACAATGATCGAAAATTCTGTGTAAATTTTCAAAAAAAAATTGCGTTGTAAATCACTTGCCGTTGTAAATCAGCTTGGCCGTCTTTCTGCGGTTATACCATAATTTACCTACGTTTTTCATTGTAAATACATCAATATGTTATTGTTGTATTGTATTGTTACGTTATTGTATCCGCCTTTTACTAACGTAAACAACAAAAAGGGCGTATTCCTCATTCTATTTCGTTTTGATATAAAGTTTCGCCCTTAACAAACATCGTACTTTTTAATAGTTAGAAAAATGATCCATTATTTTTTCGAAGTTTGAAGGTGGATAGTAGCTCACTTCATACGTTTTCGGTAATATCTCTATTTGTTTACAGTTTGTAAGATTCGCCCTTATCACGAAGTACTCCGGATATAGTATCTTCCCCTAGTATCAATAAAACAAAATTTTATTTAAAACGAATTTCTTTATTCCACTGTGTCAGGGAAAATCTGCAGAAGAATAAAGAAACGACATCGCGATTTACGACCACAAGTAAGAAAGATATGCCAGATAATTGTTTACGAACTAAGCACGTGCGGTGGTGGGCTGAAGTTGATAAATTTTACAGTGCGCTTCGGGCAGCACGCCAGGTCAATATTGGGTTAAAATCGAGCGAGTGAAGAAGGATTTTGACAGCAGTTAGGTTGCTTCCAGGTCAAAACGAGGTGAGCTGGTAAAATAAAGAAATTCAACATTATAAAATGGATTTGTTGGCGACGTCATCGTGCTTTGGTTGAGTCGGTTTGCATTTAAATTGTAAAATTTCGTTAAACATGCGAAAGGGACCATGTACCATATATAACCAAGCCAAAATTTCAAATTTTTTAATTGATGCATGGCTGGTCAACTCGTACAAATGAGATATTATGATTGAATAATTTCATAATCGAATAATGAGTACGACGAATCGAAAGTTTAGCAGCGTACTTCCGGAATGGATAATTTTTTCATAGAGCTTTCTACGCCAGATCTCACCAATACAGTCGTGTAGTCGTGTATCCTTATAAAATCGATTTGTTTTCAACCAAAAAATCAGCTGATTTTCAATTTTGAAAAATATTTCACCTATGAATCCTAGTTCATTAGTGTTACCTATTTTAACAAACTTTGTTTTTGGTGGAAAAATAAAATAAATAATAGCAAGCAAGGATAAAATAAAACTTAAAATCGGCTTACAACTTGAATAAAAGTTCGGAGCAGGAGTAAATTTTTTGATTATTTGCAACCAAAATTAAAACTTGTATTAGTGAAATCTACCACTAATACTAGCGCAGATAGGAAGGTCTATGACTGTTTTTGAGCGGTGAAAAACGTGAATTCAGCAACTGGGTTTTATATGTTGGAGGTGCCAGATCTCTTTTCAATGAACAATGTTGACTACCCAACAAACAAATTTGTTGAATAACGGCTTGTTAGGCTATAGTTGAGCCGAAATTCACTGAATAATAGCTTACTAAGCTGTAAATCAACAAAATTGTTTGTTGGGTGACTTTTTCATTCAACTCGTATAATCGATGGTGACGATAAAAATTCAGAGAAATAATGAAGTGCATCGCGAAAACCATGAGTGTTGGATTTTATGTTTATGTTTTATTCTATATGCATCATTATGTTGCTAACCATAAAAAGGTAAATAAACCTATGGTTTAGAATCAATGGAGATATGTAATTAGGTAGCATTTTGGAGTACTTTGTGATAAGGTCGTATTGTTAAGCGTAAACAAAACAAGTGAGAGATGATTTGTGCTTGTGAAGTACAAGGGATATAACTCTCATTCGTTTGGTTTACGTTTCGACATACGACCTTATTACAAAGTACTGTATCATTCTAAATTCATCATGTAGTAATAGAAAACGGAAATTGTATCACTTTTTTATAGCCCGAAAAAATAACATCAAAACAACCTTAAAAGTTACTGTAATTGTACATAGTTATACCACTATTTAACTATGTTTTTCATTGTAAATACATAAATTTTACTAAAATATCATTGTCCAGAACAATAAAAAACATGGTTTCTGCCATTTTTAACATGAAAAAGGAGGGTTGTTTTGTATTTTTTCATGCATTTTTCCCATATATTTAGAAGTCACTGACAATGTTTTTCATGGTAAAATTATTGTCGGTGGAAAATTCAACAACAAAAAACGTTGTTAGAGCATGGTAGTGACAAAAATCGTTTGCAGTCTTACAGTAAAAACACAATGTTTAGTATGGTTACAGTGAAAAACATTGTCCATTTACTGTTCTCACCTACACGGTAAGAGTCGAAAACCCATTAATGGATAATTCTGTACCCATATTTTACTGTTATATGCGGCTGTCAAAAAAATTGATAATTTTAAAAATGTGAAATGGGTAAAATTGTACGCATTAGGAAGACATATTTTTAGAAAAAAATGGGTTCAAGTGTCTTTTTAGTTTGCTTTGTCGGTTTGTTCGCCAGCCTTGTGCACCAGCGAAAAAAATGTTTTGTAGCGATAAGGTCACCAGGCGGCGCTAGTGTACGAGTGATTTATAACGTAATTTACTTTGAAAATTTACACGGAAATTTCTATCAATGTTGTTTTTGCTTGGACGTCTGTCTGTGATATAACGTTGAAGAACTATGATATGAATAGAGGGGTGCCCAAAAAAGCACCGATAAATACTTCGTAATATTGAATATTGGGAGTATTTTGCAATACATCAATAGCGTCTTGCCCCAAGTTTCTTACCGCAAAATACAACGTAAATTTGTTTTCGGGAGTACATGATTGCAATACCCGTCAATGTGGTGTGACCTTTTTTGTTCGTTTGGCTCACAACATTTTCTCCGCGCATCTCTCCATCTGAAGGTCAAAACATAATTGATACGTTGCGGCTGCGTTAGCGGCAATTTGGGAGTTAGCTTATACATTTTCTATCAAATTAACGCAAACGTATCCATAGACTTTTTTACGTACGAATGTGTTAGTGACACTAGTTGAGGAAAATATTTACAAATAGCTGTTTTGTTTGCAATGCTATGTTTTCAGCAGCTGGGCTAATATTCAGTTGAACACTCATTATATGTTTTGAACTTGTTTCTGAATAATTTTTTCATCCGTGATCAGAAATCGGAAGAAGCTGCTGAACATAATCGGCCAAAAATGGTAAAAAGTGATAAAAGTCGAAGCAACGAGATGCGATGATTTACAGTTTAGAGGAAACAAAAGCAACCATACACGGGATTAAACGTTTACTAGTGTGCGTAGGTGAAAAGTCACTTATCTCTATTGTGTTTGGGCCTTGAGTATTTCCAGTGAATACAATACTGAGTAACTCTACTAGGTTGGAGCAAAAATCGTTGAGCGTGTACATTTAGTCTCTTGTTTCTACTGTGTCACCCTGTGTATTTATCCCGCCAGTGTTTGACAGGTTGCACAAATTCAAAAAGTGCATTTTTATACCTTTTCATCTTTTTGTAACAAACGGTCGCCATCGTTGTGCGATTTGCAGTAGCAAGGAAACAAAACTATTTATTATTTCAGTTGTTGGTTATTTGTTCCTAAAGCAAAGCATAAATTATTTTAGATCAAGAAGTTTGGCTGGTACTTAAATACTTCTGTTATCAAATCTGCTGTGAGATAAAAATAACGGATTTCACCTTCATTTACTAAAATTCGGACACAATGGATTACTGTCCATCAGATAACTTAAAGGTAATTACATAGATTAACCTCTAAATTTTATTTATTTATTTATTTATTTTTTTGCAGAAACAACGTTACTTTGCAGCTCAAACTCTGCAAAAGGCCGACAATATAAGAAAGCGTAGTCCTCTGAATAATCGCCAACCTTCAACACCTCCTACCAAGGATAACGATATTAGTGACGATTCGCGGAATGATGGGGAGTCTATGCTTCAACCGCGTCGGTACAAATCTATCAACATTACGGAACTAGAGGAGGATAACACCATTCACATGCAAGCCACACCGCATAGGGTTAGCTTCGAGCCTAAAGAAATTGCCGCAAGATCTACGATGGATGAAAGCAGAGTTGATATTGCACGTCGCAGGTTGGAAGTTGATCAAATTGCTCCAGATATCCGAGAGATTTTACAGCAGAGCTTTGCGGACGAGATTCGCGAACTGTCTCATCAAAATGGTAAACCAAAGCTAGCAGCAAATGATTCGGTCTACGGCGTAAATCGTGCGGACCTGAGCCTGCCGCGTACAGCTGGCATAAGCAGAACATCCTCGACGAGGGCGTCGCTTTTGTCTATCCCACCAAAAGATGTTAAATCACAAAAGCAAGATTTCTGGAACTTGTCTTCGGCAGTTTTTGCAGAAAGCTGGATGCAGAAGGAACTTTCCCAGCTAGAAGAAATTGAATTTCAGGCTGCAGATGAACAAGCTTCCAGGTTACTTCGCGATGAGTTGTCTTGGGAGCAGGAAAAAGCTATTATCCCAAAAACGAGTGTGAAGCAGTCATCGCCCACTGCTTCGACAATGGACGCAAAAGTTCCAAAAAATTTCAAAAATCATGTAGATTTTTCCTGTTTTTCTGGGTACCTGGAGCAAGATGATGTGGAACCTATGCAGGCCACTCGCATCGAAGACGGCAGTTATTGCTCAGTTGGAGAATACTTCAATAAGATGTCCGATCTGAAGGATGTTCTATCTAGTAGAAGTCCCCCGCGCAGGACGCCAGATCCGTTGGTGGATTTGAGTAATTTATGTAAGATTTACATCACTTTAAAGGGTACCGCTTGTGTTTTGTATGTTTATAATGAATTCTATTTTCAGCTCCAGTGGAAAACGTTGGGAAAAGTTCGCCACAGATTAATAACGACAACAACCGAAAACCAGAGGAGTCAAACAAAGAGAACTCGCTGAGTGTGTCCAGTATGTTAAAAGCTTTAAGTAAGTTTAAAATTCTTAATTCTAGAGTAAAAATCATATTATTTGATTAATTGTTTCATCATTTGCAGAATCTGTACAATTGGAGGATTCCCCAACAGCATTCATAAATAAATTGTCACATCTTCGTAAAACAAAATCCAATCTCACTGAAGCGGTTGTACGTGAACCAATGTTGTCGCATCCACCTAAGGAATTGCATAAAACCTCGTCTCTTAGGGCGGATTTAAACGCAGTCTCTAAAACTGCTTCTTTCGAGACTGATCTCGAAGCGGCAAAATTGTGTGATCCCAAACGAAATGATAATTTGGCCGATACGGTTAGCTTCACCGAATCTTTGCTAGAATCGTCTTCATTTGTTTCGGCGAAACCTCATCGTGAACCGCCTTCTACCGCAAAAACTATACATAATGAACCAGATGGGACATATAAAATTTCAACGGTAAAAAAACCTCTCATGGATACATACCGGGTTTCAACAGCGACCAAACTGTCCGAACAACAGTTAGAACTTCCGCCAGTTCCTATGATACGGAATCCTCCAAAATGTCAGCGGCAGAATAAAATGGAGGACGCGCCGATAAAACCAAATCGAAAAAGAAGATCAAGCTCTGCTACTAGACAAGAATTGCAACATGCTGAAGAAATTCGAGTGGAAGCGGTCGCTGTTCAAAAGCGTAGTCGATCACCTTGCAACGTGGCTGAACTGAAGGCTGTAGCTAGCCATCTGGTAGAATATCCGGATACTCCTAAAGGATCCGTTCCATCACAACGTGGTGTGGTTGGCCACGGTCAAAAATCGTTTCTTTCGCCTGAACCACGTTCTCGCGACACTCAAATGTACGGTGGTAAATCTCCATTCACGTCCCCCAAATCAGTCGCTTCAAGTCTCGAATCAGAAATGGCAGATCGTGCTGCCTACACGGATCCCATTTCATCAAAGAATCATATATCAACCGGAAACTTTGCTTTCAGTTCTGCTCGATCTGCATCTCAGTGCTCGGTTGCAGGCAGTGAGTTTAGTCATAAAGACGGCATACTCCCACTAAAAGCAACGCACAACGAAATTTCCTGGGGAAGCACTAGACTTCGACGAAACGAGAAAAAATCTATGCAAATCAAGAACATGTCACAAAAAAAGTTAGTTGTTAAAGCAAGCATTACGGGACCGGGTTTCCAGTTATGTGGAATGGAGCCAAGTGGCATTCTAACATTACAAAGTCAGGAATGTCGCACTGTAACGGTGGACTTTTGTCCGACGGTGATTGGTCCTGCTGTAGGCGTGTTAAGTTTTCAACCACCGCACGATTGCTACGGCCAGCGAATAGTTTCTCTCTATGGATATGGCGGCGAAGCGTCCATCAGAGTAGAGGGAATTCAGAAAGGACCTGGTGGACCATATTTAGAACTTGGCCAAGCACGCAACTTAGGATGCCCGCTAGAAAAATCCTTTTCACTTTACAACAAAGGTAGTCTCCCAGCATTTGCGCGGATTGGAATTGATAAAAAAGGTTTGGATCAAACATTCCTGGCCTCTGCTGTCCACGTGCAACCGCAAAAGGTAATCATTCCACCGAACAGCTACGCCCACATTCACGTCGTTTTTAAACCAAGTCGCCAGGAGGTGGCCCAAATTTTACAAAAACATATCGATGTTTTGTCCATAACCAACTTACACATTTTATGGGGTGATGAACCAACACGTCATCGCGTTCGCAAGATAATCTCTATTATAAAACGCCACAACTTAAAACAGAACAAGCTGACTCCGCTGGAATCAGTTTGCGAAATCTTTCCTAAAGAACACGAGTTGTGTGAGCTGGAATCGTTTAGTGAGAACCTTTTCGAAACCATTCACGAACTTTTTCTAACATTCCGGGAATATGAACTTGTTCTCACTGTCGATCGTGCTTTGGACGAAACTATGCTGGACCTTTCACTGTCGGAGGATAGCAGCGCCTTGTTCAAAACTATGTTTATCCCTCCTGAAGTCGGATCACCTTGCCTGCCGCAGGAGACCACCGCAGCCGGCCTCACGACGGCATCACTGCAGTCTGCTAAACGTGAAAGTGGCGAGTCTTGGAGTGTTCGACCGACCTTCCTCGAGTTTCGTCCTGGCGAGCGGACGAAACAGTTTGTGATCAAAAGCAATTTTTATACGATGCAGTTTTTCGAACTAAACTCTAACTTTCGGCCGCTGTTCAAATTCTCCCCAATGGAAGGTCAAATTCGACCGGGACAGGAGGTATTGGTGAATGTAGACTTTCATTCGGGGCCCCCAACTCAGCAACAGATTCTGATCGTGGTATGTATAGCCCGCAATGTGATGATTTTTGATACTGATTCTTTTGTCCTCACTGCAGGTTTATATTGAGAATGAGAAAATAACCATACCGGTCTACGTTCGGAATAGATAATAATGTTCTCGGCTGGAGCTTAAGTATTTGTATTTATTTATTGTGTTCTATAGTGATTAACCTAGTGTAATGTGAATTTAAAATAATAAAACGTCAATAATACTGAGTCCTATTCTTCCCTGCCCTTCGGTTCAGTAAGGGTCTGGGCGCGTTCTACCAACTTTGTCGAGGTAGATGTCAAGTGTGAGTAAGCGATGACAGTGGGTCGCCACTGACGAGCATTAGAAGCAATATCATAGATATCCCTGGTCACATTGTCAAAAAGTGGGCAGCATACATTACTTCGACACTCTGTCAAGCTGCATCCTCACTATATAATAATTATTCTGAAACTTAAAACCTAAAATATTCATTCTCTGGACAAGTCTACAGGACAAACGATAGACAATCCGCTCGGCAGTGATGACCCTCTGTCATGGATTCTTGTGATCTGTCTATATGAAATGTCGCGCGGGATGTGGCCGAGCCGGGGAACCACAGAGTCAACTAAATGAGTCGTGGGGTTTATCGACTTGACTTGAACACGCATGATCTAGTATAGAAGACCGGGCACACGAGTCATCACATGCAGTTCTAAAGTGCCAGAACGAATTGTGGCTCTTGCAAGGATCACCTGATGATGCTCTGGCATCCGTCGAACAATACTGAATGGCAACGTCTTAAAAACATTATCGCTTGTAACATCATATTAATTATTTTATTTATCTCTCTTTCTCCCACGACAATTGTCTCTGAGATTACGAAAGCTACGATAATACGAAATGGAGCACATGAGATATAACGGCAGAGTGGTCTTAGTTAAAAAGACAATCGGAGACGGACATTGCTTGTTCTCAGCGCTAGTGCTACAAGAATATAACACGCAAATAGGTACAAAAGTTACACACACCTAATGAAAATCATGGAACTACGAAGAGCGGTTGTGGAGCATATAACGAACCACATGGCAAACTTCAGGGAGTCCTCAGCAGTTACTACAGAAGAAATGACACACTTGGGTGCAACTTCTGAAGTAAGGATTGCGAAGTTCCTTGAACGCCTAGCTGAGACTAATGAATGGGGCAGAGAAGAAATCATAGCAGCGGCAGTAGAAATCTTCAGAAAAAAATGAGATCTACCATGAAGACGGTCCCATTATAGCGTTTGGCAACACCTACAGAGCATACGGACTAGTAAGAATAGCGTATAGAACGGGGATCAGGAGCAGGAGGACCCTGTCTAGGAACCACTATGATAGCGTTCTGCAAAAACTTACCTCTAACTGCAACCAGAATAGAAACAGCTCCAACAATCAAGGACTAAATCCTCCAAGCTCATACATTACTGAAGTTCAAAAAAACGCAGGTGCGAACATGTCACAATTAACCTTGGGATCGAGAATGGAGTCTCAAGAATCCACGCGATTCACCCAAAACAGAGACATATTCACTATCGCAAGCTGGAATGCAAGAGGATGCTCGGACGAAGCGAAACGGAATGCAATGGATGATCAATTCGCTAACAATAGCTATGCGATAATAGCATTGCAGGAAACCCGTCTGGCACAATGCACAATAGAGACAAGGCAGACAGGCAGGGTGGAGGAACGGCAATCGTAGTAGCTAAATACATTAGCGATATGAACAAATTCCGAAGAATAAGCAGCAATTCATCCACCCAGGTCAATCGATGACCAAACAGTACTCTACAACAAACCAACAAGACGACATCTACAAGAACTACAACACACACCGCAACGGAATGAGGTACTAAAAAGACTAGCTGTCACAAGGTGAGTCAATCAATCCTTTCATTTGTTTTCACCTTATATTTCAATTTATTTGCTGATTGATTCATACTCAAACGTCAACAGTGCCTATCCGACCGACATTGGTTACCCTCGTCTGAAAGCGTGCGAGTTATGAATCAATTGGAACAGAAGCAGGCCTTGACAAAAGAGCTCCCCCGCTGCAACCTGCTCTCTTTGAAAAAATAAAATAATAATAATAATACTGAGTCCTATTCTTACAGTTGTTTTACCTGGCTTTACGCATTCGATTCTCATAATCAGTTGGGTGATTATGACGGTATTATTTGTGATTACCTGAACTGCCGCTATTCGCATAATAGTCCTATGTAAAAGTTGCGAGTTCTATGTAAATTTTGCGAAAATTGGTCCATTTTGGCATGTTTCTCAAGAACAGCCATTAAAAAAGTAAGGTTCGATTCCCACAACCTCGATTTTAATGGCTACTTTTGTAGAGCATGCCAAAATGGACCCATTTCCGCAAAAAAGTGGGAGAGGTTGTTTATAAGAAACGACCGCAGGGTTAACGTAGAATTACGACAGCCTGTCTTATGTCAATAATTTTTTGCAATAGCTTTGGAAATACACTCGATTAGGGTTAATCATTTTAATGGTGTGAAGCGATATATTTTTCCGTATTTGTTTCGTATATTATTTTTGCTTTAAAAATAAACGGAATCCGTTGGAAACTAGCTGAGTTCAGAACTTTTGAAAGTGGGCAATATTCGTGACGCTCTCGATGCTTTCGGTTTTACAATTTGTACCCCTATATATGTTGTCGTAAGACATAATTCTACGTCGAAAACGCACTAATCGATGTGCTCAAGTCGACTCTGTAGAAAGAAACATAAAAAGTAGGAGGTTGTATCCAAGACACAACCGCATAAATGACGTAGAACTACGTACACTATCAACAAATGCATTGAGTGTTTCATTACCCTAGTAACACAACTGGTTTTATCACAGTTTCATAGCGCTTTTTTGGTTGTATTGAGCGCTATAAAACTTTGATAAAACCAAAATTTTTACTTGGATAATGAGTTATAATGTCTACTAATAAAGGGTTGTGAATTTCGTGAACCGGATTCAGCAGTTAGCAGAACGTGCCGAGTTAAAAACCATACACAGCACACACAGTGTGGTCCCCGTGGCTCTGTGGTTAGCGATGTCGATCGGCTAGCTCTCCTACACGGTTGTGATATCGGGTTCGATTCCCGATGAGTCGAGGATCTTTTCGAGCTGGAAATTTTCTCGACTCAGCAATGGGGCACGGTGTATCGTTGTACCGCTAGACCGCTATTAGCCCCCAGGCTAAGCGTGCGATATTGCTGCTGTTACACACACACATACACACACACACACACAAATCATACCATATCACAGACACACACAAATCATACCATATCACAGACACACACACATCATACCATATCATACAGACGCATACACATCATATCATATCATAGAGACACACACACACATCATATCATACACACACACATCATACTATATCATCATACCATACACACATCATACCATATCATACACACACAGCAAGCAAGCGACCAATCAGAGGACGTTATTTTTATTTCAACAAGGCTTGACAATTTTCAATAGTGCAATAGTTCGTAGATTCAAACAACATTTTTCTGCATTTGGGCAGATGTGTGTATAATTTTCCAATCGATTGCTGCAAAAATGAAGAAAATCGGTTGAAAACCAACCGACCTGTAAGCATTTGAAAAGGGACAAATTTTATCACAGTTTTTCAGTTTGCATCCCTGTGTGGTATGCTAAAGTAAAACGTAGTTTTACGTCAAAATCAGTTGCTGATCGCAACCTTTGTGCTGCCCCAACAGTAGGGGAGTTAAGATACACGGATAACATGCACTGTGGAAGCTATTTCACCTTCTGTAAATTAGACGGCCGCGACAGATGTAACTACTAGAATCCGCACAGAATGCTTGCTTACGTTGTCAAAAATTATTAACTTTCAATGACTTGTTTATTTGCCTTGAAAAAAGGCATTTTGCTGTTCAAAATTGGATTTGGTGATGACGATCTTTATGCTGCCCCAACAGTGGGGGAATGATGGCAGTCTGGCGAGGCACGCTGAGAAGAACCGCGCTGCTACTGAGACATGGTGACCAACCACAGCGCAAAAGGTTTATTTAATTTGAAGGCAGCCACAGGCGCAACCCGCTGTTACTTCCGAGTGCTGTATCTGCTTCTACTGCTGTCAACGTTGTGGACGGTCCATCCAGCTCACCTTCCGACTAATGAATGTAGCTAGTTTTCCCAGAAACACTCTTTTATAGCCGAAGGGTGCTACGTAATAGGCCACGCCCTTCTGTTCAGTTGTTTAATTCTCTAATATTCTTTAGACGAATTATTCCACAATTCGCATTCGATATTTATTTCCAGCGAATAAACACCGATGGTGCTCTAACACACGCAACGGTTTTAACCCGTATTTTATTGCGGTTTGTAACATCAAGCGATTTCGTTTGCTCGTTGTTGCGTGTTACATCATGTTGCAACTTGGCAGCTGGGAGACGACGAAATTCTGTTAATGCTGATTGATTGAATCGACTTCATATTAGCTCTGCATATTCGAATTAACTGCCTTTGTGAATGCGTTCTAACAGGGCAGTTTGTTATTCAAAATCGGTTATGTTGATCGCAGCCTTTGTGCTGTCCCAACAGTGGGGGTATTAACTAAATAAACTACAACAAAATTTGATTGCTTGGATCCCGCGAAGAATGTTTGCTTGTGTTGATGCTAGGAAATTTTCACCCTTCAATTACTTGTTTATTTGCCTTCAAAAAGGCCTTTTGCTGTTCAAAAGCGGTTGATGATCGCAACCTTTGTGCTGCCCCAACAGTGGGGGAGTTAAGATACACGGACAACATGCACTATTTCACCTTCTGTAAATTAGACGGCCGCGAAAGATGTAACTGCTAGAATCCACACAGAATGCTTGCTTACGTTGTCAAAAATTATTAACTTTCAATGACTTGTTTATTTGCCTTGAAAAAAGGCATTTTGCTGTTCAAAATTGGATTTGGTGATGACGATCTTCATGCTGCCCTAACACGGGGGAATAATGGCAGTCTGGCGAGGCACGCTGAGAAGAACCGCGCTGCTCCTGAGACGTGGTGACCAACCAGAGGACTAGTGCTGCTGCTGCGGGAGGACGACTGCTGTTGTCGCTGTCTAGAACTATTATGAGCGGCTTCGGCAGAAACAGGCTCTTATATAGGCCAAATAGCATGTTTTCAATTGCAAGGTATATGATTCTGTCGACCGTGCTTGGGAAGCAATCATATAACTACCAATCAGAGGAACGATCAATAGTACAATAGTTTGCATAATCAATCAACAATTTTCTACATTTGGGTGAGCGTGTATAATTTTCCAAACAATTGCTGCAAAAATGAAGGAAATCGGTTGAAAACAAACCGATTTATAAGCATTTAAAAAAGGACATATTTCGTCCCCTTTTCGGTAATAGTTTTCCTATTTACATCCCTATGTGGTAGGCTAAAGAAAAACGTAGTTCTACGTCAAAAAAAAAATAACAGGAGGATTGTGTGCAAAGCCACGACCGCAAGGTTGAAGTAGAATACTTTTACAAGAAAGATAACCCGGCTGCTTGCGTGTCAGTCATTTTTTCTAGTAAATAAACGTTGACTAATCAGATCAATCGAATTATGCACTTCAACAAGGATTGACCATTTTCAGTAATATAGTAAGTTGCTTGTCATGGTTGGAGCTTGACAATTTTTAAATTTTGAGATGAATTTTTATCGGATGTCGTGCTCATGACTGAAGGAAAAGATGATTCGGTACATTCTGAGACACGTAAATAAAGTAAAATTTATAACCTCTACAAATTTAAAAATGTGAATTAACTAAA
This sequence comes from Wyeomyia smithii, assembly GCF_029784165.1. NCBI lineage: Eukaryota > Metazoa > Arthropoda > Insecta > Diptera > Culicidae > Wyeomyia > Wyeomyia smithii. The sequence continues at coordinate 115,116,209 of NC_073695.1, read as the reverse complement.
GAGAAAACATTAACGCTTTAATCGTCAGGTTTTTTGAAAAGGACAATTTGTTGTTCAATTTAGTATCGGATAAGATGCCGATTACATCTTAGCGTTATCACTGACAGTGCGAACAAAGTATTCGTTGTGATGAAGTAACATGTGAAATGCTAATATAACACTCAAAGCTAGACGGCTCACGTGTTGTCAAAATGAGTCAACTTTTCATTGAATGCATTTACTAGTGTCCACTATCGCACAGAGACCGCATTTCACTAAAGTGCCTCACTGCATCAGCCGCTATCGATGCTGAGATCCGCTGCAACTAGTGCGCTATTCATAGACGTGCCACAGTTGTGGCCGCTATACGCTACCATTGGTATCCGCTGTCCCTGCATCAGCTGGCCGAGCTGCTATCGTTTCTGGGATCCGCTGCAAAAAGTGTGATATCTATTGCTACGCCGCAGCTGTGGCCGCTTTCCGTCATCGCAGGTATCCACTGCACTGCTAGTGCTGCTGCTAAGTAGAGGTGGGCAATCCGCTCACGAACTGATCTAAAGAGCTGGTTATTCAAAGTGAGTGAGTGATCTATCGCTCTTTTTTAAAGAGCGGTAACTCACCCCTTACTTCAAGCAAAAAGCTGAAGCCGATTTTGTTGATCAGACACCGCAAGCGAGAGCCATATAAATGTTTTACACCCCAAGCGCAAAGCGGCGTGCGACACTGCAATAGAACTCCCAGAAAATAGCTGCCGCAGGCTGCCTGCTCTTCTATGTATGCATAACCATCCACCCACCGCGGGAATAAAAAATAAAATCTACTTGCCACAGTTCACACACAGCACACGGGCTGGCTAACGCCGGGACGCAAACGAAAAGTGGAACGAAAAGAGCGAAAGAACTGGTTCACTGATCTTTTGAATCTATGCAGACAACCCGCTCCCGAGCTGATCAGAAAATTAGTTCTTTAAAAGATCGAAATCTTCTGATCGCGAGCGGATTGCCTGCGAGCTGAACAAAAGAGCCATCGGAAGAACCAGTTCTTCTGAGAGCGAAAGATTTCGCTCTTTCAAAGAACTGAATCTTTTGATAAGCCTGCGAGCGGATTGCCAGATCAGTGAATCAGTTCTTTCGTTCTTTTCGTTCCACATCCATTCGTGTGCGTACTCGGCGTTAGTCAACCCGTGTACCTGTGTATGGACTGTTGCAAGTTGTTTTTTTGCATGCTCTTGCGGCTGGCTGGTGGCTGGGTGATGAGAAATGCAAGTCATGCATATCAGGGCAGACGTTTGGTGGCAGCTTGTTTCTGGGAGTTCTATTGTAATTTTGCGCGCGACCTTGCGCTTGGCAAATCGGGTGTAAAGCTTTCACCTGGCTCTCGCTTGCGGTGTCTGATAATTAGCTACACTGATAGAAACCAAAAATTATGTAGGAACGAAAAGAGCGAGTGAGCTGTTAAAAAGAACTAGTTCATCTTAGTGAGCGGAACCGCTCTGATCCGCTCACTATAGTGAACCATTTTTCCCACCTCTACTGCTAAGGGAGGACGATTGCTGTTGTCGCTGTCTAGAACTAATATGAGCGGCTTCGGCTGAAACAGGCTCTTTTATAGGCCAAATAGCAAGTTTAAAATTGCAAGGTATATGATTCTGTCGACCGTGTCTGGGAAGCAATCATATAACGACCAATCAGAAATCGAATTTTTCGTTTTGACAAGGCTTGACTATTGTCAATAGTACAATAGTGTGAATAACAAAATTACAATTATCTTCTTTTGGAAAGAATCTTAGAAGATTTTCCAATCTATTGCTGCAAGAACGAAGAAAATCCATCGAATACTAACCGATTTATTAGCATTTGAAATTGGACATATTTTTCACTTTTTTCGGTTTTAGATTTTCATTTCATATCCCTATGTAGCCGAACTTCCTGAGAGAAGTATTCTACTTCAAAATCGTATAGTCAATTCATAAATTCATTAAGCAGACAGTATGTGAGTATATTTTATTTTTCCAAATCTGTATCATATTTCCAGTTCGCTTATTTTTCGTTCTTCCTCTACTCACATACTGTCTGCTTAATGAACTTGCGTGTTAACGGGAAAAAGCCGTTGTTAAAAATAGAAATTCAGTTCGAAGAAACAATTCATAAATGTTTGATATTAGTTGTATTTACCAGACAATTGAACTGTGCAGTAACAGTTAATAATTTCAGCCTTGTTAGATGTATAAAATAAACAAAGCAGAAAGAATTTTAATTTACCGAAGGTATCGTCGGAATGCTTGGTCAAGTATATGAATGTGAAGATTGTTTGTATTTTATGATGCTGTAAGAAGACGGAGTTTAACCAGAGAAAGACCGGAATCCTCAATCGGCAAAGATGCCCCTTCTGTAAATTGTTATAAACCATGAGTATGATCGAGATGCTGTAAGAAGTGACTGGTTTGTAATGATGAAAACTTAGTAAATTGACATTTACGGATTTGTTTCGCATATACCGCTTGTGATGCACAGTGTTAATGAATCGTAATATACATCACACTGCTGCGCAATTGCAGCAGCATCAAACTGCAATCAAAGTTGCAATTTAGTAATAACCATTCATTACGCTCTTCCAAATATATTTAGCAGCCTTGAAAAAGACTGGTTGCTGCAGTTGCAAATTTCATTCAATTATCGCATAAATGCTTCATGGTCCAGATAGCGCGCGATATCCGCTCTGACAAAGATTTTTTACGCACGATGTGAAATGGGATAACTGGAGAAATTATTTCCAGTTATATCATTCTACTACGTTCGTAAAAAAGAGGATGGGCTACGCTGCTCACAGTTTGTCGGTATATAAGCGAAATTTGATCGTGAAAGCGCATTAGTTTATCGTCAACTGTGTACCTGCCAACAAATGTGTCATCATTGAGATGGCACCAGAGGCAAGCGACAAAGGAGCCAGGAAATTTGTCACAACAGGTCAAACCTCGTTGTAAGGAGAAACATTTTCGGTTGCTTCCCGGTTGGCGGATTACAACAAACGTTCTACTATTACACTTGCCGCAAAGTTCAGGTCGCCGTACGTTTGCTGCTCCCAGTAAATTGTTACATTCCTCTTGTCAACCTATTGTTGCCTTATAAAGGCAACAATATAACATGTATCGTGTGTTGCACGGCTTGAAGGAAGAAGATGTTCCTGTTCTCGTATCGGATATAAGGGTCGCAATTATGCTGTGATGTCAAGCAACAACCGTCTTCTTCAAGACGTTACATATTTGTTAATGAAGTGTTATGAATTTTCTAAAACGGACTCAGCGCCGTGAGCAGAACTTGCTGAACTTTTCTGTTTGGAATCGGATTTGTTTCGCATATACCGCTTGTGATGCACAGTGTTAATGAATCGTAATATACATCACACTGCTGCGCAATTGCAGCAGCATCAAACTGCAAACAAAGTTGCAATTTAGTAATAACCATTCATTATGCTCTTTCAAATATATTTAGCAGCCTTGAAAAAGACTGGTTGCTGCAGTTGCAAATTTAATTCAATTATCGCATAATTGCTTTATGGTCCAGATAGCGCGCGATATCCGCTCTGACAAAGATTTTTTTCGCACGTATAAACTAAAGTATCAACGCGCCCAGCGCGATCAGCCAGAAATTGAAACCCGGCTTTTCTTTCTTCTTCACGATCAGCAACCAACGTCCGTGTGGTATCGGCACAATCATGGAATGAATTATACATAAAACACAAAGCGCGAATTCTTAGTCAACTAGGTATATTCTGTCGACCTTGTTAGGGAAGGAAGCATTGTGCGACCAATCAGAGGTCGACATTTGCGTTTAGACAAGGCTTGACAATTTTCAATAGTACAATCGTTCGAACAATCAGATTACAACTATCTGCATTTGGACGGGTACTTGGTTGATTTTCCAATCGATTACTGCAGAAATGACGAAAATCGGTTGGAAACTGACTGAGCTTAAAACGGTTGAAAATGGACAATTTTTGTGACGCTCTCGATGTTTTTGGTTTTTGAAATTGGATCCCTGTAATGAAACTGGTCCCCTGTATATGTTGCCGTAAGACGTAACTCTACGTCAAAAAAGAAAACATGACTTTTACATAGGACTGTTATGCGAATAGCGGCAGAATGTGGTTGCAGTCTTCAAATAGCAGGACAAGACAGTAGTAATTTGAAGGCGGTTTTATATCTCGAGACCAACTTAGAGGTACGCAAAACCCTGCTTTGAAAGGATTCGAGAATTCTATCTCTGTAGTTTGCTTTCGTGATTTATATAATTCTCACTTAGGGATATACTGCCGTTCTTCGCATGTCGGTCCCATAGCAAAAAACACATTTGATCAATTTTCGATTATTTTGTCCTAGTACACCAATGCGAGCGATCGGGCGTGAGCCTTGCCGGAGGGTAATGAACAGCTCTACTTACGGCTGTTCATCAACCTACGGCAAGGCTCTCGCCCGATCGCTCGCGTTGCGTTCAGCATGGCAAAGGCCTATGATGGATGTCGTGTGACGGCTGTTGAAAAAGGCTGTGGGAAGAAAAAGCGTAAGTACTGCTCCGCACCTTACCGACAGCTATCGTGCAAAGAAAAGCAAACTCGGCAATGGAGCGGCTGTGCACTGAAGGATGTATGTATCGCATACCGAATGTTATATACAACCATACATTCTATCGCGGACATGGGAATAATGTAAACAGCAAAGAAAAAAAACATTCGTATATGGGGAACCATCGTTATATGTAGTCGCAATATATTTCATCTGTCGGCTGTCTTTATTTTGCCAATACCAACACTGTCATGGAGAGACGGTCTCGGATGTCTTGAAAAAATGTCATCGCTCAGTACATTTTTTCCCCTGCTCAAGACTCGAAAATAGAGCTACGTTTGTCAGGAAGTTCGGCTACATAGTAGAGATGGTCGGGTTTGGCTTTTTTCAAACCCCTACCCGACCCGAACCCGAAACTTTTTTCTTCGACCAAACCCGAACCCGACTCGAACCCGAAAATTTTATTTGTGTGGAACCCGAACCCGAAACTCTAAAACCCGAACCCGAGATTTTTTTGGGGAGTTAATTTTTTGTACCGATTTGAGACTCCCCTGAAGCTTTAAGCTTCGTATGGTATTGGAATGTTAGTAAAAATCTACTGTTGCATGAAATAGACATCTATACATATAAAAATGCAGCTCTGTCTATCTGTCTGTCTGTTCCATATAGGCTCGAAAACTACTGAACCGATCGGCGTGAAATTTTGTATATAGGGGTTTTAGGGGCCGAGAAAGGTGATTAAGATAGTTTGAGACCCCTCCTCCTTCTGGAAGAGAGGGGTCCCATACAAATGAAACACAAATTCATGCACATCTCGAAAACTAACCAAGTAAATGAAACCAAATTTAGCATGTGGATGTTTTCAAGAGTAACAAATATGTCCATGTTGATTTGACACCCTTCCCTCTTCTGGAAGGGAGGGGTCCCATACAAATGAAACACAAATTTCTGCACATCTCGAAAACTAACCAAGCAAATGGAACCAAATTTGTTAAGTGGATGTTTTTAGAAGTAACAAATGTGTAAATGTTGATTCGACACCCTTCCCTCTTCTGGAAGGGAGGGGTCCCATACAAAGGAAACACAAATTTCTGCACATCTCGAAAACTAACCAAGCAAATGGAACCAAATTTGGCATGTGGATGTTTTTAGGAGTAGCAAATATGTCCATGTTGATTTGACACCCTTCCCTCTTCTGGAAGGGAGGGGTCCCATACAAATGAAACACAAATTTCTGCACATCTCGAGAACTAACCAAGTAAATAGAACCAAATTTGTTAGGTGGATGTTTTTAGGGGTAGCAAATATATCCATAATGGTTTGACACCCATCCCTCTTCTACAAGGGAGGGGTTCCATACAAATGAAACACGAATTTCGCACAGCTCGAGAACCATCAACCAAATACAACCAAATTTACTATGTGAATGGTTTTAGAGGTAACAAGTATGTCCATAGTGGTTCGACTCCCCTCCCTCTTCTGTGAGGAAGGGGTTCATAACAAATGAAACACAAATTTCTGTTTATCTCGAGAACTAACCAACTAAATGGAACCAAATTTGGCAGGTGATTGTTTTCAGGGGTAACAAATATAATGGTTTGCCACCCCTCTCTCTTCTATAAGGGAGGGGTCCCATACAAATGAAACTCAAATCACGGACAGCTCGAGAACCAATCAAGCAAGTATAACCAAATTTAGCAGATTAATGTTTTTAAGTGTAACAAACATGTCCATAATGTTTCGACACCCTTCCTTCTTCTGGCATGTCTCCAAATACCATTTCGAAATCCAAGATGGCGACTTTCCGTTTCTGAAAAATAGCGGCAAATGACCTTATACCACCTTACATGGGTATTTCCGGGATTTTTATGATGCACTGAAGCCACAAATCGACCTCAAACAACATTTTGAATTGTAAGATGGCGACTTCCGGTGTCTGGAAAACAGCCGAAAATGACCTATTTGGTCATTTTCCACACAATATGAGTGTTTCTTCAACCAGATTGACGCTCAGAGGCCAAAAATTGTCTCCTAATGCCATTTTGAAATCCAAGATGGCGACTTCCGGTTTCTGAAAAATAGCGGCAAATGACCAAATACCACCCAATATGGGTATTTCCGGGATTGTTATGATGCACTGAAGCCACAAATCGACCTCAGAAAAAATTTTGAATTGTAAGATGGCGACTTCCGGTGTCTGGAAAATGACCAAATACCACACAATATGAGTGTTTCTTCAACCAGATTGACGCTCAGAGGCCAAAAATTGTCTCCTAATGCCATTTTGATATCCAAGATGGCGACTTCCGGTTTCTGAAAAATAGCGGCAAATGACCAAATACCACCCAATATGGATATTTCCGGGATTGTTATGATGCACCAAAGCCACAAATCTACCTCAGACAACATTTTGAATTGTAAGATGGCGACTTCCGGTGTCTGGGAAACAGCCGAAAATGACCAAATACCACCCAATATGAGTGTTCCTTTAACCAGATTGACGCTCAAAGGCCAAAAGTTGTCTCCTAATGCCATTTTGAAATCCAAGATGGCGACTTACGGTTTCTGAAAAACATTGTCAAATGACCAAATACCACCCTATTTGGGTATTTCCGGGATTGTTATGATGCACTGAAGCCACACCCCGTCCCCAGCTCGTTGGTGGTGCCACGGCTCTGGTAAAAGGTAGCCTCTCGATCTCTGCTTTCCATACCTTCTGTTTCGACCAGCGAAGTTCTGCAGTGACTACGAATTCGAAGTGGCGTGAATGATTACCTTAATTCCTTAATTCCCTAATTACCTTAATATATGAGCATGTCGCAGCCGTGAAAGCATAACGATCACCAGTTCCATGTACGTAGTTTCCAATCGTAGTCCTTATTTCGTCGCCTAGGGCTGTGCCTATTGCTCTGATCGGTATTTACTTGTGCGATACTTGCAACGTTTGGTGTTTTGGCTTGTTGAGCCTTCTCCAAACCCTGTCTCACCGGAGGACCATCGTGTCAGCTCTGCTTGGAGTCCCATGGTGACCAGGGATGTTACGGATGATTTTTCAGACATCTGCAGATGCGGATGCGGATATGTAATTACGGATGCAGTCGTTGATGCGGATGTCAATTTTCATGCAGATGTTCCGCATTCGCGGAAGCGGATATCCGTAGCATCCCTTGTGTTATATTTTGCTTTTTTCACAAAACCATGCCCCTTCCCAGTGCAAAAGTTATTTGGGTGAGCAGTAAATACACCAAGGAAAATTTTTCTGCAATATTTTATGAAGCGATATACATTTTCAATATCTGCATGGTATGATGCGGATGCGGATATGTGATTACGGATGCAGATGTTGATGCGGATGTCAATTTTCATGCCGATGTTCCGCATTTGCGGATGCGGATATCCGTTACATCCCTAATGGTGACACCAGGACGTTGAACAGCCACTCCTAACATGTAGGCCAGACACTGTTTCGAGCCGCACCATCTTGGTGAACAGACGCTCGAGTTGGTGAAGCATTTCATCTGCCGCCGGAGTCTCACTTAGCTATTGTCAGATGGCAACATTGCCCAGGCAACGACAACCAGGTGTTTCCATGTTTCTTTTATATCATATGACTCGTGGACATGCTTGTCTTTTCTCCCCAGTAAACCTCTAGAGTGCAGGAGAACATCTTGCACTGCGGAGACAACTGCCGTCACACTAAAGAGCAAATCAATACGCTCATGCTAGAAGAGAGCGACAAACGATTTTCATCTGTTGAGCTACCTGAACGCACTGCGGTGAAATCTGAAATCTCTCTCGTGTGAGACAATGAACTATGGTGTACTTTCTCACACGTGTGGACATCACGTACAATAATTACACTGCAGAGCTATCTGCGGTGCGTTTCACAGTTGGTTTCTTGAGCATGGCAGAAAAGGAAAAGAGATTGGGAGAAAAAAAGGCTGCGTTGCTCGTGCCGGTCGAATTTACTCTGGTGGAATTCATTTTCGTAGTGTAGCTACACGAGGGCTACACTTTTGCCCGGTAGGTTTCTTTCACCTTCCGGTTTACTCGCCAGCGGACACTGTTGTGTACTTCTGCGTTTTCTCTGTAGAGTGATTCACCCCTCTTGTTTCTATCAGATGTGGGGTGAACTGGAAGTGTGTTTGTCTCTCTGTAAGCAGGTTCAGACACTTTGGAGTGGAGAAAGAAGCATTGTGGTGAAAACATTTGCTACACGCAGGCACATACTGGAAGGGAAGTGCGCGGTGAATTTTTGCTCCTCTCCTTTCACATACTGAGGAGAATGACAAGCATGCTCGTGGATGCGAAATCCAGCTGCCTCATCTGCAATACCAAAATTGGTTAGACGAGTAACTTGCCGCTTGCCTCGTCTTCTGTAATAGAGGCCTATGAAATCAAAGCTAAGTCTCTAATATGATAACTGAGGATATTCGGATTGATGCTTGAGACCACAAAAAAAACGGGTGACATTGTTTACAGCTCCGTTGAAAATTTATTTGTTATCCTCGTATGCTCGTGCTTAGTCCACTTACAAGATATTTTTGTTTTAAAACAGTTAACATTAAATCCTACTGTTTGTAATTAACGAACGATACAAATATATGTGCTTTCATTTGTATTGAAATTCGACATTGTTTCAACACAATCGGTTTTTTGTTTGAGCAGGCCTCCTAGCATGCAGTTGCAATATGAACCAAGACGAAACTAAACGGAACTTTTGCATTGACCGTAACAGAACGAAAGAATCAACTCTTACGAGGCAACGGGGATAATCTATCTATATATAATCGCTTTTTGCGGACGCAAATATTTGATCCTCATATGTTGTAAAAAACAAGGCCGCACAAGAGGTTTTGGCAATCGACAAAAAGTCCAAAGGACGAAAGGTTTCCACTGGGAAAGTAAAAATGTAATAATCTTATTCATAACGGGATAATCATTTTCGGTTCCGCGTGTTGCGCAAAGTTTGTGCCTATTTTCAATCGTTTCCGAGATTCTATCTCGGATTGCTTAGTTCGCATTTTCATCTCGTTGTTAACGTCTTATGCAGTAGTTATTTTCCGGAATCGAAGTTGTATGTGTTCTTAGGTTATCTGTTATACAAGTCACTAGTTAGGGCTAAAGCGACCGGGCAACAGCGAGACACGAGCCTAATAAATTTTTGGTTACATCACGTGATTTTATCGCCATTACCAGGAAGCCTTAGTGGATTGGTGCTCATTTTCTTTGTTATGTTTCCTTAAATGCTAAAGATGTGGATTTCTTACACTTTGTTTTTGCTGAAGATGTATATCGTAAAATATGTTTGGGATTTGACACCGACAACGCATAATCCACCGCCGATGGTGCGCTTACATTCGTGATTTCACATGAGGTGGAGGGGCGTGATATTTGATGTTGGTTTGATAAGGGGAAATGAAGATATGCGTTTTATTTCTATCATGGTCTACGTTTGGAGTTTTGCTGGTGAATATTTTCGCACTTTGTGGGTAAGAAATCGTTTGGATTACGTCTAACGAAGAGGTATTAATTTTCATTTACCTTATATCTTACATAAACAACTATGATGTATTAAATACTGCGTTGGACGATGGTTGACGGCTTGATTCCCTTCTATTGTTACCAGTGGATTTAACTCTAATACTGATACTGCGGTCAGCCTGCATTCATCGTTACTCTCTCATTCAAGACAAAATCCATCCTGACACGAGTTACATTTGATTACAACACGATTAAAAAATCGAAACACTTGCGGGGTGACATGTTTAAGCTTATCCAAAATGGTATGAGGCACACCTGAATTCAATTATAGTTTTTTTGCTAGAAAAAATCGATTTTCTAACATATGATTAGGAAGTGCTTCGTGAAGCCCGACGATTTTTTATTTAAGGGTGACATATAAGGGACCAAAATAGTTTTCAATCTGGAGGCGAATCATTAGCAGAGTTGAACATTATGCACTGTGCCCTAATTGAAATGCCCATAAATGTACGGTATGTGACTAGTTTCATGGAAAACAGTGCTCAAAATGATAATATTTTGATTAAATAAACAAAAGTTCTGTGAAATTACGTTACATTAGGAAATTGGTGAATCACTTGAGAACAGAACTTCCAGCTATAACTGGGATTTATACAGGTTGTTAATTTTACGATATCGAAAAGTTGCTTATATATTAAACAAACCTTCTCATTCATTCTTATGAAATACGTCGATCCTATCTCTCATTTTAAATTGTACTTTGTTTTCCGCAATACAAACAATGTTTAACTGACGAGAAACGACAGTTTCGTGTAAAAGGTTAAATAGAAAGGAAATTAGGGGCATAATGAGCATATGAGGTGAAATGGATAGTCAAAAAAAGAATGATTCAGTTTTTCAAAGGTTTTCAAGTGTAGTAATATTTGTTACTAAAACTTTTTCAGCACTTATTGTAGTTTTATTTTGATACTACTTTTGGGAAAACAATCATTTTGATAAATTTCGTTGTAATGGGCCCTACTATTTGGAGTTGAATTTAGTATAGAGTAAATTTGAGCTTATCATAGATAGACCGAGGGAAGGCAATTGAAAAAGATTCGCTGATCCTCATGGTTGAGTATTGCATACTCGGTTTGAGCGAAAAAACTACTTTTGAAATGCGGAAAACTGCGCATTATAGTGAAACAGAAGCTCAATCCACTGTTTCCTTAGTTCCACAAAACAACCCCCTCGGGTTTTTACACGTGGAACAGAGCTTTGTTCAAAAGTCATCATATTCTAAGATTCATTTTGTGTAAAACGTAGTACTTGCTCAACTTTTTTCTAATAACGGATAAATCACAAAAGGAGGTAAGTTTTCAGTAATAAACGTTTCCTTTTCTGTTTCCAAAAGCATATTCGTATTGCCAAATGAAAGTTTTCAAACAACTGGTAAAGATTGCAGCTTTTCGTGTGCCTAAATCTGCTCTTTATACCTCGAGTTACAAACTAAATTTTGCTTTATAAATTTTTATGGAACGCTTAGTAAGTGGAGTACTTCTATATATTCCTTTTTCTCTAATTCTAATTTTTCCATCCTTTTTTTACAGCCTTGCTCTTTCCATAGAGTAGTTTCGAAGCTAACATTTGTTAATGCCTTCTGCATTGCTCTTTATCTGCTAAAAATCCGCAGTAGATCAATTTATGCAATGTTTGTATTCGTCCATTAGTCAAGATAGTATTTCGCTTTGATTTTTCTTTTGTTGAGTTTTTGCGGAATTCTATCGTAATAAGTAGAGAGGAGAAAAATCAAATTAGTAGGTTAATAAAGGCTTGTGCCGCAAAATTTATTCTCTAGCTTGCTTTCATCCTTTAATCACTGTTTACCTTTTTAGTATTTAAGAAGTTCACCAATTGGACATCCTACACATACATTCTCCTTTCGGTTCACATTTCAAAAAAGATCCTTGAGCAGTACAAGTGAAAAAATAACATTTACAAAGCATGGAACGGGAAACATAACTTTAAATACAAAAGTAGCCGTATGTACCGAGCACACAACTACTTGTAGCATATTTCCTCACTAGAATATAATATATATAGAACAGTATGCATAAGAAAAAAAAGAACACTAGCTTGGCCGGAACTGCTAACCCCTACATACGACGATCCCAGCAGAATGCGTGACCATCCAAGCCATATCCTAGTGCAGCCGGGATCCGTCGGGAGACTTGCAGGACAACTCCTCCCATTTTGAGTGCTTCTCCGGTGTCAGATGAGTGATTTGAACGTGAATTGCTTGAACTTTTTCGAACTTAGGTGGAATGAAGCAGATTCGGTAGCTGACCTCATCTCCTGGTAGTGGCACATATTCGCCTTCGACGCTAAAATTTGACAGCAAAAGGAAACAAAAACGATGTAAAGCAGTCATTAAGACTGACATGGGCGCTGTGTGCCATCGTCCCGTGGGACGGATGGACTAGATATAATGAATTATATTTTTCTGACAGTATGACGTGAGGCAGGAGGCAGTGACGGTGAAACAGACAACTTACTCTGAAATGTGCACGAAAATGTCGTCACCTCCTGACGCGGGCGTAATAAAACCGTGACCCTTATTCCTGTTGAAAGATCTGACTTTTCCTTCCTCGATAGGGTTACGCATGGCACGGTCCGATCTGAAAAATGAAAAGAGGAAAAAAATGTATCAAAAGGCATATTGATACAGGCCACTTTTAATAACTGCTAATTAGGATCAATGGTGTTAGCATCATATTTCTGCTCCGTATAGTATAGCGACGAAGCGCTGATATCGTAATCGGTTCGCTGTAATTAAAAGCTTTGTGAAAATCGATGCTGTATCGTTATTGGAACCCGGTTACTCCGCTAATCGGGAGTTGATAAATTATCATTAATAGAGAAGAGCGATGTATTAGTAAACGTGTCATAAACATCTGATTAATGTGTTATACGTTTCCACAGTAGTCACCAAGCGCTTCCATCACTGTATAGGAACAGTGTGTGTGTATCTCAACAGGTAGGGTGCTCTTATCGATAGAATATATGGTAATGTAGTATACCAATAGAAAATCGATTGGTATTAGCGTTGTAAAAATGTTCACGATTGTTGGTTTTGAAAATTTACTTCAATAAAAATATGATTTACTATCAAATAGATCTTTAACTCTGAAGAAACGTAGCAAAGTAGAGCCTTGGTGATATATTCCGATTCGGAACTTGATCTTATATTTATTCTACATAGACTTCGCGGCCACCTTTTTAGTGTACCGGACTGGCCGCGTTTAGTGTACTGAAACTAGCAGTTACTCCCGAGTCGAGACTCGAACCTACGACGAATGTCTGGTTAGACCAGCATCGTATCTGGAGACCAGCTGGCAGGGAAGGAACACAGTTACACTGGGGTCTTTTTTACGCGGGTTATTTTTATGCGGTTTTTTATACGCGATTTTTTACAATAACGCGGATTCTTTTTACGCGGTTTTTTTAAATAACGCGGATTATTTTTACGCGATTTGGAAGATTGCTTTTACGCGGTAATTAATTAGGTTAGGTTAAGTAAATCCAATAAAGAAAAAATCAATCGTATGGTTTATGACAATAAGATATTCTGTTTTATTAATCTAAATAATGCATATTTTTAATATATTTGCTGTTATCATCACAAAATTGGCAATTTCCGTTGATTCGGGAAGAATGAACAAAAATACCATAATAATTGTATAACGATACGAGTCAGGGTCGTTGCGATTAGCTTCCGATTAAGGAACGAAAGTTTAAACATGTGGCAAAATTATTATAAAAAAGTTATTGTCATGTTCTTCAAATAATTTTCATTTCAGAAGCACTATAAACTCATTTTGTGTGTTTCGTTACCATTTTTATATCATTTTTTAAGTTTATATTTACTCACGTGCCATTATTTTTAATCGGATCTTATTATTGAATGGAGTTTTCTCACGCATTTTTTTTTAAATTACGCGGTTTTTTTCAACGTGGTACAACTAATCGCGTAAAAAAGACCCCAGTGTATTTCATAAAGACTGGAATCTGTGATTTCAAAACTCTATATCAACGCCTTGCGTTGTAAAAATTTTAATTGAACGAGTTTTCCTAAGTATGACGGAAATTAAGACCACAATCCTATTGTGGAAAAATTTGCGGATTATAATTTGAATTGAAAATCCTCTTCTGTTAGCGCTTGGTGTTTAACAGCTCATAAACACGAATCGATCGATAAAGTTTTATAAACTTTTTTTTTGGTCGAAACCAAGACTCGACAATAGACGGGGGTTGGTTCTCGAAGTAAGAAGCATAAGCACAAAATTAATGGTGTGGGTTTGATTCATTGTATCCATTGGTATGAGGTGTTTAGAGAAGGAACCTTTTGATCCAGGATAATTGGATTTAAATTAAAAGCGTTCCTTCTAAGAAGAGGTTTTACGAAATGGTTAGGGAAGCCGTCTGCAATGGAAGTATTAAAGTAAACTCTACTCGCAAACGCATGTTTAATATGATAATTTCTAACTACTGGATAAACTAGCGAGTACCCTTCAGAACGTGTGGAGCTTAATGGCCTCAAGGTTGAAATAGCATCGTTTTTATTCGATCGTAGCCACGGCTAGGTATAGTATATATACTAGGGTGGCAATGAAAATCGACTTTTCGAATTTCACTTTGGAGTAGTGCTCAAAAATTCCGTCTTCTCTGAAAAAGTCTACTAACGAAATTTCAACTCAATCGGACCTTGGGAACACGTGTCTCAAAGCGGCCAAAGTTTCACTTTTTTGATCAATGAAAAAATGTACAGGTAATAGTACCTACACAATATTGCCAATATCGAAAAAAAATTTTTGATGCCAAATTTCTCAAAAATGCATTAAACATCGAGAACTATCTGGTGATTTTCGGTAAATTTTTTTTTTTGTAGTCCAATTAATCTTAAATTTTAAATGGGTAGATTTGTCGAGAAGGAGAAACTTTTGAGTTCTACTTCTAAGCGAAATTCGGATTTTTCCACCTAATCCGGATTTTGTCCAAATTTTCAAACTGTTCGGAAAACATACTGAATATTCTATCAACTCAGAGTTTTATTTACAAGCTCCAATCGAATTTACCAATAAAAATTTCTAGGAAAGTATACATTCAAGCAAGAACATAAAAACCCTGGAATGTCTAGAAACAGGTTTTAATTTTGACTTTTCTGATTTTGTTTTTGTCAAACTTCGAAGAAAGCATGTTTGGTCCGGATTTCATTACCTGACTATCCAATAAAATTGAGTTCTGAAAAAATGGTTCGGATTTTTCCGTAGAAATACGTTTCTCAGGAAGTTCGGCTACATAGGGATGTATGTAAAATGAAAATCTAAAAACGGTAAGAATGAAAAATAAGTCCAATTTCAAATAGACTTTCCCAAGCACTGTCGGCAGAATTATAGAACTAGTGACTCGGAATGTACTATTTGGGATATATAAGAGCCTGTTTCAGTCGAAACTGCTCATCAACATATTCGTTCTCAAACTGTTGAGTAGTACGGTTCGATTTGTTAAACGCTCGGTTCGTTAAAGTTGAATTTTGTTTCGTGCGACAATTCGTCGAGATAGTCGCTTGCATCGCTGTGTGATATCGAAGAAGAAAGCAGGCACTAGCCCTGTGAAGCAGAACCACGCTGCTGAGGGAGGCAGTAAAAAGAAGAAACAAGGTGGAGGCAGGTGCACTTCGAAAAGTGTGGCTGACTGCGACACGGTAACAAATGTTAGCGACGTTGGAGATTTCAGCGGGCCGACTGAAGTTTCGGATGTTGCCAGTCACAATGCGGTGAAGGTGATGCTACCCCCGCTAGTTGTGAAGAATGACCCACTCAACAAGCTCATTAGCGACTTTGCATCGCTGGGCGTCGCAGCTGAATACAAACTGTTCGGCATCGACACGAAGATTATGCTCCACACGAAAGTGGACGTTACGCAGTGTCAGAGGTGCCACAACCGCGTTGCAACATCTGTGCTAAGGACCACTCTACGTCGGTTTACCCCGTGGAAGGTGCCGGTGCGGTACAGTTCAAATGTGCCAACTGTGATGGTGATCACCAGAGCTCTGATCGGCAGTGTCCGAAAAGGGACTGGTAGGAATAAATACAAACCACCGCGGTGCACCGGTCTTCAGGGCGGAAGATTAATCTCCTCTCCGTCTTTTCCAGCAAGCAGAACAATCAAGTACACATGCGCAAGCTGATCTTCCACACTCATCATCCGGCGGGTTAGCCGGTCGACGGTCGCCTCTTTCCCCCTGGCTTCTGACTAGTGTTCGACATTGGACCGGGTAGGGTCCGGTAAAAGTCCGGTCCGGTCCGAAGTCCGATCGGACCGGAACCTTTAAAGTCCGATTTTTTTCCGGACCGGACCGGAACGAAGCCATCCGGACTTCGGAACGGACCGGGTAATGCTTTCCGGACCCCGGACATTTTCAGTGAAAAAAAATTATTAATTTAGGTCATAGAACGCAGCAAGTTTTTCATCCTTTTTGATTTTCTTCGCTGCTTTTATTAAATTTTCCAATAAAATTTTATATGTTAACTTGAAATAGGCAAAAACTAAACTATGATAAAAAAATATTTTAAACCTGAAACAAGTAATGCCTCCACCAACCACGCTGGATCTGGGTTCAAATCCCAACGCCATAGGTGTCGATTCTTGTGTGATGACGTTATTCACTCACAGTCAACCAAAACTGATCTAGATTCAATCCTCCGGAGATTTTCTGAGGCGAAAAATCTCTGGGTTCTTCTATCGCATGGGAAAGTGAAGCCGTTGGCACCGGTCCGTTAATCAACGGATCGTTAGTTAAGATTCTAGTTGAAGTCGCCTCCCCGGGTGTCGGTGATTGACATAATTATGGCAGAAATAGACAATCAGAAAATAAGCAAAAATAAAAAAATCGTAACCTAACCCATTCCCGGCGTATGATGACATATGGCATTACCTGACATTCGAACTTTGATTTGAGTTCAACATTTATACTTGAAAATTTACACGAGGAAACTATTCAGCATCGTTAGAGAATAGATTGATGCTTAATATGCAATACAGTTTATGTAAATTATGCATATAGTTGATTAGTAATAAGAGTTTAAAGTTAATTGTTTGAGGTGAAAACTGATTTTTCTACATCGGTAATGGGTTAAGCTTAAATCCGCTTGAGAAAATGTCTTGAGGCCAGAAATTTCAGAAATTGATTTTAAAGAATTTGCGTTTCAAAAACCAGAGGCAACGAAAATAATTTAAAATTCAATTCAAAGTTTATTGAATAGTATTCTAGAGGCTTAAAATGCAGAGCCTGTCTTTGTTTTTTCTCAAATTGCTTGCATACTCCTCTAAAATCAGAAAGACATATTTTTCAAATAAAAAAGGCAAAACTATAAGGGCCATTGCGGAAATTATTCGCCTAAAAAAACCTGGAACAATACCACGTGATGGGTTCAATGATGGCAATTTCGGTCACGGGTTTCTTTAAAACACGTTTTATTATGTCAAAGCCAACGTTTCAAGGATATATTTCCTCGTCCTCAGGGCAACTACGATTAACAGTTTACAATTTACATAAATTAGTCACACGAATTAAGTTATTACATACACAACTTACAAACAAAACAAACAAGTTCTCGTCAAAATATGGTGCATTGGTGTAAAATTGCTTTAGGTTAACTGCACTACACTATGGATATCAATTATACAGAATATTAATTGGTTTGTGACTTTTCAAAATTTGAAAAAAAAAAAAAACGCAAACGGATGAGCTACACTTACACAGTATCTTCCAACACACATCACACACGATTAAAGCCGTCGGGAAATGTTGCGTCAAAACGGGGAGAAATAATGTTGCAAGACAGAGATAGAGAGTGCTAGAGACTGTAGCAGTCTGCATCAACATGTGAGAGATCGCAGCGTGCCGGAGTAAGCGATGCTTAAGTTGTTCGTGTCCGTTCTATAATTTATTGCGGATCTGTCACATGCGATGTAACACATTTCTAACACCTGTAATGCTTGAATCCTGTCATCCGAAGTTAAAATTCTAGTGTTGGCTATATTGAAACTGTGATTCTCTTCTATCGCATGCTTCATCAACGCCGTCTTTTTAAACTCATCTTCCCTTCCCTCCCTCTCAGTGCTAGAATCTCTATACTGTTCGTAGCGTTTCATGAGAGAGCGGTGCGCGGCAAGACGGTTCTTCAGTTGCTGTGTAGTCATACCAATGTATGAGCTATCGCAGTCTGCACACGGGATACGGTATATAACGTTTCTTTTTGAAAGATGCGAAGAAGAGTCTTTGAGTTTCGTGAAAAGTAGTCTGTTGGTTTTGACGCATTTGAAACTCAGACTGATATTTTCATGGTTCTTTTTAATGCTGCGTGCAAGTGCGGGTGTGAGGCCGTCAACATGGTGCAAAGATCGATATACTTTTGGTTCCGAGTTTACTTCCTCAACAACGTTATTCGTGCTTTGGTTGATAAATCTGTTGATTAACCGATTTATCAGTGAGCTCGGATAGTTGTTGGTAAGCAAGTGCTCGCGTACTATCTGCTTATTTTCCGTGAGCGATTTGTTCGTCGATAATCGAAACACTCTCCCAATAAAACCGGTTGCCGTATTCAATTTCTGTGCCAGCGGGTGCATCGAGAGAAAATTAAGAATTCTCCCGGAAGCGACAGGTTTCTTATACCACTCGGTCACGATTTTTTGTTCGTTGGTTCTAATAAGAACCATATCTAAATACGGTAAACGGTTGTTATTTTCTACCTCATATGTGAATTGAATATGTGAGTCGAACCCATTGAGAGCGTTCCTCACATATTCAATCTTGTCAGCTGGGAGAGCGGTGAACAAATCGTCGACGTATTTTTTAATACATGGAATGTGTACATCGATCTTCGCAAGCACATCATCAAGTAATGTAGTCATTACAAGATCAGCTAAAGCAGGTGACAAAGGATTCCCCATGGCTGTCCCCTCCTTTTGCCGGTAATAGGCCCCACGGAAGGTGAAATAACTGGACGAGATGTTAAACTCAATGAGCTTGATAAAAACATTTTGATCTTTGATCGTCGTATTTTTCTCGATCAAGTTCCAATTATTTCTCACCGCTTGTACCACCAAGTCTCTCGGTATGCAAGTGAACAGGCTCACCACATCAAACGATACCAATACATAGTTGGGGGGAAGTGTGACGTTGTTAATAAACGTACAGAACTCATATGAGTTGCGTACGTTATATTTCTCGTGGTCTATCGAATGATGCAGAATGCTAGCAAGGTATTTTGAGAGATCATATGTTGGGCAGTTTATGCATGACAGTATGACCCTCAGTGGAATGCCGTCTTTATGAATCTTAGGTAGTCCATAAATTTTAGGGCAAGTCGCGTTGTATGTAGTTAGCCGATTCTTGGTGGGTTGATCAATCATTTTTTGGTCGAATAGTGATTTCACCAGCGTGTTATTTTTCGTTTGAATTTTGCTTGTCCAATCCGCGTCGATCCTTTCGTATGTGTCGATGTCGTCAATAAGGGCTCTCATTTTTGACTCATAATCTTCTCTCTTCATTATAACTGTTTTATTACCCTTATCGGCGGTTACAACACATAAGTCTGGATTTTCTCGGATGAACTTTTTGCTGACGTGAAATGCTTCGATCAAAAAACGATTGATAGTGTCTGGTGGTGATGTATGACCACCGTTCGTTAGCCTGTTCATATGATTTTGAATTATGTTGATGTACTGATTGCGACAAACCATTTGCAAACTCTCATCTCTTTCGGACTGTAGAATTGATTCCAAGTCCGCGATAATCTTGAAATATGGAATTTCTTGATTATTTTCCAACGGCAAGGCGAACTTGGGACCATAGCCCAAAAGAACCATCGTTTCTTGGGGAATAACAACATCTGTGATGTTTTTAACCCAAGAATCGTTCACTTTGAGTTTGTTTGCTTTTTCAATTTCAACTGTTTTGTAGAGACGTTGAAATTTGCGGCTCGTCGTAATCTGCAACGATCGACATTTTCTTTGAAAGAATGTTTCCTGGCGCTCGAAGAAATGTGTGTATGTGTTAGAGGGGGATACTTGCGTGATTTTGCTCGTGAGGGTAGCTTTCGTTTTCTCTAGCGTTTTGATTTTGTGAAAACTATCGCTGATTTCGACGTTCAGGATCGTGCGTTTGAAACGGTCCATCGCCTTCTCCAGCTTCCCTCTGTATGGACTGGCATCCTCCAATAATCCGTTTATGCAGCGGAAGGTGTTTTGTATGTGTGTGGGGTGTAAGCCAAACTTTTTACATCGTCGGAGAAAATCTTTCCTTATGCATTGGGCGCTCAGCTTGTTAACCGTCTGGGCGTAGCTTTTGTACAGTTTTCGGTGTGATGGTGGTAAACTGTTGTAGAACGAAGTGGTAAGGTTTACGTTCGACGCCATTGCTGTTTTATGTTAAGCGGTGTTTGACCAATAAATAGTTAATGGGTTCAATGATGGCAATTTCGGTCACGGGTTTCTTTAAAACACGTTTTATTATGTCAAAGCCAACGTTTCAAGGATATATTTCCTCGTCCTCAGGGCAACTACGATTAACAGTTTACAATTTACATAAATTAGTCACACGAATTAAGTTATTACATACACAACTTACAAACAAAACAAACAAGTTCTCGTCAAAATATGGTGCATTGGTGTAAAATTGCTTTAGGTTAACTGCACTACACTATGGATATCAATTATACAGAATATTAATTGGTTTGTGACTTTTCAAAATTTGAAAAAAAAAAAAACGCAAACGGATGAGCTACACTTACACAGTATCTTCCAACACACATCACACACGATTAAAGCCGTCGGGAAATGTTGCGTCAAAACGGGGAGAAATAATGTTGCAAGACAGAGATAGAGAGTGCTAGAGACTGTAGCAGTCTGCATCAACATGTGAGAGATCGCAGCGTGCCGGAGTAAGCGATGCTTAAGTTGTTCGTGTCCGTTCTATAATTTATTGCGGATCTGTCACATGCGATGTAACACATTTCTAACACCTGTAATGCTTGAATCCTGTCATCCGAAGTTAAAATTCTAGTGTTGGCTATATTGAAACTGTGATTCTCTTCTATCGCATGCTTCATCAACGCCGTCTTTTTAAACTCATCTTCCCTTCCCTCCCTCTCAGTGCTAGAATCTCTATACTGTTCGTAGCGTTTCATGAGAGAGCGGTGCGCGGCAAGACGGTTCTTCAGTTGCTGTGTAGTCATACCAATGTATGAGCTATCGCAGTCTGCACACGGGATACGGTATATAACGTTTCTTTTTGAAAGATGCGAAGAAGAGTCTTTGAGTTTCGTGAAAAGTAGTCTGTTGGTTTTGACGCATTTGAAACTCAGACTGATATTTTCATGGTTCTTTTTAATGCTGCGTGCAAGTGCGGGTGTGAGGCCGTCAACATGGTGCGAAGATCGATATACTTTTGGTTCCGAGTTTACTTCCTCAACGACGTTATTCGTGCTTTGGTTGATAAATCTGTTGATTAACCGATTTATCAGTGAGCTCGGATAGTTGTTGGTAAGCAAGTGCTCGCGTACTATCTGCTTATTTTCCGTGAGCGATTTGTTCGTCGATAATCGAAACACTCTCCCAATAAAACCGGTTGCCGTATTCAATTTCTGTGCCAGCGGGTGCATCGAGAGAAAATTAAGAATTCTCCCGGAAGCGACAGGTTTCTTATACCACTCGGTCACGATTTTTTGTTCGTTGGTTCTAATAAGAACCATATCTAAATACGGTAAACGGTTGTTATTTTCTACCTCATATGTGAATTGAATATGTGAGTCGAACCCATTGAGAGCGTTCCTCACATATTCAATCTTGTCAGCTGGGAGAGCGGTGAACAAATCGTCGACGTATTTTTTAATACATGGAATGTGATAAAATTGTATTGAAGCCTGAAAGAAACTAATAATATCAATTTAAAATCAATTTCACAATTGAAGTGTGTGAACACTAGGAAATGGGTAATAATTAGGTTGAAAATGCAAAAATTTATTCTTTATATTTATATTTATTCATAAACAAATTTAAAATTGCCAGAAACGGCTATCATTGCAGATTCACGCAAGGCGAGATACTATCTCGATTCGGGGTCAAAAAAATATGTTCTAATTATTTTGAAAACTCTGAAAATTAACTAGAATGTTTCCTCTCATCAACTAAAAATGACTATGAACGAGTTATCAGGAAACAAGAAAAAAATAATAAAAAAAATTTTAAGTCAATTCAATAAAAAAAATTAAAGCCAATTCAATTTAAAATTAGGTTTTAAAAGAGAAAATGAACTCAGACTTGGGAATTTAGTTAAAAAAATTGCTAAATTCTAGTCTGACGAGAAATCAGAAGAAGAAACTCTAGAAAAGATTCCAAATGAATTTAAACAAAATCCACAATCATATTTGAAATTCAACTTAGAATTAGTGGAAAATGAATTTTTATATTTTATTTTTAAATAAGCACTTTGAATAAGGCCAAAATCCGTAACAAAGCTTAAAAACAATTAATGAAATTTCACAAGGCTTGAAATGATAGAAAATGATTTCAAAGATTTGTCGTTTCCGAAGCCTAACAGCAGCCAAAACAACTTTGAATTAAATTCCGAATTTGTAAAAATATATATTAAAGGTTTGAAAAAGCAGAAACCAGTCCTACAAAATGCAGAAAATCTCAACCAGAGAATGCAGAAAGTTACAAACATTGCTTTAGTTAAACAGTTTAATTAAACCAATAAATATTTACGTAAGTCTAAAATGACACAAAACTGTTCCAAAAAACGGTTCAAAATAAATGAAAAATTTATGTGAGAATATTCTGAAACATGAAGCACAAATTGATTCTTAATTATATCCTGATTTTAGCTGAGTGAAATAATGAAAATCTTAGCCATGAAAAGTCGAAAAATCAACAGCAAATACATGTTGGCCGAAGAAGTTAACCCTTTTTCAAGTTTTGAAATGAAATAATGATATTAAAAACAAGATTCTCTCACAAAATTATTTTGTCAATAAATAAACGTGGTTGAACTTATATATTTATGCGTTTTAAAACCGGGAAAAACATCAATTTCTAACCGGGAAAAAAAACCGGGAATTTGAAATTGAAAATCTGGCCACCCTGTTAATTGAATGCCATCGGCTAAATTGGTGGAAAATGAGTTACAATATGCATAATTTTTGTTCCATTTATGGTGTTGTTTATTTTCTTTTCATCATTCAGGACAATTCTGAAAGATTTCCGAACCTGTCGTTAATGGTAAGAGACGTCCTGTGTGTTTCTGCATCGAGTGTTCCACTCGAAAACAAATATTCTTCGGGACGGGTCCTCGTCACATCACGCATAAACAGACTAAGCAGGAAAAGAATCCGGCAGCTACTTTTACTAAAATATTGGCTTAAATAAATGTTCCAGAACTAGGACAATTGTAGAACCAGCCTTTTTTGTTACTACACTCCAAGTTTTTCAATTAGAGAAAAAAAAAAATAAAAAAGTAGAAAAACAAATTGCAAAACTTAGTTTGTATTGTATTGATTTAGTCAAACATTTTTCAACATGCATAAATAATATTTTTTTCACTAAAATAACGCTCTCGAAAAAACTGGCAACTTTTGTTCCCGGACTTCGGACCGGACTCCGGACCGGAACCGGAACGAAGCCAATCGGACCGGACCCAAATCGGACCGGAACGAGCTAGTTCCGATTTTTTACCGGACCGGACCGGAACGCGGCCCAACGTTTTCGTTCCGATGTCGAACACTACTTCTGACGTCCACCTACAACAACACCAGCGAGCTGGGTGAGTCCGAGGAATACTCTGCCGATGAGCTGCTGGAAATCTTTAACAGCATGACCAATCCGCACCGCCGTCATCGAAGCCCTTAGTGTGGAGGTCAAATCAACAACTGGCTTTATATGGTTCATCGCCGTCTACTGTCCTCACCAGTGCAAAATCAGTAACGCTACAGCAACGCAGTTCAAGAGTGACCTGACCATTCCGAGTTGTGCTCTCGTCATGTTCGGTTGCAATTTTATTTCGATCTCGATAGTGCCGACCAGTTATTCGCCTCCAAGGTCACCGTGCATTGTATTGCGTGTGCACTGCTGCTCGTTGCCGTCGTCGCGACAGCAAGAACAAGGAAGAAAAAGTCAACAATAGCCCGTGTGTTGTGTCGCTACTTGGAGAAATCCAGTACCCGGCGCTCGGCTGCTTGGCTGTATTAGTGCTGCTGTGTGGCTGGAGCGATTGGCATCGCCCGTGCGCTGATTGCGGTGGAGAGCGGCTGCAGAAGATAAGTAGTTTTTTTTTTCTTGGTTTTTTTCTACAATATTATTTGTTGATTGGCATTTTGCGTGTGTGGCTTACGCGTCCAACATGGACGACGAACGCGGGGATGAAAACCCGCTCGTTCTACCGCCTAGCCCTCCCGGATACAAAGTTCCAAGGGTTAAAAATGGAGCCCCGCAGGAAGCTACCCATCGGCTTAAGCAGTATCCGGAGGGCAAAGCTGGTATTGGGGCTGTATTTTTCCGGCCGAAAGTGAAAGCATTGAACACAATGCAAATCTGTAGAGATCTGGCACGGTTTACAGCCGTGACTGAAATTACCAAAGTACGTTCATTAAGCAGACAGTATGTGAGTAGAGGAAGAACGAATTATAAGCGAACTGGAAATATGATACAGATTTGGAAAAATATACCGCATCCCGACGGGACTTGAACCCGCAATCTCCCTGTCTCCGGCATGGTGTTTTGACCAATTAAACTACGGGGGACGGTGGTACTGTTCCACAATCTATATCGTATCACATTCCGCTGTCGACTTATTCTATTGCTCATCCCTAACTACACACACTGCTGTGCAAGCGTTATTTATAGACTGAAGGGAATGTCTCATCACACACAGAAGAGTCAGCTGATGCTGATAACTCTTATAGACCTGTGTGATCGAGACCGAAGTCAGTCTGCGTCGTGCTTGCAAGTGCGACACAACTACGGAAGGTGCTCCGTACGGCTAATTTTTTCGAACTGAATTTCTATTTTTAACAACGGCTTTTTCCCGTTAACACGCAAGTTCATTAAGCAGACAGTATGTGAGTAGAGGAAGAACGAAATATAAGCGAACTGGAAATATGATACAGATTTGGAAAAATATACCGCATCCCGACGGGACCAAAGTACGCCCGAATAAGCTGCGTGTTTTGGTGTCCGACCTCTAGCAAGCAAACGAGATTGCTGCTTGTGAGCTCTTCACGCGGGAGTACCACGTGTACATTTAGCTCGCGTAGTTGATGATGATGATGATGGTCCCGCCACATACCCCTACAAAGGTTTGAGCTGGACGATTTATCTATAGATAATTAATGTGATCACATTTTAATCAGTTATACAAAACAAAAAAAACGAACTGATTTCACCTCCAGATATAAACTTCTTCATACTTACCATACTTACCATACCATACTTCTTCATATAAACTTCTTGTATACTTGATTCATAGAGCACACAAAACTAGTACAGGGTTTTCATGACCTTCAGCCAGACCAACCACAACTATTTCATGATTTTCTCTAAGCATTCAAATAACAATTTTAATTTGCTAAAAGAAATCATTTATATCTGAAAACCGCGCGCGAGGCTCAAGCTTCTGTAGTCTCTTTCTATTATTTTTAAAGCTACAACAACATAAATGAAAAAAAAATCCATCATCATCACCGTGACGAACACAGTAGTTTTGTTGTTATAAATTTAGAAAAGTCCAATTCAATATAAACATATAAATAAAATTTTACAACACAATCAGATCCGTTCGTATAAAACTTCGTCATTTACAAGCTTCAATAAAACAATCATTATATGAATAGAAACCAAAACAAATAGTTCATCTAAAATAAATCCGTTTGTTAAAACTTCGTCATTTAAGATCCGTTTGTTCAAACTTCGTCAGGTAAACTCTACATCATTTTGAAAAACTTAGTATCGTTCTATACAATAGAAACTTTCACGTGTGAATTACATTGTCTCTTGAACTCCGCAAGTGTTGGTGCACGTTTAACATGTCTTGGCATCGAATTGAAAAAATTTATACAAAAACGTAAAACTCGTCGCATGTCATTTATATACATAATGAACAAAAGGGGCCCTAATACACTTCTTTGTGGAACTCCAAGATCATTCTCCACGGGACTAGAAACAGAATCATTGAAAACAGTCCGTTGAGTTCTGTCAGACAAGTAGCTTTCAAACCATTTGAATGCAGTACTCGAAATTCCAAAGCGCTTGATTGTGTTCAACAATAAGGGCCTAGAAATTGTCTCAAAAGCGCGTTTTAGATCCAAAAAAACAGCAAATATTGTGTCTCTATTTTCTAAGTTATCTCTCCATTTTGCTAGTACTAAGTTTAACGCGGTTTCACATGAGTGGTCTTCCCGGTAGCCTGATTGTTCCGGAATTAGCAACGAGTTACTATTTAAATATTCTAGAAGCTGGCCTTTAACAACTAGTTCTAATATCTTTTCTAATGTGTGTAACATGTTGATGGGACGAAACTCTTCGGCTTTAATCGTTCCAGCAACCTTTTGAATCGGAACAACCAACGATTCTTTCCACACCAAAGGCAAGTGCCCTGTTTGCAACGATTCATTAATGAGGTCCAGCAAAGTGTGACCAATGACATTGAAGCAATCTTGAATAACTCTAGCATTTACATTATCTACTCCAGCCGTTTTACCTAATGAAAAACAAATTTTTCTCAGTTCATCTAACGTGATTGGGTGAAAACCATCAAATGTACAACTACTGTTAATCGGTTGTTTTATTTCGTCGGGTTCCTCGACCAATTCAATGGATTGATTGATCAATGAAACACTATTGACAAAATATTCATTAAATCTAGATGCAATAATTTGTTCTGAATGTTCTGATGTGCCTTCAAAAGTTATGGACCGCGGTTTACAATTACTAGGTTTCAACATAGATTTCAAAATTTTCCATAACTCTTTGCTGTTATTTTGATGTTGAACAATCTTTCTCTGGATATATTCACAACGCTTCTTTTTAATCGCTTGTGAATATTTATTACGCGCGGACGTGTACTCAATCCAATGATTCTGATTGTTTGATCTACAAAACTTTTTGTACAGTTTATCTCTCTTGCGCTTTAGGCGCAAAAGATCCAAACTATACCAGCTGTTCGAGTTTTTCAGCGAAACAAATTTATGTTCAACTAATTGATTCGTACACGTCTTCAAAATGTCAGTAAGAACAGCTGCAGATTCATCTAAACTACCGGTCGCGTTGAGATTGACGGTGTGGTCAGCGAATCGAGTCTGACTGTCGAGGACCTTTTGAAGGCTGGAAAAGGCCTTTTCAAGGATTCTAGCCTTGAACCTGCCAAGATACTTGAATGTAAGCAATTAAATTCAGTATCGCTCGACGAGGGTGTAAAAACTTACACCCCATCAGACTCTTTTCGCGTGACTTTCGCCGGGTCTGCTCTGCCGAGCTATGTGCTCGTGGATAAATGGCGTCTACCCATGCGCTTTTTTGTACCGCGGGTAATGAATTGCCTCAAGTGCAAACAGTTGGGCCATACGGCCTCCCACTGTGGCAATAAAGCACGTTGTGGCAAGTGCGGAGAGCAACATGCGGATGACGCCTGTAATAAGGGTGCTGAAAAGTGCCTTTATTGTGGGCAGACTCCGCATGAGCTGTCTGCATGTCCCGCGTACAAACAGCGCCAAGAAAAGATCAAGCGGTCTCTGAAAGAGCGCTCTAAGCGCACTTTCGCAGAAATGCTCAAAGGGGCCGCTGCCACCAAACTGGTTTCCCCGAATCTTTTTGAGGTCTTGTCATCCGATGAGTCTGATTCTGACTATTCAGTTGGGGAACATTCTTTTGTTGAACCCGGGAAGTCTAGGAAGAGTAAAAAACCTTTCTTCCCCTAGACTTCCTAGGAAAGGACAGAGAAGGTCTCCATCTGAAGTGACTGATACTAAGAAACAAAAAAGTGCTGTAGAAAATCCGAAGCAAACTCCTCCGAGATTGGCAAAATTGAATTCAAGTAAGGAGTTTCCGGCACTTCCAGGAACATCAAAAAACCCAACTGTTCCTTCTTTTTCGTCCAAAATTCAGCCAGAATCTGGACTGCTGAAGTTTTCAGATATTGTGGACTGGATTTTCGAAAAATTTAACAAGGATTCTATCCCTATTTTACAGTGGAATTGTAGAAGTATCATCCCCAAAATTGATTCATTTAAAGTTTTGATTAATAAGCATAAATGCGATGCATTTTCCCTCTGTGAAACTTGGCTCACTTCAAATGTAGATCTTAGCTTCCATGATTTTAATACAATTCGCCTCGACCGAGACACCCCTTACGGAGGAGTACTTCTAGGGATTAAGAAGTGCTATTCCTTCTATCGTATTAACCTCCCCTCGATTCCAGGCGTCGAAGCTGTCGCATGTCAAATGACAATACAAGGTAAAGAGCTTTGTATTGCCTCAATATATATTCCTCCCAGAGCACAGGTTGGGCAACGGCTGCTCTTTGATTTAATAGAACTTCATCCCTCGCCACGTTTGATTTTGGGAGATTTTAACTCTCACGGCGGGGCTTGGGGTTCCCCATCTAATGATAACCGTTCCACTTTGACTATAACCTCTGCGACGACTTCGATATGACAATATTAAACAACGGGGACATGACACGCGTTCCGAAACCTCCAGCGCGCCCCAGTTCTTTAGATTTATCTTTATGTTCAACATCGCTACGGTTGGATTGCATATGAAAGGTAGTCCATGATCCCCACGGTAGTGGTCATTTGCCTATTCAAATTTCAATTGATAATGGTTCAACTCGCACGCGATCAGTTGATATTTCGTATGACCTCACACGGAATATCGATTGGAAGTTATACGAGGAAATGATTTCAGAAGCTGTCGAGTCGATTCAACATCACCCACCACTTGAAGAATACAACCTCCTCGCGGGCTTGATTCTCGACGCCGCGTTGCAAGCCCAAACGAAGAAATATTCCGGCGTGACGATCAAAGAACGGCCTCCCACTCCGTGGTGGGACAAAGAGTGCTCCGCTGTCTACACGGAAAAATCCGACGCGTTTAAGGCCTTCTTTCGGGTGAAACGTCAACCCGACGACATTAAGCGGTATTTGGAGCTTGAGACCAAGTTTAAAAGTCTGGCTAAAGCAAAGAAACGCGGATATTGGCGTCGGTTCGTAAATGAGACGTCGAGGGAGGCATCGATGAGCACTCTTTGGAACACAGCCCGAAGAATGCGAAATCGCGTAACGGTCAACGAAAGCGAGGAGTCCTCAAGTCGGTGGATATTTGATTTTGCCAGGAAAGTATGTCCGGACTCTGTTCCTGCGCAAAACTTTGTTCGCGATACGTCTCCGGGCCACGACGCGATAGAATCACCTTTCACGATGGCAGAACTTTCAGTTGTCCTCCTGTTCTGTAACAATAACGCGCCTGGGTTAGATAGAATCAAATTCAACTTGTTGAAGAATCTACCCGGCAATGCCAAGAGGCGCTTGTTGAACTTGTTCAATAAGTTCCTGGAGCAAAATATTGTACCGCAGGATTGGAGGCAAGTGAAAGTGATCGCCATCCAGAAACCGGAAAAACCACCTTCTGATCACAACTCTTATAGGCCGATTGTAATGCTATCCTGTATCCGGAAATTGATGGAGAAAATAATACTCCGTCGTTTAGGCCATTGGGTCGAATCAAACGGTCTACTATCAGATACTCAATTTGGCTTCCGCCGTGCCAAAGGAACGAATGATTGTCTTGCGTTGCTTTCTACAGATATTCAGCTAGCCTATGCTTGCAAAGAACAAATGGCATCTGTGTTCTTGGACATTAAGGGGGCTTTTGATTCCGTTTCTATTGACATTCTTTCGGGCAAACTTCACCGACAAGGATTTTAACCAATTTTGAACATTTTTTTGCATAACTTGTTGTCCGAAAAGCATATGCATTTTACGCATGGCGATTTGGCAACGTTTCGTATTAGCTACATGGGTCTTCCCCAGGGCTCATGCTTGAGCCCCCTTCTTTACAATTTTTATGTGAATGACATTGACGCATGTCTGGCAAATTTTTGCACGATAAGACAACTTGCTCTCCCAGCTGGTCTCGAGGTACGATGCTGGCCTAACAAGCCAGTTGTCGTAGGTTCGAGTCTTGGCTCGGGAGAGACTGTTAGTGTCAGTAGGATCGTAGCGCTAGCCCCGCAATTGTCCTGTACACTTAACAGTTGGCTGCGAAGTCTGTGTATAATAAACAGAAGGTCGAGTTCCGATACGGAATGTAGCACCAAGGCTTTGCTTTGCTTTTTTAAGACAACTTGCAGTTGACAGCGTGGTCTCTGTTACAGGAGCCAAAGCTGCCGATTTGCAAGGACCATTGCAAGATACCTTGAGCAATTTGTCTGCTTGGGCTATACAGCTAGGTATCGAATTCTCTTCGGAGAAGACTGAGATTGTAGTTTTTTCTAGGAAGCGCGAGCCTGCTCAGCTCCACTTACAGTTAATGGGTGAAACGATTTCTCAGGTTTTGGTATATAAATATCTTGGTGTCTGGTTCGATTCAAAAGACACCTGGGGATGTCACGTTCGGTATTTGATGAAAAAATGTCAACAGCGAGTAAATTTTCTCCGGACAATTACTGGATCATGGTGGGGCGCCCACCCAGGAGACCTTATAAGGCTTTACCAAACAACGATATTGTCGGTGCTTGAGTACGGGTGTTTCTGCTTCTGCTCCGCTGCAAACACCCATTTAATCAAGCTGGAACGATTGCAGTATCGTTGTTTGCGGTTGCATGCATTCGACCCATACGATGAGTTTGGAAGTTTTGGCGGGCGTTCTCCCATTAAAGACCGCTTTTGGGATCTGACTACTCGTATTCTTATCAAATGTGAGGTTTTGAACCCCTTGGTAGTTGAAAATTTCGATAAGCTAGT
Organism: Wyeomyia smithii; assembly: GCF_029784165.1. Taxonomy (NCBI): domain Eukaryota; kingdom Metazoa; phylum Arthropoda; class Insecta; order Diptera; family Culicidae; genus Wyeomyia; species Wyeomyia smithii. The sequence continues at coordinate 115,085,129 of NC_073695.1, read as the reverse complement.
TGAACTTAATTCTTAAACCCGTTTCATGACTGTGTATTTTAATCACATGTCTCAAAGTATAAATCCTTCCTCATACACCTCCAATCGTGTCAACTTGTTAGATACTTCTGTTTCTACTGTGTTTTTCGATACATCCATGATGGAAGAAACTCGTGGAATCCCGGATTATTTACGCGTGCAGCAGATCCCTAAAATATTTTATAACAAATTTAAAAACATCAACTGCGACAATGCGTTTTATACTGATGGATCACTCCTCAACGGGTCCACTGGCTTCGGTATCTTCAACAATAATTTAACCGCCTCCTACAAGCTCGATAATCCTGATTCTGTTTACGTCGCAGAATTGGCTGCAATTCAGTATAATTGAAACAATGCCCACGGACCATTACTTCATCTTTACGGACAGTCTCAGTTCTATTGAAGCTCTCCGATCGATGAAGGATATAAGGCACTCTCCGTATTTCCTGGGGAAAATACGTGAACATCTGAGTGCTTTATCCGAAAAATCTTCTCAGATTACCTTAGTGTGGGTCCCTTCTCATTGTTCCATTCCGGGCAATGAGAAAGCGGACACTTTGGCTAAGGTGGGCGCAACAAACGGTGATATTTACAACAGACCAATTGCCTACAATGAATTTTTAAAATTTTCACGTCAGAATACACTTGTCAACTGGCAGGCCTCGTGGGATAAGGGAGAACTAGGGAGGTGGCTACATAGCATCATCCCCAAGGTTTCCACCAAACCTTGGTTTCGTGGGTTGGATGTAGGACGAGATTTCATTCGCATGATGCCCCGGATTATGTCCAACCACTACGGGTTAGATGCACATCTCCTGCGTATTGGGCTGGCGAGCAGTAATCATTGCGTTTGTGGATTGGGGTACCAAGACATTGAACACGTGGTTTGGGTGTGTGCTGAATACCGCGACGCCAGATCTCTACTTTTGGATACCCTCAGGGCCCGAGGAATACAGCCCTATGTGCCAGTTCGTGATATCCTCGCTCAGCGAAACTTGCCATACATACTACTTGTTTATAGCTATTTGAAGAGCATCGAGATGCCCATTTAACAGCGAAACGAATCTCGGATAAAAAAAAAAAACCATGTTAGTTTTAGTAATAGATTTAGTTTCAACTCGTAGTCGGCAGCGAGGATAAAAAATTTGCCTTTAGATTATAAGATATTTTAGACCATAAGGCATTAGATTTAATTGGCTCCGTAAAACATTAATTTGTATTGTGCCGTGTCAAATAAATGTTGTGTGAAAAAAAAGAGTGACCTGACGACACGAACATCGACGACGACCAAAACCAACTCCCGCTCCGTCGCTGGGGGAGACCAGAATGCCCGACACGAAGCCTGGCTAAACTACCAACAAAACCAAAACGGTCGCCTACTCTTCGGTCACTGGCAGCATGGTTTGTACACGGTGCAGCTTCTGGATGAGCCGACTTACATCTCCCCAGCGGGGAACACTTCAACCCTGGATTTCTTCTTGGCCAACATCAAGCTGTCCAAACCAAAGGTGCACAACAATCTGAGCTTAGACCACCAACCTGTCGTAGCTGAGGTGGGGATCGGTGTAGCTGCTGCTAGCTGTCTGCGGAAAGATTACCACCATGTTAACTAGGAGCGCTTTGTTCGAATGGTGGACAACAACATCGACGACACACCGCCGCTTGACAGCGTAGGAGACATCGACCAGGCGTTGGAGGCGTTTATATGAGGGGTAAGTTCCTTGTTATTGATTCCCACACCCGGCTGCTAATTAGATTGCGGAATGTGCGTAGACGTCAGTTCCAGAGGACAAGGGATCTGGACATTAAGCTCGGGGTAGCCGATCTGAATAGGCAAGTTGCTTCCAGGATGGTCTCACTCCGGAATGATAATTTCAGACGTGTAGTCCACAGTTTGAACGACCGCTCTAGGCCATTCTGGAAAGTAGCCAAGGTGCTGAAATCGACCATGGCTAGTCAAATGGAAGACCAGGTTGAGCAGTGCGTCCGCAACCTCGATAACTCCCCCCGATAACATCAGAAGGGACAGAGCTGTATCCAAGTCCACAGCCATGGCATTGTTGGATGTCGAAAAGACGTTTGACAATATCTGGCATGACGGGCTGGTATACAAGCTTTGTACCTTGAACTTTCCACCATGTGTCACGAAAATCATCCGTAGCTACCTTCGTTCAGGGAGGTCATTCAGGGTATCGTTGAATGGTTGCCTATCACACTTTTTCCATCCCAGCAGGGTCCCGCAGGGTAGTCTGCTGGGCCCTTTGCTGTACAGCATCAACACCTCCGACATTCCCTCCCTAGGAGATGGCCAATATACTGGGAGTCATGTGCACAAACTCACAGGAACAAAATCCAGGTTGCGCAAAACCGAATCTTACGAATGATCCTGAATTGTCCCTATGACACCAGGATAACAGACTCCCGCCAGGAGACTTCTACTCAAAAAGTGGACATTAGAGTCTTCGACACTAAAGCCAAATTTATGCGAAAATACCAAACTTCAGAATACGCTCTAATAAGCGGATTGTACATAGTAGGTTAAGTTAGTGTTCTAGGTTGTATAGAAGTATTAAGTAGTTTTTTTTTTCAAATTCTAAACGAAACTAACACTATCAAGGTACAAATTCTTCAGATACATAAAGTAAACTGTAACCACAGACAAACAGGCGTGCCTCTTCGAACGAAAATCCTGAAATATCTTCGTCCTTATTCGAAACGTTACACTCATGCGTCACCATGTGAGCTTATTACCTATTAGCTTATTTTTGTAAAACGGTTATTGTCTTTGCTAATGGGTGTGCACGCTTGCTTGAGTCAACACAAACGGCATTACTGATGGTTTTTGTCTTTGATAATGAATGTGCACGCTTGCTGCACGTTTCAAATAAGGGCGAAGATTTTTCTGGATTTTTCTTAGAAGAGGCACGTCTGTGGTTGTTCCATCCCTGTTAAGTGATATAAAAGTAAATTGTTGTACCATTCCTGTTAAGTGATGTCGTATGTGCAGATTCAATTGAAATTCGGTAGCTTTTGTACAACATTTTAAATATATTCAATAAAAAGTGATGTAACTACCTCATGTAGTTCTATGTCTACCTTGCGGTCGTGGCTTTGCATACAACCCTCGTGATTTTTTTCATTTATGAGTTGTTGCTCGCTCATATCGATTGCTTTGAATTGATAGCTGCAGTCGCCACAGATTAAAACTTAATCTAATAAATTCTCAACAAGTCCTAGGCTCTGATTTTCAAACACTATTTTAATATCGTTTTTTTGTTCAGTGGATCCAGCATACTTTATGGTCTCTGACGGAAAAGCAATAATATCAAAGAAAGTTCTGTGCAGTTCAATCACAAAGCAGAAGCATTTAACGCTGATGGGATATCGATTTTTGGTACGGAGAATATTGGTGATTTGTAATGGTTCACCAGATATTTTCGACGTGCGAAGTTTTTGAAGTTTTTGTTAGTGCATAAAATCCATGTTGTTCGAACATTAATTACATTTCTTTTTTTCTCTTTGTTATCGAGACTTGTTAAAGCCTTGCGAAAAATCTACACTAGAATACGAAACGATATTTTTATTTTTTTTATTTTTTAAAGTCTATACGTTTCACAACAAAAAATACGCTCGATTTGCACATATGATTCAATGTCGTCTTCTTTAGTGAGAAAACTTAGACATAAATGTTGGCTGCGTGATTATTTTTCACTCGCTTACTCACTAGGCTTATCTTATTTGTTCATAAAGAGCGAGCCAGTGAATCACGAAAACGTGTGACGAAACCAATCAGAATTCGTCGCACTTGACCTCAAAGCACAGCTACAAGTTAGTGCACGGACTGCTACACTTATATGTAATTGAAAAAAAAAAACATGACTGAGTACTTTCATGTTGATTAAATAAATATTTTGAGTACTCAAAATAATGGTAATTTATTGAACGTTAAAGGAAAAGTAGCGAAAAAATTATTTCGATTTACTCCTTCATTGTGAAAGCGAAATTTTTTCTTCGAATTTCATTCAACATATTTAGGACACTGTTGACTAACTTGAGTGAGCAGTTTGTTCCACCATTCTCTTCTGTCGCATGCCGAGTCATTTTTCCACTCTCCGAAGAATTCAACAAATAAGCGACATCGAACAAAACGCTTTAGCAGATCGGTGCCCACGCATTCACCTCACAGTGCACATGATATTTTTTTGATCTGGGAATGGGATAATTTCCGTTGAAGTATTGCTCGAACAGTTCGCTCCCAATAGTTTGAACATGCAACAAATATCTATTTTTGATGCTTCAAAGACCAGACAAAACGGTGACCTTAAATCTATCAAATTCAAGTTCAGACAGAACCGCTGTCAGAGGGGTCTCTTAAAAGGAAATTCACCAACAAGTCACAATCAACATTAATTGAAAAAATTAAAGAAAAAATCTCTCAAACATTCAGCAATGGGTTGCATTGGGCGACCACTATGCAAAAAAAAAATGCAATTAAATTTTGAGTGTAAAATGTGTTCCTTCCACCTCTAGGTGCCGCTAGTTAAAATAAAGAGAAATAGTCTCGTTTCTGATTTCTTAAATGTATATCTATCCTGCGACTGTAGTCATGCCAGCTTGCTAAATAAGATCAAAACTTTACATTCTAAACTCAAACACACGAAAGATAACATCTTACATCTACATTTCTACATTAAAACCCATTGTCTTCTTTGCCAGGCAAGCTTGGGGTTTCATTCCACGATTGCATATACCCTGACACTAAACTGTTACAATTTATTATAGGCTCGTAGCTCTACATACGTCACATTTTGCTGCAGTCTGTTAATGGAACATGGTAAAAAGGCCTAGCGTAGTTGACCTTGGTTCGCACTCCAACTCTGGAATCGATGTTGTGGGGTGACTTATTCACCAACCAAACTAGCTACATTTCAATCCTAGTCGACACCAAGTTCCAAGCCAAGTTACTGGCCTTCTATCGTACGAGAAAGTAACATATCATTCATTAGTTAGAACCCCGGAAGAAGTCACTTTCTTGGGTTTCGATTATTGGCAAAATAAGGACTGCCTTGGGCTGATGGAAAATAAGCGAGTTAAAAAAAGTGCATGCAAGATTTGTTGAACGTTAAAATTGAACAACATAAAAATAATTGTCGCCTCGGTTATTTGAATAAACTTCTATTGCCTTCCGTGCCAGAGCTCTTCAGTACCTACACTTTCATAGTCAAGAAATCACAGCAATAATCCACCTCCGTTGCAATTCGAAGCATAAAACAGCAACAGAATGAGGGTGTCATTTTAATTTTCCACGCAGCTGAATCCATTACGATTGGCTGACGACGAAGGGTTATTATGATGCCACTCATAGCCTACACTCCGGTGTTAATATTATACGTTGGGCGTAAAAAATTCCGGTTAGGTCATGCTCGTCTACAATTGTGTTTGCGAATAGAAACGTTCTAACGGTTAAATGACGTTCAATCATGGAAAGTGTTTTTTTTTCTTTATTCACAAATCACAGTGCTAGTCCATCAGAAAAATGAATTTTATAAAAAGTGAATGTCATATCTCAAGCCGAAGAATGAATGATGAGCCAGAACCAGTCGCTTTAAACCTATTTGAGGAAATTTTATGAGACTGGCACACACGGTAGAGAAGACAATGAAACAAAGATTATCACTGCGCTTTTGTTTCATCCATGAATTCATAGGGACTACCGATTTAAGCCCCGAAACTGCGGGTTTAATAAACAATGTAAATAACAATAATTAAACGTGATTAATCTGCAAACTTGTCTACGTTGTGGGCTCAACCCACGTGGACAAGATAGACAAAATCTCGTCCAACAACGGGTATGGTTCCAGAAGAAGTGTCAAATTAGGAACGACAGCAAACGAGATTAACACGATGATATTTATTCATGACACGTTATTCCGTACAATAAAGTATGTGAATCTAGTTGGTGGTTTGTGTTTGATATGACGGCAAAATGTCAAAAAGAATCAAGCATAACTTTACTATCACAGCAGGATATGCAATCAACTGGTCGTTCTTTGGCAATTAGTGGCCGTAATAAAATTGCACTAGTAATGAAATGTTGCATCTCTATGATCCAACGAGAATCCTACAGCTATTGGGGCGCCAATGAAAATCGTTTTTTTGGGATTTATTTTAGCGATAGGGCTCACAAGTTACGTCTTGTCGAAAAAAGTCACTATGCAATTTTTAAGCTCTATCGAACTTCGGGAACACGTGCTTAAAAGCGGTCAAATTTTCAACTTTTTGACCGATGGAAAAATGTTCATGAAATTTGCGATATCGAATTTTTCATGTTAAATGTCTGAGAAATCCACGAAATGTCTAGATCTGTCTGGTGTTTTTATTTATTTTATTTTTTTTTCAAATCGGCCTTCTGGGACTTAAAAGTTTTTGACCTGGGGCCAATGAAATGTATGAGAAAAATTGACTTTCGAATGTTGTTTAGCGGTTTCAATTGAGAAAAATTTTCCATGTGGGTTGGCTGTTTTTAAATTAACGATGCATTTATTGCCTGAAATATATGTTGAAAAAACCGTTAACTACTTCATTGTTGAGAAGCTTTACAGAACAGATATGCAACATCGAAAAAACTCTGCTGCAAATCCTAGCCCACGGTTTCGCATTCGGTTTTCGCTCTCCTGTTCTCGTTGATTTTATAGTGCATCGTTCGAACAGTTCGCTTCAATAGTTTGAACATGCAACAAAAATTTATCCCTTTGTTGCTTCATTGACCAGACAAAACGGTGATCTTAAATCTATCAAAATCAAGTTAAGACAGGACACATCCAAAAAAATTTTCAAGCGAAAATTTAGTAATAATTTACAATCAACATGAATAGAAAAAAAAATAAATTAAAAATCTCTCAACTATTCAAATACTGTTTAACAAACTTTCTTGGATCGTAGCCCCGCGGTTGCTGAAACCATTCTAACCAGTTAGTTAAATTACTTAAATATTTTCGTTGGAGTTGGAAACATTGCGAGTAATGCATATCAGACGCGCTACTATACAAAGCACTGCTTAAGGCATTAGGTACTATGTAAAAAAACGATTGTCGTTAGTCAAGATATTCGGTTTTCAACTCGAACAACTATGAAATTCATTAAAAAAAATACACTGAATTTTTTTTACGCGATTTGTTTTTACACGATTTTATTTTACACGATTTTTTTTACACGTAGCGGAAGATTTTATCAAAACGACGCGATCTGTTTTTATACAATTTGTTCACAATTACGAGATTTTTTTTGCGCGAACGCATCGATTGTTCAAAAACAGAATCCAGTATATGTACATAAAAAACGTTGCACGTATGCGGGTGGTACTGTACGATTATCATTAAAACGAACTCTCACTATGCCAGTACCGGAGAGAATAAAAAATTCTTTCGACGAAAGAGCAGCGAGAGGTCGCACAGTCATTCTGCTCTTTGGTTTTGTATGAGGACAAGAGAGACCGAAATAATTCTCCACCACAAGAAGGTATGAATGGTATACTGCCGCTCCAAGCATAACTGTCCCAGCATCCATAAGGTTTGCATAGAATATGGGACAGTTATTCTTGGAGCGGCAGAATAAGTGTAATGAAATTTTGAGTGTAAAATGTGTCCCCTCCACCGCTAGATGTCGATAATTAAAATAAAAAAATTTGGTCTCATTTTTGGTTCTTTAGTTGCATACCTGTTCTTTGGAAGCTTTTGATTCGCTCGCGACTGTTTTAAGCACGGCATGCTGGGGCTGGTATGCAATTGTTTCCCTGCAAATTGGTAAACGCAGGGTGGAGTCGCTGAGTTTGACGCCAGTTCTACGATACTCGGCTTGTCTCAAGCCGATAACTTCCATTTCTTACGCCATCGCTTTTGGATCTTTTGAATAAATTCTCTGTCACTTTGAGATTTTGTAAGTATACGTCTAATTTCTCAAGTTGGTTCTATTTACGGGTCATATCAATATCAAAAGCTCAACTTAGTTCAACTGGCGAAAAAAAAATAAATATATGATTCGATTATATATAATTTTAGACTCGATTACTTACAGTCCTTTTTTTAAATAAGACTTATTTAAAGCTAAAATGTCGCAAGAAAACGTTCATAAAATACGACATGCTTAAGGAGAAGGGAGAGGGGCTATCTGACAAAGCGTTGCAACCCATTCAGAAAATTCTCAGGATCTATACATAAGGAGAGAGTGTCGGGAATAGTTATTCTCGTGCTGCGTAGTTTATGGAAATGCTAATAAATCACACTAGTGAGCGCAACTGTTTGTGTAATCGATTTTTTCATTCACATCAGCAGATGTCGTTGCTTGGCTATGAGTATTGATAAAGTGGTTTATCATCACATGGAAATGTTAAAACTTGAGAGCATAATTTAATTGATTTCATTTGAGGCCTCGGTTCTCGTCCCAATTTTGAGATGTTGTCAAAATCAACACCACAGGCTCATGGACGAATGATATTAAGACACAATGCACAGTGGTACAGAACGACAATTTAGGCAGACATGGGGTTTTCGATGCAATTTTGTGATTTTACAGCCATACTCTCTATGGAGAAGTTGCTTCTTATAAATAGGTCTACAAACACAATGAAATAAAAATTAGGGTGGTTCTTAAACCTGCAAAATAGAACAACTAAAATTCCTGTACGTCAAAAAAATGGTCAATTATCTTTGGCAAAGTTGTAGATTACTTGATCTTAAGCAAATTTGTAGAAGACTCTTTGTTTGTAGCTCTTGAATTGACTGAATTAGAGCAATTCTGCTCAGGGTGGCTCTGAAAAAACAGTTTTTTGCTCTATTATTTTTATTTCAAATTTCTCAGTAAAGTTGAGTTCGGACAACTTTTAGAACTTCAAAAGACGCAACTTTTGGTTGCTAAACTTTGAAGATATATTTTACGGGTGAAGAGTTATTATTGTTTTAATTTTTGAAATACGTTTGTTTTCAAAAGTTGATATCTCTGCATGGGGCAAATGAAAACAATATCTTCTGGTTTCATTTGAAAGAGCAATTCGTGTACTTTATCATATGATAAAATTGGAGATATACTTTTTCTTGAAATTTAATAAAACTGGTTTGAATCTTCTAACTTTTGTCGAAAAAGTAAATTTTTTTCAGTTATAGTTTATTTATTTGGTACATATTTTTCGGTAAAGTTATAGATAAGCTTATTTAAGATAACTTCGCATTTAAAAACACCTACATCTCTTAAATCGACTGATAGAGTGTAATTTTACCTGGTGGATCCACGATTTTTTATATATAAACTTATGTTTTACTCTATACACTAGATGCGTGTTGAACTTGCCATCATATATTCACTTCAAAAGTTACAGTTTTTAAAACTAAAAACACTGATCATTGGCGTAGTATGGTGGGGCGGAGGAGGCGACAGAATGGAAGTTTTAAAAACTAAACAGAGAGAACTAGGCTGAAGTGCCACTGCGACAAATACTTGTCTTTTGTATCTGAGAAATTGGATGCGAGTATAGAGCAAAATATATGTTTACACAGTGATGATTCGCTCGTTGGATGTTCGTTAGTTGGACGTTGGTTAGTTGGGTGTTCGCTAGTTGGGCTGTCACCCAGCTAAAAAGCACTCTAATGTCAGAATTCAACGTCAATCAAATGCATTTCAGGGGTCCGAAAAGTGAAAAAAATATTACTAAAATAAAATTATATTATTTATTGTTGCAAAAAAAATTGTAAACATGTTTGACTATTACGCTTAATCCATTCAGCACTAATAAGTAATTTGAAAAGTCCATGTTATAAATTGACAACATTTTGTGTGTAATTTAGAAGTATACTGTTCGGTTGTTTGTTTTTTATTTCTTCAACTCCTGCACCGGAAATATCCAGCGTAGCGATCTTTCATATTTCAGGCATGAAGCAAAGTGACGTGCTTGCGCTTTATCATTTTGCTTCTCGTTGGATTTTTTGTATGAAAAAGTATTGACCAAATACATAAAATATTTACTACAGCAGCAAGACAGATGAGCAAAGTTGATTTTCTTTGACATAGTTTTACCGCAATGAAATAAGAAAATTTCCCGAAGCAGGAAGAAAACAAACAATCGGCGCTACCCTTTGAAAAATTTCTCGAGTTGTCAGTTCATCCACCTAACGAACACGATTCGCTAGTTGGGTGGTAGTTGTGTTCCAACCAATGAATTTCGGCTGTATATGTTGTACAGAGTTATGCACTCGAATCGATTCAATCAATTTTTGAAAAAAGATCAGCTTTGCTTTGTGAATGTTCAAAAGTACACTCTGTCAGTCAATTTGAGAGGTATAGGAGTTTTTATGTGCGAAGTTATCTTGACTAAGCTTATTTACAACTTTACCGAAAAATATGTACAGTAGTTTTACCAAATAAATGAACTATACCTGTTTTTTTTTATCTTTTTTGACAAAAGTTAGCAGATTCAAACTAGTTTTATTAAATTTCAAGAAAAAGTATATCTCCAATTTTATCATATGATAAAGTACACGAATTGCTCTTTCAAATGAAACCAGAAGATATTGTTTTTATTTGCCCTATGCAGAGATATCAACTTTTGAAAAGAACGTATTTCAAAAATTAAAACATTAATAACTCTTCACCTGTAAAAGATATCCTTGAAGTTTAGCAACCAGAAATTGCGTCTTTTAAAGTTCTAAAAGTTGTCCGAACTCAACTTTACTGAGAAATTTGAAATAAAAATAATTGAGCAAAAAAACTGTTTTTTTCAGAGCCGCCCTAAGCAGAATTGCTCTAATTCAGTCAATTCAAGAGCTACAAAAAAGTAGTCTTCTACAAAATTGCTTAAGATCAAGTAATCTACAACTTTGCCAAAGATAGTTTAACATTTTTTTCACAAACAAGAATTTTAGTTGTTCTATTTTGCAGGTTTAAGGACCACCCTAATTTTCATTCCAGTTTATATATAGACCTATAAATAAGAAGCAACTTCTCCATAGAAAGTATGGCTGTAAAATCACAAAATCGGGTCGAAAACCCCATGTCCGCCTAAATTGTGGTGCTGTACCACTGTGCAATGGAGTTATATAGGAAAAACATTTATTTTAATAAAAATAGATTGCGTTTAGTGAAGGTAAGTACTAGAAAGTTAGAATAAGTTATTTGATAGCTGTTTTCTTGGTCAATGAGCCAAATACTCGAAGAAATTTCGATTTTACTACCACTGGAAAAGCGTCATCGCTTGCAATTGGACATTTTTTCAAGTGTCCCATTGATTCATAAAAAAAAAAAAAGAACAAACGCAAAACAAAATAAAATGTGGCCAAATATAGATCGTTAATAGTATTCTTTAGCAAAAAACTTTAAGTTTGATATGTCGCAAGCAAGGTTTCGGCAACATTTTTAATCAAGCGTGTGTTTCTGGAAGGGTACTTACCCCACGGTTCCCCTCGATAAATCCGGAACAACGGAAAACTTCGGAATGTCCTCCACTGTTCCAAAAACTATGATAAATTTGTGATCTTTTGAAAAAGGTTCTATCAAAATCGGTTCAAATCTTGTGGAATGGCAGGTAAAAGAATTTTAATTTTTTCGGCTCAGGAGGGGTCGGGCACGCAAGTGTTAACGAGGTCAAGCACAAGAAGTATGATAGCTAGCTCAATTCTGTTGATTTTTTTTGGAAAGCTGAGAATTTCGTAATCAATAGTGTCTTAAAAACGTCGAATTAGAGAGAATAAGATGCACTTAGAAAGAAACAAATGTAAAATCAAATGTTTTTTGACGTGGGACTACGCCTTTTTTTCTATACTGGGTAGTGAAAGTGATAGAATTAAAAAGTGAAGTGAAATGAAAGTGTAGTGAGAAATTCTCGCTGAAAACGTCCCACTAGTGACATGGGGTCTTTCAAAAAGGATATTTTTATGTCTAAGTGATTGAAAGTAGCGAAAAAATGAGAAAACCACTTCACACAAATCGGTTAAACGGTTTTTACAAAAATTAATTTTTGAGCAATTCTTGACCTTTTTGTTGATTTATTTCTCTTAAATTTGTCATTGAACCCCCTGCAACCAACACATCGTTTTCAGGAGGAATGATAGAGCTTTCATTTGAAGTAGAAAAAAATTGGCCGCCATCTTGAATCTCGCGGCCATCTTGGATTTCATCAGAAAAACGTGTTTTTGAGCGAGTTCGCAACCACCGACTTTGAATTTGAAATCACCATTGGAAAGCTGAGAAAAAATGCTTTAAGATACATCCAAAACATTAGGTGAGCATTGAGTTTACCTTGTCATTCTGGTCACTTTTCAAAATCGACCTTCAAACAGTACAACGCTTGACGTGCCAATATCAAATCATGCTGAGCCTGTGGTGTGTGTAGTGTATATTAGGGGTCATTCATGTTCCAAGTGGACAGATTTTGAAGGATTTTGTTAACCCCCCCCCTACCCTCCCCCACAATTTCTCATATAAATTCTCAAAATTTTGTATGAAGCGTGGACATCACACAGACCCCCCTCCCCAAAGTTGTCCACGTGGAAGGTGGATGGCCCAATGCCGGTGTGACTTTGGGTCTGTTCACAAATTACGTAAAGCAAAAAATCGTATCTTTGATCCCTTTTCACTGCATTCATATTGTTTATTTCTTCACTCCCACGCTCCTCCTTGAGTGTAACGTAATTTGTGTTTAAGCTTCTCTACGATTTTTTGCTAGAACAAAGTTTGGTTCCCTGTACGGAGGACAGTTTTCGCGTGTTTAGTAATTAAACAAATTAATGTTAGATGCTGTTTTTTCTACTGTTATATACTGTTGTTTTCATGCATTAAACTACTATCAACAAACTTAGGTATGGTATACCAAGGTATAGTATGAATCAAGTATATCCCGAGTAATCTGGAGAAGATTTGTGTTTGCCAGCGTAATAAAAGTAAGAGTAGAATCATCATTTTTTTGATCCCTAACAAATTCTTATCGACGAAAAGGGTACGTTTGCTACCTAACGAAATTCAGCCAATTAATTAAAGGCTATCAAAAATTACGGTGCGTGGGTGCACTTACTACCTGTGAACTAGGAATACTGACTGTCCACATCATACGCACACCACAGGCTCAGTATATTGCGTTGTTTTGATATTAAACGCGAGTCATGTGTTGAACTGTTTGAAGTTCGATTTTGAAAAGTGACCAGAATGACAAGATAGCCTCAATGCTCACCTAATATTTTGAATGAATCTTAAAGCATTTTTTCTCAGCTTTCCAATGGTGATGTCAAATTCAAAATCGGTGGTTGCGAACTTGCTCAAAAACACGTTTTTCTGATGAAATCCAAGATGGCGGCCAATATTTTTCTACTTCAAATGAAAGCCTTATCATTCCTCTTGAAAACAATGTGTTGGTTTCAGGGGGTTCAATGTCAAATTTAGGAGAAACAAATCAATGAAAAGGTCAAGAATTGCTCAAAAATAAATTTTCGTAAAAACCGTTCAACCGATTTGTGCCCGAGGGGTCCATGACATAAAAATATCCTTTTTGAAAGACCTCATGTCACCAGTGGGACCAGTGGGTTTCAGCGAGAATTGCTCAGTGTAAAAGTATACGGGGATGCATTATGTAAAAAAAGAAATAAAATTGGCAAATGTTGCGTCAGATTTCAAACGATAACAGCATAATTACATAAAGGATAACAATGACCAACATGTTTTTTGGATTGATAAAATGTTGGACAATTTTGTAATACGCTAGTTATTACTATTATTTCATTGCTCAGCGCTGAAAATTGATAAATAGTTTCTAGGACGAGTTTATGCGAACAACAGGGCTGAAAGTGGTCAAACTGGTCAGAAAAAGTGATTTTAGTGACCAAAATTTCGAAAAAAAGTGACCAAAAAGTGACTTCAAAGCTCGAAAAAAGTGACCAAAAAGTGACTTTAAAAATTGAAAAAAGTGACCAGGCTTTTTCTGATTGTCTTGCATAAATCTTTCAAAAGGAAACAGTTTTTTCCAAAACATAATGTGGAATTTTTCAAGAAATTAAAATAAATATTTGCGTAACAGAACATTACGCTAAAATATGAAAAATATTGATAAACCGATAAAGCTAAGAGCGGTGATGACAATTCAACAATTCAGGAGGCCTCTCAGTAAAAAATAAACCTTTGATAAGTACCCGATCCAATTGAGCTGAAATTTTGCATCCAAAGCTGAGAACGCGAAACTTTTAGCCCTACCGCTAAATGAAACTCGAAGAACTATATTTTTTCCAGACATTCCATTAGCCTAAACTAAAAAATTCCCAAAAAGTCGATTTTTTTCAAAAAGAAAACTCAGACATTTAATTAATTTTATTATTTTAATGCAAGGCATTTGGCAAAAAAAACCTATTTCGACATTTTCATGAAATTTTTTTACTTCGGAAAGTCAGTTTTCGTCTGTAAAATAAATCAACTTTGTACTTAGAAAAATATCGAGCTTGGAGAGTGAACTATTTTTAAATGGAGGATTTAATTGCAATTGCTCAGATATTCATGACAACCAGTGGCAAAACGCTGGGTAACACCCGGGCGGAAAATTTGCAAGTCGACAACCTCCCTTCAGGTTGCAGTAAAATCATCTTGTAGCCAGTAATTGTATTTTATTATATTTTCAAATGAAATAATAACAGCATTTAAAGCAAAGCAAAGCCTTGGTGTTACATTCCGTATCGGAACTCGACCTTCTGTTTATTTTACATAGACATCGCAGCTAACTGTTTTAGTGTATAGGACAATTGCAGAGCTAGCGCTACGATTCTACTGAAACTAACATTCTCACCCGAACCGGGACTCCAACCTGCGACGACTGGCTTGTTAGGCCAGCATCGTATCTCAAGACCAGCTGGAAGGGAATAACATCATTTATTCAGTTTAATACCAATTTATGGTTTTAGCAAATTTTAACACGTTTTGGCTTAGCAACAGTAAATTGTCCGTTAACATCATCAAAATCAGTAGAGTTATCACGGTCGTTTTCAATTGATAATTGGTAATTGATAACACTCGTCGACAGAAGCGAAAATAAAATCTCTAAACCTTAACCGGAAAAATAAAAAAAATAAAACTTTTAACCGTTCCACAGAAGAGTAACTCGAGTGAAAACCTGGCCAAACTTATTTTCGCTGCTATTTAGCAATATTTTGGGTAATATTTGAGTGTGAAGCGAAAATAAATTTGATTTCGTTTAATCATTGTAGCTCTGTTTGGAGCATGAGGCAGAGACCCAGGTATTTTATGTTTTCTATTTCCCATGTACGCGTAAGGTATTAACGTCAAAATTTGTTAAAAATAGCATTTTTCAAACGGGTCAATCCGGACGTTTCCGGATGAGATATTAACAAGAATATGTTCGTGATGATATGAACTTTCATTCCCCCGAAGTTTATATGATAGGATTACACGGAATTTGGTAACTTTTTCAATATTGAAAACGCTTGAAGGTACATAAAAATCACTTATTTCGAGTTTCTGAGAGAAGTTATAATTTTTATTTCCGGAATTTCTATCAACCGGTTTACTGGAATTGAACATAGAGAATTCATTTACTGCAAAATATTGATCAAATGTCATTTTTTTGACGCCTGGCACAAGTTGTTAATAATTCGATTCCCAAAAAAGAAGCTTGAAAATTTGTCAATGTTTACACCACTCTCAGTATATGAAAACACAGTTAAGACTTAATAGAATGATTGCATTTCGTAAAGCATTTATTCAAGCTGCAGAAAAAATATAGCGACACCAAAAAGCTTAAAAAACTTTTTTCTTATTTTGGCCAGCTTTTTGTTCTAGGCACTCCTCTGGCCGTTCCTAAAAGTTTTGAGGCCCCTAGTTAATGTAAAAGTGCATCAAAACGCCCAAGAGTAATTGCTCGCCAGGTTCGTCGCTTCTACGTTCGTTGCTTACGGGAAAACTTATTTAAATCTCTGGAAAAGTTATCTGTGCTAGGAGCATCAAAATTCAAAGGAATGGTTGAAAAGCTAGAATCATTCATTTTCTCCATTTCGAGCAAAACCTGTGTTTACCAGTTTAATTATTCTCCCTGATGGCAGCCATGAAGATGACACTTATGAAAAATATTCTCGTTGATTTCACGCAATTGACCTTCTTTTTCCAAAAATTAAGAACGTATTGGGCAAAGCAAATTTTATTCGAAAAAGGGGAAAATAAAAAATTGTGGACATTTAAAATTTTATCGTGATGGCTAGCTTATTGTACATAATATACCATTATTAAATTCGATTGAGATATCAAAGTCAATAGCATAAAATCATTTCCTATATCGTCGTAGGACGTTATTAATGTGTGATATTTCTTTGAAACGATTCCCTCATTTTCAGGTTGGAATTACAAAAATATGTTTTAGCAAGTGTAAACAGTAAACATTTTCCGTACAGCTTTAAAAGTTACATTTGGAATGCGACACGACTTCAATTGAGGCGTATTTACAGTCATATTTTTTCGTTTTTTGAAGAAATAAATATTATCTACAACTTAGCCAAAACCGTTCTGGCTTTTAAAATATTTTTAATCATCCATTACCATCTACCAATTTTACAAAAGCCTCTTACATAAGTTAGTCGTGACTCAAAAAAAAAAAAATAACACCACAGACTGATATGTTTAGCCTATAGGAACATCTATGCAAAGTTCCATCAAAATCAAAAATGACAATTGAAAAAATATTAAAATTTTCCTATGTTGCTAGCACAACAGCAATATCAATATCACAGAAATACACCTCTTGTATGAGTATCCTTGTATGCGAATCGGCACGGATCCTAACTGGATGTTTAAAAAGAACAAAGTCAATGATCCTTGCGCACTCTAATGAGATGGATGAAAATTGAAATCATTCAGCACAAGCTCCTAAAAAGCTCTAATGTACAAGATTCAGTGGTGATCGATTCAGCAGTTTGAAAATGAATAAAGTTTGCGATCGCTTTCCTTAACCACGCCTCTGAAATGCAGCTAAGTCAATGTCACAGAAACACGCTCCATACTCGAACAGAGAACAAATTTAGTTGACACGACATGAACTGTACTAAAAAGTCCTGGATTGCATAGTTGAACGCAAGATTAGTTCCCGTCGCTTATTGGGTCCAAATTTCGTCAGGCTTTAATTTTTTTTAATAAGTAGTAATAATAAGTAGTTAGTAGTTTAGGTATTTATGATAAATATTAGTAAATAATGAGTATGTGTGTCCAATCACAAATGGTGACTTCTCAACACTGTTAGAAATTTGTGATTTTGATTGTTAGGATTTGTTTGCTTTCGCAATTAGGACTTATCATTCGTAGAGATTCAAACCTACTTGTCAAAAAAGGGAAGTAAACTTACAACTAACTTAATTGCTAACTTATTGAAAAAAAAATGCTGTACAGAACTAGACCCAAGACTGAACCTCGAGGCACACCTGCTCTGACAGAAAATCTATCAGATTTTGAATTCTGATGGACAAGTTGCAGAGTTTGATCAGCAAGATAATTTTTTTCTATCGTCTAGCTCTTATGATTGGGATAATAAACAATGATCATAACTACATTTTTGTCGGCAAAAAATCTACATTATGAAGACGGAAAAGTACCTACAGTTGAAGGTGGAAGTACAAGTTGCAAATAGCTGATTTGATTAACTATTTAGATTGACTCGTTCTTTATTCTAAAATGGATCATGTTTGTTCAAACTAAATCGATTTTTACACGTTTTTATTCCATAAAAATGTACTGATTATGGTAATCGCACCCTTTGCCGTTTCAAATCGAATTATTGTTTGTTTTTTTTTTCGTTTCAGGCTGATTATGAATCGCTTAACAAAAAAATTACGAAACTATTGAATAAAAATATACGAAATTCCTATTCATTTGCAAAGCAAAATTAATGAAAAGACAAAATTCAGTAGTTTAGAAACAACATGTCACTTTTATTTTGATAAAAAAAACTCTTAAATTAGTATTATATAAAAAACTTATGTTTCTGATAACGACTTGGATATTTATTCACTTCTGTTCGAGCGTCTTGATAGAAAAATTTTCACTACTTGTGACACTACTAGTGACTTGGATATTTTAAAAATTAGTATTGTACGTGACGCATGGAGAAACCTCAACGGTTTTGATTTCAGAGATATCATAGCATATAGTACGTTTTCATGCGAAACAGGTACCGTCTGCCGGGGTGAGATTAAGCCACGGGGGTGAGATTGAGCCAAAACGGGAAATGTTTGTATGTTAAATTACTTGAGATTTCTAGAGCCTAATGCCTAGAACTCAATACTGTATGAAACATGACATATTTATTCACAACTTGACATAGAATATAGATAATATTAGTGAACTGTTTTACCTAAATGATGTTTCAAAGTACAAGCTGAAAAACACGCGCAAATAACGTTACCAAAAAATGTCCCATGCAAACCAACCCCGATCAAGAAATTACATCAACTTAATGCTCAGATGGTACGTTAGGATGTCGTCTCCAATGTGTTGAGGAAATATTATGCATTGAACCTGTGATGGCTCAAAAAATAATGTTTTTCCAAACTGTACACTTTTCGAGCCCCTTTGGGGTGAGATTGTGCCAAGCTATAATGAACGGTACAGTGTGCGGAGCTCACATTCACAACAAAATTATATCAGTATACACCAAAATACTTGCATTGTTGACACAGCGTATGTTGTCTAGCATTGGTATTCTTCGAAATAATGACTTAAAGTTTGAGAACTGTAAGCTAACAACTGTTAAATGGAAATTTGCAATGACTGATGCTTATGGAATGTAACAAAATTTTGTACACCTATTCTACATAAACTGATGACTTTAAAGCAAGGAAGGAGGGTTGTGGGTACGTTTGCAGTGGTTTTGAGATCTCCAATGGAACATACAGTGATGAATGACACATAATAATTGAAACGAAAAGTCTTCTTAGGCCTTATTTCCTAACGTTTTCCCTTTCTAAGCTACCTGGAGACGCCACTATGTGTAAAGAGACTGTCTATAAGCTACGTTCTCATAACTGGTTACTCCAGCTATCGATTTGATCCAGTAAACATTTTTTTATAATTCATATGAAACGTAGTTTCTGGTCAACCCCCTACAGCCCCTTAATAGTCCACGTTGTTGATGGTCATCCCTATACTTACTGTTTTATCATGTTATTCATGTGAATTATTCGTAGATACACTACTGTTCATTCAACAGGTATTAAATTCAAATTTTTGTTTTTGGCACAATCTCACCCCATAGAAGGGGTGAGATTAGGCCAAAGTTCATTCAATTTTAGCAAAATTGTATTTTTTTTTTCAGTTTGTTAATTAGCAAAATTATAGTTTATTGTAACTTGACCATATTTGCGGAAGTCGTTAACTAAACATTTGAGTGTGCATTGACGTGATTTGGATCAAACTCATTGCCTGAATGTGTGCATTACAAGCTAAGGAACAAAAACGTGTTTTTTTTTTGGCACAATCTCACCCCGGCAGACGGTAGCTGACAAAACATTAGCATGAAAAACAAATTTTTGTACATTTCTGAAATTCATATTTGTTTATGCGAAATACTCTTAGTGAACACATTCTCGAACAGACTTGTTACTCTTCTCAATATGTGAAAAGAGCGAAGTTAAAATCAGCGCGCGCTTCTTTTCGAACATGAGTGCTGCATGTAGCAATTTCTTGTACTACACTTCTTTCTTCTACTTTGTGTTGTGCTTCTGCCACTCGTAGAAAGACACTAAAAACACTGCAGTGAGCTCTGTAGTGTAGCTATAGTGCGTAATGTCCTTTCGTGTGAGAAATCTAATCTTAGTTCATTATTTCTCAGGAGAGATAATTCAGATTACATCACGATGTTTTTGTAGGCTCCTCAGTTACACACGATTCGCTCACTAGTGTGAGAGCAGTTGTTTTCACAGTGAAAGATATTCTCTTAGACGCCAGTGATCCTCTTGGGAGAAACGACAAGCATGTCCTAGAAACGGCTGAACGGCATGAAAACATTTCCTCTACTATATTTTTTTGTTGTCAGAGATCAAATTCTGTTGTTCAAACTTTTGAAATCCTTCAGGTACAACAAGAAAACCTTGTTGAATGAAGTATGTAAAATGAAAAACAGTGAATCAATTGTTTTTTCAAAACGACTACACTTAGGAATGAGAATTTCTGAATGTAATTTAACATCAAAAATCGTTATTTTCAATCAAAACGTTCAAACATTGAACTTTAAACAATTAATATGAAGATGTAAAAATTTGTTTTTCACAATATTTAAAAATAGTTATTGCTTCAGCTTGCGACAACTTTTAAATGCTTGCAAATGTCATCAATTTTACAGGGCTAAATTAACGAAAAAGGCTGTTTTTCGCAAATTTAATTTGAAATTTATATTTATTATATAAAAAGAAGTAATTTTTCTCAGAAAGGACGGATTCGCTTGGAATTACTTTAAATCGACAATTGAGAACTAAATAGCGCAATCCCTGAAGCAGAGCTAGAATTCGACAAATATTTCTGTTAAAATACTGGCTTAAATAAAAATCATTTGTTAGGAAAACTGTAGAATCAGCCTTGTGTGTCACTATTTAGTAGGAATGGTCGGGTTTCGGGTTTCCAAACCCGAAACCCGAACCCGACCCGTACCCGTCGGGTTCGGGTTTGAAAATTTTCGAAAGTGTCGGGTTCGGGTTTAGAAATGTTTAAAGGTGTCGGGTTCGGGTCGGGTTCGGGTTTAGTGGATAAAAAAATTTCGGGTTCGGGTTTGAAAATTTCGGGTTTAGGTCTGAACACCCGAAACCCGACTATATTAAATAAGCATTTTTATAAGATAATGATGTCTAGTTTCATGCAACTGTGCAAATCACTAACATTTCAATACCATTCGAGGCTCACAGCTTCAGGGCAACCTCAAATTGGTACAAAAAATCTACCCCAGAAAAAAAACTTGGGATCGGGTTTGATCGAAAAAAACTTCTCGGGTTCAGGTCGGGTACGGGTTTGAAAAAAGCCAAACCCGACCATCTCTACTATTTAGTCCTTAATTTATTTAATCGAAAAATACATCAAATTAAAAACAGATATAAATAATAAAATAAACAGTAAAAATTGATGGTTCAAAAATCAAACAGTTTCTAACATGCATATATGAATTTATGATTGATTCTTCCACTAAAATAACGTTTATTGAAATAATTAGCAATATTCGTTCCCAAATTACAGACCGTACCGGACTTGGAGCCGAACCGGAACGAAACCAAACGAACTGCACCCTAAACGGACCGGAACAGAACAATAAGCAATATCGTACGCTTGCCTGGAGGCCTAATGCGGTCTCGATCAACTAGATTATTAGTTGAGAGAATTCGTTATCGATATTGTTTTTGGCACATTTTGCATGTTGTAGGATAAGTACAACGATAATCCGTGCCCCAGTGCTGAGTCGGGAAAATTTCCAGCTCGAAAAGGTCCTCAACCTGATCGGGAAGCGAACCCGACACCACAACCGTGTGGGAGAGCTAGCCGACCGACATCGCTAACCACAGAACCACGAGGACCAGGCTCGTTCCGATTTTCAATCAGACCGGACAAGACCAAAGTCCAGACCCAACTTTTCGTTCCGATATCGAGCACTTTAATACTATTATCATGAATTTCTCAGGAATTGCATTCAAATCCTTTATGTTAAATACAATGCACTCTCCCGCTTCGAAAATTTTCTCTTAGTGCCAGAAAGTCGGTTTTTCCCAAAAAAAAATTTTTTTTTGAGAGAACAGATCTCGACGTATCATGCATATCTAAGATATTTGGCATCAAAAATTTCATTCAGAAAGCAGGGCTGATGAGGGCTGGTCAAGTTGGTGAAAAAGTGACTTTAGTGACTATTTTTCGGAAAAAGGTAACTTTAGTGACTTTTTGATGAAAAAAGTGACTTTTGAGTGACCAGCTTAAAAAAAGTGACCAAGTCACTAATAAGTGACCAACTTGCAGCCCTGGAACAAGAACCAATCACATGCGAGCATTCCTAACACAGACAACATGAATAGACACCAACCATTCCCTCATATATTCTCTTTATCAATATCAAAAGAAAAATTGACAGAAATTCCCCGTCTCAATAGGTCAATTTATGTTTGCTTCCATTAACTTAGACTAATTTGATGTCTTGAAGGTAAAGGTTTTTCGAAAAGTTTGAAACGACCCTTTTTCTTGAACAATTTCTAAATCTGCTGTTAGAACGTAATAAAAACTGATGTCTTGAAGGAAAACCAAGACGGTACTGTTGCTTTCACCAGCATGAAAGCAACAGTACCGTACAGTATATGTGAAACAAAGCGCTCTTCTAATGTTTCTTTATTTGTGAGCCTATGTAACGGCTTCGAAATTATTTTCAGAGTAAGATTTATTTCACGCAATTTATTCGAGTGTTGTTGAATGTATTTCTAAAAAAAATAGGGGGGGCTGAGAATGAAAAAACCTAAGTCACTAAACGTACGTTGAAAAAAACCTAAGTCACTAAACGTACGAATTGATTTTGTCTTCGGACTCTAACCTCTGTAACTGAAGATCCTATCTTATTAGAGCGTCTAGTCCACCGTCACCGATTCTCACAATCCTAGGGCTGTATACCAAGTAGTATTGAGAACTAAACTGCGCATTTTTCTTCGAAATGTGTGATAAACATCCCAAGTAACAATCTAAATGCTTCAAAGACTTAGGATTGTTTTGTTTTTGTTTTATATCGACTTGAATTAAAGTCATTAATTATATGTTGGTTTTATTTGATAGCCATGAAATATGATCCGCAAGTATCATTTACAGCCATACTATGCCAACCGTTATATACATGACGTTGTATGATAGTCCCTCTGTTGACAAAATAAAACTAAAAAACTGCAGACTATAACTGTGGATAAAATATAACTTGATGATCGTAACTTAGGCAAATTAATACCATGATAGGCTTGCTTGGTTTTATATATGCTATATTTTGATCAAATTAAGAGAATGAGTTATGATCAAGAATTTAGAGTGCGGTTGAGGGTTTATTTGAAAACAATATGTCGCCTTGAATGAAATAATGCAAAATTATGAAATTCAATCCTTTATCAGCATTTTATTTTACAATATCACCGATACCACAGAGCAGTTTTGAAATTCGCATGATAAATAAAGTCATACATTAACCAAAATATGACAAATCATGGCATTTATTTACTTACCACCTTAGTTCAGAGGAATCAAATTTTGATTAAATATTCATTTGGCTGGTTTTACCATGAATATTTCACGGCATGTATTTTTACATGCACGAAAACAATTTGAATGATTATAATATTAAATCATCATAGATGATTAATCATTATAGAGGATTCAATTATTGTGACATTTCGTGACATACGGGGGAGGGGGTTAGCTTGAGTGTGACCTCACATTTCAACTCAAAAAAAAAAAAGTCACATACCTAACCATTATGATATTTGCAACATTCATTTATAGTTCTACGATCCCTTTTTTTGCTTAAATTTGCTTTAGATAAAATAAATGACAATTTTTGTTCACACTAAAAAAGCATAATGTTCGTTAATTCTGTTTTACCGTGCATGTTCATTTACGAATGACAGCGCAATTTCATTAATTTTAAGTGTCTCTCAATCCAATCAATACAAAAATTGTGACAAAACGTAAATAAAAATGCTTGGCTATTGTAACATGTGGAGAAGATTTGAATTGCAAATTGATTGAAGAAGGGGAACTAAATATTGATGGTCTTTCAATATGCTGCAGTTACTGTCTCGACTTTCTATGTCGTCGATATGCGACTCCATCAGCAGCATCCTTGGACTCAGAACTAAACGCCTTTTCTAGTGATTTTCTATAATCTTCTATAATATTTCCTATTAGTTTCAGTTTTTCTTTCAGTAAAATCGTTCTTATTAAGAAAAAATGCATTCCTAACAAATTTCTCGATTTTCAATCAATTATTACCAAAGAAGGGAGAGGGAGGTATAAAAACGTGACGTAATTAAGGGGGGGGGGGGTCAAGGAAGTTGTGACAGCTTGTGACAAGGGGGAGGAGGGGGGGAGTTATTATTTGCCAAATTTTGCGTGACATCATTAATGGATCGTCCCCTACAAGAATATGTTTCGACTTCTAATAGTCAGTTTGTAAAAATTACCAGTAGAACTATATTCTACTCGAATAATTATAACTAGTTCGATAACTATGCAGTCATCGGTTATCTATTAGTACCTACTACTTTATGGTAACTGTATAACATTTCGGAGTGAAAGAAAGCTAAATTCACCTTGCTGTGCCATACATTTTTCGTTATTTATATGCCTATGGTGCTAAAATGTTCACAGGTAGAAAACAGTTTAAGAAAACTTCGCCAATTTCGTAAAACAGTCTAGAAAGACCATCATACTGGTAAAAAGAAGTTAGAAAAACAAAACAGTTCAGAAATCAATGATAATTAAGCGAAAGTAACACCTTCTGATCAGTTTGTACCACCAAGACGTACGTAAAGCGATGTAGGGTAGGGAACGGCTTAAGCAGTAGCGCCTATTTTAATCAGTCGAAGAAAACAGGCCTCAAACTCCTGCATTTTGATCAATATCGACAATTTCAATGATCGAAACGAAAACTTTGATTGTCTAGCTGTCTTACGAATATAAGAAATACCGTTAATCACAAAGAAATCTGTGAACAATTGCAATTGAAACAAATCGACCTATATTGCAGCCATTCAGGAGCCACTTCGGGTGCTGAAAAAAAAAAACGCATGCAAAACAGATGGAAACTGCTTAAAATAGGTTCGGGGTGATTGGAATAGTGTCCCTCGATTGGTAACTTTGATTGATGATTATTAAAGTTTGCTAACTTAGTTTTACAATCTGAAAACAAGTTCTGACAGAGAAAACGATAGAGAACAGATTGATATACTACTGTTTGAGTTTTACCCAACACATTCCGAGTATTTCGTCTGAATACACAGGCGGTTCCTAATGCTGCTTAGAATATGTTCCCTACCCTATATGATTTCATAGTTTCGCATAAAACATAAAAGCTAAAAGTGTGGCATGAGAAGTAGCAATTGGTGATGGCGATAAAAACCACTCATTTCTTAAGAGTCTCTCGACAGTGCACGGCCGAGTTGACAGGCAGACAGGAAAGCATCATGGCTCGTTTTACCGGTTATGGTGTCTCCGCTTTGTTGTCCTATTCGTTTGAATGCAGTTCTATTTACTGCTCATAAAATGACATCCTGGATGAGAGTGGCTGCAGGTTGCAAATGCAATCCGGTCGCAGGACATTCTGAACGCAATAGTCGTCACAGAAAGGGAAAGATGGAAATGCAGAATCCTATTTATCTGCTTAGGTATCTTTTCTTCAATATCTAAATTTATGTTACAATGTGAATTTAACTGTATGTTTGTTTTCGCTAGGTGTATCCCCATTGTTCCACCCTTTTGCGTAACGTTTCCATTATTCACTGCAAATAATAATTATTTCACAGTATGATGTTATTTCCAGTCTTTCAAAAGGTCAGGTCATGGTTCACTCACATTGCTGCTAAAAAGAAACACTTCAGCAAAACAGATTGAACTCTTGGCGGAGTCGCTTTATTGCCGGCGAAATTTCTTCAATAATGGTTTTAATGATGGGTCCTTACAACGTCGGTTTTATCAGCAACATTCGAATAAAAAGGTTGTAGATGATACAAGCTCCTCTTTCTTTTCGATTATTTTTTCCATACGGAAGTTTTCAGTAAAATGAATGGTAAGTCCACATCCTCAAACTTTCAAGTTCACTCTACCATACAGGGTAAACCTGCTTATGTTTATAGCGAGCAAACAAACACTTGTTCCTTATAATGTTGCGTTGTGTTGTCGTGTCGTAGGTGACAAGAAAGAAAACATTAAAATGTAGAGAGTAATTTTCTCAAATGTGTTATCATCCGAAATCAGATACGCTTTATTGCTACCCACATGCACAGGTTCATTTGACAAAGCAGAGAAGAATCATTTACTTGAATTACTATAAAATAGGTTGAGCTAGTTTATAATTGAAAGCGATTTATCCGCAGCTGCGGATCTAGTGCTAAAAATATAGTGCTTAAAATAGCCAAATGGAACCTATCCTCGATTAGTTATTGCTCCGCCAACCATGCACGAAACAGCTGTTAAGATGTGTAGACGGAAAAATCCTCGGAACACCCCGGAGAGTGCGTCACATTCCAATATAGAAAAGCTAACCATGCCGATAAAAAATCTTTTTAGACGTGGGACTACGTCTTTGTTTACTATACTGGGATGCATTCTGTAAAATTGGAAATGAAACTGGCAAATGTTGCGTCAGGTTTCAAACGTTAATAACAGAATAACCACATGATGGATAACAATAACCAATATGTTGTTGGATAGATACAATGTATAACAATTTTTTAGTATTCTAGTTATCACTCTAGTTTCATTGCTAAGCGGTAAATTTGATAAAAAGTCTCAATGACAAATTTACGCGAACAATGAACCAATGAATTGCTCATAAAATGACATCCTGGATGAGAGTGGCTGCAGGTTGCAAATGCAATCCGGTCGCAGGACATTCTGAACGCAATAGTCGTCACAGAAAGGGAAAGATGAAAATGCAGAATCCTATTTATCTGCTTAGGTATCTTTTCTTCAATATCTAAATTTATGTTACAATGTGAATTTAACTGTATGTTTGTTTTCGCTAGGTGTATCCCCATTGTTCCACCCTTTTGCGTAACGTTTCCATTATTCACTGCAAATAATAATTATTTCACAGTATGATGTTATTTCCAGTCTTTCGAAAGGTCAGGTCATGGTTCACTCACATTGCTGCTAAAAAGAAACACTTCAGCAAAACAGATTAAACTCTTGGCGGAGTCGCTTTATTGCCGGCGAGATTTCTTCAATAATGGTTTTAATGATGGGTCCTTACAACGTCGGTTTTATCAGCAACATTCGAATAAAAAGGTTGTAGATGATACAAGCTCCTCTTTCTTTTCGATTATTTTTTCCATACGGAAGTTTTAGGTAAAATAAATGGTAAGTCCACATCCTCAAACTTTCAAGTTCACTCTACCATACAGGGTAAACCTGCTTATGTTTATAGCGAGCAAACAAACACTTGTTCCTTATAATGTTGCGTTGTGTTGTCGTGTCGTAGGTGACAAGAAAGAAAACATTAAAATGTAGAGAGTAATTTTCTCAAATGTGTTATCATCCGAAATCAGATACGCTTTATTGCTACCCACATGCACAGGTTCATTTGACAAAGCAGAGAAGAATCATTTACTTGAATTACTATAAAATAGGTTGAGCTAGTTTATAATTGAAAGCGATTTATCCGCAGCTGCGGATCTAGTGCTAAAAATATAGTGCTTAAAATAGCCAAATGGAACCTATCCTCGATTAGTTATTGCTCCGCCAACCATGCACGAAACAGCTGTTAAGATGTGTAGACGGAAAAATCCTCGGAACACCCCGGAGAGTGCGTCACATTCCAATATATAAAAGCTAACCATGCCGATAAAAAATCTTTTTAGACGTGGGACTACGTCTTTGTTTACTATACTGGGATGCATTCTGTAAAATTGGAAATGAAACTGGCAAATGTTGCGTCAGGTTTCAAACGTTAATAACAGAATAACCACATGATGGATAACAATAACCAATATGTTGTTGGATAGATACAATGTATAACAATTTTTTAGTATTCTAGTTATCACTCTAGTTTCATTGCTAAGCGGTAAATTTGATAAAAAGTCTCAATGACAAATTTACGCGAACAATGAACCAATTACATGCGAGCATTCCTAGCACAGACGACATGAATGGACACCATCCGTTTCCTGTGATATTCTCTGTATCAATATCGAAATAAAAATTGACAGAGTCTCCCCGTCCCAATAGGTCGATTTATTTTTGCTTCCACGAGCTTAGACTAATATGATGTCTCGAAGGTAAAAGTTTTCCGAAAAGTTTGAAACAATCCCCATTGTTGAACAATTTCTAATCCTGCTTGCAGAACATAATAAAAACTGATGTCTTGAAAGAAAATATTCCGGTAAAAGCAACAGTACCAGTGGAGTGAAGAGCCGCAGGTTTCTCGTCGTCTATGATTGCAGCGGTACTCTTCTATTCGTACATTTCAGCGGTACACTTCTATTCGTACTGCAGCGGTACTATTTGTATTGCAGTGATACACTTTTGTTCGTACATTTCTATTCGTTTGCAATCGAGGAACAACTGCAATGCTGCTGCTGATGGTGATTGAAAGTTTATCTCATAAATATAATAACCATAAATTACTCAACAAGAATTGTAAATTTTTGCAACGGATATTAATTTAATTTTAACTTCGATATTCAGTAAATAATCGTGACCGGATAGTATCGAAAGAGTAAACTCCCAAATATACACATTCTTAGAAGAGTAAGAGCCTGCGAATGCTTGTGAATTTTTGGTTTATTTACTAAGATTCATTCAGAATCTCTTTTTACATTTCAAAGTTGTTAGATGATATATTATTATTCTAAGTTTTACCATAATAAACGTATATTATTTTTCAGCAAATACAATTGTAGGTAAATGAAAAGAATTGTCAAGCAAAAAACAAAAAAGGAATTGTTGATTGCTACGATTTTTTAGCTGGAACTTGTCAATAATTTTGTTTAACATATCTTCTTATGTTTGCCAATTAATGATCCTTTGTAAGGGCTTCCATATTATTTTGAAAGTAAGATCCATATTATAGATTTGATTTAATCTAGTTAAATAAGACAAAACCATTCATTATGATGACGTAAGTATTATTGGATTTGGTTTTTGAGGATATAGAGTTAATTCTGCCTTTGACGCATTACGAGAAATTCTTAGAGCTTCTTCAACAAGCACGATATGCTTGTGCCTTGTCAAATACATGTTGTTTGCACAAAAAAAATACTACAGGTATAATATCGCTAAGTAGGTATGAACGATATACTTTCGAGTGTTGTTGAATATATTTTAAAAATTGATTTCCAGGGGAAGCTGAAAATAAAAATACGTACAGTCGCTGAGCGGACTCATTGATTCTGTCTGCAGACTCTGTATATTTTGAAACAAAAAATCCCCTAATTACAGTGTTTAGTCCCACGTCACCATTTCATACAACTCTAGGGCTGTATACCTTGTAGTATTTTTACTCATTATTTTAATGATGCTATTAAAGAACAATCGTGATGGTATCGAATTTGTACAATGTCCACCAAAAGCATATCATTGATGACATCAGTTGAGTCTATCGTTTAATGTAATAACAGCTTAATATCGTTTCAATGAATTCAATAACGTCGAAACCTCTTTCGGCACAAAATAGAATTCTTTTGAAAAGGCATATCCCATATCAGTCTATTTACTCGTTAGTAATCTATCTTATTAGAGGCCTCATGTTTGTCTCAAACGCAAAGAACGTAGTATTATAATCAATGCTGGAGGGTATTTTCTTCATATAAGAATTCCGTCAGGTGGGAGGTGAAAGTAAACAAAAACGCAGCCTGTGCTAGCAATTCTCTAAGTACTGTTGAGTGAACTTTCTATTTGCAGCACTTATTGAAATCGAAAATTGTCTATGTATAGGTTCGTGCATGTTGGGATAAATAGCTAACAAAAATAACAGAAGGGTTTTGTGAAAAGCCACGGCGTAGAGAACTACTTAAGGCTGTTTGTTATATTACTTGTATTGTTGCCTTTGGGAGTGATACGTTCGAAGCACACTTCTCCTTTTCAATCATTCTCAGAATTGAAGATCCTATTTCAGTATGAGTTGAATTTTGGCAACACGTTCCCGGTAATTTCGAATCACTATCCAAGTATGCCTGGACTTTGGATGAAACCGGATTTTTTTTTCAATAAGATAAAAATTAGCATCTTAGCATCCGTTGGAAACTAATCGAGTTCTAAGCAGTAAGAACAAATTCATTACAAGTTCCGATCTTAGATTTTCATTCTACCACCTCTGTAGAACTTCTTCGGAGACGTAGTTCTACGTAAAAACAAATTTAACCTTTCTGACAACGTAGGTTTATCTACTTACAGGGGCGGAAAAACGCGAAGGCGAACCAGACGGTCGCCTGCTCGATAATCACGAAGGGCGCCACCAAATAAGTAAGCGAAAAAATTGGAAGAAAAAAAAGTAATAGTTTGAATATCCAGCAGATCTAGTTGACTATCTTTTTTCAGACTGTTATCTCACAAAATTATCGGGTCAATAAAACTTGGAAGGACAAAGACTCAGACAAACGTCTACGAACAAGAAACAGTTTATTGAAAAATGATCCTATTGATTGCTCGTCTTGATTGCAAATGACTTAAAAATTTCTCCATGACGCCTTGTCAACTTCTCAAAGTCTACTTGGTGTTGCCTATTTCGTTTCCCCTCTTTAATTGTGGAGCCTAATCGTTTGTCGTAGATCTTCTAATCATCCAACGTCCAGCGCCTGAAGATGTCCGCAAACTACTTGTTGGTCCAAATAGGTTTTACTCATATGCGTTCGATGTGGTCACGAATGAAATGTTTGTTGTCAACATGTTTTGCTCGTTTACACTCCAAGTTTTGGGTCATCCCTATGCAACCACATTTCTACTATCGTCTCGAGGTGTACTCCATGATTAAAATGTCATCGACGTATATAACCAGGTTGACACCATCGTTCTCCTTCTCGTGGATCTACGTGCATAACCAATAGCTATGTTACGGTCTCTTGAACCCAACCTTCGACAGTACCTGGTTCAGTTTCTTGATCTACAATTTGGGAGCCTGCTTGAGACCATGCAAGAACTTCTGTAACTGGCAAACTGTATTTCGATACCATCAGGTACAGCCGTGAAAATTGGTTTTGGGAGTTCACCATGAAGGGCCGTCTTTACATCCATCTGGTGAGTGACTCATCGCGACTGCAGGACGGTCCGAATCGCCGTCAGCTTGTTTACTAAAGCACGTTTCCACGACCACAACATTGTGCCGCACAACATTTCCGTCAGCATATTTCTTCACGCAGACTTTAATCCTGCTGAACGTGACGAGAAGCCTAGCGTAGTTGGTAACTTCTTCACCAACTACGCTGGTGGCCTGGGTTCGAATCCCAACACCGACAGATCCCTATGGTGACGTGATCTACCCATAACCAACCCAACTGGTCTAGATATACTCCTGGCCGACATCGGGTGATCGGTTGAGGCGAAAAATCTCTGGGCTTACGCCTTCCATCGCATGAGGAAGTAAAGTCGTTGGTGCTGGTTCGTTAATTAATGTAAGTTGGGGTCCTGCGTGAAATCGCCTCCCCGGGCGTCGGTAATTCGCACAGACAACAGTGGCGGAACCACACCAACATGGATTGCAGTTCATCATGAACAACCGACTTACAGTGATCCCTGTCGTCTTTCCTCTCGATTTCGTTGAAGAATGACGATTATTTCGGTTAGGAAATCAAGCAACTTACCCGAAAGTCTTCGCTCCCGTTCACTCCGCACAATTTTTACTGATTTAAGCGCCCAAGGGTTTGTTTTTTTCCAAGGTTTCTTCCTCCGTTTGTTCGTGCAGGGCCGGCGGTTCATGTAGGTAGTAGTGCCCACTCGGAAAATATCCATGTGGGTACTTACCCACTCGGGATTTTCGGGAAAAACAAAAATTCTAATATTTTCCACGTTCGAAATTTAAAATATACGTGTAGATGCGTGAGTGACGGTAAGAATTTCTCTAAACAAAATTCGTAGATCTAGCAACTCTGATAGCGAGTGATGCATTTGTATAAAGGCGTTGTCGCATCTATTTTCCTCCCCGATTCCTTACTACCCGCTCGGGGAAAAAGTGTGACGCCGGCCCTGTGTTCGTGAGGAACTTCACTTCATCATCGGCTTCATTAATTGAGACTTCCGGTGGCAGCTCATTATAAGGATTGCTCGATATCTTTTTCCCTGGATTATGAAAGACGGGTATCATCAAGGGAACTTGATATGCCTCAATAATTTGCTAAGCGAGAGAGAAACACTCTTAGTTGAACTTGACGTTTCTTGCAATAACGATTTTACTCGCCATCTTGTCGTCATCTCGTGTTTTGCAAGGTTATTTAGTGCTTGTTGACTTGCATGACCCTTTCTTAAAACAAATGACATCCAAATTTAGAAAGTACATATTGCCACGGAGATACATCACACCGATCAGTGATCATTCTTCTTTAACTCCGCACGGTTGTGGTCACCACGAGCAGTGAATAGTTTTTGAATATTAGATTGTAAGAGCTTCTTGAACGAGTGCAAGTTTTCCCCAAGGTACGGCAGCAGTACGTCATGCGGGATGATAAATTCAACTTCTTTGTTAGACATACCTTTCGCTTTCCGTATGCTAGACACTCACGTCATTCTTGACCGCATGTATGATGAAAGAATGCCGACCGACCTTGCCACAGTGACGTCTCCGACGAACACTGCACCACTTAGGTCCTCCTGGCGATCTGCTCTTTTTCTCTCTCCGGTTAACAGCCGTTACTTGACCATCCTTCTCCCCGAGTCTCGTCCCCAGCGGATCATAGCTGTCGCGTGAGGTTAAAAATAGTTGAGCCAAGTTCATTTCTTCAATTTTCGCTCCTGCAGGCTTGGCTCCCTTCCTTCTTCTGTAATCTTGCATAGCAACGTTTAGCTTGAAACAGATTTTTTTACAATTCATAACCCATATACCGTATATCGCAGAAGCTAGTATGTAAATTTGCAGTGAAATATCATCGCAGGATATTGGAGGTGGCGGTAGCAGCCATGCAAGAGATGCGTTGGCCTAAAACCGGAGAACGTAAATTCCCGGCGGTTGATCTGACCGTGGGCACTTCTTTCAAGTACCATATATATTACAGTGGCGGCGACAGGGCGGAACTGGCAGTCGGTTTCGTGTTATTCGGAAACCAACTGAAGCGTGTCATCAGGTGGACCCCTATTAATGACCATTCTATGAGCTTCTTGAGAAAACGTATGGAGAGTACCCACAACACGACATAAAGATCGTCATCGGCTATACGAACGTTCAAGTCAGAAGAGAGGAGTTCTTTCGTCCGGTAATTGGTAGTAAAAAGCTTCACTCTACCACCAGAGACACCGGCTTGATGTTAGTGAACTTCGCCGCGGCCAGGGGAATGGCCATCTGTAGTACCTATTTTGCACGTCTGACCATTCGGAAGCACATCTGGAGACAACCCAAAGGAGAGGCCTCCTCCTAGATCGACCACATGCTGATCGACGGCCGGCACTTTTCAGACGTCATAGATGTGCGGTCTTTTCGAGGGCCAAGCATCGACTCGGATCACAATCTCGTGGTAGACAAGATTCGCGCCTAGTTGTCCAACGTATTTAAATCGAGATCGGCGAGGAAGATACGTCTGGACATCCAGAGGTTATTAGTAGAAAGAGTTGCAGCAGAGTTTACCCGGAAAGCTGATAGACGGATCGGTGAACCAGCTGGAGTGGACCTGAACGAGCAGTGGAAGCACATCCATGATGTGGCCAGCAAAACACCGCGAGAAGTGATAGGCATTACAACGGGAACCACGCGTAGTGGGTGGTCCGATGCTGAGTGTCAAGAGGAGACGGAAGAAAAGAACTGAACCTACGCCAACACGTTAGTAGCAGCTAGTCGTGTGACGTGTCAGATGCAGGAGAAATACCGGGAGGCAAGAGCTGCCTGCAAGAGGCTTCACCGCTGTAAAAAACGTAAGCCATACGATCGCGTACTTGCACAGGCGGAGAACTGTTTTGCTAGGTACGACACGAGGAGCTTCCATAGAACGATTAACGACATCAGGAACCGGACCGTGCCATTACCTGCCATGTGTAATGGCAGGAAGGGGAACCTGATTACCGATAAATCGCAGGTGGCCAGGCGTTGGAGCAACATTTTGTGGTGTTGAACGGTGAGGAAGGTAGGAGAGTCGTCGAGAGGAATAGGATAGAAATTGGGGAGACCGGACAAGCTGTGGGCCCACCACCATTGGACGAGGTGAAAAATGTTTGCAAAGGGCTAAAGAACCACAAAGCCACTAAGAAGGACGGATTACCGGTCGAACTTTTCAAAGTCGGGTGCGAGCGGCTGTGTAGTGCAATTCACCCGATTATCCTAAGGGTATGGTCTGAGGGACAACTAACTACGGACTGGTTGGAAGGACTCATATGCCCTATCTACAAGAAGGGACATAGACTCGACTGTAGTAATTATCGAGGCATAGCCCTCCTCAATTTCGCTTACAAAACTCTCCCCCGTATCCTGTTCCAACGACAGAGGCCGTTGCAGGAAGCCTTTGTTGGAGAACACCAATGCGGTTTTCGAGAGGGACAATCTACAACGGACCAATCTTTACCTTGAGACTGATCCTCGACAAGTTTCGAGAACACAACTCTCGGACACATCATCTGTCAATTGACTTTAAGGAGGCGTACGATACAGTAAAACTCAACGAGCTGTGGCAAATAATGCTTGAACCAGGTTTTCCAACAAAACTAATTAATTTTCACATCATGCGTCCGGACAGCGGGCGATTTTTTGGACGCGTTTGTGACGTTAAATGGTCTAAAACAAGGTGACGGGCTCTCGAGCTTGCTGTTCAACATTGCTTTAAGAGGTGCAATACGAAGGGCAGATGTGCAGAGGAGCGGCACCATCATCACGAAGTTCCACATGCTTCAAGGCTTCGCGGACGACATTGATATAATTGGTGTTAACCGTAGAGCAGTTGAGGAGGCCTTTACGGCTTTCAAAAGGGAAACTGCGAGAATTGGACTCACCATAAACACTGCCAAAATGAAGTACATGGTGGCTGGCTGGCAGCAAGTGTGGTAGTCCTGCGGGGGTTGGTGCTGCGGTGGAGGTGGATGGAACTACTTCCGAAGTGGTCGACGAGTTTGTTTATCTTCAGAAATCAAAGCTTAAATATTCGACTAAAGCTAGTGAATATAGAAAACATTTGAATCATTTCATATTAAAAAGCAAAAGGGATTTGAAAGAATGGATAAATCATACCGTTATTTTTGCTGCTTCTAAAATAAAAAAAAAATCTGATTGATGTGTCGATGTTGTGTTGGCATATGGAAAATCTACAGGAAATATATATTTTATAAAAGAGTGACAATTACAAGTATTTTGAATTGACTTATAACATTTGCTTTGAACTTTTAACATTTACTCGCTTTAAAAATTTTACTGTCTTCAACTTTGCGAAGACAGAATTTTAATCTAACGCATCATATTTCCAATATACCATTACCTGTCTGTTAGCAAAACAGTCGTGTTCTTACGTGATGTCATAAAATGGTATCACGATCAAAACTAAACAACTGTGCAACGCATAATCGAAAATGATCGATTCGGAGTGATTCACAAAATAATAGTAATAGAAACATTTTTTTAAATTTAAACCACAATTTTGAAATTGATTATGTGTCGTTTGAGCCATTTACAGAACTACTACAAGCGATATTTATCAGAACCTATGAACGTTAATGTAACTTATTCACCCGGTAAATTGACCTCGGCTAGCTAGGTTGAAACTTACATTTAATGTTGCCCGCTCGACGTGCTTGGTTGTCACATTGCATTTGCGAGAAAAAATTACGGCAATTTCTTTGACAATATCATCGTCACACTATATACATCGTTCGCCATAGCCTCGTTACGCTCCACCGCTACACCGGCGGCTGTCTGCTTTAGAAGTTGCCAAAATAGGCACCGGAATGGGAAAGTAAATCCCTGTGATTTTGGCGGAGGCGTTGTGCGGGTAAAATGCTATTAGGCGGCGCCAGCGATTCCGTAAAACACCGTACAGAGCACTTTGTAAGTTTCTGCTTGCGAAACTCGGGCGGAAAGACTTCTAGGCAGGTCGGAAGTGCGCATAACGCAAGGTAAATTGTATTATTTATACTTTTTTGGCTTGAATGCAATTAAATTTGGTTGCCTTTGACAGGCTACTGATTTTGCTTTTCCTGTTGAACGAAAGCGGATAATTTCGTTAAATTGTTTTCGTCGCGAGCAATTGTAGTCCTATGTTTCCTGAGTTTTTTAAGATATGAATGTAGTTCTGTATTCTATTTGAGATAACGTTTGTTAAACACTTAGAAAAAAACTTCATAAGCGTTTTTTCAATTGTATAAGTAACATTACGGAGTTAATATAAAGCACAAAATTTTGATTCACCTTCTTGATTGAGGAATACCAATCGATTATAAAACAAAATGTTCTGCTCAAAACTGTTTCACAACAGAAGATTTTAGCGCTTTTGGTAACATTATTCGAATGGACGGTTTTTTAGATTACAGCCTCGTTTATCACTATTTCACTGGAAGCTGCTGGCAGCTGCACAAGACACACACAAAAAATACAAGTGTAGTCATCTGCTTTCAGCAAATGTCCATCATTCGTAAGCTCTATTCTGTTCTTCGGATGGCGTTGAAACCAATTTAAAAACAATAAAAGCGACAGCGATATCATCCATTCCAATGAATAGTCACGTGCTTGCACACTTGTATCGAGTGACAATTCTTTCCTGCATCATCTCTTTCGATGTGAGTTCACAGTCTTCCGGTGCGAAGCGAACACGTATCGCACAACTCATCCAACACAAGAGAAGCTGCAATGAACATGGTCTAATTTTATCACTGATTTTACCATTCAGCCAACAAATGAAGATAACTATCGATTAGTTTTTTGGACGGTGTTTACATTTCGAATACATCTACCAACACGAAATAGACCGTAATCAACTGAAAGAACATACGATGTGAGACCAGATGAATGTGTATACAAATTCCCAGCGGAAGGGAGCAGCCGATTCAATCAATCTCTGTTTGGCTGCAGATTTTTAAATTATTGAGAGGGTTGGCGGTCGGCAATAATTTATTTCGGTGGTTTTGTAAACAGAAACCAGTGGGTGAACGTAATTTTTATTTCGCGTTGCCA
Organism: Wyeomyia smithii; assembly: GCF_029784165.1. Lineage (NCBI taxonomy): Eukaryota > Metazoa > Arthropoda > Insecta > Diptera > Culicidae > Wyeomyia > Wyeomyia smithii. The sequence continues at coordinate 115,048,093 of NC_073695.1, read as the reverse complement.
ATGACCTATTTCAAAGGCCACCATAATGTGTTTGCGATTCATCGATTCATACAATAGATTTCTTTTCGCGGCAGAAAACTTCAATGGGTTTTGAAAATTAGATACCATACACTCCACATTACAGACATGATAAAAACGACACTGTCTTAACACATACAAGTTAGTTAAGTTTTAGCTTATTGAGTGATTTTCTGCAAGGGTTTTATCGTCAATTGCCCATACAAATTACTATCTAATTATATTATTTTCACCTAATTGAAGTGTGTTATTAGGCGTGTATCTTCCATTACTCGCGTGAGTATTTTCATTAATAGAAATGAGTATTTACGGCTGGATATTTATATACGAGCTCGACATGAATACCCATATCGTTTTTTCAACAGTTTTATCTTTACACTCTTATCCACCAAAGATTCTAGATATCAAGACTAGCTTCATACCTCGAAATCAACATCACAAATATTTGTTTTTAGAAAAACTGAAGGAATCCATAAATTTGAAATTAGAAGACAAATTGTAAAAATCACGAGTATTATTTTGTTGGCCTAAGTTTTATCGAGGGATTTCTCCTTTTTGGGTGTTACAGATCAGTATTTTTGAAGTTTATCTTACCCAAGTGCACTAAGCGAACAAAGCAATTTCTTTGTGTACCTAGGATTTTACGAGACACTAGGGGCTTACTTCAAATGCGCTGGTTTGTGCGTTCGCGTTACAGGTCGGACTCGATTATCCGTAGACTCGATTATCCGGAGACTCGATTATCCGGAGACGTTTCTAATTTTTATTCTAAAATTTCACCTTTACCATCTCTTCTGGCATATTTGTTACCATTTATGTCACATCCGGCATGTTTGGGACATGTTCGAGTTAAGTGAAAATAATCAATGTCCAAATTATTTTTTTGCTTCTTAAGATTTAACCTCTTTTCGCCTCAGAAATTATTTCTAGTTACGCTATTGCATCATACAAGTGAAATAAAAAAAGAAATATTTATTTTATGTACGTTAATAGCAAATTTGAATTTTTTTTTGTGATTCGATTATCCGGAACGAAATTTTTTTGATGTTCCGTATAATCGAGTCCGACCTGTATTCGTACCTGAGAACAACCAAAGGTAATATTTTATGGTTTTGCAATAGATGTTATCCTGATGAAACCGGCACCTGATCGATCTACTGTGGTTGGGTTGGGATTTATTTTTCCAGAGTTTACGCAATACACAGTGAAACGAGAGTTCAAAAAATCGTGAACTTATTTCATTTACTTACCAAATACTATCTTACAAGAATGAATATAAGTTTTAGTTCGGAACTCCATAGCTAGTGGTGCTGCAAAATCTAATTTTTAATCATTGCACTTCAGAGAAACGGTGTATTTAAAATTGGAGATAATATTGTCATGAAAAACTTCACTGAAAACATTTTTCTCCTAACATCTCTTGTTCAGGAGATATAAAGTTTTATCTTGGTTTAGTTTAGATGTTAATACATATCAAAAAACTGTAGCATTCAGAAGGCAATAATATTCAACATATACTTGTATACCATCAAAACAAACAACTTTATAGAAGACACAAATATGATAACAGTTACAAAAACCAAGTTATTACCAAAAAATGAAAAAAAAAACATTTTTTGTACATCCTCAGATCACAAATAAGCTAGAACCAACAGACGAAACTAGCAGAGGTAGGATGTCTGTCTAGTCAACTCCAAAAATAAAATTGCCTGATTTTTCCAGGGGGTCAAGTTTTTTCGAATGAACCACGAACTGCAGGAGATGCTTGGGGAGCCATCGTCCACACTGCTAAGATTGGCAGATTGCGGTGGGCTGGCCATGTTGTAAGGATGTCGGACGACAACCCGGGTAAGATGTTCTTTGAAACCAATTCTTCAGGGACGAGACGGAGAGGTGCACAGCGGGCAAGATGAATCGATCAGGTGGAAGACGACCTGCGGGCCCTACGCAGACTGCAGAACTGCAGCCATAGGCCGAGTGGAATGAAGACGACTCTTATGTACAGCAATGGCCACACCTCGGCTTGGGACTATTTGGTGAGGTAAGGTAAGGCATGAAGCCATCACCCACGTGTAATGCACGTAGTGCACATAAGAACAAGATACCACTGGTTGCCATATATCAAGGTATAGGAGATAGTCAAAATAAGTAGGATAAGCAAATTATTGATCAACTTTGAAATGCTGTAACTTTGCTAAATATTGTTCGAATTTAGAAATTCGAATAACATTTAATTGGGAAACTTTTGAAGTCTCATTTGTTAGTTCATTAAGCAGACAGTATATGAAGTAGAGAGAACGAAAATTAAGCGAACTGGAAATATGATACAGATTTGGAAAAATATACCGCATCCCGACGGGAAATAGGAAATATTCCTGAGTTCCGGTAGGTACGGCAAATCTGCCAATTTTAAGATAGTTTTGGTAATGGGTTGCTTAAAAAAATGCTTATTTGCATCATGAGCATAGATTGGAGAACCATTTCCGAAGAGATTTTCATTAAGATCAGGAATCGACCAAGAAATCATCGAGAAATGGCTAATATCGGGGGATTTCGGCTAAGCGGTCTTTTAATTTGGAAACACTCATTTGATTCTGTCAAACGTTTCAACACCGGTTGGTGTCCTCATCAGGGAAACTATATTTTGTTTTAAATAAGTTGGATTTTAACAATTTTCTTCTCTTATACAAACATTGTCTACTTACAAATGCTAAGGTTCCTCGTCAATGTAGCGAAAAACTTCATTCATCGGGGCATGTTTTTATCACGCAATAGCAGCATACAACATCAAAAAACCACAATACACCAGCATCTGCGATACAACAACTTCCCAAAAACACTGATAAACAGGCTCATCCAAGAACAAATCTCGACGATGAATAGGAGATGGGGATCTAACATTGATCCAACGCCAGCACATATTCCATCCAGGCCATCATCACTTCCAGCACCGCCTCCGTCACCGACAAATCCACAAAGCAGCACCCTAAAATCAGCACCATCTTCGGTTCCGCGAAATTCACCAAACAGCAACCAACAAGAACCACTAAGATCCCCGCCAACAACAAATCCACCTACCCAATCCGACCAAGACCAAGAAGAAGACACCGAAAACACCATCCACCCAGGAGCATCCGAACAACATACTCAAGAACAACTTCGAGATTGTCCCAGCGTCACGCAGCAGGTAAAATTATATCGGTCTGTTCCTTACGTTCCGATGCTGACAGAAAGACTAGCAAAAATGCTTACACATGACTATCCACAATACCACATAGCATGCAGACAAACAAACACAGTTAACCAATTTCTCTCGAGAGTAAAAGACCCACTCGATAAATCAGACTGTCACAGCGTTGTTTACAAAATACCATGTAGCAACTGCAATAGCTGCTACATTGGTATGACATCAAACAAACTCAACACAAGACTATTGCACCACAAATCCAACATGAAACGTGTAGATGAGATCATGGATGGTACCCACACAACAACAACAATAGAAGAGATGAGAGAGAAAACTGCACTCATACAACATTGCGTTGACTTCAAACACAAATTCAACCTAGACAACACCACAATTGTAGATCGTAGTAGAACAGTTAACACACTCCCGTTCTTAGAGATGTGTCACATATACACCACACAACACCTAGTAAATAAGAGAACGGACATCGCTGGTCTTAACACAGCATATGCCTCCTTTCTAACTCAGATGTCAAACAATAGTCCATCTCTCTCTAAAAATAGCTCAAACAGCAATAGCCAAGATATTAATTCCCAATAGCCAAAAGTGAACGTAGCCAGTTAGAACAACCACAGATTTTTAAATAGCAAAACAGAATAGCAGTAAGAAATATTTAATTTAAAACCACAAATAACAGACTAAACCACATAATTTCTCATAGTTAGCCAAATTATAAATGTCACCACCACACAACTGCACCAAACACATAGTTATAAGCTTTAAAAAGCCATAGGACGAGGAACCTTAGCATTTGTAAGTAGACAATGTTTGTATAAAAAAAGAAAATTGTTAAAATCCAACTTATTTAAAACAAAATATAGTTTCCCTGATGAAGACACCAACCGGTGTTGAAACGTTGGACAGAATCAAATAAGTGTTTCCAAATTAAAAGACCGCTTAGCCGAAATCCCCCGATATCAATATTACGGTCGATTCCCAAATTATAGAAATGGCTAATTTTCATCCGGAATATCGCTAGTCCCTAGAGGAACCTGTATTGCGTGTTATACCTCTATCTTCAGGGTTTTTTAATCGGAATCCTTCAAAAGACATATTTCTTATTAAGGCTGCATTGGCTACTCCTGGAACAACCTGGATGCCCAGAAGGAATCTGTAGTAGGAACATTTACATTTTTTCATTAAAATATATTAAATTCATTCGGTTGTGAAGCACATCCATGTTACGAACGTCATTCCCATACATTTTGCTTGAAGCCAATTTTCTCTGGCTCTCTGGCTCGATTTTACGTCAAAAGGCTGTCAGTGCTTTCGAAACAGCCGATTAAGCTTCGTTCATGCGAGATCAGTTTTTGCTGCAAGTGGTGTGTAGAAATGTAAAAAGCGAAGAACTTTTTTTTTGTTTCGTTAGTTCTCTAGATGTTGTGCAGGACATAAATGAATATGTACAGACATGTTTCAACACGTTCTGGACCATAAATTCAATATTCATATTGATATGTATTCATTAGAACTTTTCACGCAAAAAAAACGTGCAACAGCCTATGCAGCACAATGAACGGAGCTTAAGACCATATCATTAACAGTAGCGCCATCATCATCGGCGGCGGCTTCAGGAAACAGTCGCCGTGACATGGGTCTGTTGTGAAGTTGACGACATGATTGCCCAAAAAGTATTGTAGAATTTTTGTAGTCTGCAACATACAACATTTCAAGATAAGATCTAGTTTAATTTATCAGTAGTCTTCGAAAAGTTAGCAATCGACCAGGCAACGCAGTAGCTCGCACCCAAATAGAAAAGCTGGTGCAAATATAAATTATTTTGTGATTCCATCCAATCCAAGCCCTAGAAACACATTACAAACATTTCGTTGAACGACTATCACCCGGCTAGAATCAACAAGTAGAAGCCTATTTATCACATTATTCGTAATGCGAAATAAATCACTTCAGTTAAAACAATATCACCACCCAACAGCACTACAAATCAAGTGAGAAAACATAAAGCCCAATAACATCCTGCGGCAGAAGGATACTGTCAGAGCTATACTGCGTACAAAAATAAAAGCAGAAGACAATATAATGGAAGGACCATGGTGCGAGCCAGCTGGTTCACGCCAGACGGCTTTCGCGAACAGCTGGGTATTTCAGGTTATTTTTCCACTCTACTCATGTCACTGCCCAATCATTGATAGGACATTCAAAGGAGCGGTGCCCGTTTTAATTTTAGATTGCCCATCGTTATATAGCAGTAAAGAAAGTAATGGAAAAATGATTTACTAATATCCTTTCACCACAGTGTCTGTCTCTGGAGGGCAACGATCAGTTCGCCAGTGACGTCTTTCGATGAGATGATTTGTTGCATTATTTGTGGAATCGGTTCACTGGAAACGTGGTTAGCTTTAACCGTTACTAAAAACAGCAGGAGGTTGGAATAATTTTGAAACAAAATGTTAGACACTAACACTAAAGTTACGGTGTCCTCAACCCAACCGGAATGGCTGACATCCATTCTATATACTGAATAAAACAAAATACAATAATTGAAACAAGTTGTCTCGTTTGGAAATTGAATGTATCTTTTGCAGTCTGGCGAAGAGGATATCTTCCAGCGTGGTGTATATTAGATAGCAGATATTGTATTAATAAAATTAAGCAATTCCAAACTATGTGTTAGCTGGCACAAAGCAGAGCAGCAGCAGCAGTGTAAATATTTGATTACTACCAATGCGACAGATGTAGAGCACAAATAAACGCTCTCAGGTACAGGGAAGATATTTAGTTATACACATGTTTGGTACAAAATAGAGAGAGTTGTGAGAGAAATAGAATGTCTCTTCCGTTTTTGTACTATTTAGTGATTTCAACACCGTGCATGTACAAACACTCTATCATTCGTTACTACCGGCAAAAGTTACAAATAACCATTAGACTACTATACTTCGGCAACGTAATGATTGTAAAAATTGGAAAAAACAAAAACACAGATAAAAATTAAAATTTACCATCTCCAAGGTGAACCCAGTTATAGAGACGAAACCCAACAACAAATATGAGCATGAGACGAAAAACAACAGAACAATTGAAAATATCTGAATATAAAGACAAACGTGTATTTACAATTTTTAATCTTACTATTATTGTTGGTGAAATAATAAATAACGAGTAATTTAAGCGATATGACAAGAATTTTGTCCTTGTTTTTTTGTTTGGTCAAAATGAATTAATTATGCGTAATTTGTTCGAGACGAATGTCAATTGATGAAAGTAACTTATAATTGAAAACAGCGATTTCATCTCCGGAAGAAAAGAAGAAATGGCACTAATAAATAGAATATAGTGTTGAAAACAAATTTGCTGTTTTGGATAAAATATACACTGTTACTGTTACACCACTAAACCAACAATCTATAATGTTATCTAGCAAAAAGGACCACGTTATGATGAAAATTAAAATTATGAAGGACTATCACATTTCGATAGAAATTTTTTTTATTTACTTTTCATTTCCCGAATCGTGAATCGTCCGGTAATAAAATTTTAAATTCATTAGTGTTATATTCATTAGACTTGATTGAGATTTATTTCTAGCTTTTCTTCTAATCTTAAATGATGAAAAAAAAAAATACCATTACTAGACCGTTTTTGATGAAAAACTGATTACGGTTGACCGAGAGTTGCTATAATTGAACAAATTGTCATTATGGGTATTCATGTCGAGCTCGTAAACAAATACCCAGCCGTAAAAATACTCACCTCCATTGACGAGTAATGGAAGATACACAGTTTACGGCAGGGTATTCGTATACGAGCTCGATGTGAAGACCCCTATTCTATTCTAATCATTGATTTGTCATATAATTACGAAGTTTGGTACAATACTTACGTGGAAGCGGTTCTAGTTCGACGCGTAATGATCGGTGATGGCAGCTGCAAGTGGGACGGGCTTGACGGAATGCTTGCAACCGGTTTCGGTGGCGTTGTAATGCCGGCCGAAGGTTTGTCATCAGCCGTTATCTGAATGTTGCTGGACATGGTAATCTTCCACTGGCCGCTGTTACTTTGTAATAAGTGGGCAATTTTGATTGATTTTCTGGTGCTTTCCAAGCACTAACCTGACGCTATTGAATTTAAATTCAAGCAGCAACGCGTAACAATGGCTGTTGATACACTTCCGGCTAGTGTTCGACAATTATTCACTTGCAGAGATTTGCACACAAAACCACGCAAACGAGCGTCACTTTTCATGCAATTTCACACTGCTGTGTTGTATCCGAGGATGAATATACTGAATTGTTACATAAAACTTAATGACAGACTTTAAAAGATTTTGTTATGTATCGTATGATGAAATTTAACAATACTTTGATAATTGCTTACGAATCTCGCGACAAAAACTTTGAACAAAAATCTTATCCTAGCCGATGTCTAGCGAATACTGACGAAATTGCGTCGATTGATTTCGATTCAACTCTGTTCTGCTGAACTGAAACCAGAGCTGCTAGATTTTTTTATCTTTTGCATGAAAAACGAATATTTCGAAGTGACAGCTTAATTACACGGAAAAAAATAAAATGGTAGTTGCGGCTATATAAAGATATAATAGCGAATTTCTTTATTCCACTGTGTTCGGGCAAATCTGCCGAGTAATAAAGTAACGATATCGCAATTTACGACGCAAGTGAGAAAGAGATGCCAAATAATTGTTCACGAACTAAGCACGTGCAGTGGCAGGTTGAAGCTGAAAAATTTTACAGTGCGCTTCGGGCAGCACGCCAGGTCAATACTGAGTCAAAATGGAGCGAATAAAGAAGGGTTTTGACAGCAGTTGAGTTGTTTCCAGGTCAAAACGAGGTGAGCTGGTGGAATAAAGAAATTCGCTATAAAGGATTTTTCACTAAAGCCCGTATTACACTCTTTGATCAATGGTCAAATATTTGACCTTCTGACATAATGGTCAAAGTGTGATTTGCCCGTGTTTGCCACATGTGAAAATTGGAGTGTGACAAACAATTATCTTTGACCAAATTTGTATCTGTCAAAAAATGACAAATATTTGACGCTTGGTCAAAGCTCGCTGAATGTGACTGTAAACAAGGTCGAAACGCCCTCAACGCGACAAAAAAAAACTTGGGGCACAGACAGACGTCCAAGCAAAAATAAAATTGATCGAAAATTCCGTGTAAATTTTCAAAGAGAATTGCGTTATAAATCACTTGAATACTAGCGCCGCTACAATACATTTTTTTTTCGCTGGTGTAAAAGGCTGACGTTACTGGTAGCGCTATCTGGTTACGAATTGCTACTACAAAAATCTTTACACAAGTTTGGAACTCAGCTTGGACGTCTGTCTGCGCTTGGGGCAAGGCACTATTGATATACTGCGAAATACTTCCAATCTTCAATATATATTACAAGGTATTTTTCGCATTTTTGGGCACCCCTCTGTTTATATCATAGCTCATTGACGTTATATTATCGTTGGAGGATTGTCAATTGATAGATAAACGATAAATATCAAAATATATCTACCGATATCGAGTAATATATCGAAATACTTTTCATGAAATTAAAGTTGTCTAGCCCCTATGTCTATCCAGCTTCTTACGCACCATAATGGCGGTCGCTATAATGTGTGTTCGTAATATGTGAACCTCTCTGCTTACGTCAGTTTAGAGATTTCTGCTGAATTGGCAACAAAAATGTTGCCAGATATATTTAATTTTTGATAAACTATATGAAGACTTCAAACTGACAGAACTTCGCATTATAGCGTTTGCCATTATAGCTCGTAAAAAGCTGGATAGTAAAAACACGTTAATGAGTAGAATGATACTTGTTGGGGCATCCTTAACGGTGCGCTTCCATACCCCGTTTGCAGCGCTCTATCATCACTTCATACCGTACCGGTCGCTGCTAAACGCGCTAAAGAAATAGTAGCCGAGCATCCGGGAAGCACCGCGCTCTCAAATTTAGCAGCCCGATACCAGCGCTGCTAAAGGTTTATGCTGGATGAAACGTCAAACTGAGACGGTAGCAACGACCGGTGTGAAAACGGGTGAGTAAGCAAAATAGCCGCGCTGTACACAGCCGCCATAACAACTCAAATGGTACCGCACTGTTAAGGATGCCCTTAGAGAATTCTGTCTCATTGAAAATGTGTTCTACCAGCAACCTCATGAGCGTGAGTTCAAGATTCGAGACTGTAATTGGATATGTACTAAAAACACAGACAAACAGACGTGCCACTCAATGACGATTTCATCGACCAGAAAAATAACGATTATTTTTAAATTTTGCTTATTGGGCAATAATGCCGCTAGTGTCGCTATAAGCATGCGTGCACATTCATTATCAAAGACAAAAACCGTCTGTTATGCCGCTGGTGTTAATTTAAGCAAGCGTGCACACCCATTAGCAAAGACAAAAACCGTTTTACGAAAATAAGTTAGTAGGCAATAAGCTCACATGGTGGCGCACGAGTGTAACGTGTCGAATAAGGACGAAGATTTTTCAGGATTTTTCTTCGATGAGGCACGTCTGTTTGTCTAGTCTAGTCTAGTCTAGTCTACACTAACACAGCCAGCACTTGAAAGGATCCTGGAAAATGATATCCACCATTTAAAAAAATGGTTCATACATTTTTCTTGTCAACGGCCAGGCCTACTGTGTAGCGCAATATAATACAATATAATCTAAGATCGGGGACAATCCGTACCAACCGATCCGTGTGTAAGAAGTCATATACCTAATTCGTTGGGAGTGATGAAGCTAAGAAAGTACACTCCTTTGTTGACCAATCTCCTGGGATGGAACATAGGTATTTCCTCCTTATGTTCGGGTTTCGAAACCAAGGATATAGCGCCTTGACTCGCTTCCACTGTTACGGTTGGAACTTGAGTATTAACTCTAGTCCTAGCATTTCTAGCTTATGGTTATAGCGCCATTACTCGCTCTCTGAAATGAATATGGTATTGTTTTTTGTTATTGAAAAAGGAAAAATAATAATATTCCTATTAAATTTAAAATCTGGCACCATTCATGCATCCAAAGCCCGAAAATTCGAAAGAACCTTATAAGTATAAGTAACAATACAACATTTTTAGTTTATTTAAAAAATGCCGAAATAAACATTATTGTTTCAAAGTGGCTGAGCTTTGAAAATTTAGAATAATTATGTAAAATTTGTTTAGGAGCTAAAAATTTATTCAAAAGCTAGAGAAGTCATAAAAATTAAATGCATATCAGAATTATGTTATCAGATTATTATTCCACTTGCGTGCTACACTTTCTCAAGCGATCCAAGTTATGTTCTGGCGCAGTTCGAAATCAGAGACGAATGATTCCAGTGAGAAAATGTTACACCGGAGTAACGCGTTCGACATTAAATGTCGCACAAGCCCACCAGCAAAGGAATCGTGAGGCATACCATGTATAACACACGCTCACGAACACGTGACAGTACAAGTGAGTTATAAAAAATACCATTGAGGATTGACGTATTTACGTAAAAGTGACCCATTATTGTAGCTGACCCTGAAGCTGACCTGAATTTAGAAATAAATATTTCCTGTAGGTATATACACTTATCTTGACTAAATCCGAAGATTTTTCGTATGTGCAGGTCTTAAATCTGACATCTCTAACTATCGTGGAAAAACTTTTTTGTCAGCTGGGTCGAAATGCTTCGAAATCATTATCAAGAGTATGCTGTTCAGCTCGTGTAGAAATGATATTAGCATTTCTAAACATGGATTCTATCCCAAACATTCTGTGGACAATAATCTGTGTGAATTTACATTATTTTACATCTGATCGCAATGGACAGGGAAGCTCAGGTAGACGCTATATACACCGACTTTGGGGCCTCGTTTGACACCGTTAATCACTTCCTTCTTACTAAGCTACACCGTTTGGAAATTTTTGATAGAATTTGCAATTGGTTTAGTTCTTACTTGAGCAACAGACAGCTCCGCCTGAATGTATCTGACATTTTCATCTCATCCTCTGGCGTACCTCAAGGATGCAATTTGGGCCCACTGCGATGAGGCACGTCTGTTTGTCTGTGCTAAAAGGGTAATTTTCACTAACAAAAAGGGTAATTTATTCGTTGGGAGTGATAAAGCTAAGAAAATACACTCCTTTGTTGACCAATCTCCTGGGATGGAACATAGGTATTTTCTCCTTATGTTCGGGTTTTGAAACCAAGGATATAGCGCCTTGACTCGCTTCCACTGTTACGGTTGGAACTTGAGTATTAACTCTAGTCCTAGCATTTCTAGCTTATGGTTATAGCGCCATTACTCGCTCTCTGAAATGAATATGGTATTGTTTTTTGTTATTGAAAAAGGAAAAATAATAATATTCCTATTAAATTTAAAATCTGGCACCATTCATGCATCCAAAGCCCGAAAATTCGAAAGAACCTTATAAGTATAAGTAACAATACAACATTTTTAGTTTATTTAAAAAATGCCGAAATAAACATTATTGTTTCAAAGTGGCTGAGCTTTGAAAATTTAGAATAATTATGTAAAATTTGTTTAGGAGCTAAAAAATTATTCAAAAGCTAGAGAAGTCATAAAAATTAAATGCATATCAGAATTATGTTATCAGATTATTATTCCACTTGCGTGCTACACTTTCTCAAGCGATTCAAGTTATGTTCTGGCGCAGTTCGAAATCAGAGACGAATGATTCCAGTGAGAAAATGTTACACCGGAGTAACGCGTTCGACATTAAATGTCGCACAAGCCCACCAGCAAAGGAATCGTGAGGCATACCATGTATAACACACGCTCACGAACACGAAAGTACAGAACAATCTAGTGACAGTACAAGTGAGTTATAAAAAATACCATTGAGGATTGACGTATTTGCGTAAAAGTGACCCATTATTGTAGCTGACCTGAATTTAGAAATTTAGAAATAAATATTTCGTGTAGGTATATACACTTATTATGACTAAATCCGAAGATTTTTCGTATGTGCAGGTCTTAAATCTGACATCTCTAACTATCGTGGAATAACTTTTTTGTCAGCTGGGTCGAAATGATTCGAAATCATCATCAAGAGTATGCTGTTCAGCTCGTGTAGAAATGATATTAGCATTTCTAAACATGGATTCTATCCCAAACATTCTGTGGACAATAATCTGTGTGAATTTACATTATTTTACATCTGATCGCAATGGACAGGAAAGCTCAGGTAGACGCTATATACACCGACTTTGGGGCCTCGTTTGACACCGTTAATCACTTCCTTCTTACTAAGCTACACCGTTTAGAAATTTTCATTGGATTTGCAATTGGTTTAGTTCTTACTTGAGCAACAGACAGCTTCGCCTGAATGTATCTGACATTTTCATCTCATCCTCTGGCGTACCTCAAGGATGCAATTTGGGCCCACTGCGATGAGGCACGTCTGTTTGTCTGTGCTAAAACGGTAATTTTCACTAACAAAAAGGGTAATTTTCATTAACAATAATATAAAATTAAACGATGAAAAATACACACAAAAATGCAAAAAATGGAAAGATCTAGATGGGTTCGAATCGCCTAAACAATAAAAAAGTCTAATTAAGGCGAACATATATTTTGAATTATATTTATCGTAGCTATAATAAAGCTGAAAAAGTACTTTTTCAGAAAAAAAAAAACAAAATGTTCTATCCAGCTTTTTACGCGCCATAATGGCGAACGCTATAATGTAAAGTTCGTAATAAATTACCCACCCTTTTGACAACTCTGCTTACGTCAGTTTGAAGTCTTCATAAATATTAGAGATGGTCGGGTTTCGGGTCTTCAAAGCCAAAACCCGAACCCGACACGTACCCGACGGGTTCGGGTCGGGTTCGGGTTTGAGAATTTTTGAGTGTCGGGTACAGGTCGTGTTCGGGTTTGGTGAAAAAAAAATTTCGGGTTCGAGTCGGGTTCGGGTTTGAAAATTTTGGGTTCAGGTCGGGTTTAGGTATGAAAACCCGAAACCCGACTATAAAATCTATAAAATCTCGGGTTCGGGTTCCACAATTTTGGATTCGGGTCGGGTTCGGGTTTCATAGAAATATAATTTTCGGGTTCGGGTCGGGTTCGGGTTTGAACGAATAAAAAAGTTTCGGGTTCAGGTTTCGACCGAAAAAAAAATCGGGTTCGGGTCGGGTACAGGTTTGAAAAACATCAAACCCGACCATCTCTAATAAATATGTTATTCACGTCGATGCATTAGTTCTAGTGAGTGATGAACTTGTTCCAATTTTGTATGAGATTGAAAATGATTATGCATTTTAAACTAAACTTATAAAACATACTTTCCTGAAAAGATAAAGGTATGATGTTGAAACATGTTTTACTTGTGAGAAATACATAAACATGCTGGGGTTTAGGTTAAATATGCTTTTTTTCATCACTTTCCTTTCTGCACTTTTCGTCTTTTCCTTGTAGTCGTCATGAGCTATGACAATGACTAAGATTATGCTCCAACTATTAGCATTTTTATATATCTTATTTCGACATATTGTCGCTGTTTTTCACACTAAATTTCAAATAATATCAATTTCTAATGTGTTTCAACTGGAGATTCACTCTCCAACCAAAAAAATCAAATATAAAACAATATATATCGAGAAATTTTCGAAAATGTTCCAAATTCAATACAAAACGCGAAAAATTTCATAACGTGATTTGTTTGTGTGCGTGGATAGACAAAAATGTAGCATGCCTTGTAGAACTGTCATTTATACTTTGATCTTGGGCCAGCTGGCATCTCTTTCTCAATCGTAAATCGCAATATCGCTTCTCTATTCCTGCCAGGGGTCTGAAGTTTGATGAGTATCCTGTATCCAAAATCTTAATGCAATATGGCGTCTTTTGTTCAGTAAACAACTTGAAAACCATGGTTTTTCTCGACCACAGTGCAGTTCCAATAGCATAGCCCTGATTCCTGCGTAGATTTCCACTAAAGGCCTTGAGTTGAAGTTTGGCCGACTGAATTTCTGTCGATCTGGCAGCTATTCTAAAATTTTAAAGAACTAGCAACATTGCAAATAATAAAAGTCGATACATGACTTCTCGTATTTTCAGTTTCATATTGTTTTGTTTCAATTTATTTTGCTATATATTATTGTTATTGTTCACATAACGAACTAATTTTTCGTAGCAGCACCCCTTAAATTTGTGACAGCTCAAACTATAGGGAATATATTTTTAAGTAGCATTTGCTTCAACGTTACAATTAACAAACTTACAATAATTAGTAACCTTTTCCTCTTGGACACTACGACCGTATCGTTTTCCTTCTATGCCTCACGTTTCCTTCCTTTTGTTTTACTTCTGTCCAGAATTTAGGTTCAATTGGATTTATAATTTTGTTTAACTGTTTTAGCTGTTTAACTACTTACGATTTAATTACTAATTAATATATTTTTTCTCTATTTTCAGGTTAGCCACCAAATCACGTCGAACCGGACCTTCCGCCCCAGGAGAACCTTGAAACAACTTCACTAGTTTATAATTCTTAAACTATTAATGCCAATATAATTACTTGAAATCGTAAATTATCGTAATCCAATGTAGTTTACTAAATTTCACTAATGTAAGATCGTTTAAATTTACTTTGATGCGAATTGAAACCTTTTTTTTCTAGCAATAGCCAATTCAGTTTGTTTTTATGATTTGCACTTTTTTCAACTGCCAGATGATACACACGGGCAGTAGCAGCAGGTACGCCAACCGCCTTGTTGCGCTTCGTTGTGTTGGTGAGACGCCCTGCGGTGTTGACAGTTATTGTTACGAAAAAATGAAGTGCTGATTACTATTTTGTTCAAATCGAACAACACGAAATTTTAAAAATGGGCTTTTTTCGATTCCCCACCGATAAGACACCGGAAAATATGTCGGTTGATCACGGTCATTCCGAAAAAGCTACCTAGAAATGCATCGACTTTCGTTAATGAGGCAACATTCGATTTTTTTGGAGCTAGAAGAAATTTTTAGAAAAAAACATAGTAAAACTAGTCATAACATAACAGGTTAATAACATATTTGAAAACCTTAATAAAACATATTCGTACTGAACACATACTGCGTTGTCATAATTTGGGCGATAAAGTTAATAGAAGATACATACAACTAAGATTAAAAATTAATCAGAAGCAAACGATCAGTAAGAATAGAAAGGAGGCCCAAGGCGTTATGATTTTTGCACCCATTCGAAATATAAAATATCGTAGATTTTTGGAATTTAATATTTTTTTGTTGTTACAATGGACGCGATCTAGATTTTTCGTATTTTGTTATTGTTAAATCACAATACTTCCTATCGACTAAGACAAACTTGGCTTGCCAAATATTTTTATGTTCGATTGGAACGAGTTTTGACAGTTCGATTAAAACTTTCCGGTGACAGTCGTCCAAACTTTAACTCTAGGGCTTTAATTTCCACCGGCTCCGTGGAATAAAGAAATTCGCTATCAGCTTTGGGATTTTCGAAGAATTGGCATCACAAATGTTGCCAGACATTTTTTTATTATGAAAAATACATGAAGACTTCAAACTGATGTAAGAAGAGTTGTCAAAAGGGTGGGTTATTTGTCCAGGTAATAATGGCAGTTCTAGAAGGTATGTTATTCACGTCGATGCATTAGTATTAGCACAGGTAACAGACATCCAAACTAGAACCACAGATAACAGACATCCAAGCTAGTTTCGCTTCATGTGTAAAAAGATTCAACGGTTTTTTAGCATGTCGCTATACGCAGTATGGTGGCGCTTAGAACACTAAGTAGTCAACGATTTAATAAAATCGATAGTTTTACAGCTTTTATCGATAGTATCGCAATAAGAAGGGTTGCGGTTTTTAATGTAAAAATTTCGAGCAGTCGTAATTTGTACACAATCGACAATTTTATTCCTTCCCAGCTTAAATTTACGATAAATATGTTTGTTTTAATGTTGATTTGAAAAATAAACACCCACCTTACAAAATCAGTGTTATATCATTGCAAAAACAGCGACTCTATAACCTGTGATAATGTTCATGCGTCTGGCAGCTTTGACTGTAATCCAGCGCTGCCATCACTAAACTGGTTAGAGTCGCAAGTTGCAGAAAGATGGCGTTAGCATTCCAAACGAGTAAAAGTTTGAAATCTTACACACGATTTCTGGAGTTTTTTGTTCTAGCTTGGATGTCTGTTATCTGTGCTAGAACTATAAACTTCAGATATCGCGTGTAAGATTTCAAATTCTTACGTGCGTATTGCGACATGCTAAAAACCGTTGCATCTTTTTACACATGAATTGAAATTAGCTTAGATGTCTGTTATCACAGCGTTATGAACTTTTTCCAATTTTGTATGAGTTTTAAAATGATTATGCATTTTAAACTAAACTTATAAAATATACTTTCCTGAAAAGTTATAGAAATGGTGTTTAAACATGTTTTATTTGTGAGAAATACATAAATATGCTGGAGTTTAGGTAAAATATGCTGTTTTAATCATTTTGCCGGTAACCTTTTGGCACTTTTCGTTATTTTCTTGTACTCTCATAGCGCTTCTAAATAGAGTCGCTTATGTTTCATACAGTAATAAAAGTCATGAGCTATGACAATGACTAAGATTATGCTCCAACCAGAGCCGGATTTACGATTGTGGGGGCCCGGGGCCCAGTTTTCAGTGGGGGCCCCAAAATAAAACAAACCCGTTTTTTTATCGTACGAGTTAAAAACATTTATTTGTTATTGAAAAGTTACCAAAAATTTGCTAGACTTTTTTTACGAGTTTTTTTTTTTGCAGAGAACTTATTGATTGAATAATCAACATTCAGCTCCTTCAGAATATTGTACTCTCAACTTAACAATGCTAAGTTTGACAGCCTTCCACTCTTCATAGTCGTACGCAACCTATTTTCAATCGGTTTCATCTTCGAAAAAGACCTTTCTCCAGTTGCGTTCGAGATCATTAGGCTCAAATAAATCCTTAAATAAAATAATTTTTGCAAGGCACTAACGAGTTTTTGATTTTTTTCTTCATGTAATCATCTTTTTTGAGCTCCACTTTGATATACGCGAGGTTTTGTGGTGACAGCTCATTTTGAATAAATGTAATAATAAATTCGGTTCTTGCTCACTGTTTATAGCCAGATCTAACTGATTTGGACCAGAGATGCCAGATGTTTTCGAAAGATGTATGCAACTGCTCGAAATCCGGAAATTTTTTCTTGATATCTGAAAAAAACCTGCCGCAATTTGAAAAAAATTGCGATCCGCAGGCAAAAATTTGCACACAATTCGAGTGAGACTGCGCAAATATAAGGCTATGCTGGCAATAATCTACAGAAACTAGGAAAAAACTACACACATCTGCAGGTCAATAAAATCTGCACACGGACTCTGAACATTTGCATTTTACAACGCAAATCTGGTATCCCTGATTCGGACAAGTAAACTTATTTTCGGAATCAACAGCAATGCATTAAAAAAACTTGTGGATTATGTATTTTCTTTCCTGCTTGATCTCCCATGCGCGCTGGTTCGATTCAAATGGTGTGTTAATGTGTGTCATTCCAAGAGAATCGAAGGATCTTGGATGTAGTTGTGATATTGGCGCTCGCGAAAAAATAACACTGAAGAAAAGTTTCAAATTGAAATGGTCTGTTCAAATTTTCTTGTTGTAAATTGAACTTTTGATTGAATCTCATTTTTGATAGAGAAAAGAACTTTTTCTCGTTTTGTGGGGGCCCCAAAAATGTGGTGGCCCGGGCCCCCTGGCCCCCCCCCTTAAATACGGCTCTGGCTCCAACTATTAGAAATATAGCATTTTTATATATTATAGTTCGACATATTGTCGCAGTTTTTCACACTAAATCTCAAATAATATCAATTTCTAGTGTGTTTCAACTGGAGATTCACTCTCCAACCATAAACATCAAATATAAAACAATATAAAACGAGAAATTTCCAAAAATGTTCCGAGTTCCATACAAAACGCGAAAATTTTCATAACGAGATTTGTTTGTGTGCGTGGATAGACAAAAATGTAGCATTCCTTTTAGTACTGTCATTTATACCTGGGGTAATTTATTACGAACTGGGATTATATCATCCATCATTATGGCGCGTAAAGAGCTGGGGTAACATTGCGCATTTCGTTTCGAGTAATTCGAATAAAACTAAATGATCGCTGGTGGGCGTTCTGTTTCGTTTTTCGTTTTTATTTTTGACTTTGGGATTAGATGAGCCGAATGACAAGTGACAATAACAGCTCCTTTTGAGCTTAAAACAAAACTGTCAGTATGTGACGTACTTGAAAATAGCGAAAATCGTTCGAATCGAGCTGCACAATGCCACCCTTGAATACCGAGTAGCGGTAAATGACAATGGATTCATGTTTTGGGTTAAAACTTCATCTATGTTATCAGAAGAATCTATTCATTTTCATCTATTTTATCATAAAAAAAAATATATCCGGCAACATTTGTGTTGCCAGCAGAGAAATTCGTTACAAACACGCATTTCAGCGACTGCCATTATGGTGCGTAATGAGCTGGATAACTCCGAGTCTAATCCTAATCATGATTTACTCTATTTATATTGTGATTTCAGAGAAAAATAAGAATTTCTCGCTCTAACTGACAACCGGAAATGACAATCTCAGACAGCACCGATAAAAATGCAACTCAAGAACTTGTTTGTCAAAGCGTATGCACTCTTAATTTACTTCTATTGAAATTGAATAGCATTGACTTAAAGCCGCCTTGATTCCTTGCCCTCGACTATGCAGCAGAGCCGCATTGATATGGTTTGCAATCAGAATGCTCTACGAATAAACTTGTTATAATCCATTATTTGATGTTGCTTGAACAGTATTCAATATAACATAGTTTTTATTGACTGGTGAACGACCGCCGGTTAAAGCCCCAACAAAAAAATGTGTCAATGAGATAAATGGCTAAAAGACCTCAGAGATTAAGAGGAACGGCTCAAAAGTTCCGTCTTCTCGAAAGAAGTCACTATTCTAAATTTTAGCACAATCGGACTTCGGGAAGTCGTGCGGGTAAAGTTATACTTTTTTACCAATTAAAAAATGTTCGATAGCAAAAAAAAATTTGTGATGCCAAATTTCTTAGAGATGCAATAAACGTTAAAATCTAGTGTTTTTTTTGTAAGATTTGGACCACTGCGAACATTATTTTGATCTGGTAAAAAAAAAAATTATATATTTTTCAGCAGGGAAACTCTCTCAGCTTTAATTTATTTTTACCCTTGAGGAAATTTTTCGAAAAACCTCAGCTTCTGAGCCCTACCACCAAACAAAGTTCGAAGGCCTAGTTTCCCTAAAATTTCTGTTTGTTCCAGCTTTGGAATTCCTATGCTTCAGAAAGTCTTTTTTTTTGAAATTTGTTTCCTGAGATAACATGAATGTTTTCCAGTACCTCAAAAGTGTACAGCGCATCGTTTCTATGTCTGTCTCCTGCATCTTCAAAATTGAGCTTTACAAACATAGTTTTACCACGGCTTTTATTTTAAATATCATGGCATTGTTGTGATAAATACATCAAATCGCCAAAAGCATGCGAACTTTAACAAACTCGTACTATGTTGTCGTATTATGTTCACTAACCGATCTAAAAATAGGAGAAATGGTGCCCATCACGGATGGCAATAAATCGTACATGCCTTTGATGATGAATATGATATTCTTTGCTCGATCAAGACAAACGAAAACCTAAGAAACAAATAAAAAGACCATAATTAACTAATGAGGTATAGAGATTAAAACTTATTCGGATATTTTCGTATTTCAATTACGAACATTTCACTATCCCCAGTTGAACGTGTTTCGAGTGCTATTCTTTACAACACTTTTTTACCAGTGTTTGAGATGTCTGTCAGTTGCGGGTGTTGCTTCTTCTTTTTTTTGAAAATACTCTGCATTCTAATTTTTTTGTGAAAGGACAATACTTAAAGTACTAAAAAAATTGTACTGGCAACCTTTCTTTTAGCTATAAAAATTCTTTTTGTTTCTTTCATTCAGCTAAAATCTCGCAGTCAAACTTTGTTTACGTATCAGTGTTGTTGCGTTTAACCACAGATAACAGACATCCAAGCTTCATGTGTAAAAAGACGCAACAGTTTTTCAGCATGTCGCAATACACAGTATGGTGGCGCTAA
The DNA here is from genome assembly GCF_029784165.1 of Wyeomyia smithii. Lineage (NCBI taxonomy): Eukaryota > Metazoa > Arthropoda > Insecta > Diptera > Culicidae > Wyeomyia > Wyeomyia smithii. The sequence continues at coordinate 115,027,704 of NC_073695.1, read as the reverse complement.
GAACACTTAGTGGTCAATGATTCGATAAAATCAATAGTTTTCCAGCTCTTATCGATATTATTTCAATAAGAAGCGTTGCCGTTTTTTAATGTAGAAATTTTGAGCAGTCGTAATTTGTACATAATCGACAATTGTATTCAATCCCAGTTTATATTTGCGATTAATTTGTTTGTTTTAGTGTTGATATGAAAAAAAAAAAAAACACAAACCTCACAAAAACAGTGTTATATCGTTGCAAAAACAGCGACTCTACTATTTGTGAGAATTTTCTTGCGTCTGGCAGCCTTGACTATAATCCAGCGCTGCCATCACTAAAGTGGTTAAAGTCGCAAGTTGCAGAAAGATGTCGTTAGCATTCCAAACAAGTAAGAATTTTAAATTTTACACACGATTTCGCGAATTTTTTGTTCTAGCTTGGATATCTGTTATCTGTGGTTTAACTGTTCCTGAAGCTAAATTAATCAGTGTGGAATTGGTCTATCGAAGTAAATTTAGTTGTGCGTTGTACTTTTAGCAAGGATTCTAAAACATAAATCCTCGTCACTGTGTTTTCAAGGAGAGCGAGTTTTCCTTACAAGCGTTGTTATGTGTTTGAAAGAGTTGCAGTGGTTTATGTGAATTTCGATTGACGTTTTTCTCAGCAGCTGATTTGTGTTGCAACACATAAACAAAGAAACGCGTCGAAAGAATTGGAGTTTGCAGTGGCTTGGATGGGATTCTATTTGGACAGTAGAAGCAATTGTCTAATATTGGTGTTTACTAATGAAATTCATAGCGTCTGTTTGTTGATAATTGCTGTCTTGTAGAAGTCATGGAAGCTGCAGATGATTCTGATCAAAATACCTCCGCTGGGTCATCGAGCATGTTTGAGGAAGAACCCGAAAGATTACAGACGTTACCACTAGCAGTGCAATCAGAAGATTCTAATTCAAACACTGAGCAGGGTGATCAAGATGCGATTTACCAGCCAGCGTATCCAGGGTCAGAACCACCTGTAGATTTGGGTCAAGAACAAGCCGCCATGGTATTCGAACAGCCAACAATCAATATGGAAATCGATCTTCGACGGATCCAGCAACCAGGTTTTCTCTCGCCCGTGATTATACTGAATAACAATTTAATAGTTGACCCAGTTCCGGAAGCGCAGGCAACGGTTGAAGTTATTGATGATGACCAAGGTGGAGGAAGTGATGGCAGTGGAGATAGAGTAGATGGTGAGCTTGCGAGTACACCAAGGGCAATTATGGCTGCTACAATGGACGGACCCATAGTTTTGATCGAAGACACGTTGCGGTCAGAACACAGATCAGATGGCCTAGCTGGACCATCTGCTGTACGAATCGTTGGGGACTCTCCAAGAAATAGTGAGTATGGTTTTTGAAAGTGGGCTAAATTTTCTTACTACGCAGTAATAATAGTTTGGAATAGGAACAATACTCGAAATATTTCTGCTTCTGCGTATGACCGTGGAGTCATAGTATGCATATTATTTCGTTGCTACTTTTTGTTTTGTGCACATCGTTTTCAGGACTCAATCCCATCGTTTAGCTTAATGATATATTGTGTTGTAGCAATGAGAGGGTCAGTTTATTGTTACACGGCCATGTGGGGTACATTTCACAACAATATACCGTCGGAAGCGGCGCCCTCTTGTACATAAACAACGGACCTACAGGTTTCCCAGGATAACTAACTGCAAATCTGTATAGGTGAGCCCTTTTTTAGGGTTACTGATTTCACACTATCCCCTAGTTCAGTCCGAACGAGCTATTAGCGATTTAAGTCCTCATTGTTTTATGAAGTACAATGTTTTACAGGACAATAGAAAGATTTTTTTTTTCTACAAAGTGTTCCAACAAGCAATGGCATCGCATGCTTGGGTGTTTAATAAGTGGCTTCACTGCGTAATGCGCCATGACTTCGTTCTAATTCGAAAAATATATCAGATGGACTTTATCAGTTCATAGGTATTCTTTGGGCTCGTATATGAATCTTCTCAAATTTGTTGAACATATGAAAATAAAAATAATCTCCCAGATGGTCTCGAGGTTCGATGCTGGCCTAACAAGCCAGTCGTCGTAGGTTCGAGCCTCGGCTCGGGAGAGACTCGTCACCTTCCAGCGAAGCGTCAAGTCATTTTAAAATTTAAAATTTCCTAGCACTGAAAGTTAATTATGTAAAAGATATAATCTCGTAAAGGGAAAATTTTCAAGAGTCTAACTTTCATTAAATTGATTGTCGGTGGCGAACCAGTCTGTGGTTGAAAACCAACTTAAAAATAAAGATAAAAAAAGATAGAAATTTTATATTCAAAATACAATAAGGTCACTTTTTAAGCGTTTTTTTTACGCGGATTCCGAAATCTACGCGTTTTTTACGCGGATTCTGGAATTTACGCTACTTCCTTTTACGTGGGTTCCGGAATTTACGCGGTTTTTTCACGCTGATTCCGGAATTTACGCGGTTTTTTCACGCGGCACGTATCCCCCGCGTAAAAAGCGACTTTAGTGTATAACGATGTGCTGATTGAAAGAAATCGAAGCGACCTGAATTCGCTGAATCGTCTACACTTGCGGGGCAGAAATCCATTTTTTCACGGAGTTGCACACTATGTATTCTTTTCTTAGTTTCGCTTTTTCTCGCTCTTTTTGTTTTCTTTCTACTCTCTCCTCCTTCGTTTTTTCTCTCCTATTTTCTTTCTTCCTTTCTCATCAATCTGGTCTCTTCTCTCCTCACTCCTCTTTCCTCTCTCCTCTCTCTTCTCTCCTCTCTCCTATCTCCCCTCTCCTCTCTCCTCCCACTGCTCTCCTCTCTCCTCCCATTTATCTCCTCTCTCTTTTCTCCTCACTGCTTTCACCCCTCTCCTCACCGCTTTCACCTCTCTTTTCTCTCCTCTCTCCCCTCCTGTCTCCTGTCTCCTGCCTTCTCTCTTCTCTCTATCCTCCATTCTCCAATCTCCTCTCTCCTCTCCCCTCTCTCCTCTGTACTCTCTCCTTTCTCTTTTCTCTCATTTCTTCACTCTCTTTTCTTCTTCTCTCATTTCTTCACTCTCTTTTCTCCTTTTTTTTCTCTCTTTCTCTCTCTCTTCTATCTTTGTGACTTGTAAACGATGTGAAAGAAAGTGGTGAAGAGAAGTGAACAAAAGAAGTGGATAAAGGGAGACAAAATATGAGGGAATAAATACAAAGATGGAAAGTTGAGGAGTTTTGGAGAGAAGATCAAGGAGAGAGGAGGGGGAGGGTTCAAAAGAATCACAAAGAGGATTGCTAGAAAGAAAGGGTTGACGACCAAGCGCGAAGTAGGTCTGGATATGAGAGAAGGTAGTGTTATAAAGCAAGAAGAAAACTGGCAAAGCGAGAGAGAAAAATGAGAACGAGAAGAAGCATTGGAAGGCGATAAGAAGAGTTGGGAAGTGAGTGAAACTAGAGCTAGTTATAGGGTCGTTCCAATAGTTCCTATTCCTACTAGGACGAGGTATGCAATATTCCGTTAAAAATGAGCAACAATTTGCAGCCGGGATGAGGGCTCTCTGTTCATTGACCGTAGATTTCGCTGCCATCTGTTAGGGGTCAGTAAAAAATGCATGGCCCTCGCTATGATTCTACTGGCACAAATTCTCTTTTAGGCTTAATTTTGCACATACGACAAATATCTTGCTAAACCAAACGAATCCTTATTCTTGTTAAAAAAAAATGGGAACGCTGGTGCGCTGAACATGCGACAAAATGAAATACCTTTATATTCTGTATACTTTGTATACCCTTTGTTCTTTCACTCGATCATTCCTTTTTCAGTAAAGTAGCATTCAATAAAATCCACGTGTTCAATAAACTTCGATCTGGGTTGTTCTTTCGGTTTTAATCCTCTTACGCGGTATTGCCGGTTAATGGTCATTATTTCCTACAAGTTTTGAGCCCAGCGGAGGATTAGTGTATCGGTTTGTCGTTTGGCAGTGTTTTTTTTCGAGAACATTTGCCATTATCGGTCGTATTTTGTGTGGCGAAATAGTTCGCAGATAAAATGGCGGACCCTGCAAGGTTTTCGATTGCGAAGCTAACGCATCAAAACTACTTGACATGGAAGTTTGAGATGGAAATGTTTCTCGAACGAGAAGATCTGTGGTACGTTGTTGAAGGATCGAAACCAGAACCTGTTACAGACGCGTGGAAGAAGGCAGACAAAAAGGCCCGAGCGACTATTGGCCTTTGCATTGATCGTAGCCAATACTCCCTGATCAAAGACTGCGAAAGTGCTAGTGCTGTATGGGACGTCCTTAGGAATTACCATGAAAAAACGACTGCGAGTTCCCAGCTATCTCTGCTGAATCGTCTTTGTGATGCTAAGCTAACCGAGAACGGTGATGCTGAAAAGCATCTTCTTGATATGGATGTGCTATTCGAACGTGCGGAGGATGCAGGATTGGAACTGGCTGAAAAACTAAAGGTGGCAATGGTGTTTCGCAGTATGCCGGAATCCTACTATCCTTTAGCGTCGGCCCTGGAGGCTCGGAAGGATGAGGATGTTACAATGGAACTGGTTAAGTCTAAATTAGTCAGCGAGTACCACACACGTTTATCACGTAGCGGAAAAACGTCCAGCGAAGAGCAAAGATTAATGACACAAAAAGTGAACAAAGAAAAGCTATGTTTTTTCTGCAAAAAGCCTGGGCATTTTAAAAAAGACTGCCGTAAATGGCAAGCGCAGAAACATAAATTTCGGGAGGAAGGTGAGGCATCCAGCAGCAAGCCAACAGGAAGCAAGCAGCCAGCAAAAGCAAAGCAAGCGAAAAACTCGGATGGTGGAGCTGTCAGTTTTTCGGTGCAAGTTGCGGACGAAGCTGTCTGTGCTAGGGCAAAGCTGAGCCATTCGTGGACTGTTGACAGCGGAGCATCGCGTCACATGACCAGCAATAAAGATTTTTTCACTCGTTTGGAAAAATTATCGACTGTAACAGTTGTCATGGCGAATGGAAACAGCTCGTAATCTAGCGGAGCTGGTGGCGGAGTTGTCAGAGGTCTAAGTGATGCTGGAAAAGCAGTTGATATCAGCTTGAAAAAGGTGTTGTATGTTCCCGGCCTGGAATCTGGACTTTTGTCTGTGAGTAAGATAGCTGAAAATGGTTATAAGGTATTGTTCAAACGTGATGTTGTTGAAATTCTCGATGTTGACAATAATGTGATAGTGATGGGTGAGAGATCTGGGGGTTTGTATGTTCTCAGAGAGTTAGAGCATGCTGCCATGTCAACAGAAAAACGTCATTCATTGAACTGTCCACATACATGGCATCGCCGATTCGGACATCGCGATATAGCAGTTATCGAGCGTTTGAAAAAGGAGAATCTCGTGTCGGGAGTGAAATTTTCAGACTGTCCAGCTGATAACGTTTGTGAACAGTGCTTGGAAGGAAAGATGACGCGTTCGCCATTTCCTCAGCAATCTGAGCGGAAGACTACAAAGCCGTTGCAACTAGTGCATACTGATTTATGCGGACCGATGCGGAATATTACTCCTGGTGGTAATCGCTTCTTCATGACCATATTAGATGACTATAGCAGGTATTTGTGGTTGTATCTGCTAAAAGAGAAGTCGGAGGCGAAGCGATGCATTCAAAATTACGTGAGAGCAGTGGAGAATCAGTTCGGAAGGAAACCGTCAGTCATACGATCGGATAGGGGCGGCGAATATATGAACAACGAGCTAGAAGAATTTTACCTCAAAGAAGGTATCCAGATGCAGCTGACGGCAGGGTATTCTCCTCAACAAAACAGCGTTGCGGAGCGGCGGAACCGCTATCTCAATGATATGGCGGTTTGTATGCTACTTGATGCGGGACTACACAAGCGCTATTGGGGAGATGCGATCGCTACTGCGGCTTTCATACAGAATCGTTTGCCCTCGCGAGCTGTACATCGTACCCCGTATGAGCTCTGGCATGGACGTAAGCCAGATTTGAGCATTTTGAAGGTCTTTGGCTGTGAAGCGTTTGTTCACATTCCAGGTGAAAAACGTGGCAAGTTAGAGAGCAAGGCAGAAAAGTTAACTTTCATCGGATATGACTGTAAATCGAAAGCGTATCGTTTTCTAGATCGGAAAACGGGAAAAATTACCATAAGCAGGAATGCGAAATTTTTAGAACTAGATTCTAGATTTCAGGAGGAGAAAACTAAAGGAGAAATGTTAAAAAGGAAAGACGAAGTTTTAATGCCGTTTTCTGAAATCAGACCAGAACAATCGGACCTGCAACCTGTGAACAGTGATACCGAAATAGAAAGCGAAGATGATGAACCATCTCTACGAGGATTTTCATTAGCGGATGACTCTAATGATGAGTTTTTTTATATATCGTCGTTGTTTGAGGGTGAAAAAATGCAAGTCGAGCCTAGAAAATCAAACCGGTCGAACGCAGGTGTGCTACCTAGTAGGTTTGACCAAGCTGAGCCGAAATGTTACCAAGAGGCATTATCGAGCGTCGACAAGGTAAAATGGATAAAGGCTATGGACGAAGAGTATCAGTCTCTATTGGATAATAATATGTGGGAGTTGGTACCACCACCGCCCGATCGTCGAATAACTGGATCGAAGTGGGTGTATAGGAAGAAGAAAAACTGTTCTGGACAAACAGTACGCTACAAAGCTAGACTTGTAGCACAGGGGTACGCGCAGAAGTATGGTGCAGATTTCACCGAAGTTTTTGCACCAGTCGCGATGCAACAAACGTTACGAGTACTGCTTACTGTGGCAGGACATCGAAAGTTTTCAGTATGGCATATCGACGTGAAGAACGCATATTTAAATGGAAAAATCGATGAAGAAATTTTCATGCGGCAACCTTTAGGTTATTCTGTACCGGGAAAGAAAACATTTGTGTGTAAATTAAATCGCAGTCTGTACGGCTTAAAGCAGGCGGCAAGAGTGTGGAACAACACGGTAGAAGAGACTTTAGTCAAACTTGGGGTTTCTCAGTCGATTTCGGATCCGTGTTTGTACTCAAAGCGTCTGGATAACGGTGAATGGATTTATCTCCTAATATATGTCGACGATATGATAGTGGCTTGTGAAGGCAAGCAACATGTGGCGATGCTAGAGAACCAGTTGCGAAAGGAGTTTGAAATTTCTTCTCTCGGCGAAGTGAGTCAAAGGAATCAAAGTAAGAAAAACGGGGATGGTTTTTATTCGATTAGCCAACAGTCGTTTATTAAAGAAATTGCGGAGCGGTTTGGACTTGATGCAGCTAAACTAAGCAAGCTTCCGTTGGATATCGGAAACTATAAGCAGCAGAGCAGTGAACTATTACAGAACAATGAAAAGTATCAAAGTTTGGTGGGGGCTTTACTCTACGTAGCTATGAACTCCAGGCCGGATATTGCAGCAGCGTTATCCATTCTCAGCAGAGAAACAAGCTGCCCCCGGCAGTGCGATTGGTTAGAGCTTAAACGGGTTGTTCGATACCTTATTGGAACCGAGCACTCAAGCTCAAACTAGGTGATCAAACCCAGGATCTCATGCAATACCTTTATATTCTGTATACTTTGTATACCCTTTGTTCTTTCACTCGATCATTCCTTTTTCAGTAAAGTAGCATTCAATAAAATCCACGTGTTCAATAAACTTCGATCTGAGTTGTTCTTTCGGTTTTAATCCTCTTACGCGGTACTGCCGGTTAATGGTCATTATTTCCTACAATTCTTAAAGTGAACCTTCTACTTTAAAAAGACAGAACACTTTTAGTTGTAATCTATTGTGCTACTGCATTTTAGAATAGCTCTTTTACCAATGCATTTTTCAGAATAAATACGATTTTCACAGTCTAAATTTCATGTGATTTGCAGAATTGCGTAGAAAAATAAACCATTAGTGTACTTGGGATTGCACTGACCTGCTTTGTTTATTATTGCACAGGAAAACGTCGACGGACCAACACTCCTTCGAAGACAACACCACCTCCAACTAGTGTAACCGCTCCGCAGTACGACGACGATGACGACGGAACCATTTGCTCGATTTGCCTGGATAGCTGGACTCTAACTGGTGAGCATCGGCTAGTGTCGCTTAAATGTGGTCACCTTTTTGGTTATATGTGTATCAAACGTTGGTTGCACGACAATCCAATGCAAAGCCGCAGTTGTGCGACTTGCAAAACCAAAGCCCATCTGCGCGATATTCGGCATTTGTACGCAAAAGCAGTGAAAGCCGTGGATAATTCAGAGGAACTTCGGTTAAGGCAGCAAGTCGACGAAGAGAAACTCAAGGTGAGTAAGCTGGCTGGTGAATTGCAAGTTGCGCGGATGGAACTAGAGGTGCAACGAACTGTGGCAAGTGAGCTTCGGGCTAAATTGAAACTTTGTGAACAACGAGGTGTTGGAGATCTTCGCTCTAGTGTTTCTCTGATGGGCGAAATCGGCGTCGGCGGAAAGTCGTTTCGAAATTATAAAATGGCACTGGATAAAACCATTGATTTGTGCCGAGATCCAGGCTGTCGCGTTATGGTTTATGGAAGCAAACGGCAACATCTCCTAGTTTCACAAAAATCTACTCAGAACCTTTTCCCCGGATATTCGATAAAATTTATCGACATTCCAGCATTCCAGTATTCATCGGTACTGCACGTTTCTAGTAGAATGATACGCGATATTAGTATAGATGTTGAAGACGAGTTGTTTACAGCAGCTACGAGCGAGCGCTGGGTGAAACTGTTCTCATTCAACAACCGATCTGTAATTACCTTCACTCCTTCTGATGCAAATGTGTGGTCATGTGCCTTTGATCGAGAACGGAGCAAGTTCCTTTATCTGGGCACACAATCGGGAATAGTATATGTTTACGATATTCGTAATAACAACCAGTATGTAGAAGAATTTCGAACCGAGGGTGACTGTTCGCCAATTATCAATATATGCCCAGTTTCACCAACAAGTTCGATTCCGTTTGGTGGGTTTCTAGTGTGCAAACTTACATCTTGTTGGTTTTTCGAATATACTGCTGCTCAACGGGTTGAATCAATTCGTTTGAATGTAGACGGACCATTTACCGCGATGAATTATTGTGAAAAGACTGGTTATATAATGATAACAACTCGGCCCAGCAGCCGTCATCCAAGGGCTCGCTATATTATCGCTAGCCTAGTGAAATTGGAATCGATTTGCGCTTTGCACATTGTTCAAGTTATTACAGGATCTGTTGTTGAGCCGAACATGATTCGCAGCGCGCAAGTGAGCCTGGAGGATAATAACACGCTCGTAGCGGCCTATTTGCAGGATGACCGTCAACTAGCTACATGGAGCACTGCATGCGGTAAAGGAAATCAACGCCTACAGAGTTTGCCAGTTTCCGACGTGCTCTGGGATCTATGTCCAATTTATGCGTGTACTCAGACCTTCTTAGCCGCACTCAGTGACAGCAAATGTCGTGTTTATAGGGCCTATTCAGAGTAGCGTACAGTACAAGTGTTAAAACGTGTTGTTGAGTTTTTGTGCTCGAACGAAAATTTACAGCTAAGAAATAGAATTGCAAACATTTTCCGTTTTGTTTGTCCAAATATATAGTTTCCAAAGGTATCATAACGAAAAACCATGTTGCTAGGTTAGTTGAGTGAGAACGGTTTTTTTGAACTACAGCCTTGGTACAAATAAAGCCATACAGATATGATTTCGAGTTTTGTGATTATCGATGACTACCGACTGAGAGCTAGGGAGAAATTTTGGCTTTTAGGTAAATATACGTAAATAAATTCTCGGTCTACGGTCTACGACTGACCAAATCTTTACACTGCGGCAGATCATCCAAAAGTGCCGGGAGTTTAGAGTCCCTACACACCATCTTTTCGTCGGTTTCAAAGCCGCATACGATTCAATTAACCGACAAGAGCTATGGAAAATCCTAGACGAAAACGGCTTCCCGGGGAAGCTGACAAGACTGATTAAGGCTACGATGGAGAATGTGAAGTGTTGTATGAGAATTTCGGGTGGAACGTCGGACCCATTCGAGTCTCACAGGGGGCTTCGACAAGGTGATGGTCTCTCCTGCTTATTGTTTAACGTCGCACTAGAGGGTGTTATGAGACGAGCGGGGTTTGACATGCGGGGCACGATTTTCAACAGATCAGGTCAATTTATTTGCTTTGCGGATGACGTGGATATTGTCGGCAGAAAATTTGAGACGGTGGCAGACCAGTATACCCGACTGAAACGTGAAGCAGATAGGATCGGACTGAAGATTAATACGTCAAAAACTAAGTACATGCTTGCAGGTGGGTCCGAGCACGACAGGGCACGCCTAGGCAATACGGTAACAATCGACGGGGATGAGTTCGAGGTGGTCGACGAGTTTGTGTACCTCGGCTCTCTGGTAACTGAGAATAACGATACCAGCCGGGAGATAAGGAGACGTATTATCAGTGGAAGTCGTGCCTACTATGGGCTCCATAAAAAACTACGGTCGCATAATCTGAATCTTCGCACCAAGTGTATCCTGTACCAAACGCTAATAAGACCGGTCGTTCTCTACGGGCATGAGACGTGGACAATGCTCGAGGAGGACTTGCGAGCACTCGGAGTTTTTTAACGTCGGGTGCTAAGAACCATCTTTGGCGGTGTGCAGGAGAACGGAGTGTGGAGGCGTAGGATGAACCACGAGCTTGCGCGCCTCTACGGTGAACCCAGTATTCAGAAAGTGGCTAAAGCTGGGAGGATACGCTGGGCTGGGCATGTAGCTAGAATGCCGGATAGCTACCCTGCAAAATTGGTGTTCGCTTCAAATCCGGCGGGAACGAGAAGGCGAGGGGCGCAACGAGCGAGATGGGTGGACTAGATGGAGCACGATCTGCAAAGTACCGGGTGCCCGCGGAACTGGAGGCAGGCAGCCATGGACCGAGTGAATTGGCGGAACCACGTTATGCAGGCCATGTCTTAGGACGTACGGCCATCTAAGTAAGTAAGTAAGTAAGTAAGTACGTAAATAAATTACACGTTTAGGGTCGCTGTAAAAATTTGAGTTCTAAGAGGCAGACACTGGAAATAAATTATCTTGCTTTTGTTGAAGAACGATCTGATCTTTGTGTTGTTAATTTTTGCTTTCGAATTTGCAGGGAAGAAACAAAAAACTATTTACAAAAACTGTGAATGCTTCAAATGATCTACGAGAGTTACTTTTAGAACATATGTTTCATTATAAATACATATTTAATATAATTACGGCAAAAAATAATAAGAATCGAGTTTCGGGTCGATTTTACAGAATTTTTAAAAAAGGTTTTTTTTCTGCACTGTGAAAAAGTAGCGGGACAAGATGGGTCACCCCCTCAAATAGCAAAATAGCATGTTTAAATCTCAATAAGAATTGTATGGTTAGCAAGAAAAATGTCTACTCTGGAAAATCAACCGAAAGGGGTCATGCACAAAATAAAAAAAATAACGGGAATGTGGTCTATAGAAAATTGTGAAAGTTGAGTGGGCGTCAATGATACTTTTTCTAAGTTTTGAAAGAATAAGTTGTACATTATTAATCAATTAATCAATTTCTAACGCTTGGAACGAGCTGTCTTCACAAACGAAAGAAGATTCTCAACATTCTTATTTTTGGTAGCAAATCCGGATTTCGATATTTCACGCTTATTACGTGCTTTCTCCTTCTTGCGCTTTTCAGGAGCTTACTCCTTCTTCATCCTTTTAAGCCGAAGATTGTTGGTGTACTCATCGCTCGTCAGAACCGCTGCTTTCTCCGGAGCTCTTCCTCGCTTTTGAACGGCTCGTTCTTCTAATTGGGGGACTGGCATAATGTCTCGGGGTCGAATGAGATTTTTCCTTGGAAGGTTGATTTGTTGAGATTGCATGTGCGGAACATGTTTAGAAAATTTCGGAGTAAATAATTCTTCTTCAAATCCAACGAACTCGAAATCAGAGTCGTCGTCTTCCGGAGTTTGTGAAACCGGTGTGGGTGGTAGAATTTTATGCTTTTCCGTTGTAGTACGCTGATCCTGGCTGGCTGTTTGATGTTGAAACATTCATTTGCTCCACTGTAATCAGCGGATCGACCGATGCTCTGGATTTTGAAACTGTCGAAATTTTCATTTGCTTCATTTCAATGGGTTGTTTATCCGGAGTTTCTAGTGGTACATTCGTGGTTTCAAAAGGACTGAAATCTTTATCCTTGAATACAGACATGTTTTTTATTATTATTATTTATTTCTACAATTTATCTGACCAAGGTCTTAATAAATATTACAATGTGTGTGTCAATTTCATAAAATGTTCGTTCTTTTAATCTTCTGCACGAATTTATCCACGGATTCGTTGAAGTCAAACGGGTGCTCAGCACAAGCAAAAGTTCTTATACAGGCGGTAACGGGCTCATTATAACCGAACGATATGCGATGAAAAGGGGTCTGCAGCAATCCAGTTGAACGCAGAGTGCGTTGTGATGCTCGAAAGTTCACGAGAGACAAAAGCTTTGGTGAGTCGATTTCTCCATGGAGTAATTTGGCCATAAACACAGCTTGATGCAATCGGCGACGGTGTTCAAGTCTTTCAATTCCGATCAAGCGGCAGCGATCTGGATACGGAGGTAAGTTAGCATTAGTCTAAATCGTAGTGACCTACGGATAATCACGGGACTCCTTACCGGACACTGTCCCGCTTTTTATCATTTAAAGAAAATCGGTGTAGTGTTGAATGACACCTGCCGATTCTGCAAATCTGAACCAGAGAGTTCAGAGCATTTGCTTTGCTCTTGCGAAGCTCTTGCTTCCTACAACTTCTTAGGAAGCAACCTTCTAACTCCATACCAAGTGTGGAGCTCTAATCCCAAACAGGTAATTAGTTTCATCAACTATGTTGTACCTAATTTGGGTACAGGTTTACAACAAAACAGTTCTACTCCATCAATGAGTACGAGCAATCCGTAACCTGTGCACAGCAATCGGGGCCCGCCACAAAAGACAATCAGCAAGAATGTCGCAGTGGCATTTTAGTACCCAGTACCCTTCAGGCATACAGATAAAAAAGTTAGCAGGATCACGCCAGGGGAGCTCACGTAATGCAATACGGACGAATCGTTTTTGAATACGCTCAATCCTCAACTTCCAAGTAAGTTGGTGAGGAAACCAATCCAAATTGCAGTTCTCGACTAGTGGGCGTACTAATGAACAGTAGAGCGTTCTTAGGCAGTGCGGATCATTAAAATCACGGGCGACTTTTGATATGAAACCAAGCTGGCGTGTAGCTTTCGAAATTATCGTTGCGTGATGTAGGTGGAATGTAAGTTTAGTGTCAAGAAGAACACCTAGATCCCTTACATGATCAACCCTCTTCAGTTCCAATCCGTCGATGCGATAGTCGAAGATAACCGGGTTTAGAATGCGATGGAAGGTTATAACTTCGCATTTGGTTATGCTAACCACAAGCCAGTTTTTTCGACACCAGCTGGTAAACACATTCAAGAAATTTTGTAGGCGACGGCAGTCTTCGATAATTCGTACTTCCAAAAACAACTTCAAATAATCTGCATACACCAGCTTGCAGCCATCACCCAGCAGCAGTGTCACGTCATTGAAGAAAAGTGCGAATAGTAAGGGCCTCATATTACTTCCTTGGGGAACTCCTGACTTGTTAGTAAATTGCGATGAAATACTAGAACCAAGTTTTACGCGTAGAACTCTTCCACGTAAATACGAGCTCAACCATGCAATGAACTGGTGGGAGGCACCTAGGCGTGAGATTTTACACAAAAGTATTGAGTGGTCCAAACGATCGAGAGCTGCTTTGAGGTCGGTGTATATCACATCAACTTGAGCTTTATGTTCTATTTGTGAGATGCACGACCAGGTGAACTCCAACAAATTGGTACTGAAAGAGCGGCCCGGCATAAATCCATGCTGAGTGGTTGAAATATAGTGCTTAGTGCAGAAGAGCATATTCGTTCTCGGAAATTCGTTCTCGACAGTTGCCACCATAGCAGCCTTCTTGTACGCTTCACCAAAGAGTGCCGCAATATTTGCCTGACGCACTGGTTGTCCATTCGTAATCCGATGGAACTTTTCAATAGCCTTGCTGTAGTATGTCTTCAGTGGTTCCATGAAGGATACATCCAGCGGTTGTAGACGATGTGTACAATGAGTAGGTAGGGATACAACTGTTACGTAATTATCCCGAGCCAACTCAAGGAACTCGAGGTTTTTAGTATGAGATGCATGTCCGTCAAGTATCAGCAAAACATGTTGTAAAAAGTGTTTGAACCAATCTACAAACAGATCCGATTGCATGCAGCCGCTAGAATGAGCCCTGAAGAGGGTTCAGTTCGGCGCTCCGCGTTCCAGTTCCTGCTTCATACAACCGCGCGGGTAGATAAGCATCGGAGGTACGAAGTTTCCGGTGGCACGGGATTGGATCTGAGTAAAAGACTGCAATGAAGTAACTGCCGGTGAGGGGGAATTTTTCTTTCGTCGATTACTTCCGTCAGCATTATGAAAAATTTCTTCACCGTCGGCTCATTGAAGCATCGGGTTCTAGCAATGGAAATTCTTTCCGGAGTGCAAAGTGTCAATTACGAATGGCTTTCTCAAGCCAGCATTTACCTGCGATTCCTGTCTCCTTGCAAAAGGTAGCCGGTAAATCATTTTTTTCGCTAGCTGAAAGGCTAAGCGTCTCACGTCTAAGCATTTCAATCCAAAGAATCGACTCTCCAACAGAAGCAGATGTTCCGCTAGCTCGTCTTCCACTACCTTGGGAAAAACTGTATCAAAATGGCCTAGCCGTTTCGCTACAGTGATGCCCTTTTCTAATTGATTTTTTCGTCGGCAAAGAGCTTCGCGAGGTATGTTAAAGGTGGTGGCTGCTTCCTGAATGGTCAATGTGCCCTTTTGCACTAGCTCCAATGCTCTTTCCAAAGCTGACACAGTCCACAAACCGCAGTACATCATAAGCAAAGCCTACTTCTGCGATAAAAGTTTACGGTAGATTATATAGTGAGTGGTGAGCGAACACGTTTTTGCGATAGTGTGAATCGTCTAAGAAACTTAGCGGAAAATCATTTTATTTATTTAAGCTCAAAATTTGTGCAAGTAGAAACTATGAACATATAACGTTCAGTCAAAAATATGATACGCATCATACAAAATTATTGCTACCGCGTAAAAAGTTGTTTCACGCTCAAAAACAGCACTGACCCATCTTGCCCCAGCTTACCCTATGTATATGTAAGCTAGGTTGTATAAAAAAAAACTCGATGTTGAAATAGTCAAGGCGCTGAGTCCTAAATTGAAAGATTATGTTATTTATAGCATTTTTTTCGAATATTTTGATTTTCCAAAAAATTGTTTTCAGGTTGCCCAAACGTGATATATTAAAAAATGACCTTTTCAAGCTACAAAACCACTCTTTTTCACTTTTGACGTAGAATTACGTCTTACGGCAACATACACAGGGGGCCAGTTTCATTACAGGGATCCAATTTCAAAAACCAAAAACATCGAGAGCGTCACAAAAATTGTCCATTTTCAACCGTTTTAAGCTCAGTCAGTTTCCAACCGCTTTTCGTCAATTTTGCAGTAAGCGATTGGAAAATCAACCAAGCACCCGTCCAAATGGAGAAAGTTGTAATCTGATTGTTTGAACTGTTGTACTATTGAAAATTGTCAAGCCTTGTCGAAACGCAAATGTCGACCTCTGATTGGTCGCACAATGCTTCTTTCCTTAACAAGGTCGACAGAATATACCTAGTTGACTAAGAATGCGCGCTTTGTGTTTTATGTATAATTCATTCCATGATTGTGCCGATACCACACGGACTGCTGGATGGCAGCAGATAACAGAAATGCAGCACTTACGCTATTGCGTCTTAAAACAAAACGGTTATAGTTCGACATCACAATATCCACCTTCATACTCATGTCTACCGTCGGCAGCATAAAACATGCACGATCTGCTTCCATGCGACTTTAGTTATATCTATTTTTTCAGTTATCCCAATCCACAACGTGCAAAAAATCTATGTCAGAGCGGATATTGCGCGCTGTCTGGACCATGAAGCATTTATGCGATAATTGAACGAAATTTGCAACTACAGCAACCAGTCTTTTTCAAGGCTGCTAAATATATAATAATAATAAATATAATATGTTGCCAGGTACACAGTTGACGATAAAATAATGCGCTTTCGCGCTCAAATTTCGCTTATATATCGACAAATTGTGAGCAGCGTAGCCCATCCTCTTTTTTACGTACATTGGAGAATGGCATAACTGGAAATAATTTTTCCAGTTATCCCAATCCACAACGTGCAAAAAATCTATGTCAGAGCGGATATTGCGCGCTATCTGGACCATGAAGCATTTATGCGATAATTGAACGAAATTTGCAACTACAGCAACCAGTCTTTCTCCTTCTTAGGGATTATTGAAACAATGCCCACGGACCATTACTTCATCTTAACGGACAGTCTCAGTTCTATTGAGGCTCTCCGATCGATGAAGGATGCAAGGCACTCTCCGTATTTCCTGGGGGAAATACGGGAACATCTGAGTGCTTTATCCGAAAAATCTTCTCAGATTACCTTAGTGTGGGTCCCTTCTCATTGTTCCATTCTGGGCAATGAGAAAGCGGACACTTTGGCTAAGGTGGGCGCAACAAACGGTGATATTTACAACAGACCAATTGCCTACAATGAATTTTTAAAATTTTCAAGTCAGAATACACTTGTCAACTGGCAGGCTTCGTGGGATAAGGGAGAACTGGGAAGGTGGCTACACAGCATCATCCCCAAGGTTTCCACCAAACCTTGGTTTCGAGGATTGGATGTAGGACGAGATTTCATTCGCATGATGTCTCGGATTATGTCCAACCACTACGGGCTAGATGCACATCTCTTGCGTATTGGGCTGGCGAGCAGTAATCATTGCGTTTGTGGATTGGGGTATCAAGACATTGAACACGTGGTTTGGGTGTGTGCTGAATTCTGATCTCTACTTTTGGATACCCTCAGGGCCCGAGGAATACAGCCCTATGTGCCAGTTCGTGATATCCTCGCTCAGCGAAACTTGCCATACATGCTACATGTTTATAGCTACTTGAAGAGCATCAAGGTGCCAATTCAACAGCGAAACAAAAAAAAACCATGTTGGTTTTAGTATTAGATTTAGTTTCAGCTCGTAGTCGGCAGCGAGGGTAAAGAATTTGTCTTTAGCTTATAAGATATTTTAGACCATAAGGCATTAGATTTAATTGGCTCCGTAAAACATTAATTCGTATTGTGCCGTGTCAAATAAATGTTGTGTGAACAAAAAAAAAAACCAGTCTTTCTCAAGGCTGCTAAATATATTTGGAAGAGCATAATGAATGGTTATTACTAAATTACAACTTTGATTACAGTTTGATGCTGCTGCTATTGCCCAGCAGTGTGATGTATATTACGATTCATTAACACTGTGCATCACAAGCGGTATATGCGAAACAAATCCGATTCCAAACAGAAAAATTCAGCCAGTTCTGCTCACGGCGCTGAGTCCGTTTTAGAAAATTCATAACACTTCATTAACAAATATATAACGTCTTTAAGAAGACGGTTGTTACGAGAACGGAAACATCTTTCTTCAAGCCGTGCAACACACGATACATGTTATATTGTTGCCTTCATAAGGCAACAATAGGTTGACAAGAGGAATGTAACAATTTACTTGGAGCAGCAAACGTACGGCGGTCTGAACCTTGCGGCAAGTGTAATAGTAGAACGTTTGTTGTAATCCGCCAACCGGGAAGCAACCGAAAATGTTTCGCCTTACACCGAGGTTTGACCTGTTGTGACGGATTTCCTGGCTCCTTTGTCGCTTGCCTCTGGTGCCATCTCAATGATGATGCTTTTGTTGCCAGGTACACAGTTGACGATAAAATAATGCGCTTCAGCATTGGCCGATACCGTATCGATATGCGCTTTCGCGCTCAAATTTCGCTTATATATCGACAAACTGTGAGCAGCGTAGCCCATCCTCTTTTTTACGTACGTTGGAGAATGGCATTGTTGTGACCGTACCGAGAATGAAACAGTTAGTTTATTCTAATTTAGTTTATTCATATCAATCTAATTTATTTAAAGGTTCTCTACATGTTGTGACTATTACTTTCCACGAGGCTTATTACACTGACTCGTCAATTTTAATATCGATCCAGTATAGCGCTTTTCAGTGGTACACTTTCAACGTATCTCTCATCATAGGTAGGATGTGACACCTCTCCCCCTCGTAAAAAAATAGTATTCAAAAAACTATTTATGTAAAAGAATTACAGATTTAATCTCTTGGGAGGATTAATTGTGCGACTGGAGCGCCGTAATGGTGGAGAAATCTCCCCAAAAGTTTCTCTTTGAAATCCGGTCACAGAGCTTCCCATCGCATTCGTAACCGCTTCCGTCGGAGTAATTGAAGGTTGAACGGTCATCGCCGGAGTTGAGTCCATGGTTTCTGTGCGAGTATCTTTCGTAGCAGTTACAGTTGCACTAGCAGCAGGTGGTGCAATCGAAATCTTACCCTCGTTCTCTATAGCAGACTTGACACTATAGTCAGTTGAGTTCTCGCTCAAATTAGCACCTACTCCCACAATGTGGTCGATGTGTCGTTCCCAAATTCGACCATCGTCCAAGCGTACAGCATACCGTAGTTTCCCGACTTTTTTTGCAACTCTACCAAATTTCCATTTATTATTTGATAAGAAATCCCGTACACGCACCCGATCACCATCTGAGAACTGTCGAACTTGGTAATTGGTCCTCTGCGCTTCATTTTTCGGCAATAGTAAATCGAGTCTCGATCGAATCTGCCGACCGAACAGCAGCATCGAAGGTGATTTTTCCGTCGAGGGATGTATCATTTTCCTATAAGTTAGCAGTACATTGGCCAGTTCAGGGTTTATTTGGGATTTGGAGCATTTTAATGCCTTCAACTTCTGCTTGAATGTTTGAACGTAGCGCTCTGCTTGTCCGTTCGATGCTGGGTGGTACGGTGCTCCCATTTTATGGACTATACCATTCATCCGTAGGAAAAGCTGGAACGTTTCCGAAGTGAATTGGACATCGTGGTCGCTCACGAGTACCGACGGAATACCGAAAGTACTAAAAATATCACGACACATGTTTACCGTACCCTCAGCAGTTATTGATTTGCACACTTTAATTTCCGGCCATTTACTGTAAGCGTCAACTAGTATGAAGTAATATGTGTCCATGAAGGGACCAGCAAAATCAACGTGAACTCTTTGGAAGGGTTCAGTTGGAGTTTCCCAGCAGTGTAGTGACATTTTTGCAGGTTCTGGTCTAACTATTTGGCAGTCGGCGCAGTTTGACACCATTTCTTCAATATCGCGATCGATTCCACTCCACCAGCAATAACCACGGGCGAGCGATTTTGTGCGGGTAGTCCCGAAATGTGTGGAATGTAGCTCATCTAGAACTCGCTTCCTCAACCTAGCAGGCACGTAAACACGAATCCCTCGTAAGAGACAACCCTTTTGTAGCGAAAACTCGTTTTGCTCGATACCAAACCGATCTTTCCCTTCTACCAGTTTGCCATATTTGATACCTTGAACCAGGTTCTTCATTAAAGGATCTTCGGAAGTAGCTTGCGATAACTCTTCTGCAGTTAACGGTAGAGTTTCAATTTGATTCAACTCAACGACGTCTGATTCTTCAATTTCGTTCTCTGGGTCGGTTCGAAGCAGCGGAATTCTCGACATTGCGTCGGCATTAGCATGGTCATTAGAACGTCGAAACCGTATTTCATAACTGAACGACTGCAAATAAGTTGCATAGTGCTGCATTCGTAAAGCTGACATGACCAGTAAACCCTTGTGCTCTCCGAATATTTTGGTAATTGCCTGGTTGTCTGTTATTAGTGTGAATTTCCGGCCATATAAATATTGAAAAAATTTCTTTACGCCAAAAATGATTGCGTAGGCTTCCTTATTCACCTGCATGTAATTCTGTTGCACACGGCTCAGCGTTTGAGAGGCAAACTGAATCGGACGCTCGATACCATCTGGGTAAAGATGACTCAACACGGCTCCTACTTCATAGGGGGATGCGTCGGTAGCAAGTAACAATGGCAATTCCGGCGAATAGTGGACAAGGCAAGTGTCAGATTGCATTTGTTTTTTAATTAACTGAAATGATTTCTCGCAGTGCTCACTCCATTTGAAAGAAATGTCATTTTTTAGTAGATTATTGAGTGGATATAGTATTGTGCTTAAATTCTTGAAAAAACGACCATAATAATTAATGAAACCGATAAATGATCGAACTTCATCTTTATTCTTCGGTTGGGGTATGTCCTGAATTGCTTCTATTTTCGTCCGAAGTTTGTGAACTCCTTTTCTGTCGATCAGGTACCCACAGTATTCAATTTTGTCCACAAAAAAACGCATTTATTTTTATTTACTCTTATGTTGTGCATGTCAAGCCTACGAAGAACTTCCTCTAGGCGGCTCAAATGTATTTCATCTATCTCTCCTGTAATCTTTATATCGTCTAAAAATACGCTAACACCTTCAATTCCTTGTAGTATTGCTTCCATTTGTCGTTGCCAGATCGCAGGAGCTGATGCAACACCATACATTAAACGATTCGGACGATAAAGGCCCCGATGTGTACTGAGCGTTAAAATTTCCCGATCTTCGGGAGCAACTTCCAATTGTAAATAGGCTTGTACGAGATCAATTTTGCTAAACTTTGTTCCTCCAGCAAGCGAAGAAAATAACTCGTCCACAGTAGGTAGGGGATGTTTATCGACGATAAGATTTGGGTTCACTGTTTGCTTGTAGTCCTCGCAAATACGTACACGGTTCTGAGATTTTTTTACAGGAACAATTGGCGTCGCCCAGTTACTTTGGTTGACTTTGGTTAGCACTCCTTCGGTAACTAGTTTCTCCAGTTGATCTCCGACGATTTTCTGCATATTAAACGGTATTTTTCTTGCTTTCATAAAAACCGGCCGCACATTTTGTTTCAATGGTAGATTAGCTTGGACACTAGAAATTTTACCTATCGAGTCTTCAAACACTCTCGGATATTTTGATAAAATCACGGCGAGTGAATCACTCGTATGATCGGATGTAGCATCAGGTGCAACAATTGTATTTACGGTACCAACTTTCAGAATATTGTTCCAATCTAGTGACAACATATTTAGCCACTCGCGCCCAAGCAATGGGTGTTTTTCGGACTCTACCACGTACAACGGTAAGGAAACTACATTACCATCAAATTCTACCTGCGCATCAAAAATACCTTGAACTTCAATATTGTTATTGCAATAGCTAACGAGTCTTGTCTTGCTTCCACGCAATTGTCCACAGTTTTTTTCCAGAAATCTGCGTTCATAATACTCACAGGAGACCCTGTATCAATTTCAGAATTGACTTCGATTCCATTCACGCGAATTGGCAACCAGTATTTCTTATTTTTCGATAGACAATCGACAGTACACACTTCGCGCATATCTGCAATTTCGGGACCTTCTTGACACGTAGCATTACTAGACTGAAAGACGTAGTTCGTCTGAGCAGCACTTGAATTATTCGCAGTATTACTTTCTCCAGCTTCCTTCTTCATGCACACCTTACCAAGATGTCCTTTAACCTTGCAAAACAAACATACAGTTGCTTTGTGTTTGCAGTTGTTTGCCAAATGCGATTTATCACCACATCGGAAACAATAAACGTTCGCCGTGTTTTGACGTGCTTTGGTGGGTCTTTCCCCATCGTTCGTACTGTATTTTTCTTTTTTACATGGCAGCTTACGTACCGTATGGACGTCCTGATTAACTGCACTGTTTTCAATCTCCGCACCGCTTTTTCGTGTTAGTTCCATACCCACCGCAATATCACGGGCTCCTTTCAATGTAAGCTGTCTCTTCTCTAGTAACCGGTTTCGGATTTCTGTTTCTTTGATGCCAAAAATCAGCTGATTCCTTAGCGCCGTATCTAGATAAGCACCGAAATTGCACGTAACAGCAATCTAAGTAAGCTGAGAGCCATCAAATACTCGTCTATCGTCTCATTAGCAGAAGCAGCGTTGCTGTCGCCCTGTCGGCGACAATTGAAACGAAAATTCTCGCTAATTTCCAGCGGTTGTGGGTTGAAAAAAACCTTCTAGAATATCAACAATCTGCTGGTATGTTTTTTCGCGTGGGCCTCTGGGTGCAATTTCGTCGCAGAGGACATCATAAGTCTCGGGTCCCATGTGATGAAGCAGTAAATTTTTTTTCATCTCCTCGTTATTAATACCAAAAATTGAGAACGCAGTCTCCAACCGCTCAATCCATCGTTCCATCGCAACTTTTTTCTATCGAATGGCTCAATACCAAGGTTCGGTGGCGCAGCACCACAAGCAGCAGCAACAGCATTTTGATTATTCTGATCTGCATTCGCCATCCTCGTCGCCAGAACTGTTGTGACCGTACCGAGAATGATGACAAAACAGTTAGTTTATTCTAATTT
Organism: Wyeomyia smithii; assembly: GCF_029784165.1. Classification (NCBI taxonomy): domain Eukaryota; kingdom Metazoa; phylum Arthropoda; class Insecta; order Diptera; family Culicidae; genus Wyeomyia; species Wyeomyia smithii. Next base: position 115,005,235 of record NC_073695.1, on the reverse strand, counting down.
AGTTTATTCATATCAATCTAATTTATTTGAAGGTTCTCTACATGTTGTGACTATTACTTTCCACGAGGCTTATTACACTGACTCGTCAATTTTAATATCGATCCAGTATAGCGCTTTTCAGTGGTACACTTTCAACGTATCTCTCATCATAGGTAGGATGTAACAGGCATAACTGGAAATAATTTTTCCAGTTATCCCAATCCACAACGTGCAAAAAATCTATGTCAGAGCGGATATTGCGCGCTATCTGGACCATGAAGCATTTATGCGATAATTGAACGAAATTTGCAACTACAGCAACCAGTCTTTCTCAAGGCTGCTAAATATATTTGGAAGAGCATAATGAATGGTTATTACTAAATTACAACTTTGATTACAGTTTGATGCTGCTGCAATTGCCCAGCAGTGTGATGTATATTACGATTCATTAACACTGTGCATCACAAGCGATATATGCGAAACAAATCCGTAAATGTCAATTTACTAAGTTTTCATCATTACAAACCAGTCACTTCTTACAGCATCTCGATCATACTCATAGTTCATAACAATTTACAGAAGGGGCATCTTTGCCGATTGAGGATTCCGGCCTTTCTCTGGTTTAACTCCGTCTTCTTACAGTATCATGAAATACAAACAATCTTCATATTCATATACTTGACCATGGATTCCGACGATACCTTCGGAAAATTAAAATTCTTTCTGCTTCGTTTATTTTAAACATTTAACAAGGCTGAAATTATTAACTGTTACTGCACAGTTTAATTGTCTGGTAAATACAACTAATATCAAACATTTATGAATTGATTATACGATTTTTTTTATGTTTTTTTCAACAGAGTCGACTTGAGCACATCGATTAGTGCGTTTTCGACGTAGAATTATGTCTTACGGCAACATATATAGGGGTACAAACTGTAAAACCGAAAGCATCGAGAGCGTCACGAATATTGCTCACTTTCAAAAGTTCTGAACTCAGCTAGTTTCCAACGGATTCCGTTTTTTTAAAGCAAAAATAATATACGAAACAAATACGGAAAAATATATCGCTTCACACCATTAAAATGATTAACCCTAATCGAATGTATTTCCAAAGCTATTGCAAAAAATTATTGACATAAGACAGGATGTCGTAATACTACGTTAACCTTGCGGTCGTTTCGTATAAACAACCTTTAAAAGAGCCTTTTTTTCTATTCTGTTCGATTCCTACATTTTTTCATATAATTTTTATTTTTGGGGTTGTTTTCGAATATTTTGCATTGTTTAGTACAGCATCGCATTCAGTTATTTGACTCGGATGAAAAGGTTGCAAAACGAGGCGTCGGTTTCGTAGGGTTGGGTCAGCAGAGGAAAAGAGTCATCCAATGGACGCCTGTATGTGACCGCATATGCGTGTTAAGGATTGAGGGCAAATTCTTCAACTAAAGTCTAATCAACATTCACCCGATGATGTCAAGGACGATTTCTATGATAAGCTCGATAAGACTTATGGCGAGTACTAAAACTACGACGTAAAAATCGTTTTCGGCAATGCAATGGTTCTTCCCACCAATTACAACAGTAAACACAGTCTCCATCCGTCAACTAATGAAAATTACCTAAGGCTGATAAACTTTGCTGCGGCTTTGAGACGTCTGCTCGCAGATCGATCATGTTTTGATTGATGGTAGGCATCTTTTCGGACCTTATGGATGTGAGGTTTTTCGGGGACCGAACATCGACTCTGATCACTATCTCGTCACATGTGAGATCCGTGCACGGTTGTCGAAAGTATTGAAATCTCGCACAAAGAGGACGATGCGTAACAAAACAACATCCAGCAGTTAAAAGCGGATGTTGTGTTAGTTGCCTATGTATAGCCGAAAGTTGAATCAATTGATCACAGGACAACAGAAGGAGAGGGTAGAAAACATAGATGAACTTTGGAAAAACCTTGTATAAGGTGCCATCGAAACAACTGCGAGAGAAGTGGTAGGTATGATGCGTGGGAAACAGAGTAACAGCTGATTCGACGCCGGCTGCCAAAGAGTGAGACCGTGGTTGTAATGGCGCGATGTGGCGCGCACTGCGTTAGACGTACAACTTACTCACCTGTAAATATTGTTAAAATTGAGGCGGTTGGCGAACCTTTTGTCGGTGACTACCAGGTTGATTTTCGGAAGAAACGCTCCACGATGGACAAATTTTCACCCTGCGACAGTTTCTAGATGAACTCGTGGAATGCAACATGCATACTCTCCATCTGTTTGTGGATTTCAAACGATCTGAATGGCGCTGGAGGGATCAACATTATGCGTACGACTAGCGGAGGGAACATGGACTGAAGCAAGTGAATACGCTGTCAAACCCTCCTGTTCAACATTGCCTTGGAAGGTGCAATACGAAGAGCAAACGTGGAAAGCAAGTGAATACGCTGTCAAACCCTCCTGTTCAACATTGCCTTGGAAGGTGCAATACGAAGAGCAAACGTGGAAAGCAATGGCACTATCATTACAAAATCTCACAAACCTATTGGCTTTGCAGATAGCATCGAAAAAATCGGGATGAACCGTAAAGCTGTGGAAGAGGCCTCCAGGCTCTTTTGAAGTAAAGTGGCGAGATTAGGGCTCATCGTCAACTCTGCCAAAATAAGGTACATGGTAGCTGGCAGAGAACGTGGGAGTTCGAGTGGCGTTGAGACTGAGGTGGAGCTAGATGGGGAAATCTTCAAAGTTGCTGAGGAATTTATATACCTTGGTACCCTCGTGACACATGAAAAAGACGTAAGCCGCGATGTCAAACGACGAGTTTCAGCTGCAAAATGGACTCTCTACGGAATACGTAGCCACGTGAAGTCCCGTAGTCTGTGGACTCGTACAAAACTAGGGTTTTATTGAATAATGATCCTCTCCAATGTCCTTCTCGATCAGGAATCATATACGCTAAAGAAAGCTGATCGACGAGTGCTTGGTGTTTATGAGCGTGAGGGCTGTAGTCTCTTATGGCTGCTCAACACCGACAACTTTGGCGAAGGGTGGATGCTATTCCTTCGGCATTGGACCCCTAGGAGGACTTCTGCCATAAAAATAGAGTAAAGTAAAATAATGGTGCTTATTACGGGAGTCACTTCACGGTGAAATCGGAGTGAAGTGAATACAGACCTATTACGGGACTCACGTAAGAGTGAAAAACGTCGCAAAGTGACATCTGCTGTGAAATCTGGGTTATTATGAATGTCATTTCACTACAGTAAAAACGGAAAAAGTGACGTTTCGCGTGGAATCATTTCACGATCATTTTGATAGGTGAAATGATTTCACGAAGATGGAATAGGATTTAAAAGTCGATGAATCTGTGATCCAACGATTAGATATATTGGATTTATTTTTCAGTAACAATACGAATCAGAAACAGATCAATTGTGAGCGTGAAGTGAAATTTATTTCACCGTGAAGAGACTCCCGTAATAAGTATCAACAAATAGTGGTAAATTTGTTTTTAAAGCAATCAAATTGAAAAAAAGGATTAAGTTTTCATTAGGAAATTTTACAGCTAAAAAGTTACGACTCTGTTTATGTTTCTAGCGTAGAAAATGAGTTATTGTTTGAAAAATGTTCACATCCATTTCGTGTTGCTTTGTATGAGGTTTATGATCGGACAACAATGATAACACCCATTTCTACAATCCCAAAAGACGAATGTATATTTCTAGCTTTTCTTCTCGAGCTCTTTACACATTGCGATCATATTACTACATGTAGCGAAATGCGAATTTGACGCGCTTGTCATGTATATGCACTGCTCTCCAGATTATATTGGAACATAATTATTTCGGCAAGGGTATATGTATTGAATATTGTTGAGCTGAGTATTATTTTTTTACAAAATGAAATGCACTGATTTGTTGTACTTTGAATATAAACTTATTGTTCTTTTTGTATGAATGTAAACGTTCAGGCTGGTTACTAAAACAAATTAAACATAGTTTTGTGTAAAACTTACTCTTGTGATGAATCATTTAAACTCGCCCATTTTTAAAACTATCGTCTTAACGTGTCTATCAGTAATCAGGAGGGACAAATTAAAGTTGCCTTACTTAAACGATCACTAAATTGTCATGGAACTAAAAAAGCAAAAATAGTACATAATAATTACATATTACATAGAGGTATAAATTACAACAATATGCATTACACAGTAGTTTCCTTATCTTAGTGTGTCGTTTTCATACATTCTATTCTGTTCATTGTTTTCTTCACTTTGTTCTCTTTTTTCACGTTTTTCGTACTAGCTGTTCTGTCGATCCTGATTGAAGGATTCTCTACACCACATTTTAGCTATAAATTAATGAGATTTGTTTAATATATTACGATTTTGAAACGTTTTCATAGCATATTTGTTTTGTAATAAAAGCTATAACTTTTTACAGCCATTTTATTAGATTAGCAATAAATGTATTTCAAATTAGGGAACTAACTATCGCTAAAACACGCGTGGGTAGTTCATTATTTTATCTGAATGTTATAAACTTCTACTTTTTCTCCTTCAAAGGAATAATGTAAATGTCAAAGTTTGTTCAAAAATGGTTATATTTGTCCTATGCTCATTTATGAAAAGATGATGGATGAAATCTACGCGATATTTTTGGTCAAAATTGTTCTGAAACGAACTTTAGATAATACTGGAAAATAGACGATAAAGAGGTTCGCCCATAAAATTAGGCAATTATAAAAAAAATTGTTTCAAAAACTACCATCTGTGAAGGAAGCAGAAAATGGTCAAATTTTGGCCTGATTTGTTTTAATTTCCATGCAATAATTTGTTCGATCACCATTCCAAAAGCGAACGAATACAAATAACTGGTTCCTTTTTCAAACTTGTTTCAGCCTAGCCATTATATAGAACAACACCTCTAGTTTTAATCTAGCCGTGCGTATCGTGGAACAACGTCGTTCTTAATCCAGAAATCGCAGTTCGAAGTATTGTAGGTGGGCAATGCATCTTGACCAATATCGAGCAATTTTCTCCGCAGCTCGGATTTGATTTCACCATGTGAGACATAATGATAGAATAATTGCTGTATGGCGGAGACATAACGTCTTTGCTCGGGAGTTTTCGGTTCATAGCGACCTAGAATGGCTTGTATGTCAGAGTCAACATCGGCGATGTTCAGTTCACCTCCGGTTTGTGTTACAACATAGAATTGCGACGTTAGTAGCTTCTGGGCGATTGTTAACAAAGGACACACCGTTCGAATATCGGAGATCATCGATACTAGTCCTTGATAGGTGGCGTTGTATCGTTCTATGGCTTCGCTGGTAAGACCAAGTTTACCAATCATGCTTTCATTGACGTGCTTGGTAACTAATTCTGGTGTCCACTCGGTATATTTAAGACGTAGCTTCTCTGAATGGCTTTCGTGGGCAGTTGTACCAATCACGTACTTTAGCATGCCAGTTTCTGAACTCCAAACATCAGCCGGGTGCTGTTGGAGTATTCGGCCATCAAGAGAGAGCCATTCATGGTTGGCGGTAGTGTTTTCGTCTTTTGAAGGAAGGTCAGGGAAAACTCTTCTCCAAGTATCTGGTACGGCATCTAGTACATCTTCGTCTTCCTTTTCTCGGAGACAAGTAGCATCTGTACATTTGATCCGTCCAAGATAGGCGGCGTTAGCTTTCTCAGAGTCAGACAGTGGTTTTCCTGGGAAAATGGCCGCAGCGGAAGATATCCATGATCGGGCGAAAAGTTTAGTTGTTTTATTGGATGATGCAAGGGCTGCAACAACAGTTCCTCCAGCTCGGTGTCCGAAAAGAGTTACGGACTTTGGATCACCGCCAAAATGAGCAATATTCAACTGAACCCATTTTAGTGCAGCGATAATATCTGAAAGGCCATAATTTCCTGAGGTAGGTGGATGAGCAGTTTTGGTTAATTGTTCTAACGTGAGAAATCCAAATACGTTCAGTCGAAAGTTCGGACGCACGAATATAACATCACGAGCGCGGGCATATCGGGTAGAGGGACGCAGTTTACCAGGCGAATCTCCGGTAAATGATTCGGCACCGATAAGCACCACAACTGGCAGAGGATTGTCGTAACGAACGTGCGGCGTGATCACATCCAACGTCAGACAATCTTCGGCTCCGTCTATTTTTCCATCAGCGTAGAATTGCCAGCAGACCGGCGTCGAATTATGTGCCTTCAGCGTTTCGTTCCAACAGTAGTTGATGTTTTCGATTGGTTGGGCAGCCTTCCAACGAAGAGGGCCGAGGGGTGGTACAGCATACGGAATTCCACGGAATGCGAATGCCCCATCCTCAAGAATTCCTTCTACCTTGCCGCACGAAGTTACCGTTTCGATATACTTTCCGTCACGAACCGGTGCCGTTACCGGTTCGCCTTTGCCGATGAATGTAAATGCGATGATCAGTGCGAGTAATAGTAGGAACACGAAAATTCCAGTGATTATGGCAATATCATCTGAAAAGTAAAAACGATCAAATAACTTCTAAGGTAACTGACTCAATGTTTTGAAAGATTACCAGATAGATTAAACTGTATGATTTTAATTTAATTCAATAGAAAGAGAGTAAAGTGTAAAAATCTTACCGACGGAACACTTGTAATTCCGAATTCGTTCCAAGCAAGGATACTTCGAGGGCGTCTGTTCATCGGCATCTTCCTTTTCGGTGTCTTTCTTTTCTTCTGGCTTCACTAGCGCTTCCGAGTCTGTTCCATTGGCAGCGGTTACGGCTGCAGCTTTATCTACTGTATCTTTTTGTTCCGTATCCTTCAATGAATCATCTAAGGTTTCCATCGATGCCAGACCAGCTTGATTTTTCGGTCTCTTGCCAAGCTCCAGATCATCTTCAGTCTCGCCTGTTCCAGATTTAAATCGTTTTGGAATTATACTGGCCAGAGGAACTTTCAGTGCATCTAGAAGACCTTTTTTCGGGGCCTGCGCGGCTGTCTCCTCGTCTTTTTTCTCTACTACGGCTTCCCCTTCGTCTGATTTTTTGTCGGTAGCTTCGGCCGTTACCTCGTCATTTTCTTCTTCTTCCGGTTTGGTTTTCGACTCTTCAGGCTCTGCTGGTTCTGCCGGTTTCTTGGCGAATGGGTTCCTCAGGCGCAAATTGGCAAAAAATCCAGCCCGTTTTGGTTTTTCTTCCACTTCCGCCGGTTTTACTTCTTTTTCCGTGTCTTGTTTTTCAAGTAGTTCATTATCGGCTCCATCTGCTTCTTTACCTTTGTTTTTATTGAAAAATCCAGGCAATTTGAAGGCACCAGCGGGAACTTTTTTCGGTTTAACCTCTCGTTCCTCGGCTTGCACTTTGTTCGGTTTATCGGATTTGATTTTCTCTTCATCTGGTTTGGCAGTTTCGTTGGCGGATTCCTCAGGAATATTGATGATCTCTTCGCCAGTACCGTTAACATTTTCACTGCTTTTCTTCTTCTCGTCAGTTGGTTTTTCCGTTTCCTTGTCGTCGGATTTTTCCTCGCGGTTACCGAGTAATTTTTCCGTTTCTTTTGGATCCGGTTCAGGTTCCTGAATGTCGGTCACTGGGGCAGGTGCTTCCGTAGTTGGCTTCTCCGTTGCCGTTGGCGGCGCTGTGTCCTTCTCGTCTGTTTCCCCCATGGTCAAGGTGCTGTTTTAGCTTTTACTCTTGCAAGAAATCTGAAAAGATAGAAAAGAGTTTCTTTCAATATGTATTTGTCTTTGATTTTAATGATAAGAATAAAATTTAGTGATCTTGAATGAATTAAAATTGGTTCATTATATTATTTAAGGAAGAGAATGGTTTGATTTATGCTTGATAGTAACAGTGGGTAGAACGTAGCTTACTCGTAAAAATCAATTTTATTTATAGCCTTTGTAAAAGTTATTCAATCAATCAAGAGTTTCAAAGCAGTTAATTGGGTTATAATTTTTGAATCGATTTGTATACGAAGTGTTTTTCTGTCAGTACTAACTAAAAAGTTCATTTTCGGAGTCAAATTATAACTATTTCTCAGCGAGAAAGATAAAATCAACATCATCTTGTGTTTTCGATAACTTCGATCGCACAGGGTTTATTGCTCTACATCCGTGATCCAGTTGTAGTTTCCATTATTGGACAGTGGCAAAGATGGGGCACACCATATCTATCGTTAATCTTGCAGCGCCGTTTTTGCGATCGTTGTTGATGTTCGATTTCAATTCATTTTGCATCACTCTCTACGTTTTATTCTTTGCCAGATAGAAAACTAACTAATCGGTTGGATCAGATGAGAGATGAGACGAGGGCGCAGCTGGGTTGAAAAAAACCGGTCTGCTTGACAAGCGCTCGTAAAAATGTTATTTCTAGGATGCGTCGTAAAATGCACGATGTTCAGCAACATTACATATTACTGTTAAGGTCAGTGAATGTAATGTTTCTCAGCATACTTACATTGTTATGCGTTATTGACGATTTAAAAAAGTTTAATTTGCGAGGAAGTCTATTTACTTGAGCAAAAATTACGTGGACTATTTTGCGAACAAGACGTTTCAGCAAATATAATTAATGAATAAATCGAAGAACGTTATGTTTGCGAAAGTTTTTGTTTTAATAATTTGCAAAAGATTATGAACAAGTTTTTTTTTATGATAGTAAATTTTGTTTTGAGAATATTATAAAAAAATTCCAAAAATCATTTTTGTATAAAGCAAAGCCTTGGTGCTACATTCCGAATCGGAACTTGACCTTCTGTTTACTATACACAGACTTCGTAGCCAACCGTTAAGTGTACAGGTCAATTTCGGGGCTAGGCGCTACGATCCTACTGACACTAACAGTCTCTCCCGAGTCAAGACTCGAACCTACGTCGACTGGCTTGTTAGGCCAGCATCGTACCTTGAGACCAGCTGGGGAGGCTCATTAACATTTTTGTATACATTGTTCCCAAAAATCAATCTCGTCTATTTTTTTAAAAGAACTTTCCGTTTTCTTTCATACAAAATTTTAACCAAAACGATTAATATTAACGTAAATTTGGCTTTCTTTAGAATTTATTCAAGTTTAAAAATAATATAACAATAATGTTCCTACATTAAAAACAAGTTTCTTTCAAACTAAAAGACATTTTCTTCAAAATTGATCTTTTTTTTTCAAATACTAAAAAAATGATGTAAACATATTAAAAAAATAAAGGACCAATTTTATGGCTTGCATTGAAAGGGTTTCGTGATCAACTGCTATAATGGATCTCTTACCGAGAGTTTAACTGCTTTCAATTATATGAATTACAGTCCAAATCAATTAATTGAGCCATTTCTCAAAGAAAAACGTTTACTTATAGAAATCGGCGAGAAGAACATGAATGCCTTACTGATACATTGTACCTAATGTTTACATCATGCGTTTGATTCAATTTGTCACGCAACAATTCGAATAATTGAAGAGATTTAGTGTTAATTTCAAAATGAACCACAGTGTGCAACGAAATGATCTTGCGTTGGAAACTGTTTAATGGAAATCACCGTCAGATTAAATCTAATATCTTTTTGATTCGCATCACTGTTTAAATAAGTTTTTTTTTTCATTTATATCTTGTATGTTCAAATCAGTTCATTACAGCTCCCATTTCAATTGACAAACGTCAAAAATATAACGGTAAGAAAAAGCTAGCGACTATGACGAACGAGTCTTTAGTACAAAAGTAATAAAAAATCACGGTGTGTCTGGTGGAAGAACTTATGTCATTAAATTAGCATCGCAAATGTTCTATCACCGGGTCTAGAGCAGTTTAAAAGCCAGTGAAATGGGAATAAATAATATGTTCCAGAAAAATAAATGATTAGTAGGGCTCTCCGATCGTACTGCTTAAATAGCATTTAACACCTCGAATGAGGTTCTCGTTGCTACCGATATCACACACTGGAGTATCCTCCGTTCAAGCTATTGTTCGTTCTTTTTCGCTTTCTTTCTTGCTCGTATTCGCTCCCGAAATTATATGTACACACTCGTGTCCACTCTCCTACTCGCGTGTACTCCCCTACTCGCGAGCACAACCAGCCGAAGTCTGTGTATGATAAACAGAAGGTCGAGTTCCGAATCGGAATGTAGCACCAAGGCTGAGCTTTGCTTTATTATTTCATTTGTTGTTCTAACTTGCTCCTAAAACATGACTATAACAATCAAACATACCATAGTTAAATTCGAAAACACAACTAGACTACCACAACATGATCTAACACGCTCTCCCACTCTGCGAGAACATTCTAAGTTAGGGTGTACAATTTATTCGGAAATATCGCCAAGGGGTATGCGGGCAAAAAAGGTTGAGAACCGCTGGAATAGGATATTGGACTATTTCGGCAGCGGTTTGCTTCGGATGGTTTTGCATTAGGTTGCAAAACTTACGAAAGCAGTGTGATACGCTACACGTTCCAGTATGCAATGCTTTACAGATTCTTCACCCCGCCGTCGACTGTCGGTGCACGAAGCAAAGCACTTTTCCTAGTCGAGAAACTTGAGTCGAGTGCTCTTACTAGCAAGCAGAAGCTCGCGTACTCTTTTACAGTCGCTGAGCAGCAAGGCAAAAGAGTTTTTGCGTACCGGTGCAGCAGTAGCAGCTACTCCAGTGAGTGCATGAAAAATAAAAAGTATCTCAAAAGCGTGTGTGCAAAAGACTTCAAAAGCGTAGCATATGTCTCGTTCTCAAGCAGCAAGGAGAAGAGAGATTTTGCTTCTCGATCTTTTTGCAACGCTGCTTGGTACACCGGAGCCAGTTACCTTACCCTATCGAACAGTCCCAAGCCGTGGTGTGGCCTTTGCTTTACGTAAGACTCGTCTCCATTCCACTCGGTGCATGGATGCAGTTCGCCAGCTCTGAATCCCTCCGTCTCGTCCTTGACGGATTGGTTTTATGAACTATCATTACCGGGCTGTCGTCCGACATCCTTTCGAAATGCCCAATCCACCGCAATCTACCAATAGATAGCTTCCCAAGAAGCTCCTGCAGTTCGTGGTTCAATCGCCTTGTCCATGCTACGTTCTTCACCTGCATTCCACCAAAGATGGTACGCAACACCGTTCGCTTGAAAACCGCAAGGGTTCGTTGGTCCTCCATAAGCTTGTCTCATGGCCGTAGAGGACTACCAGTCTGATCAGTGTCTTGTAGATCGTCGACTTTGTGCGGCGGCGAATTCTACGCGATCGGAGCATCTTCCGGACATCAGCGTATGCGCGATTTCCTGACATAATGCGCCGATGAATTTCTCTGCTGGTATCGTTGTCGGCAGTCACCAGTAAGCCCAAGCACACAAACTCGTCGACTACCTCGATTTCATCACCATCAACTTGGACTCGAGTTGGGAAGTTAGCACTGTCTTTTCGTGAATCCCTCCCTTTCATGTACTTTGTCTCTGATGCATTAATGACCAGTCCAATCCGCTCGTCCGATGTATGAATCCGTCATCTTCACAAAGGTCCGAGCCATAATGTCGACATCGTCGGCGAAGCTAAACAGTTGAACCTGCTTTTGGAACATCGTGCCACTCGTGTAAAACCTCGCTCTTCTTCTGACACCTGCGTTGCTTTAACCAACCGCGTTGGGTGTCCGAGATCCGTATTCGTGCATAATTTGCCATAACTCATCTCGATCGATTGTGTCGTATGCCGATTTAATTTTAATGATGAAAAGATATTGTGTAGGCACGTTGCATTCGCGGCATTTCTGCATCAGCTGCCGTACCGCGAATATCTGATCTGTGATGGCGCGGGCACCCATGATTCTCGCCTAGTAGTGCTTCGCAAACGGTGGTAGTCGATAGCTGAGTATTAGGGAGAGTACCTTGTAGGCGGCGTTCAGCAGAGTGATTACCCAGTAATTGATGAACTCCAGCTTATCGCATTTTTTGTAGATGTGAAACACAATACCTTCCATCCACTCCTCCGGTACTCGTTCTTCCTCCCAAATCTTGACATTGACCCAGTGCATGGCTCTAACCAGTGTTTCTCCGCCGTATTTCAACAGTTCACTGGAAAGTTGGTCCATTCCAGCAGCTTTATTGTTTTTCAGCCGGTCAATATCCCTCTCCACCTCCAAGAGATCAGGGACTGGAATCCTGTTGTCTCCTGCTCGAGCACCAATATCAGTTGCCATGCCGACCTCGCGCTCTACCGCATCGCCGTTCAGATGTTCATCGAAGTGCTACTTCCTCTTTTCGATCATCTCACACTCGTCCGTAAGGTGGTTGCCTTTCAAGCTCCATATTGGCTAGAAGTACGTAGCCTTCACGGGAGCTGTTTAGCTTCCCCTAGAACATCCGAGTGTCGTTAGCTTTGTACAACTCTCCAATCGCTACGCAAGCTCGGTCCTCTTACTGACACTTCTTTTTTGGGGGACTGAATTTTGACTGTTCCGTGCCCGTCGGTATCGTTTCACGTTCCATTCTCGCCCATGCTGCGTTCTTCTCCTCGGCATTCGTCGTCAAACCGTTCATTTCTACGATTCGGAGCTCTTGCGCTACAGCAGTGGTACCTATGGCGAATGGAATGCTCCTTCAGCCGTCTTCAAGAGTAGCTACGCCAAGCTTCTCTTCCGTGGGTAACGCTGCCTTCAGCTGCTGCGCGTATTTCTGCGCAACGCCGGCTGATGATGTCGGAGAAAAACCTTCCGTCGATTAGAGCGTGGTCGATTTGTTTCTCTGTCTTTTGGTCGGATGATCTTAGGATGGTTTTGTGGATGTCTTTGCGGGAGAAGAAGGTACTTCGGACTAGCATACCACGGGAGGCAGCAAAGTTCACGCATTGATGGCTGTTGTCATTAGACACGGCGTGCAGGTTATCTGGCTCGATTATCAACCTGTACGTTGCCTTCCGTCCAACCTGAGCATTAATGTCCCTAATGACGACCTTCACGTCTCGTCGCGGGAGGCTATCGTGGACCAGGTCCAGCTGCGCGTAGAATGTTTCCTTCTCGTCGTCGGGTGTTCCTTCATGTGGGCAGTGCGCGTTGATGATGCTGTAGTTAAAGAACCAGTCTAAAGGGCCTCAACTTGCACATCCTTGCGTTGCTCGGCTGCCACCCCATCACGCGGTGCCACCACTGTGGTAGAAAGTAGCCGCTCGGAGCCAGTGACAGTGTTATATTTTTAGTCCCGGTGCCTCAGACTTCGGCAAACATCAGAGCCGAGGGCTTTAGCTTCGGAAAACATTGGTCGTTGAGTAAGGAATAAAATAAACAATGTGAGTATATTCAAAAACGTTTAGCGTCGTATTAGGACTACCATAGCCATATGGCAGTGACCGAGGTGTTTCTACGAAGTATGAACAATCGGCTTCGGTGCTTTCAAGAAACTAAAGTCCTTGTCCCCGGTGTTTTCCGAAGCTTGAAACACCGGGGCCGAGTGGTAGTTACAAAACACGCCGTGTCGTGTTTCAAATATATCCCTCAGTGCAGAGCGTGGTTTGGACATGGCTGTGAATAATAGCCAAAAACATGTTGGGGAAAAATAAAATTTTCATTTCTTAAACAAGTATTTTTTTTAAAATGTCATATGGAGGCTTTTGAGTTGCTCTATAAAACGTATTGTTTAGATTTGAGATCTAATTCTGTTGACAAGAGAAAAGAAACTCCTAAAATCGCCATGGTTTTGAACAAAATGCATTTATTTTATAATTTAACCCCGACAGCAACTTTCAATAACCAGCATTGTATATTTTTGTTGGATAGCAGTACCATGCCAGTTTTTGAAGGAATCGATTGAGCGTGCTGAAAGTTATAGCATTTTTGTCACTACAGCAAATTGTTGATTCGAAGTTTTCGAGAGTCCTTTTAACCCCACTTAACCCTTATCAAATATTTGAGATTATGCAAAACATTGTTCCACCATATGAAAAAAAAAACAAACCCTCAAAGTTTCATTACGATCGGAGACCCTTGATAACTTTTCATAGTTCCCATTTCACTAGCGATTACATTTAATTACAAAACAATTTCTGAAAAAAACTGTTTTAGACATTTCAATTTTGGTAGAATACTAAACGGCAAGCTTTAAGCTTCAGACGAGTATTGCAGCGATAATATTTTTTTCGAATAAGTTTCTTCTATCAGGGACACCGTGACATTCATACAGAGCACGGAATCGATCACACCGTTACGGTGACAGTGATTCGTCTGTGAGCTCAATTGAAAACTTCAAAATGGGAATCATAGAATGAAACTAAATCTTTCGATTTTATTGTGATGGGCTGATAATATCTAGATGGCTGACATTCCGTATCTCAAACATAAGTCAACAACAGTCTTTTGCAACAATAGTTGTTAACTTTCAATTAGTTAAAAAATGCAGTTTTAATACTTGTGATAAATCGTGTGTCGATTGCATTAGGTAAATTGATCAATGAATTGGTTCATTGTCATTCGTATTTTACTCATCAATTTCCACACATGAAAAGCTTCTCCTTTGAAAAAGCAACTCATACGAGCAAAACCACGCCAAATCATCTGAAAATATGCCGATTTTTAATTGGAATGATACTTTGCATGACATAACTTTGGATAAAAAGTTCAGGATGGAGTAATATGAAGAAAAAAAATCAACTTTTTTGAACATAAATTTTTTTTCAGTCAAAATAATTTTTATACGGTGTTTATTTTATTACAAGGTATTATTAATTCCCTACAACCCATGCTTACACAGTTTTTCTTCACAACCAACGAATTCCGAGCTACAATTTTTCGTATAAAACGTATGTCATAACGCATACGAAAATTACTCTCGAATGTAAAAAGTTTCTCTACCTGTGAGAAATACTCAGTTTACGTGTGTAAAGTTTCATTCAAATAAACAAATGTTGATACTCGATCATAGGTTTTTTGGAGTGGTTCTGCTCATACAGGATTTTCTCAAAGCCTGCTTCTAGCATGTGCACAATTTGCGTTGCATTCTGGTCCTTATGTGTTGATCGGTAAAAGGTGATTAAAGCACCTTTGACGGTCCTTTCGGATCATGAGTACTCACGATTCAACTTCAGTTTCCCGCTCACGTCAGTCACAAATGTCTGCAGCATTTTCCAGCGAGAGGTGACCGTTACATTTCTGTTTGTTTATTTTTGTTGCCTATTGTAAATACATATATCGCACCTTTAGGAAAAGTGTGAACTAAACATAACATGATCGCTTGTATCGCCATCGAGTGAAAGCCATGCACATCGGCCAACCGCTGCTCATAAGGTTTAAGTACGCAAAGGGAAACGTGTCAGAATTCAGTGAAATGCAGTCGTACACTGCACCGATTGAGCTTGCCCGGTTTGTTATGGCAGGCGAACTCCGGGATGCGACCGGGCATCCCGTGGAACCACTTGAGGCGCATCAAGTTTTCAGTCGCACAGTCATAGTTCCTCTGTTCCCATAAATAAATGACTACCAGACCAGCCGCCGCAGATGGGTAGAATAGACCTATCGGTTCTCCTGCGGCTGTGGAACATCTAATAGTCTTATAACAGACGTGGCATGACCGAAAGTGTGGAAAAAGTTACCTTACCCGTTTAGGAAGATGATCCATTCACACCTCTCGCCGCGCTTATTAGCGCGCGGTGTGGGTGTATGGGGGCTTGCAGGAAAAGTTCGAGGCGATTTGTGCTTGTTCCGTCCCGCTAGTAACGAATGGGACATAATGGGTCTTCTTCTTTTGGAATGTGATACAAGGAAAAGGCTGCTTCGAATTTGACATATAGAAGCGATCCGTACGTAAAATGTTAATGCACGCGCCTACATTTCGTTTTGTTCTGTCCTAGTCAGCAGTTTCGAATCTGCCGGTACATTCTGGTTGTCGGAGATTGTTCAAATAGGTTGGATTATGGTGTAAAGGCGATGATGGGTTACCACGTGATGACATGACAGTATCAGTTCGTCTGGGGTTATTTTTAAAACATTCCATTGTTTTCAGACTCATTTGAAGAGTGTTCAGATAATTTCATATCTTATGATATGACTCTGTTGATTAAGTTTAATTTGTTGTATTAGCAAGACACCGAACGATTCATTTTGAATAATTCAACTCGTATTTTTGGATTCTATCACCACGTCGTGGCATGAGTTATATGACGCTAATTCAATTAGAAAGACCCGCATCATCCATTGCGGTACCCATTCACCAAACACTGATTCAATAAAAATCAGATTTATCAATCAAAAGCTCTTAGTCATCTAAAATTCAGAGTTTGAACTATATACTTGTACTCACTGGGAACCAACTGACCGAGAGTCGATAATACTATCGCAACAGTTGACCTGCCAGCTGGATTGCGTGTTTGCACTCCAGAAATTGTTAATAACGCCATCTATTATGGTTCAATTATGTCTTCATAAGCGAAAGTTTTTTCATCGCTATAGTCACGCTTGAGAGAGTTGGAAGTTTCAATTAGATTATGATCGTCAGACCCGTTTGGGACTCGACTTTTCGGTACTCGTGAGAACTGTTTGCAATGCCTGTGATTCGATACTGCGCTTTGGTTGTGCGATGCTGTGCTGACCGATTTCATGCTGCATAAATGTTTATAAAATTTTCAATGACATCCCTGCTACTCACCATTGTTTAGTTCGAAATTTCTAACATAGCTCAAGTGGAAGTAGTACTCGAATCGTTTTATAACGAGTTTGCTTGTCGTGTAATGCAATTACACTCGTCAGTTCATTTTCCACTTCAGAAGGTTTGGACGATAAACTAAAAACATTTGATGGCACGCTTGAATGGTGAGAATAGTTCTGAAAGTGTACAATTGCTTTCAATGTCATCTATCTAATGTAGTATGTTATGGCTTAAAGCTTCGAGCTCTAGTTTCAGCTAGCTTTTATCAGATTCTCATCACTGTGGTAAAAATGCAAAATAGAAATTAATATTTCGAAAATTATTCTTGCGGGAGATCAAATACAATTGAGGAATTTTGTAAAGTTTTAGTGCTTCAAAAAATTTGCGAAAACTTTTCTGTAGGAAATGTGATTTGCACTCACAGAGAGTTTTCTGTGTATCTTATTCATTTACAATAAAATGTTTCAGAAACTACAAGGTATGTTTAGTGTTAGTATATACAACCCGTTATATCAATTAAAAGTATAAAATCGTCTTACTTTCTCTGTTTGTCCGGAAACGATATCGTTTTAACTACACATTAACAGAACATTATGCTCTTCAGGGAGCTCCAGTGTGCGTACCTTTAGAACGACCTATACGAATCGTCGTCGCTATCACAAATCAAACAGTCGGGCTAATGAGAATTCCGTTCTGGCATCGTAAATGTCCCGACAGCACGCTACATTACTGTCGACGTAGAGCGACCATAACTCAATCGATTAGAGCCAAACCCGGTCTGTTTGGGTCTGAGAAGGAAGTGGACCTATATAGTGAGATCTAGCTCTCTGGTACGACGCTGGTAATTTATGCGCGCTTCTTCTCGACAATTCCGTCTACTTTCTTGTGCTTTGCCTTGAAATTCCACCCCCGCGCTTAGCAGGGAAAGAACATTATTTCTCCTTTCAGGCGGCATCAAACTTACATACATACACACGCTTTGGTAACAGTCGCGTGGGCATGACAAAGTATAGAATAGTTTATTTAAGCGATGTCGTGGTGGCATCTTTAGCACTATCCATTTCAGGTCAAAACACGGGATCGTTCTGTACTTGCGTTATGCTGATTCCCGCCTAGCACCTTGTAACCTTAATTACTAATTTTTCTGAAAGATGTCATCATCTTAACATTGCTGACATCGTTTTATTGCGTTATTGGGAGTGATGTTGCACTCAGCAGTTACTAACGTGGAAAAGATATAATTTCCATAGATATCAAAATAGTTGTATCTATTGTTTAGTTTTTTAAACCGTAATGATATACTAGTTTTAGTGAATAATTATTATAATTCGTCATAAATATAACTATTAAAATAAGCTGTTTAATAATCGTTTATGAAGCAATTTTTTTTAATGACCTCTCTTCAATACTTATTAGAAAAATAATTCTGCACATTCACGTCGAGAACTCGACAAATAACAAAAATATTGAAATTCGCCCAACCCACTGTGTATGATGTGCTCAAACGTTTCCGCGAATAGATGACCGTGACCCGGACGGATCAGGGTATCTTCGTCGTGAAACATACGATCGGCAGCTGGTTGAGTGCCAACAAGGATCGGCATATCCCCGAAAATCATGATGCTAACAATTGTACTGTCAGGAGGATCCGCCAACGAGGAGGCTTCAGTTCTTTCCGAGCCTGTAAGCGAGCCAACAGGATGCTTAAGCGAAACCTAGTGGCTAGAACACGCACTAGAAAGTTGTACGGGAAGGTTCTGACGAAGTACAAAGCAAGCTTGTTCATAGACGATGAAATATACGTGAAGATGGATTTTGAATAGCTTCCCGAAACGAAATTTTATCTCGCCACAGTATGGGCTGATGTTCTCGATAACTTCGAGATTATTTTCGCTGATAAATTTGCACGGAAACTAATGATCTGGGAAGAAATTTGCAGATGTAGACGGAAAATCCAGGTTTTTATCACGAACAAGACGACGGACTCAACGGTGTACAAGCAAGAGTGTCTTACAAAGTAAGTTCTACCCTTTATTAGGGCACACAGAGGTCCTGCGAAGTTTTGGCTAGATTTGACAAGTAAATGATTAAGCCGGGAGGTAGTTTAGTGTTACCGTGACAACAAGCTAGATTTCATCACAAAGGATATCAATCCACCCTAAAACCCTTGAATTCTACCCAATCGAAAAGAATCAACAGAAAAAAGGAAGACGAATAGAAAGGTGATGCAGGATGCTGCACTGATAGCAAGAAATTGGAACAAACTAGCCGCTGAGCAAGATCTTGGAAGTGTACAACGCTCAAGAAACTGGAGGCAAGCTGCCATGGACCGAGTGCTAAGGCGTAGCTTTGTAACGTAGGTGAAATTCTGAGGCATGTTTCACCAGGAAAGTAATTCGCTGAGGTGGACCAGTTGTGTATGCAGAAAAAGATGGTGCTAATTCTGAAGAAAGTAAATGAAGCAAGCTTTATTCGTGCTTGTGTGTATGTCTTCTTTTTACGCTTAGTGCTGTATAATAGCGAGCCTCGTTTATTCTGCCAATGTTATCACCAATTTGAATTCCCTGGAAAGGTTTCAATTCAATGTCGCTCAGGCCAGTTTAATTATAAGAGGGACTAAACGTGAATAAAGCGTAAGTGAAATTCCAAGAATAAACTCATGCTGTGAAGTTCCACTTAAATGTATCTGTCTTAGTGAACATAAGTGAACATCATAAACCAGTTCAGTTGGCGACCGTGATGGCTATGACGATTTGTCCGATAAGGCCTAGAGGCAACGACCAGAATTAAATGTATTATGCATCAGACAACGCACCAGAAATTTCCGTACCAATCACCAATCATTCGCATCCGACTTCTTTCTGTCAGGTTCTGGGACGCACTAAAATTTGTACTATGGAAGCCTCTTCCTTTCTGCCACAGTCGAGATATTCCAGTCATCGGCTAGTAGTCATCCCAGACCTGTGTGTAGGATCAGAGAAGGGGTTTTCCAAACCCCCATTCAAACATTCAAAGCGAATACAATGATTTCGGAAACTGTTCCGCTCGTGATTTAACCGTTGATTTCAGCGCCGCAAAACTTCCACCTCAGAAACATCAGCAATAGGCAGGTTCGATGGAAAATTGCATCTGGGTATACTACCAAAATATCCCATGCACTCGAATGAAAATTGACGATCTATTCCTGGCCGTTTCTGACTGCAATCTTGGTGTTGTTATATTGACCAAAATCGCACTCAACGACTGCATTAACTCGATTATTTAGACCTGGCTACAACGTTTTGAAGTAGAATACTTCTCTCAGGAAGTTCGGCTACATAGGGATGCAAAATGAAAATCTAAAACCAAAAAAAGTGAAAAATATGTCCAATTTCAAATGCTAATAAATCGGTTAGTATTCAATGAAAATCCTTCGTTATTGCAGCAATATATTGGAAAATCTTCTAAGATTCTTCCCAAATTCAGATAATTGTAATTTTATTCTTCAAACTATTGTACTATTGAAAATAGTCAAGCCTTGTCAAAACGAAAACTTCGACCTCTTATTGGTCGTTATATGATTGCTTCCCAAGCACGGTCGACAGAATCATAGACCTTGCCATTTGAAATGTGCTATTTGGCCTATATAAGAGCCTGTTTCACCCGAAGCCGCTCATTATAATTCTAGACTGCAACAACAGCAGTCCTCCCTTAGCAGCAGCAGTGGATACAGCAGCAGTAGCAGTGCAGCGGACAACGGCCACAGCTGTGGTATGGCAACGGATAGCGGAGCGCGTCTCAGCATCGACAGCAGGACCAGGTGATGCAGGGCAGCGGATACCAAAGGCAACGGAAGCGTCCACTACTGTGGCAACGGGGATAGCGCAGCGGTTGTCGTTGGTCTCAGCATCAATATAAGCAGGGCTAGCTGATGCAGTGTGGCATTTTAGTGGAATGCTGTCTCTGAGCGATAGCAGGCACACTAGCAAATGCTTCCAATGAAAAAAAAAAAAACGTTCTGGAAAGCTTTTCAGTGTTTATTTTCCCCCAAGGAATACTTTATTTGCACTGCCAGTGATAACGCAAAGATATGATCGGCATCTTATCAGACATTGAATTAAACAACAAATTGTCCTTTTCAGGATGAAATGAAAACCTAATAGAGGAGTTAATATTTCCTCTTGAATCAATTTACACTTTCAAGAAATTTTGGAACAGATATATATTTGGCTTCACCTCCGTGTCTCAGAACGTACTGAATTATCTTTTCCTTCAGTCATGAGCACAACATCCGAAAAGCTTTCATTATCAGCATAAAAATTAATTTTTCGCATAATCAAAATTCAAAAATTATCAAGTCCAAATCATGACAAGCAACTTTATTATTGAGAATGGTCAATCCTTGTTGAAGCGCGAAATTTGACTGATCTGATTAGTCGTTAATATGATTGCTTCCAAAGCACGGTCGACAGAATCATAGACCTTGCCATTTTGAATTTGCTATAAATTATACCTTTGTAAACAAATTCGGAATAAAAGATAATTCAAGTCAAGTCGAAGCCGCTCATAATAGTTTTAGACAGCGACAACAGCAGTCTTCCCTTAGCAGCAGCAGTAGCAGTGCAGTGGATACCAGGCGGATAGCGGCCACAGCTGTGGCATAGCAATGGATAGTGCACTAGTTGCAGCGGATCTCAGCATCGATAACAGCTGGGCCAGCTGATGCAGGGACAGCGGATACCAATAGCAGCGTATAGCGGCCAAAACATTGGCATGGCTACGGATAGCGTAGCAGTTGCAGCGGGTTTAGCATCGATAGCAGCTGATGCAGTGAGGCACTTTAGTGAAATGCAATCTCTGTGCGATAGCTGGCACTAGTAAATGCATTCAATGAAAAGTCGACTCATTTGGCCAACACATGAGCCGTCTAGTTTTGAGTGTAAAATCAGCTTTTCACTGTTTATTTTATCACAAGAAATACTTTATTCGCACTGTCAGTGATAACGCCAAGATGTGATCGGTATCTTATCCGGTGTTGAATTGAACAACAAATTAAAAAATGACTGACACGCAAGCAGCCGGGTTTTTTTTCTTGTAAAAGTATTCTACTTCATCCTTGCGGTCGTGGCTTTGCACACAACCCTCCTGTGATTTTTTTCGTTGTGAACGCAACGCGTATAACTGCAAAAAACTTTCCTTCGGTGGCGTAGAGATTGCTGTATCGCAGCGCAATGAAACGCCTTCGTTTCTATGAAGTTACTTGGTTTCAGACTTCTTCTAATAGTTGTGTACATCCCACCCGATCGAAGACGCGATGTTGACGTAATTCACGCTCGCATTGCCTCTGCAAAAGATCTGTACGACATGACAAATATTGGGGATAACGTTCTTGTTCACGGTGATTGTAATCAGCCACTGCTTCAATGGATGACTAGGGAAAGCAGAGTTACTCTTACTGGTGAGCCTACCCTGAGTGCTGCAAACTCAGCTCTTGTTGATGGAAAGGAGTTCGTTAACCTTTATCTACGAAACACAGTCCGGAATACACGCGGTGGTACTCTGGGCTTGGTGTTTTGCAGCGACGAGATTGACTTCAATCTTGGATCTCTGCTCAGACAGATTAAACATGATCGTAACGCAGCATAGCGAATTTTACGGTGACATTAAACGCAAAGCACTTAACGTGATTTCAGGTTACTAGTTCTGCTTATTATAGGATATACAAATTTCACGTCCGGGGATCTTCTGGGGATTTATTGACAGGCAAGGGAAAACCACGAGCATTCCAGTCAACGTGATTCATGATAATGAGAAATCAATAGCCCCCAATGAAGCGTGTGAAATGTTTGCGATATATCCATCACTCAGGTCACCAAGTTCTTTCAGCAACGAGAAGACTTAAGACTCCGCTTGCTCCTGGGCCGGATGGAATTCCGTTAGTAGTGTTTAGCTGGCGCTCTTAGTCGATCCTGTAGCAGTCATTTTTAATGCGTCTTTTGAGCAAGTAAATTCCCAGCATTATGGAAGGAGTCATTTACATTTCCTGTTTTTGAGGCTATGGACAGGTGGGAACAGAAACTACCGTGGTGTTACTAGTCTCTCGGCAGTTATCCTGGGTGAAGTTACCTGGATTCGCTCTAAAAATTACATCTTAACTGACCAGCATGGATTTATTCCCAGACGATCCGTAGCTACTAACCTTATAAATTTTATTAGTACATACATCAACGTGCTTGAGAAGAAAGCACAAGTAGAAGTTACGCGAATCTGGAAGCAGCATATAATAAGATCGACTATCAAATTCTGCTAAGCAAGCTTTTACGACTAGGAGCATCCGAGCTACTTATAATAAGGTTGAACACATACTTGACTGGAAGAAACCTTCATGTGCGACTCGGCTCGATTATCTCTTCAGTTTTTATTAGTACTTCTGGGGTACCACAAGGAAGCAACCTGGGCCCACTTCTGTTCACGTTATTCTTTAACGATGTTACAGCTCTGTTGGGAGTTAGATTTAAGCTCATTTATGCAAAAAACTGTATGTTATAGTTTACTCAATCGAGGATGGCCATCATCTTCAGGCTTTGCTGAATATTCTCGTTGACTGGTGCCATCGTAATAAACTCATTATTAGTATTCCAAAGTATGCGGTGATGACGTTCCACTGCGCTATAAACCCAACTCTGTACAGTTATTATATTGAAAATGTTACGCTTCGCCGAGTAAATCGTGTAACTCTTGGTGTTCTACTTGACCCAACGCTAGACTTCAATCTTCACTACTTCTCAACAGCATCTAAAGCAAACCGACATATGATTTTGTATGGAAATCTCGGATAGAGTGTGTCCAAAAAAAAAAAAAAGATTTGTTAGAATATCTTTGAGTAATCTACCGTGGCGTGAGCCATTAAATTTGCCGCCTTGTTGACCTTGAACACGTTGAAGATAAAAGAAAACTGATCCGCAGGTATTCAATATTAGCTCATGTTGTTATGGTGGCTTAGAAGTTACTGAGGACTATTTGATCTCAAAAATTCTATGTCCTTTTAGAATCGCGTTGCGGCGACATCTATAAATTGCGTAAAAACTTCCCCTATCTTTACCCCTCATCCCCTCATAAAAATACGTTAACGCAATAGAGTTGCTTAATAAAAATGCTAGTTTATTGAAGTATAATTTCCAGATATTTGTTGTAACTGATCCTACTTCGTCTCTCCCCTATGCAACAATTCATATTGCTCAAGGATACTCTCCATCCCCCCTATGAGTGTTACGTAATTCTTGGATTGCGCCTTATTTTGTTCGATCGATGTTCTTGATCCTAGCATAGCTAGTAGATGTAGCCATATAGTCATCAATAGGAACTAGAATGATTATTTTGCATGTAGAATACCAGAAAATGTCGTTTCACTTTAAATAAAAACCTTCTCTTAAAAAAAATATTGGCTTTAAACAGCTTTTAGATACCTACAGACTCCATCTTGAATTTCAAAATGGCATCAGACAAGTATTTCAACCATGTCAAATATACTATTATTGATAAAAAAACTGTTTTAAGTTTCTGGGTGTACTCATACGACGCGACGCGGGACAGAACACAACACTTATCGTTCTTACTACATTAAACATTTTAAAATTTTAAAATGTTTAATGTAGTAAGAACGATAAGTGTTGTGTTTTGTCCCGCGATTTTCTCTATCTAAGCGTCATCTTAGTTCTGGAAATGCCACTATTTGTGGGATTTATGAACGTTTTTCTTACAGTTTTATAAAACTTCCAGAAACCGAAAGTCGCCATCTTAGATTTGCAGATAGTAGCAGACATTATGTTTCGAAAACAACTTCTGGCCTCCACAGATGGGATGAATTAATTCAAAAAGTTTCCATGAGGCACGAGAAATCGTGATTTTGGGCCCCTCATTTCTTCGAGGGTTGTCCCTCCCCTCTTTTAAAAAGACTATGACCACCTCCTTTGTAAAAGGAACTGGTATGCCAAGTTTAAAGAAAATCGGAGAAAACTTGTCTTTTACATACATAGTTATACAATATACAACATACTAATAATGTTGCCATTATGCCAGATAAATCTGGATTTGGCAGATTACGTGCCAGACAATCAGACAAATCTTAAAATCTGCCAGATATTCGACATTGAGGCGTAAATCGTGTAACTGGTTTCAGAATATGATGGTGGTCCCAAGGTCTCAAGATACGATGGTGGTCTAACAAGCCAGTCGTCATTTGTTGTAATTCAATCTCGGAAAAGACTGTTTGTGTCAGTATTAGGATCGTAGTGCTAGCTCCGTAATTGTCCTGTACACCGCCAACAGTCGGTCGCGAAGCCTGTGTATAATAAACAAAAGGTCAGGTTCCGATAGCGGAATGTAGCATCAAGGCTTTTTCTTTTTTGATTGTACTTCACTAATGGTGAAACCAATATCAGTTTACGGATTTACTTGTACTAATTAAATTCGTATGTGTGCAAATGCGACATAAAAGTTATGTTGAGTGGGGATCGATGTGCTAAAAGTAGGAAAATGCAAACCAATTGCTATGTCCAAACGCTTTCTACAGTTGTTTTTTATGAATGGATCAATTAGATGGCATGTAGTAAAAATATATAGAGAAGAAGTATACTTGTGATGAAAACTCTTAAAAAAAGGCAACTGAACCAGTGCCACATGCTACAACGCGTTCACCTACCCTAGCTGGCGTCTAGTGTGAAACCGCAACGCGTTAATCGCATTGTCAAGACCGGTGCTATCAGATTTCTCTACATGCTGGTTCAGCATTTCCTCCATTATTGAACCTAGCTAGTATTTCGCCGCACTCGTTGCAGCAACGGTGGCACGCGCTTCCACATGATATGCATATACGTCTGATGTTGGTTTCTAGTGACTTTAATGACAACATAATGATCATTTCCGCAACGACCACTGGCAAAGTCTCCTCCAGTGGCATCTCAGAAAGAAGACAAGTACTTCATTATTAAGTATTAGTTATTACATCCTTTTTCAAGGTTGATCGCTACGACAGGTGCCATGTTTTATTTTGAGGCGCGTTCGATGTAACGCATTAGCGGAAAATTGTTCCCGGTTGGGATTAGTGGGTTCCTCACTCGAGGGCTCGCCTTTCGCACTTGCACTGGTAATTTGAGCTTCTTTCGAGCACTTAACTGTATGTGCTCGCTCTACGATACCGTTTGTGACTTCGGTGGCCTCCGTAGATATTCACTATATGCCAGTAATGAGCCTCGTAAAAACATAATGCTTTTTTTCGAAGGCGATGAAATTTGACACTCATAAAGGATTACTGTTTTCGTAGTACGTAGCGTACACTGTTTATCGACACTTATTCCTCATGTTTTCTGCTGAAGCTTGACCGCTTCAGTTCCCAGTTTTTTTTGTATAGGATGTGTCGACTCCGATGAATCTACCCTAGTAAAATTTGAGACGCGTACATCAGCATGGCAGCTATTTAAGTTTTTAAATAGTTCTAAATGTAAAAAATATACTAATATTTTATTCTTGGTATTTTTAAACGTGTTTTTAAAACTCTTGTTCAACCAATATTTTACGCACATCAACACGGCTGCATTTTGAATGAGATCTTTGGCTTTGTTCTAGCCCATGAATCATAGGTTTTATTTTCATGCACTCTGAAGCATAGCCACACATTATAACGGAGAGGGGAAGAACGCAATGAGAACTAAGTAGATTTTATAGTGCAAAGAATAAAGCATATTTGTTGTTGATGAAAATTCTTCAACTACGAAGTATTTTAGAGAGCAAATTTAGAGCTCATTCAAATAAAATTTTCTGGCCCACCCGGGTAGTGCTGAATTGTCTTCCTACTTCCGTGTGCTTTCTCAGCATATTATCCAATAAAATATGACAGAGAAATGTTCTTAAATTATAAACTTAAATATCCTGCGTGGCTTTACGGTCGAACTCCCGCACTGACGATGTCCATCGCGGCCTTGTATTCGAGCATTAAATAAAAAAAAATCATTTCCTTCTTCTATTGTAACCCCTTCATTCCAATGTTTCTTCTTCGTTTCGCTATACGTCCGTTAAATTTCCCTTCTTCTATGGTACAATTTAATGACCGATCGCGCAACAGGAGATGATGTCACCCGTCTTTTTTTTTCTCTGGAAGAGATACGGAAAGAGGTAGAGCTTGATGGATAGGTCAGCACTAGGCAGTTTTACTTCGGCCTAGGAATGGAAGCGACACGCACTGGTGCCAGTAATTGGGCGTTTCATGGATTCAACCGACGCAACCAGCAGAAGGCGTAGATGGACCTAATGGAGACAATCGACCTGGAAGGCATGTTATCATGTTTGAAAGCAATTTAATTTCAATTGATACTCTATCGTTCTACGGTTTTCAAGCATACAGGTTTTGACACCGCTCAGTCATATATAGTGAATGCTAGTTACGTTTAACAAATCAAAAAATAATAAGATGTTTTCTGAGATTGATGGGAATAAAACCTCTGAAAATGCTATGTATCATATGTTACTTATTATGAGAAACTTTATTGAATCGAATTTACAACACTCGGGACAATCAAATTGTAGGTATTGTTCCAGAAAACAGGGTTCCAGAGTGAAAGCAAAAACTACACTATGTATTTTGTTTTACTCGAAACCGATAGTCATCGATGGTTAATATTGTATGTTAATTTATCTCATTAATTTTCCGTCGGACTTATTCCGCTTCTGCTGTGCCAATCACTAACGCTCGTGGAGACAATTCTACCCAGTGCCCTTAGTGCCCCAGTCATATCCTGAGTCAAGATTCCTAATAGACGTACATCAGTTTTATGCAGTATGTTTTTTCTGCTGAATTCAAGGCCATAGAAACAAAAAACTAAAAAAACTTGCGCAATAGCTTGTCAGATGTGGTTCCAATTATTTGTTTACCGGTTCGAAATCGGACCTTTGTTTACCGGTTCTGAATCGGACTTAAATGCATAAGTAGCACAACGTTCAGTTTGACAGTTCAGTTTCACACATCGATCTACTCCCATACTGAAGCCATCTTTGTTATAGATTTTTCTTTGTCCATCAGAAGGAAAATGAATCGCTGTTCGAGCCAACAGAAGCTTCTAATCATTCGAGAACTGCCTAATTAATTATTCCGTCTGTTTATTACTACCGAGAACAAAACATGTTTGAGTTGGATATATTTTTGGAACTCCCTGGAAGTATTTGATTTGTGTGGCGGAAACGTTTTAAGCACAGTTCCAGGGTCACGATTGTCGGAACGAGTGATCCCGAACGTTGCGGTGCAGCGCATGTTAAGCCGTCATTCGCAGCGTAGATATAGTGAAGGAAAAACGACATGCAAAAAAACTCAAAAGAAATACCCTGCGTACATTGGAATGATGTGTGGTATCCTCATGGCACAGATGATGATGTTGTGCGATTTGAATGATTTGAAAACTCTTTTATTTGTAAAAACACGAGTTTACAAAAATAGGATACAATAAAATTAGGGCGAAATTTATATGATGTGTGTGAAAACAGTTTAGCTCCATTAGCAGGAAACTAACCTTCAACAATTCACTCTGTGCAATGTAATACGACTTCGTATGGACCACGGGCACGCTAAGAAGGAAGTGAAAAATGAAAGAAAACGGGTTAAGATGATACTGACTGTCAGGGTAATCAGAACCAATTGAGTCCCGTAAGCTCATCTGGATTTGGCGGAAGAATGAAAGGATGCGATGGGAACTGGAAGCAAGAGAAGTGGTGTGTGCACTTTGTCTGCACAAAAAGGTCATTAGTCTCGTGACATCATTCGTGCAGTTCTGAACCTGGTGAGAACGTGGCGAACAAACTTCATTCATAATAAATTGAAACTGCACGGAGGGCTAGATCAATGAAAAAAGATTCCTCTGCTTTAGACAAACTTCTGTCATTACTGGTCAAAATTATACACGACACACAATTAAAGCTCCATTTATTCGACTAGTTTTGACCGATTGATCACAAATTGAACCACTGTTCACAGCTTTAAGGCGAGTGTCAAAGTCAACACGTTCAAGTTTTCTTGTGTATGATTGAGCGCAGCGTTACCAGGGCAGAGTTTTCTCCGGAGGGTTCTCGCCTCGCTGCATTCGGACGACTCAAGAGGGCCAATTGAAACGATAATTGCATGAATGGCATGGTTCATGGCATCGTCGGATCGTTTCGTGGCACCATGAATACCTTGTATGTGCTAGTGGGATATAGCAGGCATCGAACCGGCATTATGTATCAACAAAATGTCTCGTGCATATTTGGGCAACATTATGCTACAGAATCTTCCGTGACCGTGTGCATCGAGTGGAGTGGGAAGCTCGGGTCGGCGTTCGTTGTGACAGTAAATTAGGGAACACTCATGTAGGTTGACCCCTATGTGCGCGGATTTATGTGTATAATAATGGAGGGAATGAAGTTCTGATTCAGCGGCAATAAAAAAATCATTGTATGATTCTTTAAAGATTATTTGTAATTATGGCCTATTCTCCGTCTACAGCTGAGATGGATGTAACAATAAACACAGCAAATCTAGATTTTACGAGGTCGCCACCGTTTTTGAGAGCATGAAGTTGGAACAATATGCTATTAAAATAAATCTCAGAGAACACAATTTGACAAACAAATTTTGGATAAAATCATTTGAAATACACACATGGAGTGTTTTTTTTTAATTTTTAGACGCTTTAACCGTTTTGGTCATTCGCGTCTTCTAAATTTTATTTCATCGAATAAAATTATATACTTTAACAATAAAATTACAGAAGTACATGCGGTAATTGATTAAACTGTGATGCTGTAAAATTATTCAAATCTCTTTGGATGTCGCATATGGCTACATCTAGAGCAATACTACCCGTGCCATATATCTTCTTTGCCTAACAGGCAGATAAATTTCCCTAGAGAACAAAAACAGTTAAGAATGACGCTTCTTTAAAGATTTGCGCAAATTTTGCCGCGTAACTGAATAATTTATCCACATTTTTTTCAATAATGAGCGATTGCAATAGTGAATGAAATGAAGTAAAGAACACTCAAATTGTGCAAGTCGTTACTGATAAACGTTAAAGATAAAAATACAAGGTGATTGGTTTCTTGTTGGGAGTATTTCAGGGGCTGATCAAATGTGGCCCTTGATCAGAAGAACTTTTCTACGCACATACCCTAACGTTCTTCTATTCGGAGTTACACTGGGGTCGCTTTTTACGCGTTTGGTTGTACCGCATTTAAAAGATTAGATTAGATATACCTATATGAAACTTGTTTGATACCGCGTACAAATAATCTTCCGAATCGAGTGAAAATAATCCGGTTTATTGTAAAAATATCCCGTTTGAAAAATCGCATAAAAACAACCCGCGTAAAAAGCGACCCCAGTGTATTCAACTTTAAAGGTTCTTGCATACTTCTCCTCAGAGTGGTCCTAATATAAAGTATATACCACTTAGAGCAGTTTTGTTGGTTTCATTTAAAAGCTGAGAAAATTTTCTATTAAATACATAAAACTTTGGAAACAAAAATATTAAAAAGTTCAGAGCGGTTCAAAATGTTCAATTTGAGTTCGAAACACA
Organism: Wyeomyia smithii; assembly: GCF_029784165.1. Lineage (NCBI taxonomy): Eukaryota > Metazoa > Arthropoda > Insecta > Diptera > Culicidae > Wyeomyia > Wyeomyia smithii. The sequence continues at coordinate 114,975,118 of NC_073695.1, read as the reverse complement.
AGAATGTTGGCCACGTTTTTTTTGTGAGAAAACATCAAAATACGTTATCAAAATACGTAAACAGTACTACTTTTGAACTTTTTTCCGCTTTCAAAAGAATTTTTTTCTCAGATTTCAATTAAAACCAACCGAACTGCTTTAAGTGGTATACACTTAAAGTCTGAGCCGCTCTAAGAAAGAGTATCGAAGAAACCTAAAAGTTACCCTGTACCTATACTACGAGAAAGTATGAAAATTTTCACTCACTCGTAATATTTGATGCAAATGCGTTCTTTGATTCAACACGTATCTTGCAATCATTCTCACTCGCGTGCAAGTTTTTCATAGAAACGCTGCGGATTGTTTGTTAATTCTAACAGTTCCAAAAACTATCATAGAAAACTGAATAACTCAAACATGATAATACATGATAATATTGTATCCAAGTTCGCTTGTATCACGAGAATTTTTGAAAAACTATCGCTAGTGATACAAAATCATGAATCCATATAAATGTGAGTTTGCGTTTGTGATCAACTCGGTGAAAGTACGATTTGGAATAGATAAATCCTGCCTGCCTGCAAACAACACAAAGAATCGTTGAAGAATCGTTTGAAAGAATCGGTTTTTCGTGAAACATTCACTATAAATTAATCGTATTGCATGAAACAAGCAATTCTGAAACGAAATTATCAAAGAATACTGTCAATTTCTTCGCGTCAGTTTGTCTCTTGCTTGCGTAGAAATGCGTAATTTTAATTAGGGGCCATCCACATACCACGTGGACAGATTTCAAACGTTTTGACCCCCCCGCCTCCGTGGAAAACTGCTCATATATAAAAATTTTGTATGGACCGTGGCCCCACGATGGTTTATAGGGATCGAAAGCTTATGAAGAGCGCTTTCAGTTACTATTCCTAAAGGATTGTTATGCGATGCGATTTTTTCCATCCTTGCATACGAGTTATATATCACTCGTTTTGACCAATTGATTTTGTCAGTTGACTATTCATACACTATTCAAAATCATTATGAAGAAACGCTGTGCAGGTTTTAACGTGCCATTTCTTAAGGTCGTCCGTGAAAAACATAACCTGTTTTGGATGTGCGATGGGTGTTGTTAGTTGATGAAATACACCCGGTGCGAAAACCAAATCGCAACCGTCCTGCTAAGCGTCGGCATGGTGAGTCAGAGACTTCAAACGAACTTGCGAGAGACGCGGCATTAGACAAGTGCGGAAACTATAATTCCAAACCTTCCAATGATTCGCTGCTGAATTTGTGGACGACGGACGAAATTACTGCCTGTGTAGAACGTGTTCTTTTTCTCGATGGTGCACTAACTAAACTCTCCATTGACGATAGCGCGGTAATATTAGCCGCCTCGAAACTCAGGTCTTCCAGGTCCGCTGGACCAGACGGCATCCGTTGTCCTGAAAAAATGCATTGGTATTCTGGCTTCCCCAATGAGTCGTCTATTCACTCAATCTATTCGCTCTGGCGTCTTTCCCTCGGTCTGGAATTCAGCGTACATGTTTCAAGTACACAAGAAAGGAAATAGAAGTAACATCAACAGCTACCGTGGAATCTCAGCTCTTTGCTCCATACTTAAACTCTTCGAGCTCGTCGTGTTTGAACTTACTTTCTCGTTCGTCAAGCAGTACATCGCAGACGAACAACACGGGTTCATGCCTAAGCGATCAACGACCAAAAATCTCCTGACGCTCACATCCTACGTAATGGACAGCTTTGATGACCAGTCTTAGATGGACGTCAATTACACCGACCTATTTGCTGCTTTTGATAAACTGAACCACAGAATCGCCGTGGCGAAACTCGAAAAGCTTGGCATTGGAGGCCCACTGCTTCACGGGTTTAAGTCGTATTCATTTGACCAGCGTTTAGTAGTGAATATCGATAGAGTCTTTCCGAAATCTTTCTCCGCTCACACCGGTATTCCGCAAGGCAGTCATCTCGGCCCTTTGATATTTCTGATATACTTGAACGACGTTCATTTTCGACCCCAAGACCTTAGACTGTCATTCGCTGATGACCTAGAACTGTTCGCACAAGTGAAAACTCCGTCAGATGCCGCAGCGCGCCAGGACCAGTTAGGGATTTTCGCAGAATGGTGCGCGGACAACCGCAGGCAATTGAACGTTGACAAATGTAAGATAATAATATTCTCCAGAAAGCGTAGCCTAGTAATTTTCAACTACAACTTGTCAAATACACCTCTGCGACGCAAACTGTGTCAAGGACTTGAGAGTACTGCTCGACTCAAAGCTTATTTTTAAACCCTACATGACATTATTATGCGTATCGCCAAAAGTTTAAACGACATCTATGTATTGTCTGAAAGCACTGTCTTGCACTTTGGCGTGCTCGAACTAAGAATACTGCGCTTTAGTGTGGAATCCCTACTATCTGAATGGAGTAAACAGAATCGAGCCAGTACAACGAAGATTTGTTCGTTTTGCTCTCCAGATACTTCCGTGGTATAGTCCTTTTCGACTACCTAGCTACCAACAGCGTTGCAGACTCATCAACTTAGATACACTGAAAATCCGTCGGTACATAATCAGGGCAATATTCGTCTCCGACGAGTAGATTATCCGGCAATTCTCGAGCAACTCAATATTTATTTTCGATCACGCATGTTGCGAAGCAGTCTCTTTCTGCACGTTCAGAATAGGCGAACAAGCAACAGCAGCTTCAGCGCGATAACCGATCTCCAGCACCATTTCAATCGTTACGCTACATACTCCCATTTCGACACCAGCCGAGATGCTAAAGACTCGCTTCTTAACTTCAGTACGTAATTTTTAGTACATATAAGAAAATCATAAGGAACAAAAGGCCTGTTGATGTAGCAGCGAGTTTTGACAATGATTAATTATTCTTAAGGCAATACCTCGAATCACACTAAGCCAAATAACTACTTTCTTTTATCATGAGGATATGAATACATAAACAAATAATAATTGTAATTAAACTATACTTGATCAAAATCCGAATCGAGAATTTGATATAAAAAGAAAAAAAAAACCGGTTCAGCTCGATGTAATTTCAGTTTCATGCGCCCCTCGTTGACAAAAACTTTGAGTTCAAATGAAATGATTAGTAGTTCATCATTCAAAAGCCTTTCTAACTAATCGAACCTTCTGTTCAGAATGTTCCCTTTGGTTAAATTAGTACAGTCCGTTGTCCTTACAAAAACTATGTAAGGGTCATTCCATACGAAGTGACCATGGAAAAGAATAAACTTGGACACGACCATCACGGATTTGGCTCAAAGCTCTAAATTTGATAATTTCATCAAATTTAGAATAAAAATGGCTGCATTTTCCGAAAAATGTAAATTTAGTTTTCAAATACAAAAATAATCTATCTGGCAACACTTCCAGTCAAAAATAATATTTTTTTTGGATCCCTTGGTTTGTTTTATTTAAAAATCATCTATATATCTATTCTGCGGACGTCCTACATCTATGAATTGTAAGAAAAAGAAAAACGGAATTTTGAACAAAAATTGCCTGACTTTGTCACAAAGAGGGGGGTCCCACAGAGCGGGGGGTGTTCCAATCGATCGGATTTTTTCGGATTTTTTCATAGTGAACCTAGATGAATAATTCCCCCAGCTTTGAGCCAAATCCGTGATGGTCGTGTCCAAGTGGCATGTACACTTCGTATGGAATGACCCGCATATCAATTAAATGCGCAGGGTAATTAAAATATTATAAGCAAACTAAGGTCGTTCGATTTTCTTTAATAATTTTAACATTTTTTTTAGAATTGCCAAAGAAATACCGTATATTGGTAATCTTCAATAATCAAGACATGAAAACCTTACAGAACTAGTATAAGATGTAGGTAAAAGTAATTTGAACCTCGCTTTTCCTTTAAAAAATTTTGCAGTCAACCTTTAGAATACAGAACTGGACTTGTGCAACGATCCTTTTCGACCTAACTGCAATTGCTATTACGTTGACGTATATTGGTTAACTCCCTCTATAGGTGGCCAATCGTACCGTTTCTAAAACATATTTCCTAGTAACGAATTATCTTTCGCCAGAATTGCACAATCGCTGAAAAAGTAAATATGACACGGTCGCATTTACTGCTTGAATGCATGCGCCCTATAAATATATGCAGATGATGACTGCGTACACCGCGGTAAGACGGAAAAAATTGCTCAACAGTTATTGTGGAGCAACTTGTACTGACAGTTGAAATCCAGTACTTGGAATCACACATGCGGAGATTTCTCTAATAACAAAGCACGGCTATAGGTACATGGAGTGGGGCAACCAACGGTCACATCATGGCGAGAAAAGAAAGTCTCTGCTGCAACAACCGCGAACAAATTGTAGCCCGCACAAGGCAAGAACTTCTCTGTCCATGTTGTGGCGTGCGTGTTTTTAAAAACCCAACGTCGACTCGCTTATGCTACGAATAAATCATTGTAATTATGTTTTTAAAGCCTCTGGGGGACGTGTATCGTGTTTCAAGTTAACGCTTTCTTCGAGAGACACTATTTTGCTGCCGTGTCAGATCGATTACGGAATAGTTGTATTTTTATGTTATAACAAATTATTTAAAAAAAGAAGGTTGCAATCTTGGGGATGCTGTGTTTTGCCATCTCAATGTGTTAAATGTGTCCATTAGATAGCAATTATAATCTAATGGACACCCTATGTTACATAGCAGCATTCAACGCATATGCTTGGTTACTAAAAGAAGTCACAGGTGAATTACTATGAAATAAAATATGTTTTTTGCCACTGCATTTAGCTCGCTGGGTTTATGGGGGTGAAAAATGGTATGATGACTGAGGAGTTTTCGTTCCTAATAAAACTGTAGTGGCATTGCTGGTTTCGTATTGAAGAGCAGTCTCAAATGTGTCGGTTGTAAAAATAGGCACTCTAGTGGGCCTATTGATGTTAGACAGATGCTCATCAGCATTAAAATTTTCTGTTCTGTTCCTTATTGTTCAAAATTAAATCCCTCTGCTGAGCTTCCACACCAACTCGCTTCCCTCTGACGAAACCGGTACCATATATTGAAAAGTTTCGGTATTCATATAAACACGTGCGATTTGACCGGAGCGATAAAAACTGGCGTAGCGTAAATAAATATGCCATGAACCACCTTTTTTTCGGAACGTCTTATTATGTAGTGCCAGACCGCCTGGCTGCTCGTGATTTTGTGGGACAGTGCGGTCGAACAAAGCGTGGTTGAAATAATTGCTTTTCCGTTTAAAAATGTATTAACATTGGTCGTTACATACCTTTAATGTTCCTGTGCGTGTTTTCTAGGAACGTACGTGGAAATAATCTTCGCTTTGTTGTTCACCTGTAATATAGAAATACAGAACCTAATAATTATACTGTTATTTGTCACGTGAAAGCGGAAGGAAAGAATACCGCGAGTAGTTTTAGATGCTTTTAAAAATGAAAGACCTTTGCAGATGATTGTAAAGCTTGAAAAGGCAATATATACGTAATATAAAACTTGATAACTCATTCAAATAAAAAAATAATGCTTGTACACCAGTTGCTTTTTCACTTCTTCAGATATCTTTACACGGCCCTAGTTTTCGATTGCAATCGCAACTGAATCGCGGCTTTTCTTTTACGCTACGACTGTAATGCGAAAGAAAAAGAATAACATTCTGTTGTGGCAGGAAAAAAGGTAGTGCTGAAATGACGGAACCAGTAATCACCTTCAAAGCACAGATACACGTGACGTGATGCACCTATTGGCATGGTAGAGCATGTGCCAAGTTTTTCTTTGTTCATTTTACTTCTTACTGGAACGTCAATTAGTATGTTTTCATTGTGGGACAAGTAGTTGTTCGCCTATGTTACCCCGACACTGAAAAAATGGCATTTTCAGTAATTCTCTTTGACTTCCTTAGTTCCCAGGATCACAATGTCAACTGACTACAATAAAACAGTTCGAATAAGATGGTTGGTTTAAATTTAACTTAGTCGCTAAGTTAAGCTTAACTTTCTTGCTGATCTATGAAGTTTGTTAATGTATATCATTAAGCTCGATCGCTTTTTATGCTTTTTATTTTATGGTTTTTCACGCGGCTAGTTTTACGCGGATTCCGGAATTTACGCGGTTTTTATTTACGGAATTTCTATACGCGGATTACGGAATTACTGATATGGACAAATATAAATGTTTTTAATGATGGTTCACATAATTTCGATTGAATACAATGTTCATAAAAATTATTATATCCTGACACTTGATATAATACTGTACACTAAACTGACATGAGTGAAAACCAAGTTCTATTTACCATAACAATTGATTTTTTATTATTCTTTCGCAGAGGAAGTTCCAGATATTGTTGAATGGTGAAGAACAAGGGAAGCATACCAGGAGCAGGATTAAGCTTAGTTAACTGTCAAGGCATCTTCTACGAATTCCTTCATGGCCAAATATCAAGGTTGCTGGTAACGATTTTTAGAGAGTGCCACTCATTGATGAATTAGTTTTTGCTATGCAAAGGAATTTAGATAAGTACAGAGTGTACAAACTGCAAATTCGTCATCTGCTATGAAGTTAAAGGCGGCGTACGATTCAGTCAAGTAAAATGAGTCGATAAAATTCAAGACACAATTCCCGAAAAAACTGGATTAAGTTGACTCGGTAGACACTGGACGAATCCGAGTTATGCGTAGACAGGTGAGACACATTAAAAAGATTGGATGTGGAAGCGCTCTGAAATCATTCGTGTTAGGGGCCGTTCAATAATTACGTAAGCATATTTTTCCACTTTTTCGAAAAAGCACCGAGCACGCATCTTTTTCTTTTTGCTTCATTTGGTCAATACAAAGTAATGGATACAATTCAAATGATAAATCATTTAGAGGACTGCAGCTATATCTAAATTATTTCGATCCAGTTTTTCCACATCATGCATTGATCATTGTTTGTTCCTTCAGACTTTATAACGACAACTGCAGCCAGCGTATATGGCATATCGTCTATTTTATTGACAACCGCAGCGCAGCAGTCAAGAAAATATACCATTCGACTCGACTGGCTGTACATTTTTGAAAAGTTTTTTTTTTGCATGCCTAGCCACCGTTATTTCAATGCCCCATTGTAACTTTTGTGCCAGCCGGCGTTAGGTAGCAACAATGGGACTTAGGCCCCCAATGGAACTGCTTGACGATGGGGAACCTATTCATAATGGACACCGTAAATCACCTGGTCAAAAGTGAAAAAATGCTATGGTTGATGTTTTTCAATAAGTGGGCGGAAATCACAGCGCGAATGCCACCGCCGGTGGTAGTCGGTAGTGCAGTTGATTCTGTCGGATTTATCAATAACTACCGGTCGATTGCCAAAAAGATACGAAATGCTAGCTTTCTTTTACCCTGGTAATGATGCCCGTATAATGTAAGTAGTTTTCAGTGGGAGAGAGAAGAAAAGTTGTTTTTTTCCTTTTCTTCTATTTGCAATGCACATACGCTGTGTAGTGCAGCACTCAGCCCCTTTAATATTGGAGAAGAGAATTGCTTGAACAGCTGAGATTGCGGTTATTGCAGAGGTTCATTTTTAGGCATGTATAGATTTTTTTTCTAAAGCTCTATGAGAATGGAATTTATCTGTTAAATAAGTCAAAGCTTGACATCCTTTCAAACATAGTAAGTTTTTTTTACGTACGAATTTAATCTTTATTGTTACGCTATATCGAATAGATTGCCTCACAGTTTGAAGAAATTGAATTGTATCAATTTCGAAACGATCGACAGCAGAAATTTTGAACCATTCTACAGACTGTGGTTTCACTTCTACGCTCGCCTGTTGGTTGTTATCTTCTGGACTGAAATGGCGCAGAACAGCATACGGCAAGCATATTTTCCCGGCTATGCGCTGCTGTGTAACTGCTAATGGGGTTCCTGTTTTTGCGCCGAGTTTGTTGAACTGGGTTACCGCAAGTTTGTTGTTTTTTGAAGCAGCACTATTAAAAGGACTGCCGGTTGCTATTGCGAAGAAGTGTTACGCTCTTCTGTTTTGCCATGGAGGCACATTTTAGACTTCTGAGTAGTTTTTGTTTTGCCGGACTGAATTCATTCGGGTTTGCAGGTATACCAGTTTGGTGAAATTGGTTGATAAGGGTTACAATTGATACTATGTGTCGTCACTGTTTGCATCAGCGACGTGTTAGCTTAATATCGTTTTTTTGTATGAACATTTCAAACGTTTCACTCATGTTGAAACTGATCGAAAATTTAATGTTGGATCTATACAATTATTATCATTAGTACGCAAATATACACACAATATGTTACGAAGACTTCCAGAGAAAATCATGAAAGTTTCGGAATCCAACATGACAACTCTTCACACAATTTTACTGCAGGGAAGAAAAAAAACTAAACTATCAGTAAATAATTCATAAAATAATAAATTTCTTACTGATTGCATCTTAAAATGAACCAGCTGTGAATATTCCATTTAATTCGATGCTATATTTGTATAGACATGCCTTTTGGAAAAAAATTGATTAAAATTTCAAATGTCAATAACAACATGATAATTTACTCGAATTAAAAAAAAAAAAACTAGAATCGAGTCGGGTGAAACTTTGGAAGTTTTACATATTGTTTTTAAAACATTAGACATCGCGATATTTAGTGATCCGTTGCAAGAATTCATTCATTTGTTCATTTTATTTTATTTAAATTTATTTGCGTTACATCATTAACAGACGCTCCTTTAGGAACTGTTCGGGTAACCAAATCTTTAGCAAATCTTTATTCATAAATTGCTTTAAACTGCAAATAATTTAATATTAAAACTAAAACGGATGCTATTCAATTTAGTTACTCACAATCTTGGTGTTCGATCACAATCGATAATGCTGATCTCCGACCTATGAGCTTATCTTCAATGTTCTCCGCACGTGTAACAACCGACAAATCAGTTTCAACTTAATATTTAATATATAATATCAACTACGATCAAAGTTTGTCTTCTAAAGTTTTTCAATCGGATGAACGCTTTTAATTGCCTAACCTGATGACTCCTCTCCAATCTAAAGACACTTCAGTGAGAGTAACAATAGGTGACGTCCGTCTATCTTCCCGCTTCGTTCTGCCATATCACGTTACTATCAGTTGCTATCAGTAACGGTCGTTCGAGGGGACTTCGATTGCTCGTTGTAACAGGAACATCTCTTCGATTACACAAACGCCTGCTAGGATACCATGGCGATTGCAACATTTTGTGTAGAAGCGTTTTGATTTTTGCCTACAAGTTATTTCTATGTAAAATCGTCTGCTGAACACAATAGCGTGGCCAACATCAAAATGAATCGAAAAAAATACACAATATTGGCAACACTGCAGAAATAAAATTACGTAGTTCGATGAAGTTGTTTTTACAAATTCGCAATGTGTTCTATGACCCCGCAGTATACACAAAGTGTAATAAACGGAAAGTAACAAAATATATAACGGCTGCACGTGTGTTTCTGCCGGCAAACATACAACCAAGAACCGCAATGCGTGTGTATCGAGACTTCACTCGCTGCATTTGTATTGATGCAACGATCAGGTTCATTTCTATCCCCTTTATTCACACATAATCAGAAAGTCAACCTGTCAACCTCAAATATCTAATTAGTTAGGACCAGGGGCCTATAAACGTCAACATTTTGCCTACCAATCATAAATTCATCACGGCGGTAATATTTCATTTCAAATGCTTACAAAACTTATCTTATACATTGAAAGTGCACATTGTACTAAAAACAAATGTTGAGCTCTTGTTTTTTCCATCTAAACGACATTTACTAGAGAATTACTCTATTTCACTTGTTTTAGGGCAAACCAACCAAAAAGTGGGTACCAGAAACGCTGGTACCAGAATCAATGAGTGGTAAATGGAAAATGTATGGAGTTTGACAGCCACAAGACTCCCCTGGCTAGAACAGGACGTGACAAGTGGCTTATAGTTATTCTTCTTTTCGGCCAAAATCGCTCTCATGAAACAATTCGATTTTTCGGCAAGACGCTCGGCAGTGTTTCCAAAATTTTCTTTCAAGTTCTGAATTTATTTATTTATTTCGTCAATCATATATGTAGACTGGTAACATTAATTTCTAAACTATACACGAACATAAAACAAATTAATTTTGTGTCCTCAGCCTAATGGACTTAAAATACTGTTTCAGTTTAAACCGGGACATCGTAAAGTCAACGGCTTCGCAGTGTTGATTATAAGAATTCATCATACTATTTATAGGTCCATTTTTTGCGTATTCCGTACGATGATGGTTAAGAGCAAATAAACTACGGTGTCGAAGTTGTCGAATGGGTGCATAAAAGTTCAATTTAGAAAGTAGTACTGCTGAGTCAACGTTCTGCGAAACGATATCGTTTACAAATGAAGCCATCCCGTACTCTCGCCGTTCTTTTAATGTTTGAATGTCAATCAACATGCAGCGTGCTTCATATGACGGAAGACGATGTGCGGTCCAACCTAGCTTACGAAGAGCATATAGTAGAAATTGCTTTTGTACTGATTCTATTCTTTGTTCATGTACGCCAGGACGAGGAGACCACACAATGCTACAGTATTCCAGTATTGACCTCACATAGGCAATATACAAAGTTTTGATAGTGTTCGGATCTTGAAAATTGTAGCAGAAGCGTTTGATAAACCCTAACATGTTGTTTGCCTTGTGTATGATGGTGTTATAGTGGTCGATGAAATTAAGTTTAGAATCAAAGATTATTCCTAAATCCCTAATTTTATCACATTTCTTCACATTCTGATCCCCTAATGCAATTACAATTTTGGGCGTTGTTACTTTTCTGCTAAAGGATATTACATTGCATATTTTTACGTAGGCTTTTCTTACACCAGATGTAAAATGTGTTGATTTCATTCTGAAATACATTGATGTCTTCTTGATTTTTTATTTCCAAAAACAGCTTCATGTCGTCGGCATATATTAGAACTTTAATATTTTTGAGGATGAAGGAAATGTCGTTTACGTACAAAATAAAAAGAAGTGGTCCTAAGTGGGAGCCTTGGGGAACACCTGAAGTAACTTGAATGGGATTCGACTTTTTTCCATTAAATTTTATTATTTGTTGCCTGTTTGTTAAATATGATTCAAGCCACTTGAGGAGACCAGACTCAATTCCAATTTTTTGCAGTTTAAAAAGTAGCGTTCGTATGTCAATACGATCAAATGCTTTGCTAAAGTCTGTATAGAGAGCTTCAACATGGTTCCCATTATCCATTGCATTCAATGAGTAATCTACGAATTCAAGTAAATTTGTGGATGTAGAGCGGCCTTTGAAGTTGCCGTGTTGTTTGTCAGTTATTCGATTTTTGACTTGAGCAAATATCTTTTCATTGACAATTGCCTCAAAGAGTTCAGGAATGCAAGAGATAATAGCGATTCCACGATAATTACGTATGTCAGATTTACGCCCAGATGAGCTTTTCCATATATTTGGGAAGACTCCAGTTTCCAACGACATATTGAACAGCCAGAACAAAGGAGATGTAAGTTCCTTCGAAAGATTTTTCATGAGTGCTGGAGGTATTCCGTCAGGTCCAGGTCCTTTGGAAGGGTCTAAAATTCTCAGACCCTGCAAAACATCCTGTACCTGAAGTTGGTTGACACCAACGTTTCTTGGAAATTCTGGATAAAATGCAAAATAATCGCGGTCGCGATTTTCTTCGGAAAATGTGGTATAGATTTCCTGGAAAAATTTTGCAAAGAGATTGCAACTTTTCTCCGAGTTATCACCAACATGTTCATCGAGTTGCATTATTGATAGAAAATTGTCTGATTTTAGTTTTGTTTTGACGTAATTGAAGAAGTTCTTTGGACATGACTTAATTTCTAGTTCAGTTTTTGCATTGAATTCTTCAAAGGCATCACTGATTGCAAAGTTCAGTTGATCACATATTTCCAAGTAAATTGCTAGATTTTCACTGCTATTGTGTTTTTTGAAAATTTTGTGGGCTTTTTGTTTGCGGTTTTTAAAATTTTTTATTTGTTTGTTGAACCAGACTGGATGTTTAGTGTTAGCGTGGCCTCGTTTTTTCTTCAATGGAATCTCTTGAGAGATGATGTTGTACAAAATTTTGTAAAAGACGCTAACAGATGATTCGACATTTCCTTCATCTCTAAAAATTTGGTGCCAATTGACACAGTTTAATTTGTTTTTAATATTTGCATAGTTCGCGAGTTTGAAATCAAAGACTTCCTCATACTCACAGTCGTAGGGTCTTTGATATTCATGTAAAAAAAAAGAATATTCAATTGCTGTGTGAAACTTTTCGTTTTTCCACAGTGGGTCAAATGATTCGGTCATACAGAAGTCTTCATGGATATTCGTTAAGAGTAGGTCCGAATAGCAATTTTCACGGTTTCTTACATGGTTAACCTGGTTCAAACCTAGTTTAGCAATTTCGTCAAACATGAAGTGCAAAGTGATGTTATCTCCAACGACTGGGAGTAGAATGCTTCCGTTTTCAGGGTCCGAGGTGAAGTCAGCGGTGTTTTGATTGAAGTCCCCATAGATGTGAACTTTCACTTCTGGAGGTAGTTCAGATAAAATTTTTTCTGCGCAATTAAAAAACTTTTCATACGTAATTTTATTAGCGTTATGTGGGGGAAAGTACACAGAGGCGAATACGTGTGTTTCACCTGCTATGTGCGATTTTATCCAAATGTGCTCGAATTCTTTGAATTTAGGTGCAACAATAGTTTCTGAATTAAAATTCACAGAGACCGCTATGAGGACTCCTCCGCCTGACTTCTTTTCGGATTCTTGAAGATTCCTGTCATTCCTGAATACATTAAACATATTTCCAAAAACTTCTTCACTTTTGACACTTTCATCCCAGTTTGTTTCAGTCGCCAATATGACTGAAAAGGATGAGCCTAAAAGATTGTTGTAAATTTGTTTTATTTTGGCTGGGCCTTTCATGCGATTGAAATTTTGACAGTAAACCAGAATTTCAGTCGCATTTTGTGTTGGTGAAGAAATTTTTGGGGATATGGTGCTTGACGATGTTTGAGGGTTGGTGAGTGTTACCTGTAAGTCTTCTTCTTTCTCATCGAAAGGGGTTGTTATTTCCGAAAACTCGGTTTGTGAAATTTGTCGGTGCTTTCCCTTAGTTGTTGTTATTTATTATTTATTTATTTATAATTAATTCATTTGATAATGGTTGCTCAATGCTCATGGAATCTTGAATTGATCTAAAGATTTATTTCGGAGTTATTTGCACTAGTCATAATTTCAACTCATTCAGAATTCAAAACATGATTACTATTCTGAATGTTGATTTTTACAGATATAACACAGTCCGGTCTATGAAAAGTTTTGAAAAACTTCGTAAACAGAAACAGTGTAAAGGAGAAATATCAATAGTTTTCGCAACATTGTCAACCGTACCGACTAATAACAAAATTCAACAGCGCGCTAAATAAAATCGACCAATCAAAGGGGGTTTTCACTTTGACAGAACTTTGGGTGATTTTTGGTTTCTCAGGACAAGACGTGAGTCCTGTCCTAGTTAATTAGAAACACTTCCGTTTCGTTCCCCAGTGTTTACTTGAAATGGAAATATGTAATACCATGTGATAAGCATACTGTATGAAGGGGAAAAATGCTGCCTGGCAGCTCTTGTCATATTTTTTCCATCAGAAGTATCCTCTGAAACACGTTGTAGATTCTACCTACGACTAGAATATTGACCTGACTTTGTTTGTTTGATCCAGCTGAGTGTATAAACTCGTTACGACAGGTTATTTCTGATAGGAATCCTACTGGCACCGGTACATTGGTAATGTTGGCAGAAAACAAGATAGGAACATCCTAGCTCTTCAGTGCTTTCTGCAAAGTTGTTAGGCATCTAAAATACTATACTTTTACATAATGTAGTGCATTTTTAGATCACTATTGAGCTCTCTAGAAAGGTAAATGCAAAAAAAGTAGGTATTCCCATATAAATTTTCATACAAATTTGAAATGCAATGCGCCAAGCGGAGACAAAACCAATCGACTTCCGGTAAGTTTAGGGTTGTTTGGGGCCCAAAAGGAACCAAAAAAACTTGGTTCTGGAAAATCGATCACTTTTCCCCACCCATGCATACAACCAGCGAACTAATACATGCACACCGGATGAATTGGAGATAGAAGAGCATATGTGCATATGTGCAACATATGCAACGGTGTGTGATTTTTCTTGACTGGAGATTGAAAGGGAGAATTTTTCGACAGAGAAAATTTTGCATGTGGTTGAAACGGCCCTTATTAAATAGTCGTACTCCCGTATCACGTGCAAAATAAATAACACTATATGTTGTTACTTGATGGGAAAGAACTTTATTCCTTGCAAATAACAGATTTGTTACCTAAAGGGTAATTTTGCGCTATTGCTTTTAAAGTAATAAGAAAAAGTTTTGCGTGTAGTAGTTCTCACAGGGTCCAATGTGGGTATCGTATTGATCCTCACAGGATTCAACACGCTTTCACATCTTCTATGTGAGTTCCAATACGCACAGCCTAGCTGCAACGAATCGGACGGGTCGCAGGCTGTGGATAGCAAAACGTCCTCCAGATATGGAGGTTAGGTGCGAATATAATGAATAAGTACCCCCGAACAAGCAGCAGGAGTCACTTAGGGCCGAGGGATGCGTAGTGGGCTCTACACAATCTCACCTAACGACTCCTAAAAAGTGAGTCGGTGTTGTCGTAAGCGCTCCAGGAGGAGCAGTCCAAACAGCCTCTATACTTCAGAGGAGCGGCTAAGAGAGAAATGCGGTTTCTCGTCAGCTACACCCACGAATATTCAAGAAGAAGAACCAGATCGGAACAATCCGCAACGACCTAGGCGACGAATAAAGGACACGGACGGGAATCTCGAAATATGGAACTGTAGATCGCTCACATCTCTCAGCTGGTCTTGAGGTACGATGCTGGCCTAGCAAGCCAGTTGTCGTAGGTTCGACTCTCGGTTCGGGAGCAACTGTTAGTGTCAGTAGGATCGTAGCGCTAGCCTCAAAATGGTCCTGTATACTAAACAGTTGGCTGCGAAGTCTGTGTATAAAAACAGAAGGTCAAGTTCCGGATCGGAATGATCGGCTTTGCCTTGCTTGCTGTAGATCGTTAAACATCCCGGGTGGCGACAGGATCCTACTGGATCATTTGGAACCCCGTCATTTCGGCAACGTAGCGCTGTAGGAGCTCTGCCGAAAAGGAGGAAATGTACGTAGAATGTGTGGCCGCAGGGCCCCGTACTACAAGAGCGGCGGCAGAACAAATGAGCGAGGTACCGGCTTTATTGTGTTGGGCAGGATGCAAGTCGTGTGATCAAGTGGCAGGCGATCAGCGACAGGATGTGTATATCGAGAATAAAAGACCGGTTCTACATTTACTTCATTATCAATGTGCACTGCCTGCATGAAGGAAGACCAGATGTTGAAAGGGAAGCCTTCTACGCACAGGACGTCTACGACAGCTGCTTATAGCGGGACATCAAGGTCGTCATCGGGGATACGAACGCTCAAATCGGTAGAAAAGACCTGCATAAATTGGTGACCGGAAACGAAAGTCTGCACACCGAGACGAACAACAACGGCCAAAGATGCGTAAACTTTGCAGCTTCCCGAGGATTAGTAGTCCGTAGTACATTCTTCCCCCGCAAGGACACCCACAAAGCCACTTGGAAATCACCTGACCAACGAACAACAATTCAAATTGACCATCGGAGGACGGTTTTTTCGGACATCAATAACATACGCACCTACCGAGGTGTGGACATGTACTCGGACTACTTAGTGGCTAGGAACAGAGACGCCAAGGTGCAGAAATCACTGGTATGATGGGAAATGCGAGGGTAAAAACGAGAGAGAACCTGGTCAAGTACAGACGGGCAAGGAACGACATGACCACGATCCTAACGATCGTGACCATGAAGAGCTAGAAGAGCATTCACTGCTAATGATACGTGAAAGTTGTACGAAAAGATTAACCAATCCCGTAAAGGCTTTGTGCCGCGAGTCTACTTTTGCAAAGATGTGAAAAGTAATCTCATCACGAACAATAGCAAAGCGGCATTTCGATGAACAGCTAAATAGCGAAGCAACAAACAGAAGCGGAACTGGAACGGATCTGAGAGTACCAGCAGTAGTATTTTCTAAACTGCCGCGGCTGATCAAGGCTACAATACGTGTGATATGTTACGTGCGTGTTTCGGGGATACGCGTGTTCTTGAGTCTCTTTGAATTATACCGAGGATTGTGACAAGGTGATGGACTTTCCTGTTAGCTTTTTAACATCGCCCTCGAAGGTTGTATACCAAGAGCGGGCATCGACACGAGTGGTACAATTTTCACGAAGCGAGTTCAGCTTAAGGGCATCATAGCACGAAATTTTGCGACGGTGGAGGAAACCTACACCAGACTGAAAGCGGAAGCTAAGCATATTGAACTGCTGATCAATGCGTCAAAAACAAAGTATATGAAGGGATGAGGCTTCAAGGAGAACTGTGTTAGCTTTCCACCGCGGATCATCGTAGACGGTGACCGCTGATAACAACACCAGCAAGGAGATCTGGAGACGCATTCAAGCGGGAAATCGTGCCTACTTTGCACTTCGTAAGAGATGAGATCCAATCGACTGCGCCGCCGTACGAAGCTGAAGCTGTACAAAACACTGTCCGCCGTTTAGGATATTAGTCTTAAATTTGAACAACTCTTCCATTTGTGAGAAGTACTCAGTTTGCTTAGCCAAACACGTGTGCAAAGTTTTCTTCAAATCAAATTTTTTTCTCATATGTGGGTTGGGTACCAGCTAGTGGTAAATAAACATAAACTAACCTAACCTTAGTAGACGGTTTGAATATTGCTAGGCTATCGTTTTTTATCAGACCTAACCGAATACTTTTGTTTGCTTTGGTAGTGTTTATTATTTGCATTGCAACCAAATAATGGGGGCATAATGGGGTGCCGAAGTCCTACGAGCATACGGAGTTGAGAACGTTGTGTGTAGAGTTTTATGTGCATTGGCATGTAGCATTGCCAACAACAGTGCACGTTTACGTCTCTCCTAAAATTATTCAATACAAATGAATGTTTTCCTCAAATTGCTTGTGCAATATCTACCTTTGCAATTCTTCTTCTCCTATACTACTGTAATTTTTTGTTCCAAAATAGAAAACCAATAGATGTTTTGTATTCAATCCATCACCGTTACCTACAGTTTCACAGATAACATATTTTCAAGAGAATGTCGGCGTCTGTACCTCAGTCGTTTGAACTCCACACCCGAAACTATTTTGACAACCATCATTAGCAATATAAACAAGGTTACTTTTAACAAAACAAATATATTATGCTTAAATTTTTAGTGTTGATTTTTATTTAAGTTATATAATTATGAGATGTTATATAATTTTATTGTGTGCGATCAACTGGTCTCTGAATCCTTCAGCCATAATTTGAAAAGAAAGTAGTTTAATTTAAAAATTTAATATTGTAGGTACGCCTCATTAAAAGGTAATTTTGAGAATGTAGCTCATATGACAATTGAAAATGCAACCTACAAAATTTGTTATTTTCCAAAAACTTCTGAATTGATTTGCTTAATTCGTGCAATTGTTTTGAATTCATTTGATGGAAAACGAACGATCCTTTACGATGATCTTCAAAACAAAATAAGCATTTCCTGGAATTCAACCATATGTTTGTAAATTTTAGCGTAATGAGATTTGTAGCGATGTTTTACGTGAAGCCAGTTTGTACTTACAATGTAGTGCTGGTGTATATCTGAAACAAAAAAAAAATTGAATAGTAAAAATCTGCCAAGAGAAAAGTTAATATATTTTATTATGAAACGTAAACCGGTTTATTGGTTTGTTTGATCATATAGTGTGAACGATAAACGAGACAACTCTCCCTTTTTACAGATATGCATTCGACGCGAAACGGTCTGGCTGGTTTGTTTGCATGTCGGAAGCACATTGGCACACAGCAGAATATTACGGTTGAGTCACAATTATCTGCACAGTCGAGCAGTTCGCACTTGCAGTCTCTGTCATTGTTTTAAATGCCACAGTCTGAAGATTGCACAGCAAGTAATAATTCTTGGTAGAGGAAACATTTCAATACAGGCCAGCTTTGTTATGCTTACCAATAACTACTTCTTAAACTATTCTAAAGGAAAATGTGTTTCCCTAATTTAGAAAAACAATTGCTTTGAGCAAAGCATGCATGGCATTATTCAGAGACATATATAAGCCGACAGGGAAAGAGTTTTCCAACAGTAAAAACCGTTCAACTGTTTCTAATGGACGAAGGATTCCCGCTTCGGGTTTTGAAGTTTTTTTGTGTTATGTGCATATATGCCGGCTATTTGGCTGAGTGATTACCGGTCGTGTTCGGCCCCCTCTGGTAAGCGAAGCCGATAAAAATCGGTAACGCAACGAATAAGTTCTGTTTGCCGGTCGGTGGAGAAGAGCTGGGGACGCTTTACCGTTCTTCTTCGTCTCCCACCCAACATTCGGGCGAAAGTCTAACAGGAAACTTCTTGCACAATAATGAGGAAATTCAATTTATTTATGCTTACCCATGTTGACTCCATGTTCGTTCGAGTGCGGGAAAGAAGCGGAAGTTGATTGCCAAACGTTAAAGTCTAGTCTGTGTGTGTATTTTTTTTCTTGTGCGGGTTCGAACAAAATCGAGAGTATCGATCGTTTCGGGAATTACTTCGCCGGGTATGAAGGTAATGTGCTAACACGCACCTTATGTGGTGAAGCTAATCGATTGGTGCCCGGCAGACAGCCGGGCAGCACAACTTTTCGTCGGAAATGTTGATCTCAGAGTGCATAATGTTGCTGAATTGACGGCAGGTACATAGATGTGGGTGCAAGGGGTTGTAATGGATTTTTGAAATCGATTTCTTTCAAAGAAATGAAATTCAATTGCGGGACAATAGTATATGAAAATTAAGAAAATTAGCACTGCATGCGGTCGATCGTTTACTAGAAAATTTTACCTCTATCATGTATAAAAATCTTCTTTAATTACCGATGTTTTAATAAATCGATATTTTTTAAGTGTTACTATTTTTGAATCAAAAGAATATCATGTAAGCTGAAAATCGCCCTCAAATTCTTCAAATGTAAAAAAATAAAACACATAATAAAAAGTCATATTAAAAAGCAATTAAATGCGCAGTGGTACCAAATTGCTTAAATGTTACTGCTCGATAAAAACTATTCGTTTTACGCCCTGTTAGCACATCTTAAGTTGACCGTTATATTCGCGCGTGGCATCAGTCGTAAAATATCACAGGATGATGATGGTTTTTAGCTCATGGTGTTTTCCGAAAGTGCTAGCACTGGTGGGATCCTCTGTCGGACAGTCTCAGTAGATAAAAGGGTCAAGGAGAAAACCTTGTAGAAGAAAGTCAAGTGGTTTTCACCCGTTTCAGTCGGATGGTATGCGTACGTAGTTTACCATCAGACTTAGATCGCGTGAAAGCAACGGCTGTGTCACTTTCTCAAGCAGCAGGAAATGGGTAAAATATCGTAAAGATAATTATTTGTGATTCACGTCGTAATTCACTTGCTAACCATTCGTACATTCTCGTTCGAGTCTCTTTATAAATGTTAAAGTCAGTCAGTCAGCTATTAATATCATGACAGCACTTGATCTCTTATGTCATCGAATATCTAAATTTATATGTGTGTGTAGATCATCGATTTGGGAGTTCACCAGAATTTATGGCATGGCGATATAATGTCAATGGAGGTCTATTTAGTTTCATTTAATGGTTAATTGAAATCAAATTTCGTTTATGCCGGCTTTGTCGGTGCTGAAGGCGTGTGTATTCAGCGTGTCTACCATCATTGTGAATCTGTTTTATGTCGATCATCCAGCTGTTAAAACTTATTCAGATATAGCAACGTTTTTTGATGTGATTTGTATTGCTACCAAAGCAACGAAACGCGTTTTATTACTATCCATTTAGAATCATTAACTTAAGCTAAAATAGTTTGATAAAAAGTTTTAGACAAAATTTTTCGACCAGGATTAACAATTTTAGAGCGTCCATTGGTGTAATATTAGTCGCACTGCTTATTTGAAATATTTACTAAGCTACTGCAAAATAATGATTCCCAAGTCTCCCACATGGCAAGATTATGTAGGTACCTATCGTCTTCGCTCTCAAGCGGCAATTTTGGCAGCGAAGCGTGAACCATGACAAATTGAAGCTGTGGCTCATTACGAGTTGTTCTGATACGTTCTGGTTCTAGCCCACCGGTACGGGAGGGAGGTGGCTGACAGTGCCGCCGAATTGTACGTTGATTACGCGAAGAAAAATCATTTCTGATCGAACCCACGCTGAACCAGGCTGAAGGTACAAATTTGTACGTGAGAGAAGTCTCTCTCATTTCAATTGTTCACCAAAATGATCGTTGTTTACACAACTTTGCTGCTTCCGACGCTTGTCGGCACGAAAATGGTATGGTATTATCCGATTCGTGCACCTAGATGGAACGATTCAACTTTGTAGTTGTAGGTATTTTTTCGGACGGTGTAGAATCATCATAAATCTAAAATCCAAATGATCTATTATTGCAGATGTGGAACGAGGTCTGCTATAAAGCAGTGGTTTGATTGACTTGGATTTCTCACAATCAAACGAACGTGATTCCAAATTAAATTTACGAACTTGTAGAAGTGTTTACGCTTCGATTGATGTAGGGTATAGGAGATCATTAATAAATTATAAATACAAACATATGGGTGATACTAGGCGAGTTTAATGATAGTCGCTATGTTGTGGAAAATGATTTATCGTACTATGAAAAATGTACTGATGGAACTCTCTGAAAAGATGATTATGGTTACAGTGATAGGTCCTTTGGGAAAAAAAATACGCAGATATTTTTTGAAATATTTCTGAACACATGAATACATGAATACATGTCACAGTGAAAGTGATACACTTTAATCATGCCATCAAACAAAAACAGATGAATATTTCTTTACTGGTTCTTTTTATCATCATGGTGGAGTAATGAAATTACAGTTGAATTAAGTCAATTTAAATCTTTCGCCTTTGCATTTGATTCTAAAACTTATCACAAGCCGCAAGTACGACTTTGATCAGCATTTCATCACAGATTTTCACCAAACTGTTTCTTAAAAGTGTCCAAAGTCATGTGTTTAACTTCACCCAGCTTTCCTAGCATGTACACCCAAAAGTTGAAGTCCAATGGATTCAAATCGGGAGAGGATGCGGACTATTAAAAGGGGCTGACACACGGTAAATTTTCGTTGCACTACTTCTGAACAATCAATGCCTTATGCGCTGGCGCTGAATCCTGTTGAAAGCAAAAACTTTTTTTCAGATAATTCCTAGGGACAAAACAGCAAATAGTCTTTAATGACGTGTTGTTGATAGTACTTTTTATTGATTTTCACACCTTTGTCGATGAATAGCAGTTGCCACTTTCTTCTGTTGGATAGTGCTCCTCAAGCCATCAGTGTTGAAGCATTCAGGAATCGTTCCACTTCTCTTTTATCGGCTAGAATATCACGAAGACGTGCTCCATACACACGATCATTCTGCTTGTTCAAAACAGCCACCAACGTACATCTGAAAAATTATGTTGTGATCAGCGTAGGTCTTTAGTAACAATCGAGTGCTGGCAACCCTGTCGGTGATACTTCTGCGAGATAATCCGTGAATGTTTTGTTTCCTGAAAGCTCCGTATCCAAGGTCATTTTTGATTATTTTCAGCATAATGTTATGGGCCATTTATTTATTTATTTATTTATTTATTTATTTATTTTCTATGATTTATCTGACCAAAGTCCTAATAAATATAACAAAGTTTCATTGTCAAGTTTATAAAATGCTCGATCTCTTAATCTTCTGCACGAATTGATCCAAGGGTTCGTTGAAGTCAAACAGGTGTTCAACACGAGTAAAAGTTCTAATACAGGACGTCATGTTCATTTCATGAGCCTTTTTCCTTGCCGACCGGGTTGGATTTCGCCGGTTACATATTTTGACCACTTTGAGCACCTCACACACTCCGTTTTTTACCCGGTTTCGGTTTGGGGACAACCGTGCCAGTTTCATCGAACCGTTTGATGGTCTTGCACATGAATAATCTGTTCAAATTTAGATGCTTCCTTCTAGGGATGGGCAATACTAGCATCGATACCAACGGTATCGATACTAGGGGTCGCGGTATCGAGTATTTTGGCATCGATACTCACCGCGAGATACGAGTACCGGTATCAATACTTTCTGAACGATGATTTTCGAAAAAAAATTGCAGGTTTGATACCGATACTATCGAAACATCTATAATCGATACTCCCTCGGTCGATACTTTGATACCTGGTATCGAAGTTTCGCGATACCAAAGTATCGATACTTTCGTCAGTATCGCCTATCCCTACTTCCTTCTGATCTGTATGTTGCTAATTCCAGCAAGATACAAAGTCTTGAATTGTCCTTTACTTGGGTTCATTGCAATTCTCCTATGAGAAAAGTGAAACACTGCCTTTATCACTCGCAAGTGAACTTGTATTATGTGTCGCAATCAAAACAAATACAGTTGATCAACAGGGTAGGCTTCTCGATGTGAAAAGAGGCACTCAAATGTGTGTATCACTTTCATGGTGACACCCTGTACACTAGAGTGGCCATATTTTATATGGTCGTTTTTGAAACTATCGATCTTAATGAGCGCCGGGCTGAAAAAGTTTCCTTTTGACCTCTACAATAAGCCACGAAAATTTGAAATTGATCGGAGTTTATTTAATGGACCCACAAAGCGCTTATATTTAAGAAATCGATTTACATGAAAATTGTACGGAGTTTTTTCTTATTATCCTAATTTAAGTTTTATATTATTATCCTAATTTAAGTTTGAAATAATCTAAAATTTTTGGTATTTGTTAAAAAGTTCGAATTTTGTATGAGTAGGGTATTTTTACGGTATGAATCAACAACATGCAATATAAACTGAAGTTCGTCTTCATTATGTGTTGGAACACGGTTAGAATTTTTCATGAATTAAACACCATGTTCTGTGGCGTCGTTAATAACGAATAATTTTTGAAAAAAGTTTGCTTTTCCTCATTATTTTCTATTCGGCTGGGTCACGGTCGAAAAAATCAATATTAAGTTCAAAACTCGAAAAGAAAGCACTGGTTTTATATAAAACGAGATGGGATAAATTATATACTGGTAACTGTTCAGGATTTTATTGCTTGCGACATTCGACATCAGCTATTTAAGGCCAAACGGTATTGAAACCAAAAATGGCCGACTTGGAGCCACCACTTTGAATTTTCAAAGGCACAAGACTCGGTAACACGTAATGCTAACTCCAAGAGCACTTCATAGTAGCCGCGAACTTGATTGCATAAAATTGCTTGATTTGATTGCAATCTTCATCGAACCATTTCGAGCGAACTTTTGGATCATTGAAGCTGTGAATGATTTCGTTTGATGCTCTTACAAATGGTTGAAGAAAGGTGTTTAAGGTCCGATGCTTTTGCCATGCAATAAATTTTGCATAAAAGTTCGAAGATATGAAGAGTACAAGTAATATTGATTAGTTTTTGAAACTTTTCCGAAATATTCCTATCCACTAGCGTATTATGAACTTCTTAGGCGATATTTTTGGCCGGGGCTTAACTCAATTTTAAGCGCGCCTAAGAACTTTGCTGTTCCATCGTAACTCATAAGAATTGCAATTCGATCAACATGAGATCTACCGACTATATTTGAAAAAAATCACTGTCCTAGTGAATTCAGATAACTAGTGCTGAACTTTTTCATAGAAAAAAATTATAATAATACTAAAACTAACAATAAATCCATACAAAAAGCTCTTGATAACGTCAATAATTTTGCTTCACCAATCCGATTGTGACGGTTCACTAGAGATATAATCACTGAATGGCAGCTTCAAATCCTCTAACGAATACAGGAGGTCATTCATTTATTACGTAACGTACTCAGAAGAAGGGGATATTCAATAAAGAGTTCCGTTGTGCGAGGCCCCCATGCAAAATTGTGTTATTTAGGGTTGAAAGGTATTCAAAATTGCTAAAATTTAGCGTTTCGTAACATGTGAATATCCCTAATGATATGATTTTATGATTAAAGAGTATTTCGACGCAAAATATACAACTATTTTAGGAAACTAAGGCAAAAAACTTCATAAAGAGATGAAAAACAGCAATTCTTATGAGAATCTATTTTTTTTTAATATAAGCGTTTTGTGGGTCCATTAAATGAACTCGGACCAGCTTCAAATTTTCATGGCTTATTTTTGGAGTAAAAAGGAAACTTTTTTCGCCCGGCGCTCATCGAAATCGCATGATGTTACAAAAATGGCCACTCTACTGTACACGAATCACATACAAAACTAAAACATTTATATATGACATATTTATTTATATTTTTCATATAGGTCACCTGCCCTAACTTACGATTTAGAGAACCAAATAGACCACGTTCTAAATGACGGTGAATTCGGATCGTAACCTCGTTGCGGTATGTATGTGTTCAACACTTTCGACGGTGCGCAGCACGCGTCGAAGTCGCTGGCCATGGCCAAACACCGAGCAACTACAGGACGTCGAAATTATACAGAAGTACGTGCAATAGCTGGCAGCAGCAATACCCACAGAAGGACAGCTTGGCGCAGCTTTCTTGAAGATGGCTGGAAGGACTTTCGATCAGTCAAAGCTAGCACTCTGTAGTGGCACTGGCTACAATGGCTCTGAACAGGAGAAACGTCTGGTTTGACGAGTTAATGGAGAAGAAGAGTGCGGCATGAGCGAGAGAGAGTGCTGCAACACCAAACGAGGGCGAACGTGGAGCGCTACCGACGCGCACGGAACAGGCAAAACCTGATCTTTCGGAAGAAGAAGCGCCAGCAGGAAGATCGAGATCGCGAGGGGATGGAGGAACTGTTCCACGAGAAACTGAACAGTTCCCGCAAAGGCTACATATAGTAAACCGACAAGTGGGACCTAGGCGGCAACCTTCTCACGAACAAGTGTGAAAGGTGGAAACAGTACTGCGATGAGCACCTTAACGGCGATGCAGCAGAGGACGACGACGAAGTAGTAGTAGATCTTGGTGCAACAAAAATGCCAAGTAGGCTTGCGGGTAGATATTTGTTGGGCCTAGAAAACGAACAACAATCAAAACTGGAGCTTCATGCAAGTCGGTGCCTCGGCACGAGACAAGACTGGTGCAAGTCCAACTATCCCTCTGTCATCACCAAGGAACCTCCAAACTCGACGAGCCTCCAGATCTCAACGTGATGGACATCACGTTTTGGAATGTTAGAAGCAAAGGCCTGCTCACGAAACACAACACACAAGTTTGGACGAGTTGAAGAAGTCTGCTCAATTTGGAAGGAAATCCCTCAAAATGACATTTGGTCGCCGTAAAGTCTTATCCTAAACGTCTCCGAGCTGTTATCAGAGCTAAAGGAGGGCACATTGAATGATGTGTTGTTTTTTTAATTGTTTTTATTCAATGAATTATTTTTAATTTAAAAGCTTTCTCTTATTTGCCAAAAACATATTTAACGGTCCTCTGTTTCTTGCTACAATAATTATGGCGCACCCTGTATAATTCTTGCCCCTGACCTCCAAGAGGTTAAAGCGGGATTGGCCGGGGCCGGTTGAAAAACAACAAAGCAGTTGGAGCTGACCAACTTCCTAGCGAGCTGTTTCGTGCTACAATAATTATAGCGCACCCTGTATAATTCCACGACATAACCCGGAATCCAGAAACTCAGAGTTCAGATTAATCCGCTGACTTGTTTGACCGTTTTTTCGATGCGATTTGTTTTTGGAACTCAACGTCTTTAACGCTGATTGTCGCCTTCATTTTCCATATTTGTATTATACGCTTCATCAGTGGGTCGAAGGAACTGTCAACCCACTAAAACAAAACCGTAGCAAAAGCAAAAAAAAAATCAGTGTTTATATGGTTTGTTTAATATTGCTTTGCTCAACAACTTTTCGGTTTTTTTTATTAGACGTTGAAACAACTGTTGAACAATGTAATCGAAGTTTTCATTATTTTCCAAATCTGCGCATGCTGCCAAATAAAAAAGTAGGCACTTGATCGTCCATATGTGCACATGGCCTAGATTTTATATAGTTCTTCTCCATAAAACTCTCCGAATATTGTTTTTCTATATCGATCCACGTACAGTGTAACTCAATCCCTGCTAGATGTGATGGAAGAATAACAAACAATCGTTGCATGCAATCGGCATTCTATGCTCTGATGATGGCACTGACAGATGATGCCATGGGCATTTGCATTTGCGTTCCGTTCTCCCGATGGGTGTGAGGCAAGACACGAATTAAATTCGGCGCTTCACGTTTTTAAATGTGAGAGGATTATAATGCTCGTAAAACAACAGTCATCGTCGGCCGGAGAAAAAGTGTATTTTAAATAGTTTAATTTTGCCGTACATGTGTTCTACGCAGCACCCAGATCTACATATTAGATGAAATTGGCCATTCGGGTCGGCGAGATGGTAACACATTTTTGTGGGTCACACGCGCTCGATGTGATCTTGTTGAGGAAGAAAAAACCTCTTTTTTGGTTTAGTAGTGAACAAATGTTCAACTGCTGGCGATTGCCATAACGTGGTTTGGGACTGTTCTAGCTTAACAGTTTAGGAGAAAATTAGAAACGATTAACAAGCGATTATGAGAGGCCATGGTCGGTTTGGTGAGTTATTTGAAGAGATAAAATGAGGGGGAGCTGCCAGAGATGGATTTTAAACGTCAGACGATGTCAGCATGGATTGGAGTTGGTAGATAGGAGTGTTATATCATTAGATTTATCATTATTTAAAAATCTTCAGAACAGAATTTGTGTAGAAAAGGATTTGTTTTTGAAGTAAAGCCAATTTTCGAAAATAACAATTGAAAAAAACTCACGTGCAAGAAACCGTTGAAGGTAAGAACAATGTATATTGTGTAACCGCAAAATCATGCACTAAAAATCCATTGATGATTTTTGACTGGTTTTCACATCGCACTGGTTCTCTACCTCCATCATTTCTCTTTTGTTGATATTTTGCTTTTCATTGATACATGAAAGTATGTATCAATTTCAGCTGATCACTGTTTCGTGGACCATCCGAATACCAGCAAGTTTGAGGAAAATTCAATATGTTTATCAATCATTAGGAATTGTTATTTTGAATATTACTTACACAGCAGTATTACCTATTTTATTAAAATCCACGTTTCAGCACAGGCTTTCACGTTACGTATCAGGTCATTACTGGATGAGGCATCATTTTTCAATCCTTCATTGAGCTGATGTTCTTCCGCACCGCAGGAAACATGAAGGCAGAAATTCGTTTCAAAGCAACAGCAAAAATCAGTGTTTTCAAATCTTTCCTTCTTCTGCTTGAAAAATGCGCATGTGTTGGGGCAACAGGTTTCGATAATAAACACATCATTAATCATATTTTAATAATTAGCTTAAAATTACCATCGCGTTGAAGCTCTCGGCCAGCTCGACGATGGTGAGTGGAAAATTTTTGTTCGGTTATTTGCCCAACTGTAATATCGATTATTTTCCCGCAAGTTTCCAGCCGATTCGGCTGCTGCAGTACCGATGATGCAATGAGGGAGCATATTATTTGCATAGAAGGAATTTACCATTTGTGAAGTGCGATGTAATTGGTGATTTTGAGTCAGTTCGTGTATTACTCAATTATATTACGCTGATGTAATTGTCTCACGTGAGATTTTCAAGGGAATAACAGATTATTTATATAATACATAACGTGCTCAGATGTGGGGGGTGGGGGAGGGGTGTATTCAGCGAAGCGTTACACTGCGTGTGGCAAACATGTAAAATTATGTTACGTGGGGGTGGGTGGGTATTGAAAATTGCCAAATTCCGTGTTATGTAATTTTTGAATGGTTCCTGAGAGCATTTTCATTTCAAAACTCAGTAAGAAGAATGTTTTTGCGCTTTTTAGAATTGAGTTGAACTTTGCTAATATGAGAGTAAACCTAGAAATTTTTGAATGATCAATTAAACACCCTAAACTTCAAACGAAGAATCACCAATTTACGCACTAGACAAAATAAAATTGAATCAAGACAGTTTCAACCTAGGGTAAGGTCTTGGCATCGGTTTTCTTGAATGCCCATGAGATATTTTCAATTTAGTTCAACAGACAAAACCGATGAGAGATGAGGTTTGAAATATTTGGATCGTTTGTTTCAAAGTAAATCGATTCTCTCAATACAAGACTGAACAAGTAAACTGCTCTACCATCAGAACATTAATTCTGGATAAGTTCAAATTAGGTAAAAGCTGCCAGGTCAGAGGAGGTTTTCCATCATTAAATAGTTTACGCATGATTTGTTTTTTTTTTTTATTCTCGCTTATTTTCCGTCGGTCTAGTTCCGCCACTGTTGTGGCCAATCACCGACGCCCAGGGAGGCGACTCCACACCCAGGACCCTAACTCACGACCCGTTGATTAACGGACCGGCACCAACGGCTTTACTTCCTCATGCGATGGAAGGCGTGATCCCAGAGATTTTTCGCCTCAGAAAATCTCCCGGTGTCGGCTAGGATTGAATCTAGACCAGTTGGGTTGGTTGTGAGTGGATCACGCCACCCCACAACCATCGACACCTATGTCGGCGGTGGGATACGAACCCAGGCGTCGAGCGTGGTTGGCGGAAACGTTACCATCCACACTAGGCCCCCGCTCTGCATGATTTGTTGATTTGTAGCTTATTGTAAACTTAACCAGTTCATCAATTTTGATTAATTTGCTGAATTGATGCAAATGCCTCAGAAGTAGTGTAAGACTGACTGGCTGGCAAAGTTAGTAACACCTTTCCCAACCAAGCTTCTAACTTCGATTCGGATGTTACACTAAGCAAAGCACAATTTTAAGTACTATTCACCGAATCACGACGGCCCGGAGAATAAATTACTATTTGGCAACACTGCGAAAAATTCTCACTCTATTTTGACAGTGAAAGAAGACGCCATCTTAACTTAACTCCACCATATGATACCATATGATTTTTTTGAGTGCAGACAGAAAAAAAAAACAGTTCAATGAACTCTGAGATCTTGAAAACAGCTGAGAGACATATAATCATTATACTTTCTCCACAAGTTGTTGACTAGAACCTATCTGGTTTCACTGCATTCGGTTGAATACTGATGTTCGTTTTTTGTCTGGTTGATAAAGGAAGTGAAGAGAAACAAGACTTATGGCACTTTAGCTAGTTAATTTTACCTGTACTGAAGGGACTGAGAGTGAAAGCATTTTTTACCTGATGACGTGTAGTTAACGCAGTGCAAACTAGAATTTCAAACGAGATAAAAAGTATTGTCATAAGGGGTGAGCGATTCGTTTTAGGTAGGTAAACGATGACAAGAAAATAGGATTGAAAAGGGTTTTTTGTGAAATATGCCGAAATGCATTTGGGAGGTCTTTCAATCGTTCGCTTTCATCTTTGAAAATGAAAAATTCTTTTCTGGTCACGTGCGAGGTAGCAGAAAAAACCCTTTTTATGTTTTATGCAATACCACGCTTCTGTTCGTGTTGTTCATTTTCCTAATTTACGTAAGTTCGTTTTCCTTCTAATAAATTGGGTACCAATTGAAAATATTACCTGATAAACCAAATATACAAAAATGAAGGGATTTCCACAGTAAACCAATTAAATGCCAGTCATGAGAAAGTACAAATCCTTGTCGAAGGTTTCCTACATTACCAGAATCATCCCAAAAGCTTGGTTAAATTTATTGTGGAAGGAAAATCTGTCGTGTCGGATGCTTTTCAAATAGCACAGTACATAATAATCGTTCCTCATATTTCGATTTCAATTTCAACTCTGGCGCGGGGTTGCCATTCTGTACGGTTCAATGTGCAATCGTACATAGATTTAAAGACGCGCGAGGAACCCCACTGATTAATAATGAATTTTCGCTTGTATTCAAACGGCGCCGCTTGCGGCAATGCATGGCACGGTAGGGATGGTGCAATGCAATCGGTCAAAGCCACATACAGGGGGAACTGGGCTCACCCTCGTTGTAAATCTTCGTGGTCTTCCCAGGGTAGATTACAGGGTGAGAAGAGTCCTTACAGTTAAGCACCCATACTTTTGCGCTTCTATGTTCCTGTTTGCTATGGGTTAGGGCGACAAGAATATACATAAATGCAATTCAGTGCATGAGTTGTTGGTTCAATGTCTGGAAACTAATCCTATGCACGTTTGTAAAGTGTGGTAGTTTCGTCCGTTTTTATAATTTTTTTTCAAATGTTGCCAGTAATATGCTGGAACACTAGAAGAGTAAATTGATTCTAATGAAATTTAGAATTTTTTCGGCTATCAATGAACCGATAATCTCTGGTTGAGTCCCTATTAGCCAATGGCGAAATAAGTAATCTTTAGTTAAAATATTTACATTGACACCATCGAACTGTTAATTCTAGAGAAACATTTCAAAAGGTCCTATCTGCTTTGATCGATTTTTTGATCGATCACTTTTATTCAATCACCACCACTTATTAAACACCTTTTATTACACGTGATTTGCACAAGTTGTTAGCGGAGGGATCACTCTAGCCTTCTGAACGACAATCACACATGGGAGAGTTACTAAAGCCGAACCATTACCAAAATGAAAAGACGCTCCGGAAAAACGATGGAAGCAGATAGGACGTTTTGAAATGTTTATCTAGAATTGCAAATCATTACATTATTAAATAATAAATAAATTTTATCACTGAAGAGTTATCAGTGAGTAAATTTGTGCAAATGATCACTCCGCTATGCTTTTAAACATTGTACGTATTGTTGTATCAGTGAAAGTGGTAGGAGTAGCTGACAGCTTTGACCTTGAGCTATTCCCAAGCCATCACTTCATCACTCGTACCCGGTGCGTAGGGCAAGGTTGACTACCCTTCTACAATGCTGCGAATGGTTAGGGCTTCTTTGTAGCCAGACATTGAAAACCTATTCCACTGGAAAATCGATCGCTTTTGATGAAGTTCAACAAGAAGGGGTGAATTAGTTGCTGGCAACCGGACATGAATCATGCGATATTTTGCAAAAATAAAAACCTAACGAACGTCGAACGGGAGATTTGGGTGACTGAATTTATTATATATAAAATTATTTTTGATAAAAACATAAATGAATGCATGAGAAACCATTAAAACAAAACAGGGTTGAAATAATGCACCAAATGAAAGGTTAGACCAAGTAACATTTTCTTTGGCAAAATACTGGAAGTCTTACAGCTGATGTTGTTTTCTTTTGTTCACACAACATTTATTTAACTCAGCTTCAGCTGATGTTGACAGAATTTTAAAAACCAGTTTCGCATATTATGATCGTTATAGCAGTCAACTTTGTGGCACTTAGAAAGTTACTACGAAATGTTTACTACGCGGTTTCAGATTAGTTTTGAGATTTACGTGAATTTAGAAATTTTTGCGGCTTTTCCAAAAAAGTCGGACGTTAGGGGAAATACTTTTGATGATTTTTTTTAAATTTTATTCAGAGCTTCAAATTAGTAGTAAAAATCAAGCTTCCGAGTATTGACTTAAAATTTGTGCAAGATACAATTGTACGCAACGAGAGTACTGAACTTGTGCATTCTGGATCAAAACAGCGTAGTCAGGATTTTTGGCGATGTTTATCAGCAACAGAGTCGAATTTTTTTTATCCAATTTTTTATAACCATGCTCGAAACATACACACTATACTATACACATTCATCCGAAAAATGATCGGTTAACTGGTGAGGTTATACCATCGGTTTACGTGGGTGCATGTGTGATTATTTTCGATGACCATTCTTAGAAATAAAAAGTCTACGTATACATTCAACGGATTCATTTGGCGATAAAGCTACCCAGTTGCAATATTCTTGCAATATGTCTCTAGAGTATTACAAGTTTTTTTTTTGCTCTCTACATGAAAGGAGAACTTATTCTAAAATACTTGATTTTAAAAATATCTTGACATATAAAAATGCTGTTTGTCTGTCTGATCCACATGGACTTGGAAACTACGGAACTGTTCGGCGTGAAACTTTTTATGTAGGGGTTTTTTGGGCCAGGAAAGGTGATTAGGATAGTTCGAGATCCTTTCCTCTTCTAGAAGGGACACAAACACAAATTTATGCACAACTCGAGAACTAATCAAGTAAATGTAACCTAGTTGGCGAGTGAAGGTTTACGGGAGTGAGAGATATTTCATGATGTGTAGAAACCCTTCCTTTTTCGGATCTCCCATAAAAATCGAAATACCTTTCAATATGTGTATTTCTGGGAATGACGCACAAAAGCCACATCCGAAAGTAACCAAACACCATCCGGTATTTCCGGGATCGTAATGATGCACAGAAACCGAAAATCGATCTCAGACACCATTTTGAATTCTAAGATGGCGACCCTCGATTTCTCGAAAACAGCCAGAAATGACCGAATACCATCCACATACCATCATACATACATGACATCTAAGATGACGACTTCCGGTTTCTGGAAAACAGCTGAAAATGATCGGATACCACCCAATATGTGTGTTTCTAGAATCGAGGTGATGTATAGAAGGTAAAAGGCGAGGATGTTCTCATTCCGATAAAACAAATCATCTCAAACGATTTGTCTTTCAAGTTTGAATGTATCCAATATCCGATTAGTCATGTATTTGCAGAATATAAGCAAGATCGCAAGGTCAATCTTTACATGTATGTGTAATGAAATTAGAATGTTTGAAATTATTCATATAAAGAAAAAAATGAGCGGGACGAAGTTTGCCGGGTCAGCTAGTTTTTGATAAAAACGCTCCACAACAAAGATCAATATGCTCCAATGCAGACGGCTAATATGTCCCTAGGAGAAATCAGCACGCGAGGTGAGAAGTGCTTAAAGTGTCAGAAGTAAGAAGTAAAATCAATGAAACATACCCTACAGGGTGTGCAATAAGTTCGAATACAATCTTTCATC
This sequence comes from Wyeomyia smithii, assembly GCF_029784165.1. NCBI lineage: Eukaryota > Metazoa > Arthropoda > Insecta > Diptera > Culicidae > Wyeomyia > Wyeomyia smithii. The sequence goes on along the minus strand of NC_073695.1, from coordinate 114,942,047 downwards.
CTTGGTGCGCACCATTGATTGATTTTAGTGACAGCTTCAGTCTCATAGATAGGCTAACAGACGCGCATAGTATCGACTTGCTGACATTTGTTGTTTGTTTACCGTGCACGATGAAGGAGTACCGCAACGTCGTAGTAAAGTTGTTTGCGAGAGATGAGCGACCCGGTGACATATTCCGTTGGATGAAATACCACGGGGTGAAGCAGAATTTCATCTATACAACCCTCCATCGGGATTGGAAAATGAGCTCGGCCAAGGACCGTGCGAGATCCGGGCGGCCGCGTTTGATTAAGATGCTAGCCGCCATTAAAATGGCGTGAGAGCAGGTTCGTCGAAAAATGAACCACTCGATCCGGAAGACCGCTGCTGACCTAGATGTGTCCATCGGGCCCACTCTATCATAACGAAGGACCTGGAATACAAGCCGTAAAAATAAACGCAAGATTCACGGGGTGATGGAGGCTACAACGAAGAAGAGGCTAGACAGAAGCAAACTGATACTTTTGCGGCACGCAGGTCAGGAGTACATGTTTTCTGATGAGAAACTTTTTCTCTTGCAGCAGTCTCACATTGTCCAAAATGATCAGCTGTGGGCGTCGATGATTCCAGAGCGCTACGTCGGTGATAATTTGGGGGTTCATGTTCAGGCGTGGGAAGCTCCCGCTGGTGTTCATCGAGAAAAAAAACGTGGATATCAACGTCGTGTATTATAAGACCGATGTTCTGAAGAAGGTTGTAGCCCCGGTACCTTCGGATCTTTCTCTTCTACAACAGGAAGGTGCACCGGTTCACACGGCGAATATCATCCAAGCGTGGTGTCGAGAGAATTTGACTAAGTTTCTCGAGAAGACTTTGTGGCCTCCCAGCTCCCCGGACTTTAATCATCTGGACTTTTATGTATAGTCGTCTGTGCTGGTCAAGCAGAGTGAACATTAAGTAACCACTATGGACGATTTTAAGAAGCTTATTTCCAAGATCTGGGACGAGATGTCGATGTACCAGGGGCGAGCCGCGTGCGATTTTTCGAAAAATGATTCAAGCTTGACATACAGCGAAAAGGCGGTGTGCTTCCAGCTAGTATGTCGTAAAGGTTCACAATAAACAGTACTTAAATAAAAATTGATTCAGGCAAAAATGTCTTGTATTTTTATTTTTTAACACATTTTCAAAGTGTATTCGAACTTATTGAATACCCTGTAAGTAGTCAAGCAATCTTCATATAATAATATATAATGCATTCTACTCCAATTTTTATGTGATCGTTTTTCGGTAAAAGTTGATGAAAGTTAGTGAAATAAATCAGAATATTCATAGTATAATAAATTCCAAAAGTGTGACAGTTCGTGGAACCACAGTTTTTTGTATTTTTTGCAGGTTAGTTAACTACAAAAGCTTAAAAAAATTCATGAATAATTACATGTTGGAGAGAGCCACAGACAATTCTATATTTTTTTCGAATATTTAAGTCATTATGGTGCACTTTTTCATATAAGAACTGTGGGAGAGCTGGGTTCATATTCATCATTTAAAGCCAAGTGTGTGAGTATTTTAAGGAATCAATAGCATGGGCATATTGCCCCGCTGGTGCGTTTTGTACGGTTCTCCTCTACATGCGGAATTGAAATCACTTCACGAAGATTTACGTTACATGCAACTTTAAAACAAGTTGAATATAATACTGCTCAAGGTTTTACCCTAGGACTCAAACTGGAAAAATGAAAGATTGTGACGTTTTACCAGTTCCCTAGTGTCCCCAGGTGCCTCAGAAGAGCGTCAACAGGCCGCAAAGAAACTGCTCGTCGGGAACGTCGTTTCTCCGTTTGATTATGGGAAAACTTCATTGGACTCTGTGGTCCCCGTGGCTCTGTGGTTAACGATGTCGATCGGCTAGCTCTCCCACACGATTATGGTATCGGGTTCAATTCCCAATCAGGTCGTGAATTTTTCCGAGTTGGAGATTTCTCGACTCAGCACTGTGGCACGGTGTATCGTTGTACTTATCCTACACATGCAAATGTGACAAAAACAATATCGATAACGAATTCTCTCAACCAGGGCTGATAAAATCCAGCTCTTTCTCGATGAATCAAAAATATCAGGAATATAACTAATCTTGATATTTTGTTACGAACTTTTTGTATCCACTGATGTTCTAAACTTGGTCTCGTTAATAGTTTAAATATCAAAATTCCTATCAAAATTACTTACTGATTATTACAAATTATAGCAAGTTTTGTAAGGTTTTTGGCAGAAAAAGATCAGAATTAGTTAGAATGTACAATATTTTGTTATTTGAATAACAAATTTTGATATAAATATGCTTTGAAATAACACTTTCTAACATTCAAGTGTATGATAACAAAATTTGATACATATAATTCTGTACTTTTTATCATTCTGGCTTTGTTATTTCCATAAAGTTCAGATAAATTTGTGTTACCCGTTTGTTATAATCGTTTGATCGGGTTTGCATGAAAGTGAAAAATAGCCACCATCAATATCAGTGCATTTTTCTACCATCACAAGGAAATATTTCGCTTTTATGCAATCTTCATTCTCTCTTTCTCCGTGTTTTCAGTATTCGTAAAAAAAGGAAATCCATCAGGCGCAGTGATAGCGTGCTCGTTTGATATTCACTGTTTTAAATTTTCTCAAAATTTAGAATTCTGAGTTCAATTGTTTGAACTGTAATGTTGTAAACTCAGTACTGTACAGTAGCATTACGCGACAAGTGATGGATAAGAAAAATACTGCCACGAAAAAAATTTCAACGTTTCATTATGATAACGACAGGAAGCATCACATTGATAACGTCATGTTCGTTTTACCTAAGGAACGGTGAATATCAATTGGTTGGATTCTCAGAAGATTTTATTGCGTGACCGTGAGGGATGCGTGTGAAGTATTTAATCGGAGTGTGGCAGCTCGTTTCAAGAATGAAATTTTTTTCATCGGAGTCTTTGAAGTCTAGCCGTTTTTCCGACGCATAGGTAGTTTATTTGAAGCTACGAATTAACTAGGGAAAAAATGTACAAATAGTATTCAGAACACCAAATATTGAGTGGTATTAAGCAATACTCGTTATTTGAAAGTCACATGCATTAAAATCACCTTTTAAAGTTGTTAAAAAATATTCTATAGAAAAAAAAAATATTCTATAGATAGTAAAAACCATTTTCATGTGTCATAGACCTCAAAGAATGTTTCAAAGTTACTAGCAGTAAACATTTTGTAAACAAATTCAGCCAGACACCATTAAAATGTCATCATATGTAATATTAATACATATTTTCACTGCTGAACTATACATAGTGTTAACGTTTACGTTTTCCAAACAAGTTTGTTTAAAATATTAATGTTTATTAACTCATTGTGTCAGTCAACACTCAAAAAAAGTACAGTTGTTTCTATCCTTCATTTTTTCCGTATCAGTCACGGGTTACCCCTTCACATTCAAGTTTATAATCCAGACACGACTGTATTTACATCCCGATCATATCACCCAGAACCATAAATTTCCTCCACACTTTCAGGTAAACTCGTATGACCCATAAACAAAATTCCAACCGGAATCCAGTCTTTCTAATATCATTCGTCCCCGTTGAAGGCAGTCGACGGCCAAGCATAACACATTAGAAAATAGGTACATCTCGATGCGTGAACTTCGCTATGTATCGAGTTAGTCCAGCCGAGGTTACGCTGCTGAGGTATCCTTCAGGCCAGGTCAAAAAAGGAGACGAAAAAATCTCGTCGCTGCACATCCAGAGATTCAACGGAGCGCGAGACTCGATCTCGACAGCAGGCTGTCACCGTCGTCGGTGGTTGGGCTTGTGTGCATGTGCAACTCTACTAGTGTGTGTGTGTGTGTGATTGTGAGTTGTAGTAGCTCCATGAAATTCTATGCTCTGCCTGTCAGGCAGTAGGCATCGCATGTATTGGAGAGGGAAGAAACAGTGTGTAGGGATCCAGCCATCGCAGGATCAACCGTACATCTCTTCTACACTATAGTGTTGCTCGCTATGTATAATGCTAGGGGTGTAGGGGAACAAAAAAAAAAAAAACGAATAAATTCAAAGGCTGAGACTCGGGATGAAGGAAGTGGTATGGGGAAATAGAAATGGCGCTCGAATGAGGTGAAACTAGATTCGGTGCGGTGTTTTGTTGTGGGCTTGGAAGGTTTTCCGTTTTTTAAGAGATTTTATCGAATGTACAAACGATTAAGAACGCAGCTCAAATCTCATTAAAAATATTTATTTCAAATGGTTAACGTTTTCTAGGACTTGATATCGAAAAAGCGCGATCAGCTTGAGAAGAGCGTGTTTGATTTTATCGTTTGTATTTATATTCGTAGGCAATTGAAAATGAGCCAAATTGAACATCGGGTTTTTCGTTTGGTTGATTGATTCGGAGCGAAAGGTAAACTTGCTATTGATTTGTATATCATGCCAAATACAACGATTTGTATATCATGTTCTTTGTTATGTGCCTGCCGAACTGAATATTTTCCCACACGTTCATGGTTCCAATTTTAGTACTGCCTGGTGTGAAATGGAGTGCAATATTGCAACAGAATGCTGCCAATTTGATCGACATTGATATTATTACTGTGGTAGATAGCTTGAAACTAAATATGAATACACACTTAACAGTAAGCACTACTGCAGTAGATTCCGAGTCGCTACGCTGACAAATAATATCGACTAAATAACGAAGCGATTTTATTTTTTTTTTTCACTGCTCATTGAAATTTGCGAGCGAAAAATACTCGCGTCGCACAAGTCGCGTTTTCGCAAATATGGAAAACGCAAATTCACTAGTCATTCAACTTACCGGCCGGAAAAATCGCTGTGTGGAATAATCCTTACTAGAAAACGAGGTATCCTTTTGCTGAATAAGAACTACTGATAGTCATGTGGTTATCACCACCCTTCACTACCAGTTTGAAAAATGTAATTTCAGCGCTTGAATTTAATCTCGAATTAAATTCTTGTTGCAATCACATTCAACACTGTGTGCTTTTTCACTATATTGTAAAAAACTACGATCAAAAATCTTACACACAATTTTTATTTGTATTTTCCACTACGAAATATTCACTTTTGTTTGAACTTTTGGCAAGTTGTTGTTTCACACGTTTTTTTATTCGCAGGAGAAAATTTTCTTTTCTGCCACTCCTTGGAACTTAATCACTTTTACGCCATAAAAAAACTTGAAATATCCTTCTAAAAAGTGACGCTTGGTCCGAAACTGTAGATTACAAAAAAGCTAGCGGGGCAAAAACACCCCTCGCGTCTATCGGTCCGTTTTCCTGGCGATACCTCTGAGCTCCAGCAGGCAGTGTTCTATGCACGAATCATATTCCGGCAAACAATGGCAGCTCTACAAAGCGTTTGTTCGGCATGAGAACCGACAAGTCGACTAGTAACCTACTACTGTAAACAACGTTCGAACATAAACTAAAACGCTCGCAGTGACGCCGCCCGTTGTCTATGCTGGCACTGGTTGTCCAATGCTACAACGGGCACTCTATGTACACACGGCTATGGTTCTCATTCTCACGGGGCTACTACTGCTACCTCTCCGTGTACGATTTTTTGCTACAGAGTGCGAGTGGGATCCGAGCGACTACGGCTTTGAAAGAAGCAATTGAAGCTTTTATGTCAGGGTTGCAATCACGCATCTTCAGTACAAAAATCTGTTGAAATATGTATATTATATCTCTTGTTTTCAATGTTACTTTTACTGGTGAAAGAGTTCAGCAGGGTGAGAATTATAACTGAAATACAGGGTGCGTGATGAATTTTGTCAGTAAACGGCATGTTTTGGAAAATTTACAGTAGTACGTCATACATGGGTTAAATGTTTTGTGGTTTATTTTCTTTCTTATCATATGAGAATTGTAATTATTTCATTCAAAAAATCGCCTCTATTTGACTGTTGTTAGATGCTTCCGGAAACTGCTGCATGCACGTTTTACTGTGTTTCGATTAATAGATGTCATCACCTCAATGACCCTAGCTTTGGGCGATCCCAGGGCGGTGTGAGGCATTCTGTTGGTATCCCGCTAAAAGACTCTACACACCTAGAGTTCCAACTAGAAAAAATGGTTATAGATTTTTAACTGTTCCTGTGATTTTTGGTGCCCCTTGCAAAAATAAGAGCTTTAAGAGAGAAATAAGGACTTTAAGAGAATTTTCCCGTAAACCAACCTAGAAGCGACGAACTCTTCAAGCAATTACTATGCGGCCTTTTGACGCACTTATGCATTCACTAGGGGTACTAAAATTTACAGGACTGGTTAAATAGTTATAATCTTCTAAGTCCAACTTGTTTGAGCTTTAGGGTAATTTGTTTTTGCTTTTGTCGATCAGTGTAATCCAGAGGAATGATATCGTGACTGCCAGGGACAAAATTTCAAAATTTAATCTTTTTTTCACTTCATTGACCCTGCTCCGCTCAGCGGTATTTTAATGGCATTTGTGTTTCTTCCAGGTAGGTGCGTATTACAGTTTATTACTTTCTCAAGCCTTCTTTATATCATACACTTTTCACCGACCGAGTTACCTTCTTTATGCTTGCCCCACCGCGCAATAAAACTGACAAATTACTCTCTTGTTTTGACATCTTTACGTATACTCAAACACTGTTTGTTTACATTTGACACCTAGCAGTATAAACTATCCATTGCTATCAAATTTATCTGAATCTTGGCATGAAGCATGAGTAAAATTGCTTTTTGAAATTTACTACAAAAGTTCGCCAAGCACCCTGTATATATTTGAAATACTGTGCTATACACCCATTTGATCGAACCCTGCATGGGCAACCAACTCTTGACGCTACACGTTATTACCCGTCACAGCAAATCCTTCGTTGGGAGGGTTAACGGTTTTCGGTAGAACGTTAATCTTCTCAAGATCTCTTGTTATAATGGCCCGTGGCCAGGTCTAAGCCAAAGACCACATTCTCTACCATGGGATACCTCTCGTTGAAAGCAGTGACTTCCGTTAGATACTTCGTACTTCACCGCAAGCCCCGAATGAAGCAACAGGGCTTGGCGCAACTAGTGAACAAGCTTTTTCGCTGATCGTCAACCACAAAAGGACTTTCTTCGGGATGTGGTGTGGAAAGTGTATTTGACGTCACCGCTCACCACCTTGGTCGTAAAGCATACGGTTCCTTGCAGGTCGTTGCCGTCCAGAAACAAGTAAGTCTTGTTATCCACTATGGCCACAACATCACGCTTCGTCGGAAAGATGGTTTTCATCAACACCTTAAGTCGATTCCTCTGGATGGCTGCCTGCTGCTCAGACACGGCCGGCCTCAAATGACGCTTCCGCATAAAATGAGGACGCTTCTGCGGAACGATCAAGCTATCTCGCTCTCGGTCTAGTTTATGCTGCACTTTACGGTTGCGGGCGGCCATGCTCCACTGAATTCGCCAAGGCTGAAATTAATCGAAGGGTAACGCTGTCTTTTTTGACGTGGGACTACGTCTTTGTTTACTATACTGGGATGCATTCTGTAAAATTGGAAATGAAACTGGCAAATGTTGCGTCAGATTTCAAACGTTAATAACAGCATAACCACATGATCGATATCAATAACCAATATGTTGTTGGATAGATAAAATGTATAACAATTTTGTAATATGCTAGTTATCACTCTAATTTCATTGCTAAGCGGTAAATTTGATAAAAAGTTTCAATAACAAATTTACGCGAACAATGAACCAATTACATGCGAGCATTCCTAGCACAGACGACGTGAATGGACACCATCCGTTCCCTGTGATATTCTCTGTATCAATAACGAAATAAAAATTGACAGAGTCTCTCCGTCTCAATAGGTCAATTTGTTTTAGCTTCAAGGAGCTTAGACTAATAAGATGTCTCGAAGGTAAAAGTTTTCCAAAAAGTTTGAAGCAATCCCTATGCTTGAACAATTTCTAAACCTGCTTTCAGAACCTAATAAAAACTGATGTCTTGAAAGGAAACATGCCGGTAAAAGCAACAGTACCAGTGGAGTAAAGAACCGCAGGTTTCTCGTCGTCTATGATTGCAGCGGTACTCTTCTATTCGTACATTTCAGCGGTACACTTTTATTCGTACTGCAGCGGTACTATTCGTATTGCAGTGGGACACTTTTGTTCGTACATTTCTATACGTGTGCAATTGAGGAAGAACTGTAATGCTGCTGTTGATGGTGATTGAAAGTTTATCTCATAAATATGATTACCATAAATTACCCAACAATAATTGTTAATTTTTGCAACGGATATATATTTAATTTCATCCTCGATATTCACTAAATAACCGTGACCGGATAGTATCGAAAGAGTAAATTCATAAATATATACATTTATAGAAGAGTAAGAGCTTGCGAATGCTTGTGAATTTTGTGTTGATTTACTAAGATTCATTCAGAATCTCTTTCTACATTTCAAAATTGTTAGATGATAAGTTATTATTTTAAACTTTACCATAATAAACGTGTAGGTATTAGCTGTCTTCGTAATACAGCGAATGTAGTTGTAGGCAGATAAAAAATTGTCAAGCAAAAAACAGAAATGGAACTGTTGATTGCTACGATTTGTTGCTGGAACTTGTTAAAAATTTTGTTTAAAATACCTTCTTATGTTTCCCAATTAATGAATCTTTGTAAGGGCTTCCATATTATTTTGAAAGTAAGATCCATATTATAGGTTTGATCTAATCAGAGTTAAATAAGACAAAACTATTCATTATGATAACGTAAGTATTATTGGATTTGGTTTTTGAGGATATAGAGTTAATTCTGACTTTGACGCATTACGAGAAATTCTTGGTGCTTCTTCAACAAGCAGGATATGCTTGTGCCTTGTCAAATACATGTTGTTTGCACAAAAAAAAAACACTAAAGGCATAATATCGTTGGATACAAACGATTTTCTTTCGAGTGTTGTTGAATATATTTTAAAAATTGATTTCCAGGTTAGGCTGAAAATAAAAATACGTACAGTCGCTGAGCAAACTCATTGATTCTGTCTGCAAACTCTGTATATTTTGTAACAAAAAATCCCCTAATTACAGTGTTTAGTCCCATGTCATGATTTCATACAACCCTAGGGCTGTATACCTTGTAGTATTTCTGTTTTTTTTTTAACTCAAAGTATATTTATTTATATTTTTATATGGTTACATTTGGTTTACATAATAAATGTTTAGCCTTTTAAGGCTCTGCATCTTTGTTTTGAGGTTTGCTGGTTACTTATTTCTATACATTTACATTATTTGTGTAGAATTTTATAGGACTTGTTTTAATTGAAAAATAAATATTTATAACCTACTTAACTACGAATAACTAACTTAAAATTAACTTAAAACTCTTTCGTTGTTTTGCTTTCGTCTCGATTAGACGCAAATTGTTCAGCTCTGCTTAGTTCGCAAAATAACAATACACGAGTTATCGTACGGGTGTTTTTTTTGTCGGTTAGTTCTTGTGCAGTGCGATAACAATAGGCTGCAGTATATCGGCAGAAACATCTTCTGCACACTGGTAGGGGCAGGCTACCCCGCCAGTGATCCGATACGCAGCTGATATATCAGCAAGAATAATTCCCCCGCACCGCTGTTACCCCGCTTGCAGCACGGACCACCATACGATCGAGCGAGTGGAAATCAACAACAAGTGGCATCTACAAGACCACGGCCACTGTGTTACAACACGAAGCTGGATCGTCATTGTTTGTTCTGCGGAGACACACTTCCAGATTGGTCCTACTAGCAGCCGAGAGGTCGTGACATAGACGTTCGGTGAAGTATTCACTTTAGAACTATTATCATTATTAATATTATTACTATCAATATTATTATTATTATTATTGTTGTTATTATTATTATTATTATTATTAGTATTAGTATTAGTATTAATACTATTGTTATTATTATTAGTATTACTGTCTTTTTTTTATTTGATCCATTGTAATTTGAAATATTGTTTTTAAAATTTGATATCAACTATTTGATCCCCCCACACACATTCGAATATTTATCGTTTGTGTGCGGTAGAGCGTAACGCTCCCGCAAAATGGACGACATGCAGGTGCAACTTTTCCTGGATGTGGAAGCAAATGGGGAAGAAATTGAAATTTCCCCCAGCAGTTCTCCCTTACCTTCCCCTGTACCATCCCCGCTACCTAGCCCTGTACCAAGGGTACCGGAAATACGGGTAAAAGCTTACCCAGATGCCGCTAGCGGTCCCTACCATGTTTACTTCCGGCCCATAAAAAAACCTTTGAATATAATTCAAATAAGCAAAGACTTGGCAAAACAGTTTCCGGCCGTAACCGAGATTACGAAGGTGAGGCCAAACAAACTGCGAGTTGTCGTGAGTAGCTTGAAGCAAGCAAACGAAATTGCTAGCTACGAGCTCTTTACAAGGGAGCACCGCGTGTACATCCCTGCCAAGGACGTGGAGATCGACGGTGTGATTACTGAAGGAAGCCTCACGGTCGATGACATTTTGCGTCACGGGGTTGGCTGTTTCAAGAACCCCCTGATTCAAAATGTAAAGATACTGGATGTCAAGCAATTACATTCAGTATCCATCGAAGAAGGGAAGAAGAAATTCCTCCCTTCGGATTCCTTCCGGGTGACATTCGCCGGATCCGCACTGCCGAGCTACATAGCTTTGGACAGGGTTCGTCTGCCTGTACGCCTGTTTGTACCACGGGTCATGCATTGCCAAAATTGCAAGCAGCTAGGCCATACAGCAACCTACTGCTGCAACAAGGCACGCTGCAGCAAGTGCGGAGGCAATCATGCTGAGACCGCTTGCAGTGAGGATACTAAAAAGTGTCTTTACTGCGAGGGAGCTCGGCATGACCTTTCGGCGTGTCCCGCGTACAAACAGCGCGAGGAAAAAATTAAGCGTTCCCTTAAGGAACGATCAAAGCGCTCTTTTGCAGAAATGCTTAAGAGGGCTGAGCCACCCTCGACAGGAAACATCTTTTCCTTTTTGCCAACCGATGAGGGTACATCTGACGATCCCGTCGAAGGGTGTTCTTATGCCTTGCCAGAGGGATCTAGGAAGAGGAGAATGCTCAACTCTCCTAATCTTTCTCGCAAAGGTCGTAAGATAACCCCCAGCGGAATGGCCAATAAGACAACACAAAAAGGAAGCGGTGAAGAAAAACCGAGGTAAGTACCCCCCGGTTTTAATTTCAAATCAAACCAGGAGTACCCACCGCTTCCTGGGGCACCAAAAACCCCTCGTGCACCCATTTCTCGATCAGAAGACATAAAAGAAACAGGGTTCATAAAATTCTCTGATATTGTGGACTGGATATTTAAAACTTCAACATACCAGATCCCCTTCAAAACATTCTTCTTGCCCTTCTCCCTACAGTGAAAACATTTTTGAAGCAACTCACAGCAACTTGGCCCCTCATTTCAGCAATCGTATCTTTCGATGACTAATACGTCGGAAGAGGTTAGGAATTTTGTCACTGTGTTACAGTGGAACTGCAGAAGTATCATCCCCAAATTTGATTTATTTTCACATTTGATAAACACATACAATTGTGATGCGTTCGCGCTCTGTGAAACTTTTCTCAATTCAAATGACCAACTTAATTTCCACGATTTTAACATCATTCGTCGAGATCGAGACTCACACGGTGGAGGGGTACTTTTAGAGATCAAAAAGTGCTTTTCTTTTTTCAGAATCGACCTCCTCTCGATCTCGAATATTGAAGTTGTTGCTATTCAAACAAATATGAATGGAAAAGACCTATGCCTTGTTTCGTTATATATTCCCCCATCCGCGCGGATTGAACAGACGCAACTCCTTGATATAGCAGAATTGCTTCCCGCACCTTTTTTGATTTTGGGAGATTAATTTGTAACTTGATCGACGACTTCAATATGACACTTTTGAATACTGGGGAAGCGACACGTGTACCTAATCCTCCAGCACGTGAAAGCGTGCTTGATCTATCCCTCTGCTCGACATCACTAGCGTTAGATTGCCAGTGGAAAGTAATCAACGATCCCCACGGTAGTGATCATCTTCCAATCGTTATATCAATTGCTAATGGTTCAACTCCCCCGAACCCAATCAATATTTCCTACGACCTTACACGTAATGTTGATTGGAAGCGTTATGAGTCTATTATAGCGGAATCTATCGAGACTCACGAGGAACTTCCTCCGGAGGAAGAATTGGCGTTCTTAGCTGGCTTGATAATCGACGCCGCGACTCAAGCTCAGGCGAAGCCGATACCCGGGGTAACGATTAGACAGCGCCCTCCCAACAAATGGTGGGACAAAGAGTGCTCTGAGCTGTACGCGCGAAGGTCCGCGGCTTATAAGGACTACCGGGAGTACGGCACTGTCAACCTACTTCGAAAGTACGAGGCACTGGGCAGGCAGATGAAGAGCTTAGTAAAGGCGAAAAACGCGGTTACTGGCGGCGGTTCGTAAACGCGTTGTCGAGGGAAACAGCGATGAGCACTCTTTGGGATACCGCCAGGCGCATGCGGAACCGTGACGTTTCGAATGAGAGTGAGGAGTATTCAGATCGCTGGATACTCAATTTTGCCAAAAAGGTCTGTCCGGACTCTGTACCGGAACAGAAAACCTTTCGCGACGCGTTTTTAGTAACTACGGAAGAGCCTCCATTTTCGATGTTGGAATTTTCAATGGCTCTCCTGTCGTGCAACAATAAGGCTCCAGGGTTAGATAGAATAAAATTCAACCTGTTGAAGAATCTACCCGACTCTGCAAGAAGACGCTTGTTGAATTTGTTCAACAAGTTTCTCGAGCTAAATATTGTTCCGCATGACTGGAGGGAGGTAAAAGTCATTGCTATTCGGAAACCCAGGAAACCTGCCTCTGATCACAATTCATATAGGCCGATTGCGATGCTCTCTTGCCTCCGGAAATTAATGGAGAAAATGATCCTCTTACGGTTAGACAAATGGGTCGAAACAAACGGTTTACTTTCAGATACTCAATTTGGCTTTCGCCGGGGCAAAGGGACGAACGATTGCCTAGCGTTGCTTTCTACTGAAATTCAACTCGCATTTGCTCGAAAAAAAGCAAATGGCTTCTGCGTTCTTGGATATTAAGGGGGCTTTTGACTCTGTCTCTGTAGAAATTTTAGGCGCGAAACTTCATTCGCAGGGACCTCCACCAATTTCGAATAACTTTTTGCTCAATTTGTTGTCAGAAAAGCATATGTATTTCTCACATGGCGATTCGACAACTTCCCGAATTAGTTACATGGGCCTTCCCCAGGGCTCATGTTTAAATCCTCTCTTATATAATTTTTACGTCAATGACATCGATGAATGTCTTGCAAATTCATGCACGCTAAGGCAACTTGCAGACGCTAGCGTTGTATCCATTACTGGTAGCGAGGATAGCGATCTGCAAGGACCATTGCAAGATACCTCAGACAATTCGTCTGAATGGGCTCTTAAGCTGGGTATCGAATTCTCTCCGGAGAAAACTGAGTTGGTCGTTTTTTCTAGGAAGCATAACCCAGGTCAGCTGCAGCTCCTACTAACGGGTAAAACGATCTCTCAGGTTTTAGTCGCTAAATATCTCGGGGTCTGGTTTGACTCGGAATGCACCTGGGCTTGTCATATTAGATATCTGACACGAAAATGCTAACCGAGGATTAATTTTCTTCGTACGATTACCGGAACCTGGTGGGGTGCCCACCCAGGAGACTCCCTAAGGTTATACCAAACAACGATATTGTCAGTTCTTGAGTACGGCTGTTTCTGCTTTCGCTCCGCCGCGAACACGCACATTATAAAATTAGAGAGAATACAATATCGTTGTTTGCGTATTGCCTTGGGTTGCATGCAGTCGACCCATACGATGAGTCTTGAAGTGTTAGCGGGTATTCTACCGTTGAAACATCGTTTTTGGAATCTCTCTTACCGGTTGCTAATTCGATGCACAGTTATGAACCCATTAGTCGACCTTCAATCTCAATCCAGATTTATGACTTAATATTTTGACTACATGGCTCAAGATATTAATCCTTATTCATACGATTCCTCCAATGTCGCACTTTTAGATACTTCTAATAATGCTATATTCTGCGACACCACCATGAAACAAGACATTTCTGGTATCCCGGATCAATTGCGACCCCAAGAGATCCCTAAGATTTTTTCCAATAAGTTTAAACATGTTAGTTATGATAAAAGGTTTTACACTGACGGATCTAATCTAGATGAGTCCACTGGCTTCGGTGTTTTCCACGAAAATTTTACCGCCTCCTACAAACTCGATGCTCCTGCTTCCGTGTACGTCGCAGAACTTGCTGCTATTCAGTACTCTCTTGGAATCATCGAAACCCTACCCATAGACCACTACTTCATCTTCACAGATAGTCTCAGTGCCATTGAGGCTCTGCGATCGATGAAGCCTGTGAAGCACACCCCGTATTTCCTGGGGAAAATACGGCGGTTTTTAAGTGCTTTAACAGATAAAAATTACCGGGTTACCTTAGCGTGGGTCCCTTCTCATTGCTCGATTCCGGGTGATGAAAAGGCTGACTCTTTAGCTAAGGTGGGTGCTATTGATGGCGATATTCATGAAAGACCAATTGCTTATGATGAATTTTATAGCATTTTGCGTCAGAGAACACTCAACAGTTGGCAATCATCATGGAACTCAGATGAACTGGGACGGTGGCTACATTCCATTTTTCCTAAGGTATCCTAAGGTATAAGGTAAAACAGAAAACGTATCGTGCCGTGTCAAATAAACTAATTTAAACCAATTAACTTAAAACTAAGGTACCAGCTCACGAATGATCTGGTGAGGTGACCTGGCGCAGGACTCTCTGAACCTAGTCAATGATGTTGTTGCTCCAGCACCTGAAGACCAGCCAGGCGATGAATCTCAGAGTTTCGTGTCCTCGGAGGGGTGTTTAGGATCATACGTAATATTTTATTCTGAACAATCTGAAGTTTAAGATGGTGGGTTTTAGCGCAGTCCTTCCAGACAGGCAAAGCGTACTCTATGACCGGTAAAATTATTAGCTTGTGAACGGCAAACTTGTTGGTGAAGTTTTTTTTTCTGTATAAATTTGGGTTGATATGATTGACAATGCATAGGTGGGGAATTCCACGTAAAATCTTTGAAATCAATCCATTTTTTAATAAATACAATTGATCCCTTCCAGTTGGTCTTGAGGTACGGTGCTGCCCTAACAAGCCAGGTTCGAGTCCCGGTTCGGAAGAGACTATTAGAGCCAGTAGGATCGTACGGCTAGCCCCGCAATTGTCCTGTACACTAAAACTGTTGGCTGCGAAGTCTGTGTATAAGGCGTCGTATACAAATTGCGTAACGCATGAAGGGGGAGGGGAGGGGGGTTGAGTTTGCGTTACTTATTGTGACATATGGGGGAGGGGGGGTAGTTGAAACAGTTACGTAACTGCGATTTACCTTCGAAATCGAAATTTTTCGGAGATTAGGCGTTACGTAATTTTAGGGGGGGGGGGGGGTAGTCATATTGAACGTTACTTATCGTTACATATGGGGGGAGGGGGTCTAAAATCCGGGTTTTTAGCGCTACGTAATTTGTGTACGACGCCTAATAAAAAGAAGATCGAGTTCCGAAACGGAATGTAGCATCAAGGCTTGCTTGCTTGCTTATAATTGCTGCAAACTCATTGATGAAATTGAACTAGATGATGATGTTGTTACAATGTACTAGGTACAGTTGTTTTCAAAAGGTATAGATTGAGATAGGTTTCTTCTAGCGAATAGATTTCGGCCCAAACCAAGTCACTACATTTTGAGGTTCACGGTTATGTTTAAAGTCCCCATTCAGTTTTCAGGCCATCCAGTCGGGTTAAAGCATATATTTAATTATTATTCTGCATGCATACCATCCTTACGATAGTTATGCTGCCTGTTGAGCGCACTGTAGCTTTTATGCTGTAGGTATGAGAGTCGCGTCACGGAATCGGCGCACTGGTAAAAGCATTCTCTCTTTCTCTGGAAAGGGCGCGTTGTTATCCCTTGTTTGCGTTTATACACCGTTGAAAAGAGAACTCACCGGGAGAAATCATTCCAAAGCACGGCAGCATAACTGACATTTTCCGCGTTATGCTGTGTGAGTGAGTGCGCTATCGGTGCTGGTTTTACGATAGGTATGCTTGTTACTGCAGCATAACGGAGTAAGGACTCACCAACATAAGCGAATGCTTTTTGGTTCAAATACATGTATGCGTGTACGTTATGGCTATATGGGAACAAAGTTTGTTGATCTGTAAAACGAAAGTACAGGAAGGAAAGGGCATAATATACCTATACTATTGTGCTTGAAGGTAATGAGTATCATAGAACAAATGCATGGTGTATGTTTTGTAGAGTTTTCCATGGAAGAAAAGTTTTTATTACCATAAAACTCTAAGCCACCCTTCGTTTGTCACAAAATAGAAAATCGACAACATCAGAACAGGGTGACTCGAAATCAACTATGTATTTTAGGAACTTGATCGGCAAACCATGTTGCATGTTGAAAATTTGTCGTTTGCAGTATAAAGCCGCTGAATAGTAAAACACTTTTACGTGGATTATTTAGAGACGGCTGGAGTCATGAAACATGCGGGTTATTTCAAAACAAGGCGAAGAGTCATGTTTATACGGAGAGTGAGAACATTTTGACTCGATGTTGGATAGACTTGTGCTACGAAAGAGGTGAGCCAGACGCAAACGCAAGCACAAACCCTGTAGGAGCTAGACGTTGAACTTCGTGCATACATATTTATTTATTTTTTTCGCCATGTAGGTTTGTGTCGAGTGCAGAGTATCATATTTGTTGTGCTTTTTTGCCTCAAAAACCATAGTGCTACTGCTTGTGAGGCGATGCAAAGTGGCTGGTGGTTGGGTTTTCTGTGTGAATCATCATCAAAGGCAAGCGTTCCGCCTCACCCTGGCCGTATTGTGGAATCATAGTAGAATCAATTTTCTTATGCTTCGTTTGTTTTTTCGCAGCGTATTTACGGAATTTAAATTTTAAAGATCACCTACACCTGCGGTGGAAGTTTTCAATCAGATGTTCCTGCTGCGTATGGAAACGATGGAATTGGGTATTGCCTATCATGATGATTCTGAAGTGGGTTGATTGATCTGGGAAACACTATTTTTTGGTTTACTATGGATAGAGCGAATAATTCGCAACTTGCATTTTCTTCTTGTTCTCTCAAGTGGATTTTTACAATCGGAGAGTAAAATTTAAAACTATTTAGCAGCAAGAATTGATATAGCAAGCATTTTGATTACAAAAATGCTTTTTGATCACAATGTGTTCAAATACTTATATTATTTCAGATTGATTCAATTGAGAACCTTATTCTACCATTTGGGAGAAAAATAAAAAAATAAATATCTTAGAGATACTTTTTGTCCGTTTTTGCTTCAATTTCAATTTTAAAGAAACCATCTACCAAGAATCAGTAAATATTGAAAAAATGTCAAAGTGCTGAGGAGAAAAAAAAATCCGAGAATAATAGATTGCTAGCAAACGGAAAAGATTGCCCACAAACGATAACAGTTCAGCGTCCCAGTTCCTGATATTCTGGAGATCAAACGGGAAATTGGGTTATTTAAGAACATAGAGCCGCAAGTAAAGAAAGGCTTCCGGCAAAGCTCTATAAACACGACAAAGACTAGCAATAGCACTCCACTGTGTCTTTTCCAGGATTTAGGGGGAATAAAAACCTACCGGAGAAAAGGATGGAAAGAGTTGTGTGCCTCATCTATAAAAAGGGCGATCGGATACACTGCAGCAACTACCGTGGCATAACGTCGATCAACGCCTTCTACAAAGTCGTCTCCCAGATTCTATTCCATCGGCTTTCTCATCTAGCAAAGCGATTCGTAGGGCAGTACCAAGTTGAGTGGGTTGCGCAAGCACTCGCTACTACGGATCAAATCTTCACTCTTCGGCAGATCCTTCAGAAATGCCGGGAGTACAACGTGGCCAAACATCGCGTTTTCGTGGACTTCAAGGCAGCGTACGATACAGTCGATCGAGACCAGCTATGTTATAGTGCACGACTACAGTTTTCCGGATAAACTGACACGACTTATCGAAGCTACATTGGATGGAGTGATGTGGTACTTGCGCATTTTGGATACACTCCCGAATCCCTTCGAAGCACGCATTGCTCTTGAGGGTGTAATCCATTGAGTGGGCATCAAAACGAGAGGCACGTTTTTCAGAAAAGCAGTCAATTCACAGGCTTCGCTGACGACCTCGACGTTATTACGAGAAACCTTTGCAACGGCGGAGGCAATCGACGCCAGACTTAAAGTGGAGGCTAGGAGAGTTGAATTAGAAATCAATGCGTCGAAAACCAAATATATGAAAGTGGCGCGAGAGAAACTAACATTCGTCTACGGACGGTGATCATGGACGGCGATAAGCTCGGAGTGGTAGATGAGTTCATATACTTGGAATATGGGAATGACACAGGTGCTTACGGAGGACATACGCGCACTGTCCATAATTGACGGAACGTGTTGCGGACAATATTTGGTGGAGTATAAACCGAAAGCGGAGAGTGGCACAGGCGTATGAATCACGAGCTGCAGGCGCTCTTCCCATTCCCATTGTGCACCTGACGAGGTCTGGATGCCGGACTACAGTACTATAAAATCCCCAAAGGCCAGGGTACCAAAAATTGGCGACGAGTAGCCCAAGACCGAGGAGAGTGGATTTCTCGATACGGCACAAACGACCACGGTTTTAGGCTGCTGGAGTGCTGAACGCTGTGAATTAGAACATTAAATTGAGAAAAAAAGCGGTTAATTGGGAAGCTTGCGATTTAATAATTCTTTTCAAAGAATTTATAGCGTTTTTGTATAAAAGTTATTACGAAACAAAATGATAGCAGTGTGTTACCATCTAAATAGTGTATCTAACTGCATAAAAGATTCGTTATTTGTGATAAACTTAACTAACATATTGACGTTGTTACCTAGGGGGGGACATTTTATACCTGTTCCCTTACTGTAACGCCAGAACTTTACTCGAACCAGCATGCGTGGACTCTTAGGAAAGTGAAGGTAAGAGTTTGAGCCATCCATGAAGTGCGGTAGCTGGAAACAGGTAAACGTGAGCTTCTAGTGAAAGACCCCTTGGCGGGAATAATTTTTACCGCTTGCATTGAAATAATTGACAAAAATTTGTCGGTTTTTCATGGGTTTACCTTCACACGCACTGACGAAGCATCAATCGTAGTAACTTATGAGTCAGTAGAAAAAAAATGTCAGCTCCATCAAAGAACTCTAACCGTGATGGCGAAAACAATGAAGCAACTACGTTCAAAGAACGTTACGCCGCCGTGTCTAAAACGGACATTGTGCGGCACTTGAAGTGTGATTTACACTTTCGAATCACTTCACTTTTTAATTCTATTACATCACTTTCACTTTTCACTACGCAGATACGTATTTCGACACCGATTTTGTGTCATTTGAGCCACTTTTCTCTCCATTTAAGCAATGGGCAGAGCTTCGAAAAAACCCGGTTCCGGACGGCCGACGACCCTGAGCGATAAGAAGCTCCAAAGGATGCTGAAGAGGAAGACCGAGAGAAAAGTGGCTCAATCGCTGCGTGCGCTTGGCCGGGATGTCGGTGAACCGGCTAAACAGTGAAAAAGTACCTGGCGAGCATGGACATGTATGTCAGGAAGCGGCAGTTTCGTCGACTGGTCTAGGAGCTACAGGCCAGCGGTTTAATAAGATGGTCAAGTCGCTTTTCCCGGCGAATTGCGACGTGGCGGTGGTGATAGACGACGAGACTTATCTCATTCTGGATGACAACGACTGGTAGGGCACTTCGTATTTTAATTCCCCAATGAAGGAAGAGAGCTCCGAGGTGAAGTTCATTTCAATTCAAACAATCAGCGAGAAAGGGATGTCAAAGCTGCTCTTCTTGCGCTCCGGTCTGACCGTGGACGGGGAAACTTATAGTACGAAGTGCCTGCCGGAAGTTTAGTCGTTGGAGGATATGGAGCGACTGAATATCGATGTGATACCCAAGTCAGCGAACCCGCCCAACCTCCCTCAGCTGCGTCCCATCAAGAATATCTGGCAAACCTGAAGCTCCTAGATCTACTGCGTCGTCGCGAAAACTGAGGAGGAATTGATAAATAAAACGAAGAAAGAACTGAAAGGCATGTTTTTGGCAGTCATGGCGAATGTTTCGGTTGACTCGTTGGAAGTTAGATATAAAAACTATTTTTCTAATTTTCAAAATACCAGATTGCTTTCTTCAGCAGAGTTGAAGGAAAACCTATTAGAAAAAGAATTTCCGAACACTGTAATCTTCTATCTGTAGTCTGATATGACGAAACAGAGTTTTTACGAGGAACACTCCTCAAAATTAGTTTTTCGTCAATAACTTTTTCTGTAATCGTCGAAACAGTTCAAGATGTTCTAAGATTTTGTTCATGCTTCTAAACCTCGCATTTTTGTAGAATATATTGGTTTGATATTTTTATGCGAAGGATCAAGAGGTGACGGACGAGGAGAATCGGGCTCATGCTCATTCGATGATAACAGAAAATCGTGTGACACATCAAATGAGGGGGAGTTATTGAGGGGCTAGAGAAACTCCACTAACGTAAGAAATGCGATCACAATGTGCCATGTGCATCGACAACATAGAGAACCTGATAACCGATGAGCCACTGCTGGTCATGCATTGGAAACAACATTTCGATGTGTTTTTGAAGGCAAAGAGGAAAGAGTCTTTGATAGAAACAGAAAGCTGTGTATTCGCCTATCTTGGAAGAGATCAGGGAAGCTTGTAAAGAGTTAAAGAATCATAAACCACTATCTCATAGACTGAGGCTGTTGCAGGAAAACTTTGTTGGAGAGTACCAGTGCGGTTTAGGGAAAGGCTAACTGGACCAAATACTCACCTTGCGTCAAATCCTTCACAAGTTCGGAGAAGTAAACTTGCAGACTTATCATCTAATTATTGACTTCAAAACGACATACGATTCAGTTAAGCGCAATGGATTCTGCGATTTCCCAACGAACTAACGTGCCACTCTTGACGATTTCTCGAATCTGTTGTTTAGCATTGCCTTAGAGAGTGTGGTGCGGGGAGCTAGCGTGCAAAGGAGTGGTACCATTATCTCGAAGTCTCTCATCCTCTTCGTCTTTGCGGATGATACTGATAAACATACCCTTTTACAATTTATATAGCCAGCTAAGATCTCGCAGTAAACATGTCTGCACGAAATTTGCGCGCAACAGGACGCTGATTCATCCGATGGTACTCTACGGCTATGATTGTTGGTCGGTGAGCCGGCGAGCGCTTGGAGTCTTCGAGCGTAGGATCCTGCGTTCAATACTTGGCGAAAAACTAAAGAATGATTATGGCGCAGGCGCATGAGCCACGCGGTATATCAACATTGTGGATGATAAAATACGGTAAGCCACAGTGAATTGGCCGCGTGGCGCGACTATCGAAAAAACGAAGATAATATTCAGCAGAGGGCCCGACAGAATGCCGTCCACGTTAGATGACAATGAGAATGCCCAAGATCGGATGATGTGGAGACGTAATCTGGATTCGGCAGTGGGTCGTTTACGACCTGTAGTAAGTAGTCGCACACAAGCCCAAATATGAAGTTTTGAGTTTAAAAAACATGAAGGTCGTGATTTTTTCATATGTTGTTACACAGCTTTGCTTGTCTATTCACTAGTAGACGGCGCTGCAAGCATACCTAATTTGTCGGTGGTTAGTTTTCGTGTTCGGCGTGTGCATAAAAAGCTACCTTACACCAGAGTCTATGTTTATATAGAGTCGCGCAAAGAGATAATCTATCGTTCCGGCAACATTATTTTTGTACCGTTTGTTGCCAAGAACTATACAGTACTGTTTTTCACCATGTATAAGCGAATATCGTTTTTTGAAACTCTTCACAAGGTATACAGTTTAAAAAGATTACACCGGTGATGCTTTGTTGAATGTCACTGAACCAGTTTATAGGTTTATGCTGGATTACATATATGTAGCTGAAACTTCGGAAAAACTCATATTCTATATCACGCTCAATTACAACACTTTGCACCCACTCCTAACATTATCACTTTGTTTATTTACTTTGCTCGACTGGTACCCTTGTATGACGTTAAATTGATTCCTTTGGTTTCAACTTAGGCGACTCTTTATTCTAAACATATTTATTTATTTATTTCGTCAAGCAAATGTAGACTACATACAATATTTCATTACAGTTGTTACTTATAGTGTTTCACAATGTTCTTCTTACGTGCTAAGCATCATTTCTAGTGTGTTTTAGACAGTTTTTAATTTGTTCTTTTGACATTGTTATGCCAATGGTTTCACAATGTAGATTATACTGACGCACTATTCGATTTATGGGACCATTTCTATGCATAATTAGTTTTACACTGTTTAGCATAGACTCTGCCTTACACATCCTTTTTCACAGACTGCAGTTATAAACCACACGAATTGAGTTCAGGGTATTTTAATCAGGTGACTTTGGTCTTGTAGCATGATGGGCAATATTGTTAAAACTTTTATTAGATAAAATATAAGATAGCGGACAAAATTTAAACTCTTGGTGACCGAATCAATATTTTCAATCAATCAGGCACATTGATTTGAAATTTCAGGGCTTTGTGTAAATAGTGGCATGGTTTCAGTAAGAATCGCTCAATGTATTTTCTTATATAACTAGCAGGTAAACATAAGTATTTTTCAAAAAGTTCTCTTTTACTCTCTAAAAAGGCCTTGATTATTCTGCCATTTGGTCACATTGCATTGCTACACATATCGGTCAAACGAACCAGCAGTGGACGGCCCATGATCGACAGTTATCGTCGGTTCTCGGTCATTGTTCTAACTCAATGATGCGCATCTGAACTTGTACCTTCAATATGCACCTCATATTGATGCACAGTCTGAGTGGCTGGCCGGATGTTACACTTTCATGCCACCTTTCTGGAGAAGGGCGAGTGGAGGCAAACGGCTAGCAGCAAACTAAACGACGATAAAAGTGTAAACATGTGGACGATGTAGAGATTGTAGTATAACGTGGATATATGTATAGACGCTGTTCAGTCAATTACAAACAGTATTTACAGTGTAATGGGAGATAAAAAGTGGATCGATTTGTTCGATGTTTTGAAAAGAACGAAAAATAATCTTTCAATTCAATTTGAATTATTGCGGAGAATAATAAGTGGTGTCTTGGTATCGAAAATTCTGACATATATAACTCAGTTTATTGTTCATTAAAAATAAGGCCACTCCTTCAAAGCACGAAATATTTTATTTTAAATTTCAAGCATGTCTGTCGTACAGTTTGAAAACATGTCTATCGGATAGCACAGAAAATGGCTAATCAGCATTCCATAATCTAATATTTTATTACCCTTTATTTATATTATCGAACTAATAAATCAAATCGCATAAACGGACAGCGCGAGGCTATTGGGTGTGGAAGTCATTCAACGCATCGTAAATGTTATTGCGACATTAATTTTTCTAGGAATACTAATTATTGATTTATGTCTCTATTCCAGTATGCAACACAGCATATGATTTCTATTTCTTGGAAAAAATACTAACCTTTGAAGCTTTTGATTCATTTAGCGGCTATCATTTACAATAAGTATGTCACGAATAGTTTTTGTTTTTAGTTACTTTAATTTTATTTTGGCATGTACACGCACTTTTTTATATTAGGCATGGCTTTGAAAGTACTTCATCGTTGATTATTTTACTACTGGAACCTTCAATTTTCAAACTGGGCTCCCCTTGCTAAGCATATGTACAATAAATGGGTTTGTAAAATGGGTTGTAAAGTTGCCATAATAATTCTTTATAAAAATTTTCAAATAAATAAAACACTGGTGAGTGCGTCAAAAGGCCACAGAATAGTTTTTTTTCCTGTAGGAGCCTATGACCACTGCTACCATTAGTTAAATATATTGTGGTATACTCCGCGTTGATTTTTATGCACTGTCAGTTCGTTCCATCACTATGGGTATCAGTGATAGTCGCACCCAGACTTTGCATTTCACCCCAAGAAGGTATGACTTCTTTGATGAAGTTCCTTACCTTCATTAGTTCAGCAGACCATATCTCGTTAGGCGTGAGGATACCTTTTCCAAGAATACGCAGTCTTCGCTGAATCAATGCGCTGCATTGGCACAGTAAGTGTTCCGAGATTTCTACTTCAGAATTACAGAAATGACATAAGTCATCTGTCAGTTTACCTAATTTTTTAAGGTGATACCTACTCGGACAGTGCCCAGTAAGTAGGCCAGTCAACGTACTCAGATCAGCTTTATTCATACGGAGTAGGTTCCGTGTGATTCTTTTACATGGTGTAATGAACGGAATAGTTGCTCACTGGGTTCGTCGCTTCTACGTTTGCTTAAGGGGAAACTCATTTAAGTTTCTGACAAATTTATTTTTCACAGGAATAATTGAAAAACTAGAATCTTTAATTTTTTCCTGCTTGAGCTCCAGAACTGAATTTGTGTTTACCAGTGTATTTAATTAGAATGAATTCAACCGTAGTTTAAGTTTGTTTCCGTTGCAGTTTGATATATTCATTACTGGTATGGTTCATAAAACAACAAATCCCCCGATAATCCCTACACATTGAATAAAACACGTTAGCTTGTATCAACAGCGACAGTAGCGGTCTGCAATTTCATGGTCATCACTTTATAATCGATGTTCCAATTTGTTCACAACCCTCATTACCATCATCACTGGCGTACGTCTGTCGAGATTTTCAACGCGAACTCCCTCGTTAAAAATAAACCACTACCGGGCGGTATGAATGTGTTGTACGCCGCCCTGGTAGAGTGTGCAGGACGAGTAGGACTATGTTGCGTTCATTATCGCCCTTCTCTGAATCAATTGTGCTTGACATACGATCGCTATACATACATAGATGTAGGTCTTCCTAACCATGCCTTTGTCGGTTTAACTTAGTTTTAACGCAATTGGATTGTGATAATTTTGACGCTTAGACTTCCTATTTATGTTGCATATGTAGGATTTCGTGTTGACGAACTGAAATTTTTATGATATAACACTCGATACTTAAACACTTTATGTTAAATTGGTGGCCAATAATAATGATGCATTATTCAAATTTACCAGTTGAATTATAAATATTAAAATTGAACAATAAAATACGGTAGCTCATCTCAACCGAAGAAATCCCACCGGTGCATCGCTTCACTTTCATATCAAACGGATAGATGAGTCATTTTCATTCGAGTCACCACAAGAGTGTCAAATTTTGTGAACGATTTATGCACAGTAGTATGCCTAGTCGCACCAAACATTGCACCAGTGCGTGCTGCTGCAAACCCCTTAGCGGAGGAAGGTAAAAAGGTGCGTAGGGCAGATGTTTTCCAGCCAGAGGAAGTGTCCAAAAAAGTGCAAGGGGATGAAAAGGATCGCAATGTGCCCCAACAAACATTGGCAAACAAGAAAAATGAAACATATTAATTCGCTGTAGGTACCAAGCTTTGCAATGTTGAAATTTTATTGGCTGCATCGTGGTTCAAAATTCAATTTTTTTTCAGATTGATATAAATTATTGTTTATTGTAAAAATCTATCTGTATATGAAATTATAACATTTGAACTGCCAATGTTATGTTTATCCGAATACCATAAAAATGTTATTACCAAAAAAAAATATCATATTCCACTAAATGGTTACTAGAAGTAACTGCAAAGGGAATCGATAAATATGAAATGCATTATGCTCAAAACTACATCTACTGCTGTTATTCATCGTGTGTAATGGTTTGAATCCTCACGTTTCTATTCTGTTTTGACTGTTCTATCATAACGCCCGAATGTATACTATGTGAGAATGACGTGTTTAAACTGATCGTTTGCATACTCCACGAAGTATACTCATGCAACATTAATCTACAGGGTGGGTGCGATATATGTGGACTAAATAATAATGATACTAAATTATTTGTATAAAACATTTCTTTAATGAACTTGTCAGATTGTTTTTACTACTGTAGTTATTCGCTTCCGAAAACTGCTGCAAGGCCGTTTCAACATGTTGCAGTCTAATGAAGTCATCACCATTCGGACTTAAGTGAAGCGATTGTTTTGTGAGGAGCTCCATTGATATCCCATTCAACGACGTAGCGCAGGGAATAGACCACTGAGTTAAAATCAGTTGTTGTGTGAAGAGCTCCATTAATATCCCAATCAATAACGTCGCACAGTGAAAAGTTTACTGAATTAAAATCAGGACTGCTAGGCAGCCAAGCTTCTTTCTCCAAAAACTCTGAAACATTTTCTGCCGTTCTACGCATAGTTGTCCCATGTTACTTTTGATCGATTTTCGTTTTTCATCACCAATGAGTCTATTTTCATGTATATTTTTGAAAAACTTTCAAAAATAACATTGTTTGTTCCGAAAGTCTTGAAAAACCAAACCAAATCTGTTTGTCCCATCGATGATTTTCTACACATATTTGTCCCACTAAATTTTTTTTATTCTAATCGATTCCACTAATCCATAATTCCCACATTTACAACTTGGGAACAGAGCAATAAAAACTTCTCCTTACAATGTTTGGCTACATTACGGGTGTCAGAAATTCGGTACCGAAAATCACTTTGCTTGATTATTCAAATGCGGTACGTTCATATCTTTATTCGGAATACCTAAACCTTGTGTGCTGGTTTGTAATCTGAATGCCTCTCCTTTTCGAGCATAAGAAGATAAAAGCATGAGATTCTTACTAATTGAAAGTTATAAGAACTATCGTTTGTATGTAGCCAAAGTGGTGAAAGCCTAACAACGTTCAAATATGGGCAATTTGACAAAACAATTCCCCTTTGTAATTGTAAGTCATCTGATACGTATTCAATTAACTAAACGTGTGATCATTTTCGTGAGAATTAAACAGTCTTGTATCCCCAAAACATGATTGCATGATTTGGAACATGGGACAAATATGCGTAGAACGGCAGTTTTTCAAGCCATTTCTGTTTTTTCTTAGGAGTGTGTGCTGTTTTATTTTTATACCCAGGCCTTCGAATTACATTACATTATAAAATGCTGTTGAATTATTTCCGTGAAACGGGAGGGAATTCAAGCATGGTAGGACCGATGACTTCTTCTGCATACAACCGCATTTCGGAAATGCCTCATAAAATATCGTAAATTTTTGAACTAACCTGTAACTATTCATTGTGAAACTGCCAAACCAGCACCAAGCATCTAATTTGACTAATTTGCAGATTTGATTTCACCTTGTAACCTTTTAAACGTTCCAATCTTGCTGTTTTTCCCATCACTATTTTTTGTCTCTTGGTGTTGTTTATATTTTGGCGCCGGTAACTACTAGAATATTTTTCACAAATACCGGTACGTAAGAGTCACGTAGCCCCTCAAACTAAGTATACTTTTCTCTTTACACTAATTAAAGAAGCGATCGCAACTGATTTACGTGAAAAATTGACCGAAAAGGATTGAAACTTGCCTCTAAATTGTAGCGCCTCGAAAACTCCTGGTTTTGTTTTTTTTTAGTTTCAAGACAACTACGTGTGTCAAGTACTTCCGTGTTGGCAGCACTGTCAGCAGCAGGCTACGCTAGCAATAAGCATACAAAAATGTTCACATTGATGAACTGTTGAATTTAATGGCATCAAAAAAATAAAAAATTAGTAACCATGTACTAAAAAAATATCGCACGCTAGCCTGGGGGCTAATGCGGTCTCGATCAACTAGATTAGTTGAGAGAATTCGTTATCGATATTGTTTTCGGCACATTTTGCATGTTGTAGGATAAGTACAACGATACACCGTGCCCCAGTGCTGAGTCGAGAAAATTTCCAGCTCCAAAAGTTCCTCGACCTGATCGGGAATCGAACCCGATATCACAACCGTGTGGGAGAGCTAGCCGACCGACATCGCTAACCACAGAACCACGGGGACCACTTAAAGTAACCATGTACTATTAACAATGATAAAATAATGCTTGGATTCCGTCCCGTTTCATAAAAAAGCAAAGCCTTGGTGCGACATTCCGATTGGGAACTCGACCTTCTGTTTATTATACACAGACTTCGCAGCCAACTGTTTAGTGTACAGGACAATTGCGGGGATAGCGCTACGATCGCACTGACACTAACAGTCTTTCCCGTGCCGAGACTCGAACCTACGACGACTGGTTTATTAGACCAGCATCGTACCTCGAGACCAGCTGGGAGACATCTTAAATAATTATTTCATTGACACTTGTCCCTGTGCAAAGAAAATCGACAGCCGAAAATTGCATGATAATGTTACAACGATTTTTTTTACAGTTAAGGAAGGATTCAGATTTATGGAACCGAAAGGGGATTGACCTACTACAATAAAAATGAGTTAGTCATTACTGGGTTTTCATCCACTTTCTGAAAGAATATGTCACAAGCTTGGTAAGAAAAAAACATCGATTTTCCGATCCATACTCTAACACCTTGTAAACAAATCATCTTGAACTGTAAAGAAGTTAGGTTAGGCAGCTTCGTGCAAAGACCTATAGATACTCTTTTATTTTACCGTCAGACTATATTTGACAGTTTTCATGTTATGTTGGGATCATGCTTTGCTAGAATTGAATAATAAAATAACATTCTCGATTTGCTAACTGATTTCTCCCGATCTTTTCATTTTATTTTCAATTTTTTATCATGATTGATGAGTTTATTTTGCTCTTAAGTCAACGGTTAATAGATTAAGTAGACATCATAAAAATTTTGTTCACAGCTGAAGTTTTGTATGCAGATTCAAGAATTTACCTCTGGGTTTCATCCCGTTCCTAGAAATACTCATTTCATCGGTATTTGGCTCTATTTATTGAGAAATAAGCATCTTGATATCTCAATTAATGGTAACTTTTTTTTGACATTTTTCTTGAAAAAAATACGGTGTATATTTTTTTGGACAAAAAAAAATTATCTTCAACTTCGTCGAAAACTTCACACCGATCGAACAAATTGTTCAAGCCATAAAAATATTTGTGATTATTAATACCATTTTCAATTTCCCCCTGCTCAAAAAATAGTCGTGATCAAAAAAAAAAAAAAAAAACGAAACTACAAAAGCGCAGAATGGCGACAGGGCCGTCGCATTATCAATAGCTGATGAGGCAGAGCATTACACGACTCAGCCGCCAGTTCCGAGTCAGACGCTGTTGTATGCCGCCCCTGGCCTGGAGACACAGCCACGTACGCCCCTTCTTCCCGGTTAGCATTAAACTAAGGTTTCCACTGGAGGTTGGTTACCCGACCTCCGTTAAGGTTACTCGTATTTCGGTCGGCACTTCGTGAAAGTTGGGATAGGAGTTGCTGAGTAAACTCAAAATGTTCAGATCTCCACAGTATCAGTGTAAATTTATTGCAATCTACTCCGCCCTTTGAACTCATCTGAATCTTTATCTTTGAAATTGATTTCGTTCTAACGTATGCTAAAAACTTCATGCAGGGTTTAATATTTACAACTTTCTGATGCTTTACAACTTACATGCTTATGGGATTTAGCCAACTTGATAAGAAATTTTTATTTCCATGATAGATTTAGCTTTAACTCTATAAAGTGGTCCCCGTGGCTCTGTGGTTAGCGATGTCGGTCGGCTAGCTCTCCCACACGGTTGTGATATCGGGTTCGTTTCCCGATCAGGTCGAGGATCTTTTCAAGCTGGAAATTTTCTCGACTCAGCACTGGGGCACGGTGTATCGTTGTACACGCAAAAGTTGGATGGTGCGAAACCAGTACAAAATTGTGCGTTTTTAGCGCGTTTGTTGATGTAATTCGGAACCAGTACAATGATTGCGTGTTGGGCATAACGCAATTAATGCTCTAGCGTTTTTTAAATGTATTTAGCAGCTCCAAACTACTACACCTAAACAGTTTCAACTGGTATCAAGCAGCATTGCAAAGCGAGCGAGAAGCAAAACCATTCTCCTCCTTTCTGCTTAAGGACGAGACATATGCTACGCTTTTCAAGTCAAAAAAAATCAAGTATGTACAGCACGGGTGTCTCGCTCATTTCGTGAAGCAACGAGATATTGCCTTGCGCGTCGCAATCCGAACCGAAAGAGAAGCGAAAGAGCAACCTGCAAATTGTATGTTACTTGTCTAGTCTTGTCGCACAAACAGGGAAATTCTACGAGCGGGAGAGAAATTTCTTTCCTCGCTTGAGAAAAAAGCGCGTGCAGTCACTAATACACTCGACGTGAGAAATAAAGTGTCGATGTATGATACATATTCTGATTTCATTCTATGTCAATGTATTCGCAGTACAACTGTTGCGTTATGCGTTTCACACATTTATTGTGCGATTTCTGTGCAACATTCGTGCGAATCGGGAAGACACAATGATTGTACAAGACTTCAACTTTTGCGTGTACTTAGGCGTCGTACACAAATTACGTAGCGCTAAAAATCTAGATTTCAGACCCCCTTCCCCCTATGTAACGATAAGTAACGTTCGATATGACCCCCCCCCCCTAAAATTACGTAACGCTGGACAGACCTGCCCCTCTTCCAAATTTCTAATTTTGAGCAAACATCACAGTTACGTAACGGTCTCAACTACCACCCCCCTCCCCCCTATGTAACGCTGACTTAACCCCCCTTCCCCCCTTCATGCGTTACGTAATTTGTATACGACGCCTTATCCTACACATGCAAAATGTGTCAAAAACAATATCGATAACGAATTCTCTCAACTAGTCTAGTTGATCGAGACCGTTATTAGCCCCAAGGCTAAGCGTGCGATATTGTTGTGAGCATGAGCATGAGCATGAGCATGATTGACCGCCCGCGGTTGCTACTCCGTTATTGCCAGATCAGCTGTAATTACACAGAGAACCAATGGATGATGCTTGGGATTAACATTCATCCTCAATGTGTAAAAACTGGTGACCTTAATCTTTATATTAGGCAATACCAGCGCCGGCCGCATCCGAATGCAGGTCAAAGAAGGAGTGTGTATGGGAATATGTTGACGTGATACTCGCTTTATTGGAAGCCGAGAACACCTCTGCACTTCCACGAGAAATCACTGGGATGTTGGAAGAAAAGGGTAAGGTTTGCAGCAGGTTTCGTTTTGGTAAACGATGCGCTGAGTTCTAATACCGGATTCATAATAACAAATATCGCGCGTACGAGTTCATTATATCTTCTACGGAAGTCATAACGCGATCCGAACTTATTCCGGTTGATGATGTAACACCGCAAAAATAAAGCGCACGCGAGGATACCGGACCTATAATCTAATCAAGACAGACTCCAATATTCGAAAATATGTTTATGAAGTCATTATGCAACTACCGAAACGTATCTCTCATTGATTTATCTCAGCTGACTACACAATGTTACGAAGCAACCAGATATGCATTAACCAAAAACAAGAAAAAAGTTAATATATAGACCCTCAACACATACTGCAAGCGGTCAGCAAGAGAGCTTCAAAAACGGCCTATTTGCTTGGCCATCGCCGTTCAAATCGAACGAAAAAAAAAGAAAAAAAAAAAGATGTGTGCGTTGACAGACGAGTCGCGTATAATCCTGATATTAATTGCAAATAATTGCGATATTTGGTGGCGATTAATTACAATGTTTTGTCGCGATTAATTATTTATATATTTATCGAACGAACGGAACCTACTCTGAATCACTGCGTGCTGGAATAGAACCTACGGGTGGACAGTAGAGATGGTCGGGTACGGGTATTTTTACCCGAAACCCGTACCCGACGGGTTCGGGTAGTGTAAAAAAATATTTTACGGGTTTGGGTCGGGTACGGGTAATTTAAAAACCAAGGCTTCGGGTTCGGGTCGGGTACGGGTTTGAAAAATTTCCAATTGGTCGGGTACGGGTAATTTGATTTTCGTGCATTATGAGAAATTAATTTTTAACATTTCAAACCTAGGTGTTTTCTTAGTGTCGATAATCGGAAAGATCGAACAAGAAATTGCCCATTCTCACTCAACGAGAGATCGGCCAATACCTATTCTGACAGTTGTCGGCAGTGTTTGCACCAAGGGAATGACATCATGCTATCTCTTTCTAATGTGAAAGTCAATAGTTCTTCCTGCAACCATTTTGAGTTAAATGGAATTTTTGCCAGGCTTTTTTCATATTTGTGAGGAAAACCGCGGAGCATTGCACAGTAAGGCAACTAAATACAAAGGCTGGTTAAGTAAAAAAAAGTGTGGATAAATGCGACAAAAATATGGTATTTACTTAATTTTGGGGTGCTGAACACCAATCTCCATTCCATTTTTTATTTGGGGCCGTCCATAAAGCAGGTGACCTAATTATTAATGATTTTGGCACTTTTCCCCTTAGCCACAGGGCGTTCTCCTCACAGAAACAAATTACGTAGCTTTTGCACAACACCTCAAATCAACCAAATTTTGCCAAAAAATTTTTTTCTTAAATTAAAACAACATAGGTAATACATACAAACTAACTACGAATCAACTTTTTCTCTGACACCAAAAAAATCCAAGCTATCATTGAAGCTGTTTCAAAGTAATGAATTTTTTTTTAAACACATGTCAAAAAACGTCAGTATGCCAAACTTCGAAAAGTCATAAAAAAACAGATCTCATGATATTGCACCCACATTTTGGATTTAGGCACTTGAACATTATAGCAATAAAGGAAAAATATTATGAAACAGCTGACGTAAAAAAAATTCAGGCGGATGGCCATCGATTCTCTACTGTGTTTGGTACGAAGCAAATATGTATATGAGATTTGACAGCGATAGCATAGTCTTTGTTTGCACTGTGACCAGGGATGTACAGAAATATCTGTGTTATACCGATTTTTAGATTGAATCGGTGACACCGAATCTGTACTAAAAAATTACAGGTTTTTGTCAAATGCAAATGAATCATTAAATTTTTATCAAGTTATAAACAATATTAACTTTGACTTTATTATAATATTAAGATTTCAGGTTGCTGCGATGTTCACATAAAACTCGTCGCTTTTTTAACTTTACCAGACATGCACTTTTCATAGTGGACCTCTTCCTTATAGTGGACCATCCGCCTGGAACTCTGGGTTCATTAACATGCGTTCACATTCACACTCGGTTTTTGTCTAACTCCGGCCATCATCTCGAGAAACCACATATGACAATTAGTGCATATAACGTGCGAGGTACCCAGGTATTTTGAAAAAAAAAAAATCCAGGACGGGTCGGGTACGGGTCGGGTTCAAGCAATTTCGGCGTTGTTTTCTTTCGGGTACGGGTCGGGTACGGGTAGTTGGAATAGATATTTTTCGGGTTCGGGTCGGGTACGGGTATTTTAAACAAACCAGACTACGGGTTCGGGTTGGGTACGGGTTTGAAAATTTTCGATTAGTCGGGTACGGGTCGGGTACGGGTAACAAATTTCCCATACCCGACCATCTCTAGTGGACAGTCTGCGAATAAATGGTTTGGTACACCTCGGAAGTCACAACACACCGAAAATCTATATTTGAGCAAAGCTCACCTGGGCCGAAAACACGTTTACCCCGGAAAGTTATGCGCGACCGCTCTATTCCCTCTTACCGACGCTACGCGCGGAGACACGGTATTTCGCGTTGATTACCACTTACTTCTTGAATAATAAAGCGAAGATACCTACTGAGTATGAAAAACTGGCAAAGTTTCATGCATTCATAGCTAGAAATTTTTAAAAATGCAAATATGCATATCTAACAAGACCGAGTACTAATTAGATTTAACAAAATGCCAAAACAATCGCAATCAAAATTTATTTGCCATGCTGACCGACAAGATTTCTACTTAATTAAATTTAAAATTGTCTATGTGTTTCAGTATTCACTCAAAAGCTAGAAAATCCATTAAATAAGGGCATAAAACTGCTCAAAATGTTCGTAACAGCGTCTCCGTTCACCTGAGGAAATAATATCAACAATGAAGACTGACGCGCAACTGTTTCGACGCAGTTAGCGCCGCATCGGCCCAATCGGTAGATTAAAAAAATTCAAAACCGGCTTCCACGAAGCCGCGGTCACAAGCAGGGATGCCACAAACACAGACCAATCTGTGCAAAACAAAATTCCCACACAAGTATATGTACATACAGAACTGCAAACGCGCCCTTCAAAATACAGGCCGATGTTAGGCCGACGCCACACTGCAAAGGACGCGGCGCGAAATGCGTCCTTTCTCACGCGAGGAGAAAAAACAACAATGAAAACTGACGCGCGTTAAAACACATCCCGAACTGTTTCGACGCAGTCACCCGAACAGCATCGGCCCCAGTACGCACTGTACCTACTGTAAACGATTGAGTGAGAAAATTCCAAAACCGGCATCTAAGAAACCGCGATAACAATCAGAGATGCCACATATGTAAATTTAAATTTATCTGTGAATTATAAATTTCTCATCCATACAGTTTACAGTTTACGGATTTGTAAAGCCATGAAGATTCCTACGATTTTCTACGAAATTTACAAATTTTTATACAGACTTTTATACTGGAAATCTTTAAAACATTTTCGATGTTCAGTATACAGAAATGTAGCATCCCCACAAAAGGAATTGTGGAAAGCAGAAAAAAAACATTGGTTCCCTTTTACCATGCAAATCAAACAAAAAAAAAAAAAAAACACAGGTCCTCTCTGAACCATCATGCTGGTGCGAGAACGTGCCGCACGCAAGAGCAACCTTGCACTTACTCACACACACTTATGGCAAGGCAAGGGCTAGCGGGAAACGTGCTCCGCCACCGAAAAAGAAATGCAGCTCTCACAAATTAGCCACAAAATTGCACGAATCTTTCACGGATTTCAACATTGACGTCACTCTCACCGATAATACGAAACCGCCACATTTCGTATTACCTTTTACTCCACCCTTTGCACTTAAAATATAACGATTACGCGACGGGAAGGCTAAATAAAATACGTCGACATTATTGCACTATCCTCAACCGTACACGACAACCCAAGACGCACTCGCTAAGCGTGCGATATTGTTGTGTTCTATAAAGCATATTTGCAATCTGCGAGAGAAAAACTATTTGTATAATTGAATTGCGAAACCTGTAATAGGTCATAATTAAAAGTTTAATAACAACAATGATTTCCAATTGAATTTCAAAAGTTAAACCTTTTTTTTTCTAAAACACATTGGTCCTGGTCAACTTTTCTATAAACACATTTTGGAGCAAGTTCTAAAATGCTTACTCTGAATAACGGTTAGGTGCCAGCCATAATAGTCATCTCGAATTTCAAAAAAAAAAAACCCTATACAAAATGTGTACCTGCTCGAAAAATTACATTTTTTTTTTTCAAAAAATGATAACTTATTTTTCTTGATTTCTATATGATCGGACTGGTTTCATTGTTTTGGTAGTCTTTCGTAGGTTTTATTTGAAAAATCATTTTTTTAAAAAATGAGCCCTTTTGAATAATTAATTTTGATTCTTTCTTCTAACTTTTGAACGAATGATTTTTTGAGTGTAATTTTTTTGGAAAGGCAGAATTATTATCTACAACTTTGTCGAAGACGTCACACCAATCATACGAACCGAAGTGCTTTTTTTTATTTTATACTCATTTTTACACAATATTATGAACCACCCTATGTCGATTAAATGAACCGCCCTAATGAAACATAATGTATTCGATGCTAGTTATAGTGTATATCATTATACAAGCTATTTTGAGAGACTGGTGATCAAGTTCAAAAGATAAATTCTAAACATTTTGAACTCCGCCTTCCACAATTGAAAAAACGACTATGTCCCAGAGAGTAAATTTTTGCAAAAAAAAAAAAATTTTCAGATGACACCAATTCTCGACGTTTCATGCGTTTTTAAGTCATTTGGCATCAAAAAAAAAATTTTCGAAAACTGAAATTTCACGTACCCCCTTGGATGATTTTTCGGTTTTCAAAAAAGCCAAACTTCAATCGCTTTGCGCCACCCCATTTTAAGTCCGATTGAGCTGAAATTTTGCACAGGGTGTTTTTTCAAGCAGGTGAACATTTTGTATAGGGTTTTTTTTTGAAATTTTCTGGTCACTTTTTTCCATACGATGATTGACGCCCTAATAACGGTATTAGGTGACACACTGACATGACACTGAATCTTTCTAAATTGGATCACAGTGATACTATCTAGAAAATACTCTACACATAACGCAGTCTGCTGAACGCGGAGTGAACTAGTCAACATACAAGCATTTTGGTTTTGTACATATACGTACTAGCTACAACGCTAGTATGAAATAGTTCTACTTTTATTTAATAGACGTTTCTGTGATTTTAAGCGTGTTTTACAGTTTCGAACATGTACTGCCTACACCACAGCAGCTTATCGTGTTGGCTAGTGCTCTTGCTCAAATATTATTTTATCAGACTTGGAAGTTTATTATGCCTTTGAACCTATAACGTACGTCGAACGCTAACATGAAAATAAAAACTAGGATTCCAAAGCATGTTTTAAGCTGTGCCACACTCATATTGAACAGATGCAGTGGAGTGGAAAATTCGCGCGAATATCACATGAAATGACAGTTTAAAGTGATGCAAACGCTACAGAGCTTTTCATCACTTCTAGAATTATTACCAAGGTAATTAGCACCGAGGGTTAAGTAGTGTTAGCTTTCTGCTCCGCCAGATGTTACGAAAGTGGTTGAGCGGACCAGACAAAATCCCCAGCGAAGTACTTGTTACATCCGGATTTCCTCTTGTTCCAACTAATTCAGCCCCTCCCATCGACTTGACGTGAACTGATTAAAAAGTAAAATTTTTGCGCCAGCTGTTGCGGAGTGACAATTCCACAAACAATAGCGCCTGCGATTTACGAGTGCCTGCTTGTTGATATTGATCAGATGGGAGCAATGAAATGTAAATGCAGTCTAATATTGATTTATCTAGCCTCGCCAATCAACACTAATAACTGACTATTAGGTTTGTCATCGGTTGCACGCTGTACCTTGCAATGCATAAAAAAAATTGGTTCGATTAGAATTTATTATTAAAATTCTATTCTTTAAGGATTATAATTTTGCAAATTTTTTGTCCGATTTTGTCAACAAAATTTTAGCGTCACAAATTATACAAGTCGATAATATTGCATTCCTGTTTATTAATTTGTATTATACGTTTTTCAAATGGGACGTTCATGTTCCGTATTATAATTTAGTTGAGATTATAAATCTGAAAGGCAACAGGTGTTCGCAGATAGAACGAGAGAGAATAGGCGATAAACTGGAAATTATCGTCATGCGAGGTGGTAATATAATTGTGACCGTATAACTTTTTCTGAGACTTATACAAACTTTTGTTGATAACATTAATATGTCGTTAATTAGGTATTAATTACCTTACTTTTTGAAGCTTAGAATATTTTTTTATCTGACCAGAACAGTATTATCGTTTTTTGTAACAACGAGAGCGTTCTTTTTGTTGTTTATTGTTCGGACCGCCAAATACTTTTTTACCTTAATGAAATTAATGCTGTGCGAAGGGCTTGTTGTGTAAAGTGGGGTTTATGAACATGATGGAATCAAGTATGTTTACGTGATTGGGCTTATATAATAGGTGAACGGTGACTTATTCGATTTTACATTACGACGGATTGAGTTTACATTGTTTCGACCGGAAGAACAAAGTGGTGACCTTTGAGCAACCGTCCCCATTGATAACTTGTTTGTGGTTCTATGATTATGAAATTTTCGTTGCTTCAAAGATAGCTAGTTCAGTGATGTGGCTCATATGGCATGTTGTTCATGAGAACGTGTTGTAACATTACTGCATTGAGAAGGTACTACCATAATAGTAAAACTTTTCTAAAGTGATAATAAACGATAATATGTTTCGAATATTCAGTTTATATAAATTAGTTAAAATTGTTTCAAGAAATAAAGAAATATGATTTTGTGTTTTTTCGAAGGTTTTCTCAATTGTTTAGCGTAGCCACCTGTAATTTGAACAAGAGATAAGCGTGCAATAAATGATTTTAGTTAACAAGTTTTACTTAGACAAAAAAATCTACACCGTGTGTAGAGTCAAACAAGATTGCTTAACAATGAAATATTTTTTATTCAATGATCTTGATAACTTGCAATCATGTTACACTGAAACATTCGAACGTGGATAAAGCAGTTATATTGTGTTTTATTATTTTAGCTAGTTTTTTTCGCGTCGTTGTTTAGCAGGTAACTTAGTTTGAAGTCCATTAAAACATTTAAATGATAGGTATCAGTTGTTTTTACTCATGATACTGTTTTTCATACTTCGCTGCTAAAAAAGCACCGGAAAAAGGTTGATTAAGCTCTACGGTCAGCTGGTGGCTGACCTTAACGTTGGTGCATATCAAGTAACCGCAGAAATATGCAGCTATGACATGTTCTATTTAGGTTTTGGTTCCAATTACTGTTTTACGATTGCAATACGATATATCGAAAGGGTCAGATTTTATCCCTTGTAGGTTAAATAGTTAATAAGCTCACGTTACGTGTTTGCTATTCAATGAGTTGCACGGAATTAACTCAAAAGAAGGTTGAATAAACCTATTGAAATGGCCTTAATCTTTTTTCTACAAACCGTTCTCCGTCGTGCAAAATTGTTTGAATTCGTTCAAAAAGCATCAAATACAGGAATCTCATTTTTTTCTAATTAAAACATATACAGCCTCGATAAACAGAAGAACAAGCAGGAGCAAGAGCAGAAGTGAAAGTAGCAGCATAAACTGAAACAGTGCCGCAGTTTGCTGAAGACTTTCAATTAAACAAGCCGTTTTGCTGAAACAGA
Organism: Wyeomyia smithii; assembly: GCF_029784165.1. Taxonomy (NCBI): domain Eukaryota; kingdom Metazoa; phylum Arthropoda; class Insecta; order Diptera; family Culicidae; genus Wyeomyia; species Wyeomyia smithii. The sequence goes on along the minus strand of NC_073695.1, from coordinate 114,903,190 downwards.
AATTTTTATCCTTCAGTCACATTTTTTGGTAGGCCCTTTTGAAACAGCAGTCGTGAATCTTCATGAAGAACCGATATCATTGAACGGCTTCTTCATAAAAAAAAAACAACTGTACAAAGTTTCAGCGAGGTCTGAGCGGGGGCCTAGTGTGGTTGGTAACGTCTCCGCCAACCACGCTTGACGCCTGGGTTCGAATCCCACCGCCGACATAGGGGTCGATGGTTGTGAGGTGGCGTGATCCACTCACAACCAACCCAACTGGTCTAGATTCAATCCTAGCCGACACCGGGAGATTTTCTGAGGCGAAAATCTCTGGGATCACGCCTTCCATCGCATGAGGAAGTAAAGCCGTTGGCGCCGGTCGGTTAATAAACGGGTCGTGAGTTAAGGACCTGGGTGTGGAGTCCGCCTCCCTGGGCGTCGGTAATTGGCCACAACAGTGGCGGAAATAGACCGACGGAAAATAAGCGAGAATAAAAAAAAAAGTTTCAGCGAAACTGGAAATAACATTCTGAAAATTTTTTTTTTCATTTATTTCCCATGCAATTGTTCTATCTTAAACTAATGACAATCGTGATCACTGCAATCCAATCCAATCCAATCCAATCCAATCCAATCCAATCCAATCCAATCCAATCCAATCCAATCCAATCCAATCCAATCCAATCCAATCCAATCCAATCCAATCCAATCCAATCCAATCCAATCCAATCCAATCCAATCCAATCCAATCCAATCCAATCCAATCCAATCCAATCCAATCCAATCCAATCCAATCCAATCCAATCCAATCCAATCCAATCCAATCCAATCCAATCCAATCCAATCCAATCCAATCCAATCCAATCCAATCCAATCCAATCCAATCCAATCCAATCCAATCCAATCCAATCCAATCCAATCCAATCCAATCCAATCCAATCCAATCCAATCCAATCCAATCCAATCCAATCCAATCCAATCCAATCCAATCCAATCCAATCCAATCCAATCCAATCCAATCCAATCCAATCCAATCCAATCCAATCCAATCCAATCCAATCCAATCCAATCCAATCCAATCTCATCCAGTTAGAAGGAAGACAGCTTCAGCAAAGTTTTTCATTATAATATTGGCAACAACTTTACTGAAAACACCATTACTCTAAAGTGCAAGGCTGAAAAGTTAGGTTATTCAGCGCCACTAGCGGCAGAGTTTCGTACTAAAACTTATGTTCATTCTCTGAGAATTTTTGTATGCCAAACTTGTTCTGAAGATAGTTTGTCAATAAAACCAGTATTTAGAGAGTAAATGAAAACAGTTTATGATTTCGAGCTCTTGTACCACTGGGCACACTGGGCCAGAAATGAAGTCTAGCAGAACAAAATTAGCAGCAATCTTACGGTTTAACCAATCGCTTTTTGATTTTCTTCAAAGTTTCTTGGTAAAGTTAGGGCTTCAATTTGAAAGCCTAAACTAGTATGCGATTTGGTCGCAAAGATGGCGCAGCGATGCTAACTTATTTCTTTTACACGCTAGAGCTTTGCTGTTTTCAACAAAGTTGTGGATCAGAAAATTTTATGAAACTTTGTAGCATACACAAAATTTTGTTTGATCCAGTTTCTAAGGTCTACGAGGTTTTGTAAAATTTCTTGTGATAATCTAATGAGTTCACTTAAAACAATTAAATGTAAATTTTCTCTTGATAGAAAGTGAATAATTTCGTTCTTTCCTGCCGAGTATAGAAGTTTTTCGAGTAGTTAAGTAAATCTATGATACAAAATTTGAAAAAAAAACAATTTTGTGAAATAGTTATCTAATCGATTAGCAAGAATTAGCAAACCATGATCATTTTTCAAACTGTCCATTAAAATATCTTCATTTCCTGAAGTTTAAAAGATGTCTTTCTGGTGGTCTTGTGATATTTCAATTTGAACGCAACCATAGAATCTATTTAAAAATACGAGAGAATGCATATTGTAATTTTAGGTCACGATTACAATTTTTTCAAAACATAGAAATTTATTTATTTAGTTTATCTTGCTATTACTATGAAAGTTGACGAAACCGGAGTTATTTGATAGCAGAATAAAAATACTTTGGGAGAAGCAGATCAAATATTCATATTAGGATTGCAGCGCTAGCTTCTAAATTGTCCTGTACACCAACAGTTGGCCGCGAAGTCTGCGAATAATAAACGGACAGAGGCGAATGTCAAATCAGGCAAAGCCTCTTTAAAAAAAAAATTAAAAAAAATAAACGGCAGGTCATGTTCCGATAGCGGAATGTAGCATCAAGGCTAGGCATTTTTGCTTTGATAATTAAAGCCATAAAGACCAACTTTTTATAATTACCGGCGCGATCGCTTTGTAGGTTCACAGTTAAACTAACTAAAACTCCATTGTGCTAAATTTTTGCATATGCTTACTATAGATAAAAAGCATTTTGTACGGATTATATTTTTTTTACATTTTTGAGTGTCACGTCCCGTAACGGGTGTTCAACCCCTGTGCGCATATTGTACGGAACTAATTGAGAAGTCATGGACTACATCTAAACCTCCTTTCAACTTCCATTCCGCAAATATGGCTATAAACGTGCCACCTAGACACGTTTCATAAGCATATATTTTTATTGAGCATAAAACGATTTCCTTTAATCTGTTGAGAGCAAAGGAGTCGAATATGGATAAATGATCTTAGTGTTTAAAGCGTTTAGTGTAAAGTAGTCGATAATTCAATCAATAAAGTCTGTTGCGTACAATATATAGATGGAGCGAAATGGTATCAATGATAATTTTCAATTTAAAAAAAATGTAGAAAATTAAGCAGCAAGGGAATATTTTGTAGTATTTTGGCAAGAATCTAGGAATGAAAAAAAAAATCATAAAGAGCGGTGTGTCTTTCCAAATCTGAGATAGATGAATTTTCTACAGAATAATGATATATTCTAATTCAGTTTATGTGCTATTACATTACACATCAAATTCAAAATCGAATGATTTTGCCGGCATGACCAATGTAATAGATTAGGCACGTTGGATTCACAGCATCAATTGTTTGTCGTGATGCTGCAGTTTGGTCTCCAAGCATGTCTAGACTACAGTTTAATCAATTCGATAACCGACACGCCTCCAGCAGAAATTAATGCTGGGGTAAATTTGATTCGTGTGCGAAATGCCTAAGGAAGCACGTGAAGGTTATCAGGAAGCATTACATATTCCATTGTGCCGCCTAGTATAAGTTTTGTTTGTTATATTACTGCATATGAATTGTAGAATTTTATTTAAAAAAAGTCAGATAAAAATTTATATTGAATACAACAAAAAAAGAAAAGCAACAAAGCAATTAGAGCCGATAACCAGTTTAATTTACCCGCCATAAAAATTTACGTTCACTTTTACGCTATCCCTTATCGCCCAAGGTCACACAGACTACAATAAAACTGTGGTCACAACTCGCAAATTGGAAAACGAAAACTCCGGCACTCCTGTAGATCCGATTCGGAGGCATGTCCGCGTGGTAGTTGGCAGTTTTATAAAAAAAGCGTATCGTGATTAAGCTTAGTCCGGTAGCAAAAAAAAATAGGTGCACGTTAAACATAAAGGTAAGCGAACTTTAGCTTCGCTGAATGATCTAATAGCGCGAAGCACGACGATGATGGGTTAGCATTTAATGACAATTATATGTAGATCATGAAAGTGGCGTAATCTGCTCTATTCCTTTTCTACCGTGGAGGTTTGTTTTCAGACTATAACTGGAACTATGCATGTTACGATAGTGTGCAGAAGTTATAGCGTAAGTTAAAAGAGGCAAATGAAGACACATACGCGAGTGAACTTTGCACATGTATTTAGTTTAGAAAACTGTGTATTATCCTAGGATGGAGAATCATACTTAGATTTAACACACTTTATTCAAGGTAAAACGGTATTGAATCCACAAACGGCCGGCTTCAAGCCACCACTCCTGATTTTCAGAAGCACAAGACTCGGAAATAGATAATACGCTCCCTGTGAAAACGCTATTTTATGTTTAGTTCACCGTAGCAGACATAAAATAGCGTTTACACAAGCTACGTATTAATTATTACCGAGTCTTGAGCTTCCGAAAGTTCGAGTTGGTGGCTCGAAGTCGGCCATTTGTGGATTCAATATCGTTGGGACTTAAAGCATTCTGAATCAGAAACCATTAGTTGGATAGCTATTTAAGACCGAGTTGTAAAGAACTAAAGTAAAAACTACACATTAAAAAATAAATTACACTAGGGGCAAAATTCATAGGGTTGGTTAGCTATATTCTTCCATTTTTTTCGGTTTGGGCTTTTGGAATGCACTTTTTTATTTTGTCGACCATTGCAAATATCTTTGCGGTGAAACTAGACAGTGGCTTTTTTCCATACAATTTTGAGGATAGGTTTCTTTTTACTTGCCGATTTTGAGCGTAAAACCCTCATCTTCCATTTCATGAATAGCACTTGAACTGCCAATTTATACATGCGTCAGCGGTGCAACTGCAAACAATTGACACACGTCATTTTAATGGTTTTCGAGAAAATGATCTTGCAAAATTCCAGTACGGAGTTTCACCTGAGCTAGAATGCAGTCAAAATTTGACAACATTGATAAGTGTTACAAAATTCAACCGTAAAATATTGGCTTTCTCACGCCCGTGAAATAGTGCTGAATAGGCTAAATAGGGTCCGCAAAGTAGAGTTGAGCGAGTTAGTTAGGGTCATAGGCATCTCAAAGAAACGTGTTGGTCATTTTACTCATCAATGGTGCCGCGTTTTTTAACAAATGATCAAAAAGGCCAGCGTGTCGCACTACTCATGGAGAATATTACATTGATTACGCGTTATAGTAAGGATTTTTTGAGCTAATTCGTGACAATGAATGAAACATACACTCCTTGGTCCAATCGGTAATCGGCCGTGTGGCTTTTGCCGTCCGAAACGCCAAAAAGTGCAATAATTAACCGGTAAAGTGTTGGTCATTATTTCTTGGGATTCTGTCACCAATATGAGGTAGCATTCTAGCGTAAGAGAAGGGGCATTCGCTATTGCACAATCGTCACGTTCGACGTGAAGAGTGCGTTCGAAAGCGCCAGCTGGGACTTCATTGCGCTTGCGCTCAGGAGCATCCACGTACTGGTGCCGTTGTACAAGATTTTGGAAAACTACTTTCAGAATCGAGTACGGGGAAGGTTAAAAGTGCGTTCTAATCACCACAGGGTTCCTGGGCACGATGTTGTGAAATGTCATGTGAGACAGTGTGTTGAAGCTCAAGTTTCTCGTAGGAGTTGTGATCGTCGTCTTTGCGGACTATGGTCTATGGATCGAAGACTGGATGCACTCCAGGAAACTGGATTTTGGACCATAAGACGGAGGTCACGTTTGTGACCGTAAATCAGAGCAACAGGTGGTTCCTCTACTAACAAACACGCCACGCAGGGCAATTCGTTTTACTCTTCACCGCGAGCTCAAGACAAAACACGGAAAGCCATTCGTTACCACGAGAGCCGAGGGTTTTTGACTTCGGCACATGAGACAACCGAGGACTTCCAGTTTCGGGGAGCACACAAGCTTTAGTCGTCACGACGAGATCTTAAAGTAATGAGAATTGTATAATACTGGATAACCTGCATTTTTTGTGTGTACTTTTGCAAAAATAAAGCGTTTGACAAAAAACCTGTAAGCAGAGGGCTTCCGAGGTGTTCTCACGAAGTGGAGAACACTCGTGCCGATGTTTGCCGAAGCTGTCGAAGGGCTGTTTTATTTGGAACACTGTGGGTTTTCGTTTTGCATTAGCTCTGGAGGGGAATGAAAATACCCGCCGTGGCATAGCTTAAAATGTCGTGGTGCGGTGGGTTTAGACACCCCTAGTCCACACCGCTAAGATGGAAGGTTGCGGTGGGCTGGGCATATCGTAAGGATGTCGGACGACAGCCAGGTAAAGATGGTTCTTGAAACCAATCTGTCAGGGACGAGACGAAGAGGTGCACAGCTGACAGGTTGATCGATTAGGTGGAAGACAACCTACAGACTCCACTCAGACTGCAGAGCTGGTGGATTACAGCCAAGGAGCGAGTGGAAGTGAGACGACTCTTACGTTTAGCAAAGGCTACACCTCGGCTTGGAACTGTTTGGTAAGGTAAGGTACTAAGAAGCTCAAGGGCTATTGCAGCATCATCTCGTATGAAGCCGAACAGCTCAGCGTTGTTTGGCAGCAAAAGAAAACTTATTGCCAACGTGGTTTCGTCCATACTTAGGTACGGTGGGTCAGTGTGGTTTAAAGCTCTCGGTGCTAACAGTTATCGTGGTAAACTACTAGCACAAGTGCCTGAGGGTTGCGAATGCGTATCGTACAGTGTCACGCAATCTGTCGTCAATCGCCATCAAGGAGGACAGAGAATGCCTTGACCAACGTGACATAAGGGATACACGAGGTACCAGAAGGTCATCCTCGTCGTCCCGATGACAGCGGGAATGGTCCATTTTCACGAAGGATAGATGGACACACCGACTTATTGCGGAGGAATTTGGTTGGATCGGGAGGCACCATGGTGAAATAAACTTACACCTGACACAGATCTATTAGAATATGGTTGCTTCAGGAAATATCTATACAGGTTTCGACATGCGGGTTCCCCCATGTGTCTCGAGTGCATGGATACAGAAGGACTATCGAGCATATTTTCTTCGTATGTCCTCGTGTTGTACGTGCGAGGAGCGACATGATGATAGGTAGCGGGCCGGATAACCGGATAACCTAGTTCGGAGGATGTGCGAAGATCTAGATATCTGGAGCGCGGTTCGTGCGACCGTCTCCCAGATTGTCCTGGAGTAGCAACGTGTGAGGCGGCTCAACCACCTACATGTTAGTGGTAGCTAACTGCCAGTCTGTAGGTTAGTTAGGAGGTTATAAAGTAAAGTGGGCAAAGTGCTTTCATCAAGCACAAAAGCCATTTCCGGACGTAATACTTAACCGTCATCCCGGGAAGATCAGGACTGGAGACTGGAGAGGTTTAAGCAGGTCTAGTGTAAGCCGTGTAGGTGTCCCCTTGCTTCATCTCCACACCCTGAGTTCTCTTCTCAGAACGTTCGAGAGAACACAAAATAAACGTTCGAGAGAAGATAAATGAGGGAACATGCAAATGAAACGGATATTAAAAAAAGTTATTGGAATCGATTCAATTGTTCGTACAATCGTTTTTAAGTATATTTTTTTACAAAGTACTATTAGTTTCCTACAACTCGATTCTTAAAATAATGTTTTTGCCTTTCTCCTAGAAAGGTATAGCAATCACTTGCAAAACCAAAGGTATAAAAGTGGTCCCAATGGCCAAATGTCATATACCACTCGACCCCTTTCGACGAACTGAGCATTTTCTGTATGTATGTATGTATGTGTGTATGTGTGTGTGTGTGTGTGTGTGTGTGTGTGTGTGTGTGTGTGTGTGTGTGTGTGTGTGTGTGTATGTATGTGCAACTTTTTTTTCTCACTCACTTTTCTCAGAGATGGCTGGACCGATTTTCATAAAATTGATTGCAAATGAAAGATCTAGTTGCGCCATAGGTTGCAATTGAATTTCATTGTAATCGGATTTTTAGTTTAGAGGTTATGTATCAAAATGTGAAAATCACGAAACATCAATATCTCAGAAACCACACAACCGATTTTAATAAAATTGGTTTCAAATGATCGGGATGTCTCCAGAACCCTTAACTTTTAAATTCCGTTATGATTGAACATATGGTTCAAAAGTTATGTAAAGAAAAGTTAACCTGAGATTGTTTAAACTCACTCATTTTTCTCAGAGATGGCTGGGCCGATTTTCACAAAATTAGTGTCAAATGAAAGGTCTAGTTGCCCCATAGATTGCTATTGAATTTCATTGCAATCGGATTGTAACTTTGTCCGTTGTTCATAAAAATGTGAAATCACAAAATGAAAGTTAAAATATTGACTATCTTCTAACGATCACTGGCTAATTAAAAGGTAGAAAAGTGATCCATGTATAGGTGTATATGTTTGTGTGTGGGTGTGTACGTGTGTATGTGCACCTTTTTTCGCACTCACTATTCTCAGAGATGGTCTGACCGAACAGATTTCAATGAAATTAATTGCAAATGAAAGGTCTAGTTGCCCTATAAGACCCTATTGAATTTTATTGTAATCTGATTTCTAGTTTAGAGGTTATGTATCAAAGTGTAAAAATCACGAAACATCAATATCTCAGAAACCACACATCTGATTTGATTAAAATTAGTTTCAAATGAACGGGCTACCTAAAAACCCTTAACTTTTGAGTTTTATGAAGATTGAACATGTGGTTCAGAAGTTATGGAAAGAAACGTGTTCTGGAGACTATTTAATCTCACTCATGTTTCTCAGAGATGGCTGGCCCGATTTTTATAAAATTAGTGTCATATGAAAGAACTTGTTGCCCCATAAGACCCTAATGATTTTTTTTTACAAACGGATTATTACTTTGCCTGTTATGTTCAAAAATGTGAAATCTAGCTATGAAAAGAAACATATTCCGAAAACTACTTGGACTCACTCACTTTTCTCAGAGATGGTTGAGCCGATTTCCACAGAATTAGTATCAAATGAAAGGTCTAGCTGCCTCATAACACCCTATTGAATTTTGCTGTAATCGGAATGTAACTTTGTCTGTAATGTATCGAAATGTGAAAATCACGAAACTTCATTATCTTAGAAACTACACAACCGATATGAACAATATTGATATTAGATGAACGGGCTAGTTAAGGGTTAACTGATGAATTATGATTGAACACGTGGTTTCAAAGTTTGGCTGCCCTATACGTTCCCTTTTAATTAGATTGTAATCAAACTTAAGCAACCGTTATATTTGAATTTTTAAAACAACGAAAGTCTATTATCTCAAGTATTACACGACTTATTTGAACATAACTAGTGTCATACAAATGAGTCATCTCTCAAACTTACAAATAACAAACTTCATAACAATTTGATATGCTGTTTAAAAGTTTTAGAAAGAAAAGAAATTCAAAGACTATTCAACACTTTACCTGCTTCGATCAATATATATGGGCTCAACATGATTTAAATGTGGTATCGTACTATCTGAACGTTCCCGGCATCGCTCGTGATTAAATTGTTCGAAATTAAGAGTCATTGCTTTTATTTCGCTATTTCTTAAGTACTAACATAACGTCAAATTTCATATTTTATACTTTAATTACAACATCAATATTTTAGAACCCAAAGAGTGGATAAACATTTATTGGATTTAGGCATTCATGTAAATCTAATTTTACAAATAATAAGTTTGAATGAGAAAGGCTGAGTCTGACCGCTAGGTGGATTAATTGAGGTTTTTGTTTGATCAATGGCTTCAATACTTCAAATAAGGAGTATGCTAAGATGCATATGTCTATTCAAAAACATTCCTCATGAGTTTAAAAAACATCCCTTCCTTGGAAATGATACAGTTGACCAGTATACAAAATTTGGTTTAAATCACAAAGTTTATTTCTGGCTGAAACACTGATGAAATAACGTCAAGATGGCTGATCAGAATGTGCGCCCAACGTCAAGATGGCTGATCAGAACGAGCGTGCGTTCCAGAAGCAAATCGGTGTGAATCTGAACCGCAAACAGGTCAATAATAGGAAGGGAGCTCACATTCTAACCGGTGTGGGTCGCAAGATGAAGATGCAATGGACAATCGTGATTCGCCGTGATTATCTACATTTTATCCGCAAGTATAATCGGTTCGAGAAGCGTCACCGTGTTTAGAATGGATGAGAAAACGGAAAATGTGTTAAGAGGGTTTTCCCATTTTAAAGTAAAAACTGGAAAGCAATCTAAACATAATGAAATGGTACTTTTTCAACTCGGGATTTCCAATCAGGAATTCGGTTAGATGTCACTTGAGTGAATCACAATCTGGCTCAGAGGCACTTGCTGCGTGATTTAATCCTAAACAGTAAGTTTCTGGAAGCGATCCCGTGATGAGAGTGACAGATGGTTGAGTTTTGGTAGGAAACCCCCACTTTTTGTTTTTGCGAAAGTATTGCCGTGGCCAATGTTGGATCATATTTAGTTTGAGTCGATAAACTTAGTTCGAGTGTTCGTTTTGGTTTACGCCGGTTTGTGCTGGGCGCGACTAAAGGCGCATAACACAAAGGAAGTTATTGAATGACGTCTTGCGTTGTGATCCGTGTTGATGTCTGGTCAAATAGCGGGGTTTACAGCACTTGTTTAAATCACATACTTTTTTACATTGTTATTTTAGGTATGCTTGATCATTTAATACATTTTTTACCATTACCTTTTCTGTATGATTATTTAAAATATGTCGACAAGAAATGCAAGATATGAATAGTTTAAAATTTAATGCATGCATTCTGTGATAGATTGTTATAAAGAGAAAATAAACTGACTCTCTTCATGTTTTACTCCCAATTGTCAAGAGAAATATTTAAAAATCCTTTTAAAAGTTTTCAAAGATAAATAAGTTCAATCGCAACTGCAATCTCTTTTTACAAACAATTCTTAAAAAAAGTCTAGCAAAATTATCAAAACTGCCTTAATTAATGGACAGTTTGAAATACCTTATACTGTAAGCAGCGAAGCGTGAGACATATCGAACAATGCAGAGGTGAAAGTGAGTTCAAATTTTATGATACAGCTGACACAAGCTTCAGAACAAGCGTATGTTTTGGTGTTTTGAAATTTGTTTACTCAGGCCTGAAAAAACTTATAAAATTGGTATTATCATCAGGGGGTTGTATACATGAACGTTTTGAAATGTATGTGAAATATATACTGTTAAGAATTTTAGTAAGATCAACAAAACTGGTAGGTAGAACCGAAACAATGACAAATTATAGCGTTCTGGACGCATTGCTATAATTAAAAAAAATCACCTGGCCCAAGATTTGATTGGGAAATTTCCCAACACATTCTGATACATACCACATCCCGGGTAAATCCCTCTGCTCTCCGGCTGTTTATCGCTAATATTCATTCAACCAAAAATATAGCAACCGATACTATATCCGTTCTTCGGAGGCTGTTTCCCTGAGATGGGCTGCAGCAGTTGAGATGTTGTTTTTTTCTCAGCCAATATAAATACCTGGCTGTGACGACTGCTAGCGTTTAGTTCGTTCCCATAACCGCATTAGGCTGCACAGGTGCTTGCCCGCCTCTGAAGTGTTGTGCTGTGGAGAAGCAGTGCAGTGACGTGTGCCGTGTGAAGCGTGGTTCGTGGTTCAGTAGATGCCGACGCGTTCGCGACGTGTGTGCCATTCGATCAATCTATTCGATAACCTCGTGTCCAAGTTGTAAACAGTGCACCACGATATTTGGAGGACATGCACTTAACCGATAACTTTGAACAAGCTTAATGAAACGTGAGATCTTATAATATATAGTGCAATCATTATTTTTACGATCTGTCCAAGACAGTTAATTTGAATAGAAGAGAAAAATAGAATCGAACGTGCATTATCCAAAAACGTTTCACAAAGTGCAGGTGTATCAACTGCGGGTAGTTATGGTTGCGCTCAAATGGAATTCGCGCGAGAGAAGACTGATTACCTCTCGGTCAACATGCGTTGAGGTCGCTTGTAGTTATTGCCATACAATGTAGGTAACATAAATAATTACCATTGATCTTGACTGTTGTGAATGATCGCACAAATGAATAACATTGAGCATATACGTATGTAGCGGAGGCCGCCTGCCACCGATTTAAAGATCTGATGGATGAATTGTTATCATATATAGATATTATGATCTTCTCTTGCGTCTGCTCTTTGTTAGACACTGTTTTAGTTCATCCAAAAATTTGAAGAATTTTAAAATATTCCAAATTAGTTTTCATAAGGTATTTCAGCGAAAATTTTATTATTAAAATAAATTTACCGGTATCTGATAGATTTATTATTCAGACACATATTAACATCTACATACGAATGAACTTTTATAACAAATACGATAAAATGTGGTGATAAAAAACATAAAATTGCCGGTTACACCTGAAAGTCAACCAACGATAAGAAACATTTTCAAAATATTCCTCAGTCAAAAAAGCAGTGCAAAATGCAATGTCACTTGAGGACGTTTCCTTCGATACATCGGAGAACTTTCTGATATTCATTAAACATGATAATGACACATCGTTAAGATCGGTACTTGAACCTGAACTGTTCCGTTCGATGGTGCCACGAATTGGTTAAGCTGAAACTAAATTTTTATGCGCTATCGCAACGAAGCTTGCTATTGATAATGCTGCTCTAGACGGAGGCTGGTTTTTTGATCATGTGCTAATGGAAGACCTTGCTGCCGGTGATTCTCCACATTTGCAATGATGTCTGTTGCAGCAGTAAAATTGTTGATGTGTTTAACTTCTCAACTCACTATATATCATATTTGCATATGCTTGGTTTTTTTTACTCTAGTACGCGAGAAATTATAGCTGCTGCGGTTAATCGTTTTATTAATAAATATACTATTCCAAATATACACCTTGAAATTATGGGGTTGAACATTACAAGTGGACTGTAGATTGAATCGAATTATTTATCGCCATTTGCACGAGAGTCATAATTTTTTATTACTATCATGCGGACAAATCTTGCACATGAGTAGAAAACGGTCAATTAACCTAATCGTGTTCAATCGCACATAAAGCAGTAACTCCTGCTTTGAAAAAAAAGACCGCTTCAAATCAACAATCATAGTATCTCCTACCGATAAGATCAACGCGCTTTAGTGTCTTCAGCAAACTTGTTTGTTTTGATATTTTTACTAAACTTTGCTGAACATATCCAAGTAATATAAAAGGTAGTACAGAAAAGTCCAAAAAACTAAATGAAAGGGGCTACTGTCAAAGAACATTGTTTAAACATTTCACAATATTGATGCTTTTAGAACCGTGACTATGCCCAGAAAGTACAAAACGCTATTTCGAAATTTGAGATGGCGACTTCCAGTTTGCAGAAAGCTAGTAAAGTAAGTTTCCGTAAGCAGGGTGATACGTAGAGGATAAAAAATGATGCCTAGAGATTGGACCGCATCGACAAATTTGACACACCATTTGTACCAAATACTTTTTTAGGGAAAAGGGTGAATCGATATTTTCCGGTATTCTACAGTGTTAACCAGTGTTTACAACGATAACTATTGGTTGTCTGATTATTGGATATTTTAGGAATATCTGAAATGGGTGATTTTCAGCGATTTTGAATTTTTGTACAAATATTTCTAGAGAAACACTTAAATAGTTCAATCCGCTTCTACCTATTTCTCGATCGATCGTTTATTCCGTTCGCTACACCTTGATGTAATAATAATATCTCAGTGGAGAGTCCAAAATACGTTAGGAAATGTGCTGAGGCTATTATTAAATTGAAATTTTATCAAAAACATCGATCGAACAAGATAAGACCTTCTGAAATCTATCTATATAAAAATGAGGCTCAGGCTTCATTCATTCTTTTGATTTTTGCTCACATTTCCTCCTCTACCTGTCAAACGCCTAGGAGAACTACACTGTCTCTCAACCATATTTAGTCGTATAATATTTCAATCGCAGAACACATTTTTACTCTTACTTATTTTCACCTTTACTTTTCGCGTGCGAGGGATAAACACTTGAACGAGCAGCTTTCAGTTACTAAACGGGAAGTTGGTCGAAAACAAACCATGTAGGTTCACATTGAAGTCACATCCTAACAGATTTTAAATTTAATATTGGAGGAAGATTCATAACTGGGCGAAGAGGCTCTTTTGCAAGAGCGGCTCAGAACCGCTCACTCACCATTCCGAACCGGCTCATATGAACGGCTCATGGTTCACACTAATTCACGAGCGTCGACAGTTCGTGTTGTCTCGGTAAACTTCAGGTTCGTGCGACCTCATCAGTCCTGGTGCGTTCAAAGAACCGTGGTTCTTTTTCGTGAGCCGTTCGTTCTTTCGCTCTTTCCTAAGAATTGGTTCATATGAACGGCTCCTGAGCCGTTCGCCCATCCCCACTCACCATGAGTGCGTATTCTGCAGAATGTTTGATTTTATGCTGTTTTTGTCGCACCCCAGAGCGATGAGAACCAGTGATGGAAATGAGACGAATATTATGCAATCGTCGTTTAATCTCAATCTGCACAAATTCTGACGTGTTACAAACCACGACTAAACTTGAATCCTCTCAACCCATAATAGAATGATGATATGGTGCATAGGTTTCTGGGTGAAAACAGACACATGATTAGACTACATCGGCTCAGAGAAGCGACCCGCTCATTATGTTTGTCTTTCCATATGTCGGTCGTTAGAGGAAGAAAGGATAGCAACAGGAGAATATCATGTCGCCTGAGCAGCAGCAGACGTGTGGTGCGGTGAGAGGGAAAGTGTGGGGGAAGGGACTACTTCGGCGGCGGTTGAGTTGAGCGAGAGTAGGAGAGCCTACATTGTCGATTTCTTTCTTTTTCTGACAAAATATCTTATTCATTTGTCATATGAGTACGAATATAACACGATCTATCCGCTTTGTGTAACAGAGACGAATAACTTCATATACCGAGTTGTGCATATTGAGAACAACGTGTTGTAGTGTGCACTAATGACAAGAAATACATCGTAGAAAGGAAAGCAAAATGCCGACACCGATACTTTGTTATTCGCATACTAACGACGATGTCAACGCATCTTAGGCTTGCTTTAGGTATATGTAGTCAAACTCGATAGAGGTGTTTTTTCCCATCGCTGATAAGAACAGTAATGCAACCCAATAGAAGCAACTTCCGGGGTTCCTCAAGGTTCTCACCTGGGCTCTCTTCTTTTTATATTATACGTGAATGACATTTCCTTTCTTCTGAAATCAATACCTGTGCTTGTATACGCTGACGACATGATGCTCTTCATAGAAATAATCAATGCAGAAGACTTCGAAATATTCCAGAATGAAATTAATGTATTCTACACTTGGTGCAACAAAAGTCTATTGCAACTCAACATAAAAAAATGTAATTCAATAGCCTTCAGCAGAAAAACAGTAACACCACCAACAGACATTTTCTTAGGAAACCAACCAGTAGAAAAATGCAAAATCGTAAGGGACCTAGGCGTAGTCTTAGACTCCAAACTTACGTTCATTGAACATTATAACACAATTGTAGTTCAGTATATATTTGTGACAAAGTTTATCTCCCACCACTTGACGAAAACCTGTTGTAATTGTTTTTGCCCTGATGACGAGGAAATATATCTTCGAAACGTTGGCCTAGACAAAAAAAAACTTGTTTGAAAGCAACTTGTGACCAAAATTGCCATCATTGACCCGAATTATAACACAATAATCAACAAAGAAAATACACTAAAGTCGCTTTTTACAAGGGGGATACGTGCCGCGTAAATAAAACTGCGTGAATTTCGGAACCCGCGTTAAAAAACCGCGTAAATTCCGGAATCCGCGTGAAAAAAAAATTGCGTACATTCCGGAATCCGCGTAAAAAAAACAGCGTAAATTCTGCATTCCAAGTAAAGGGAAACCGAAATCCGCGCAAAAAATACCGCGTAAATTCCGGAATCCGCGTAAAAAAACCGCGTAAATTCCGGAATCCGCGTGAAAAAAAAAATCGCGTAAATTCCGGAATCCGCGTAAAAAACCAGCGTAAATTCTGCAGTGAAGGGAAACCGAAATCCGCGTAAAAAAACCGCGTAAATTCCGGAATTCGCGTGAAAAAAGCCACGTGAAAAAAACCCGCGTAAAAAGCTACCTTAGTGTAGTATGCTGGGCTTTATAAAACGCTTCGGCCATAGTTTTCAAGACCCATATACAATCAAACTATTATATGTTACATACGTCCGACCAATTGTACTGTAGCATTGTATGGAATCCCT
The DNA here is from genome assembly GCF_029784165.1 of Wyeomyia smithii. NCBI lineage: Eukaryota > Metazoa > Arthropoda > Insecta > Diptera > Culicidae > Wyeomyia > Wyeomyia smithii. The sequence continues at coordinate 114,887,312 of NC_073695.1, read as the reverse complement.
ATATTGTTACACATGAAGAACGTATTGAATCTGTCCAAAACAATTTTATTTGTACGCGCTTCGTAAGCTAAATTGGACGGCATTTCCCTTACAAGCACTCAAAGAACGCCGCGAACTTCCAATGCTTTACTTTATCAATGACATTATTTCTTAACGCGTGCAATCTTCTAAATTATTATCGCAACTAAATTTTTATGCACCCAGTTGTCAATTAAGAAATCGTAAAATATTTTCGTAAAACTCTCACAGAACTAACTACTCGAAAAATGGCCAAATAAATCGCATGATACGTCACTATAATCAGCACTGCGAAAATATCTACATCACTATGGGCAGAAATCAAATCAAAAAACGATTGACTACTGGAAATAATGTATTGAATATAAGAAGACATTGTATTATTATAACTGTAGTCTACATTCATGGGCGTAGCCAGAATTTCGATTAGGGGGGGGGCAAGTTCTTCAAAATTTTAGAAGTAAAAAAATGGTATTTTGAAAAAAAAAATAATAATAGTAGTTAGTGATCAACACGGATTTGCTCGATACTTTTGCCGCTGCAATGTTCTTAGTGGATCAACTGAAAAAACGGTGCAATTCCACGCAACAAAGGGCAAGCATTTCAATCAATTGTTTTCGATCTGGCTGATACTTTACACTGCCCGTAATTCAAAAATTGGCTAATACGCCATTTTTACCAAAAGGACAAAGGATTTTGGCTAATATCCAAAAAAATGAGGAATTGGCTAATATCCAATATATTTCAACCTGTGGCTTGTACACGAACCAGTGTGTTATTACTGTGATTTGTTTCGTCTAACTTTCGAAAGTGTGTGTGCATCAAATTTTGCTTTTTTTACGAAGACTATTCGATGCAACAAGAATTTATTTGCAAAACTCAATTATCAAAAAACGTGACTGTTTCCTTCTGTCATAAATATTTACATTTTCAGAGATTCTATTTAGCTCTTTGATTACAAGTACCTAATATTAAAGAGAAGAAGAGTGGACTCGCAGCTTTTGAAAATTACAGCGTGGTGAAGGGGCTTTTTTCCTTGATTCAATAGCTCGAGCCTCACGTTTCCGCAACGGTCTAATCGGTTGCACGAAACAATTGTCTCGTCGTCCTTCTCGTCCTCACTTGTGCTTCCGTATTGTTTCATTAACGTTTCTAACGTATGCGTTAAAAAATGGACTTTTTTCGTATAGTGGTAAAAATCAACTAGGACAGATAATTGAGTTTGATAAATTTCCTATGGAAGGTAATTATGTTAGCTTACTTGCAAAAAAAAACTACGCTCTTGCGTGCGGCCTTCCGGCATAACCGGAACATTCGCCATAGTGGACGAAAACATGTGTGTAGGCATGTTTTTTAATCCTTTTTTCGTTTTATTTATCAATTTCTCCTGTAATTTCGCGACAAAATTGTTGAAGTAGATTTTACGCTTCGGGCTTGTCAAAAATCCTCGATGAGACGCATCTTGGGAACGTTGGGTGGGTTCACCAGCTTGGGTACCTTATCGACATTTAGCTGTCCATCTCCTCAAACGATCACCTCGAATAGTGAGCCGACTCTAGATCCGGCCAAAACACCGTATCTTCGGCCTTATGGTATTTTTTGGTGTACGACGCAACATCCTGCAGGTATTTCGTACTATAATGCCCTACCAGTCGTTGCCATCCAGGGTGAGACAGGTCTCGTCGTGCATCACCACCGCCACGTCGTGAATTGCCGGGAAAATCGATTTGACCATCTCAGTCGAACCACCTTTGAGTTCAGACGCGCTTGTGTGGCGCTCCTGTAAATATTTTTATTCATTTTAACTTTGTTTCAAACAATTCTATTGACCCACGCGCGCTCTTGTGTCAGCAATTTTAAGTATTTATTCAACACCGCGTAGAAATAAGTACGTAGTAAGTTAGCGGTGATGTTTTATTTGAAGTAAAATCACTCAGCAATGCGATTTGTAGTCTGGAAGAAAACATTAAAAATACTCGATCGCAATCAGAGTCTCCTCCTAGCTTGATGGAAGAGTTACTTGATCAATCAGCAAAATTAACAGAAGGTTGGCGAATGCTCGGATCAAAAAAAGTGTGGCGTGCTGACTGGACAGATTACGACAAACGTAAGTTGCGCCGCGTTCAGCAGCAAAAGGTTAAAGATAAAGCCATAAAGCAGAGAAAAGCCAATAAAAAGTATTGGAATCTGAATAACAAATCCAACATTACACGTAACCGCACAAGTAATAACAACCGGAATGATCTACCCACACACAGCTATTACAACTACAACACCACCAAAAATATTGACAACAGCAACATAAACCACAACGTACCTTCATGTAGTTACCAAAATTGCGACAGTACGAGGATCAATCAGACCAACCATAAACCTGTAAACAATTCTCTCTCGGATAAAGAGCTACTAGCAGCTGCAAAAACAACATTTTCAAAGCCTCCGGTACAAACACAGCATGGTATTAGGTTCCAACGTGGTGAAGTACTGAATCCATATCCAGCAGATTGTCAACTTCCACAAGTAAACCTGGTTTCTGCGATAGAGCGTTCCGGTACTTCTCCAATTACAACACTCGCCGGCGCTGCTTCAATATCAACGTGCAACCATTTCGAAAGAACCGTTCTTACCCCAGGGATTACGTCATCAACCTCCGCTGCAAACGTAAACAACACATCACGTTCCCCGGCAAACATGTGTCATGTTTCATCACAACGATCAGCTGGAGGTGAGTGTAACTCTTGCCGCCAACTCCAAGGGCCTAATTTTCTTCTGTATTGATGCGCACCGATAGTGTAAGCGAAAACTTAACGAGTAATTCAAGACGTGGCTCTGAAGAGTTTGTAATTTGTTGCCAGAATTTTACCAGAATGAGTAGTTCAAAAAAATTGATATTCTTAGTAAAAAGATTAGTGGTTGTATGTATTCAATCATTATAGGAACGGAAACAAGTTGGTCTGAAAGTATAAAGAGTGAGGAGGTTTTTGGAAACAGTTATCAAGTATTCAGAAGCGATCGTGATCTTTTGTTAACTGATAAAAAATCTGGTGGCGGTGTACTAGTAGCCGTCAAGACAAAGTTCGATGCAGAGTTGGTCCCAACGATAAAGTATAAAGAATTTGACGTTGTTTGGGTCAAAACTGTATTAAACGGTCAATGCCACATTTTTCGCATCAGTATACTTCCCTCCACAATTTGCAAAAAAAACAATATTATGAATTATTTTTAGAAACCGCCAACTCAGTAATTTGTAACTCTGACACGGAAATTAAAATTCATATATACGGCGATTTCAATCAAAAAGATGCAGACTTCATCAAGGACTGAGATAACGTATCACTGTTGCTTCCTATAGTAGGAGATAACGAGGCACTACAGCAAATTTTCGACACGACCAGTCAGTTAGGATTATATCAAGTAAACGCAATACAAAATGAACTGAACTGTTTTTTAGATCTCTTGTTCACAAACTGCACTGAAGATTTTAGCGTAGATAAAGCCGTTGATCCTCTATGGAAAAATGAGAAATTTCATACAGCCATTGAGTATTCATTGAACATAGATAGCACTAGATCACGTCCCAATGATAGTGAATTTGAGCATATGTATGAGTGCGTTTTGAACTGTCCTACAGATCAGACGTTTTTTCGGTTGCTTGTGGACTGGTCTTTGACTGCCTATAGCTTCAAAGTTTGTGTTTTGTCAGTGTGTCTTTTAAAGACTACCTGAAAGTTATTTCTCATCAGTCTTTCTCAAGACTACCTACTTTTGAATTTAACATTTGTTTTAACTTTTTTCGTATCACCTGAAATGGCTGGACGGAAAAAGAAACCTCGCATCGCTGCGGGGAGGAAAAGAGAGGCATCTCTTTCTGACACTTCGAGTGTCTGTAGTGACAATCCTTTTGATATTTTGCCTGAGCAAGAAGCTGGTGAAATGGAAGTTACCAATAATGAAACTATACAAAATATAAAATCTTTAAAAAAGGAGAAAGTTCCACCTATTGTGGTAACTATTTCTTCTGAATTTAATATATTCAAAAAGGAACTTTCAACGTTTGTTTCTGACGTTAAAGTTACCTATCAAATTGGCCGTAGAGGTGAATGCCGCTTATTCGCCGACTCAGTAAAGGGTCGTGATCGTCTTGCTCAGTATTTAACTGACAAGATGTACAAATTTTTTACATATGACACCAAGAACGCCAAGCCGTTCAAGGTTGTCTTGAAAGGTCTCACCAACGATCAAACCGTTGATGAGATCAAACTTACTTTAACAGAATTACTTGGCATAGCCCCTACCCGAGTAATTCTAATGAAACAAAAATCACGAGGCGAAAACAGTCAGAGAACTGGAATTTCCCTAGTTAATTATTTAATTCATTTTAACCGCAATGAGGTTATAAACTTAATTTTTTTTGAAAAAGCACATGCTTTGTATAATGTGCGTGTAAAGTGGGAAATTTATAGGAAGTATGGCGGAGGTGAAAAGCATATCACCCAATGCCGTACTTGCCAACGTTATGGCCATGGTTCCAAATTCTGTAACATGGACCAAAAATGTCTTAATTGTGGAGACTCTTCTCACAAAAAGGACACATGTCCTGTGAAAGAGAGTAAAAATTTTTTCGCTGTGCGAATTGTAACGGCAACCATATGTCAAATTTTTATCAATGCCCAGTCCGTTTAGCAATTGTTAAGGCAAGGCAAGGTGAACAAAATTCAATTTCTCAATTAAAACCAACTTCAAAACAAAATTCTCCAAGCGTACCAGTGACGCATAGTTTACCTACTCCTTTGCATACCCGTTTAACTTATGCACAGGTTACAGGTAGTTCGAACATTATACCGCCTAGTGTTGGTAGTTCGAAAATGACCGTTAATATGGGTAAGCAAAACACGCTAGAAAATAATTGTACACCTATTACTCCAGCTAATATTGCTGCCGAAAATATTTTTTCTAATGTCAACTGCCTGGGGCCTATTACGGCAGGTAAACTTTTTTTTTTGCAACAGGCAATGTTCGATCTTATGAACGCCATGTTGCAGGCAAAATCAATGTTTGAAGCCATTCAAATAGGCACAAATTTTACTATTAAAATTGTTTCTAATTTAAAATTAAGCAATGATTTTAAATAAAACAATTAAAATATTAAATTGGAATGCTCGTTCATTGAAGGCCAATGAGAATGAGCTTTTTAATTTTTTAACAGTAAATAATGTGCATATTGCAATTATTACTGAAACATTTTTGAAACCTAACATAAAATTAAAATATGATCCCAATTACGTGGTTCATAGATATAATAGGATTCAGGGTTCCGGCGGTGGAGTTGCAATTGTTATTCATCGCCGAATCAAACATCGTGCTCTTCCCCATCTTGAGACGAAAGTTATTGAAACTTTGGGAATTGAAGTTCAAACTGAACTTGGGATTTTATTTATTGCCGCAGCATACTTACCATTTCAATGCACACGCGAGCTCAAAAATTATTTTAAAGGTGATTTACAAAAACTCACCAGAAATCGTTCGAAATTTTTCATAATCGGCGATTTTAACGCTAAACATCGTTCATGGAATAATTCTCAAAGTAATTCCAGTGGCAAAATTTTATTCAATGATTGTTCTTCAGGATACTATTCTATTTTGTCTCCGAATAGTCCTACATGCTTTTCTTCTGTAAGAAACCCTTCAACAATTGATTTGGTGCTGACAGATCAAAGTCATGTATGTAGTGATTTGATCACACATGCTGACTTTGATTCTGACCATCTTCCAATAACTTTTTCTTTATCACATAAATCAGTTTTAAACCCTATGAGCTCTGTTTTTAATTATAACAAGGCTAATTGGGAAAGATACAAAACTCATATTGAGAGAAATTTCAATAATGAGCTTGATTTGCAAAACGAAGTGAATATTGATTCCGCTTTGGACGCATTAAAATGTGCAATTGTTTATGCCAGGAATTATTCTGTTCCAAAGGCTCAAGTGAAATTTGATTCATCAATAATTGACGAAAATCTTCAACTTCTAATTCGTTTGAAAAATGTCCGCAGACGTCAATATCAACGTTCTCGTGACCCTGTTTTTAAAACTATTTATAAAGATTTACAGAAAGAGATTAAACATAGATTTACTCTTCTGAGAAATCAAAATTTTGAGACTAAAGTTAAAAAATTGAAACCGTATTCAAAACCATTTTGGAAGCTGTCGAAGATTCTTAAGAAACCTTCAAAGCCTATTCCAGTTTTAAAAGATGGTGAACGTTTTCTTGTATCCAATGAACAAAAGGCTCAAAGACTTGCTCAGCAGTTTGAGAGTGTTCATAACTCAAATTTGAATTTTGTGAGTCCAATTGAAAATGAAGTCACACGTCAATTTGATTTAATTTCTTCCCAGAATTTTTTACCTGCAGGAATAATTGAAACTAACTTGAATGAGATTAAATCAATTATTAAAAATTTCAAAAATATGACAGCACCTGGTGACGATGGAATCTTTAATATACTAATCAAACATCTCCCTGAGAGCACAATGGAATTTTTAGTGAAAATTTTCAATTGCTGCTTCAAAATTGCATATTTTCCCAAATTATGGAAAAATGCAGAAATTACTCCCATTTTAAAACCGGATAAGAACCCAGCTGAAGTTTCAAGTTATCGACCAATCAGTTTGCTTTCTTCAATAAGTAAACTGTTTGAGAGAATTATTCTTAACAGAATGATGTCACACATCAACGAAAAAATTCAATTTTTGCAAATGAACAGTTTGGATTTCGCCATGGGAGTTGTGGAATAACTCATCAATTGCTCAGAGTTACTAATATGATACGAGCTAACAAATCTGAAGGTTATTCCACTGGAGCTGCTCTTCTAGACATAGAAAAAGCATTCGACAGTGTTTGGCATAAAGGTTTGATTGCGAAATTGCAAACTTTTAATTTTCCAATTTTCCTAATCAAAATTTAAAAAAATTATCTTACTGATCGAACTCTGCAGGTTGTCTATCAGAATTCAAAATCTGATAGATTTCCTGTCAGAGCAGGTGTACCTCAAGGTTCAGTCTTGGGTCCAGTCCTGTACAACATATTCACTTCAGATCTTCCTGATTTGCCTCCAGGATGCACAAAGTCATTGTTCTGCGATGACACAAGCATTTCCGTAAAAGGAAAAAGTCTTCGTGTCATATGCAGGCGATTGCAGAAAAGTTTAGATATTTTTTCTTCCTACTTGCAAAAGTGGAAAATCTCTCCCAATGCTTCTAAAACTCGAATGATAATTTTTCCGCATAAGCCTAGGGCTTCTTTCCTCAAGCCAAACAATAATCACGTTGTCAAGATGAATGGGGTTATTTTAATTTGGTCCGACAAGGTTAAGTACTTGGGACTAATTTATGATAAAAAACTTATTTTCAAAGAGCACATTGAGAGTATACAAGCCAAGTGCATCAAATATACGAGATGTTTATATCCTCTCATTAACAGGAATTCTAAACTTTGTTTAAAGAACAAACTTTTGATTTACAAACAAATTTTTAGACCAGCAATGCTTTATGCTGTACCGATCTGGTCAAGTTGCTGTTCAACAAGGAAGAAAACGCTCCAAAGGATTCAGAATAAAATTCTGAAAATGATTTTGAAGCGTCCTCCTTGGTTTGGTACACTCGAATTACATAGACTTACTGGTGTTGAACCATTAGAAGCTATGTCAAATAAAATTATTAACAATTTTCGACAAAAATCGTTGCAATCCTCAATTGCTACGATAAGCTCTCTTTATAGCCAATAAGCTAGTTGTAAGTTTACTTCCCCTTTTCTGACAAGTAGGTTTAAATCCCTACGAATGATAAGTCCTAATTGCGAAAGCAAACAAATCCTAACAATTAAAATTACAAATTTCTAACAGTGTTGAGAAGTCACCATTTGTGATTGGACACACATACTCATTATTTACTAATATTTATCATAAATACTTAAGCTACTAACAAATCCCCCCCCCCAAAAAAAAAAAAAAAGAGTATATGTATGACTTTAAATAAGCTAATATAACAGAAATCGACCGTAAACTCAGTGTAGTCGACTGGCAATCACTTTTGCGAGGCAAAGAGGATATTGAAAAAGCCGCGAATACGTTTCTCTCTCTATTATACGAAATTATAAATGATACAGTTCCTAGGACGAAAAAACGCACTAACTTTTGTTTCAAAGATCCCGTATGGTACACGCAACAGATCAAAAACTTGAAAAACAAAAAACAGAAAGCCCATAAAATGTACAAACACCATAAATGTGAGACCAATCTGGAACGATACAAGAACATATGCAGCGAACTAGATGCAGAAATCTCATTTGCTTATGAGAATTATAACTCTAGGGTAGAAAGTAATATCAAATCTGATCCAAAGCAGTTTTACCGTTTTGCAAAGGAAAAAATGAAAACTAATAATTTTCCATCACGCATGCATTTTGAAGGTAACGAAAGTACCGAGTCTCAGCTTATTTGTAACCAATTTGCGAAATTTTTCCAGACCGTTTACAAAAACCCGGATGAAAATAGAGATTTTAACTACTTCACGCATTTACCTGAATGTAATATAACCGTTCAAGAAATATCAACATCATTAGAATCCCTAGATGCAACTAAGGGTGCTGGGCCAGATGGAATTCCACCATCTATGCTAAAAACATTTGCTTCTTCTTTTGTAAAACCACTGTTTTGGCTTTTCAATCTTTCAATCAAAACAGGTGAATTTCCTTCCATGTGGAAAAAATCATTTCTCATCCCGATCTTTAAGTCAGGTAAACGCTCTGATATAAAAAATTATCGCGGCATAGCAATCATCTCTTGTATTCCGAAACTATTTGAATCAATCGTTAATAAACGAATTTTCGAACAGGTGAAAAATAGTATTACAATCAACCAACATGTTTTTTTCAAAGGAAGGTCCACAGCTACTAATCTATTAGAATTCGTTAATTTCACACTCGCTGCAATGGATAGAGGTAACTACGTTGAAACATTATATACCGATTATAGTAAAGCTTTCGATAGAGTCGATATAACATTACTGATTTTCAAACTAAAACGCATTGGACTAGATAACCAACTCGTGAAATGGATTGAATCTTATTTGACGAACAGAACACAATTTGTCCGTTTCAAAGGCCATCTCTCTGATCCAGTGAAGGTAACATCTGGAGTTCCGCAAGGATCACATTTAGGACCCTTACTATTCCTTTTGTTCGTTAATGATGTAACCTTTTTACTTAACCAGATCAAAATTTTAATCTATGCCGACGATATGAAATTGTATATGGAGATTAAAAACCAGTCTGACCTCGAATTGTTTCAGTTGCAGATCAATACCTTCTATACTTGGTGTCTGAAAAGCTTACTTGATATAAATATTAAGAAATGTAATGTCATATCATATACAAGAAAACTTTCAATGCAAACTATGAACTATTACATAGGCCAACAACTTGTAGAGAGATGTACTAAAATGAGAGACTTAGGAGTGATCCTCGATTCGAAACTCACTTTCGTGAATCATTATAACACAATAATCAACAAAGCCAACAGTATGCTTGGTTTTATTAAACGTTTCAGTTATCATTTCAAGGACCCATACACAATAAAAACTCTTTTTGTGAGCTATGTTCGATCAATATTAGAGTACTGCAGTATAGTTTGGTCCCCATATCAAGAAGTTCATATCAATCGTATTGAATCAGTTCAAAATTTCTGGTTTTTGCATTAAGAAAACTCAATTGGGCATCATATCCTCTCCCTTCTTACGAATCTCGCTGCATGCTTATTAATATCGAAACTCTGAAGAAACGACGAGAAACAACCATGATTACCTTTGTAAACGATATGATCACACAACGTGTTAATTCACCAAATCTGCTGGAAACTCTTAACTTTTATGCTCCTTCTCGTCCTTTAAGAACGCGCAATATTTTTACTATTAATAATTACCGGTCACTGTACGCCAAACATGGACCAATTAACAGCATCATGAACGCCTACAACAAACACTGCGAGATTATAGACGTTACCATGTCCCGGAACGTATTAAAAAGCGCATTACGTGCTAGAACTCGATAGCTTAAGATTAACGTATACATTAGAATTGTAGTCTACATTGATTGACGAAATAAAATTTAAACTCTTATTCAGGCGCCGCCGCTGCGTCATTGCCTGCAGCTCCGAGACTAGTGAACGAGTATTGACCGTCCATGTTCGCCAAGCACTGTTTGATCGGTTGCACAGACCTCCAGGCCAAGCGCACGCAGCGATGTAGCCACTTTTACCTCAGTCTTACCTCTTCAGTATCCTTTGGAGTTTCTTGTCGCTCAGGGTCGGCTTTCTTTCAATGCTCTGATTGGTGTCCAACAGTGCCTAGATGTTGTAGATGCCGGAACGGGCGTATCCGGTGTCCACGAACTGCCGCACGATGTCCGTTTTCGACGCGGCGGGGTACCGTTATTTAAACACGCAAATGAATTTTTTTCTGATGACTCGTAATTTAGTTTCGTCAGTGCGTGTAGAGATAAACCCATGAAAAATTGACAATTTTTGTCCATTTTTTGGCGCAAACGTTATTAAAGTTATGGAAAAAAAAATTCTGCACCAATTTCAAAAATTAGGGGGGGGGGCAGCGCCCCCCCCTGCCCCCTCTGGCTACGCCTATGTCTACATTTGCTTGACGAAATAAATAAATAAATAAATTCTAGGAAATTCGCTTCACTGGGCTTCTGCTCTGTCAAATTAAGAGCGTTACTCAGTAATGTTGCTGCCGTTTTATTATAATTCAGAGTAAATTTGGTTCAAAAAAATTTACTCAGCTTATCTTGGATACAATAGTATCAGCAATCACAGTTAGGCTTGTAATTCTTCTCAACATGTGGAAAGAGTGGAGCTGAAAATTATCGTGCACTTTTACCCCTGTATGAGCGCTGCGTGCAGCGATGTTTTGCACCACACTACTCTCTTTTGCTTCGTGCTGTGATTCTGCCGTTCGCAGCTGCTCACACCACAGCTGACCGAAACAAGAATAGTGAATCACTATAGAGAGAATATACAGAAGTACACCAAGGTGCGCACTGTTGAGAGACGGTGCTGCTTCAATTTTATCACTTTCAGAAAATTTACGTGTACATATTCGGTGAAATCGTGAATTTGGCGAAAAGATGAAAATCGTTTTTTTTTTGTTGGATACAATTGAAATTCATGATATGTCGAGCAAAATAATGCTCTTTCATAGTTGAATGGAACATATGTTCAAAATACAAACGAATTAATAAAAAAAGATGAGTTTGAAATATTTTTTCCATGGCATTTTCGTGAAAACATGAAATGTCAATTTAGTTTTTTTTTCTGCTCATTCATTAGCTGTAGAGCTACCGCTGGATTTTTTTTTAAATCTACGTTCTATGAACATCAAACTGTAGGACAATTTGAACTATTAATAAATCTCCTCCCTCAACCGCTCGGACAATCCGTAATTTCTGCCCAGAAGTCAATGAAATACACAAACAAAATGTAATAGATATGACACTTTTTGCACTACTCAGGAAAATAACAATTTAATTGAGTTCATAAAACTATACACATGCCATAAGGACTCAAAGCACAAATGTGAATTATATTTTCAATGCACTTTCTACAACTAAACTACATTATTCTGGACTTAAAATTCTTTTGAAGAATTGTGATAAAATCGAATCCTCTCCCAGATGGTCTCGAGGTACGATGCTGGCCTAACAAGCCAGTCGTCGTAGGTTCGAGTCTTGGCTCGGGAGAGACTGTTAGTGTGAATATGATCGTGGCGCTAGCCCCGCAATTGTCCTGTACACTAAATAGTCGGCTGCGAAGTCTGTGTATAAATAAACAGAAGGTCAAGTACCGAATCGGAATGTAGTACCAAGGCTTTGCTTTTTTGCTTTGATAAAATCGAAAAAGAAAGTACGAGAAAACCGAGTGTGAATTTGGCGAGTAGATAAAAACGAATGTTAATAAAATCGAAACAGCACTGTACAATAGAGAACACATGTTTTTTCTCGAAGGGAAAATGTGATGCAGAGTGTATTCGTGAATTTTTTTTATATATTTTCAATGAATTATTACTAGATTTACTCGAGGTGTTTGGCGTAATTTATTATAAATCAAACATTTTTTCAGGGTGTAATTTATTATAAATTAAAATTGTAAAGCAGAGTTCGATCGAGTTGATCGACACACAAAATGCAATCTACTTTCTTACCTTGATGCTACCGTCATTCGATAAACGCTCAAGAGACATATTGTAAAAGCACTGCAGTGAGCTCTGTTGTGCGTAATGTCCTTTTGCGTGAGAAAGCTCTCAGGGGAGATATTTCAGACTCCACCATTTTTTTTTCTGAAAACTCCTCAGATACACACGATTTGCTGCTCCCTCCAAGCAAGTGCGTCGATTTGCTTGCCAGTGGGAAAGCAGTAGTTCTCGCAGTGAAAGATATTCTCCTTCACGCTGTTGATTCTTTGAGGAGAAACGACAAGCCTGATCACAATTGTTTTCCTACAATGAGTATGATGTTAAATTTTGCAGTAGATGTAGTGGTAAAATTCAAAAAGTAAAGTGTGTTCGGAACTGTAGATCTTACGGACACTGATTCATGGAATATTCCGAGCTAAAATTCGAATATACGATAACTGAATTGAAAGACTAGCATGGCAATACGAAGCAAACTGGGAGCAATATATGTTATAAAGTGTGTGACGGTCGAAAATTAGTCAACTTCAATTTGCAGTATTATTTTTACGTGTATAAAAAACCTGAACACCCCTCGTTTTAAAGATGTGTGTGTTTAATATCATACCTTATGTTTGATTGTGACATTTGCTCTCCAGTTGTGAAAATGGCGTCGAAGCTAGAGAAGAAACGCATCAAAATTTTACTTGCGCATCTCGAAAATCAGAACTACTCGCACGTCACCAACAGCGTGATGAAAGTGTTTGGAGAACATTTGTCTTCCTGACAGGATCGGGAGGAAATCAAAATCCAAAGGCCGCAAATACGACAAAAAGAGTGGCCAGCAGTTTCGAGCGGAATTCAAACCGTCTGAGATTTCGCAAGCAAGCTGAGAGTGTCGTCTACAACTGTGAATCGAGCATAAAAAAACGAGCCGAACTGTCGACTTACATGAAGCCGCTGACTCCAAATCATGACGATGAGCAAAACAAGTTGTTCAGACAACAATCGCGAAAGCTGTACGTGAAGATGCTGATGAAGTTTGATTGCGTGGTACAGGATGATGAAACTTACGTCAAGTCAGACTTTAAACAGCTTCCTGGACACGAATATTATACGGCAACTGGAAGAGGAAAGGTGGTAAAGATTTTAAAACGAACTAAGCTGTCGAAGTTTACAAAGAAATATCTCGTGTGACAGGCCATATGTTCCTGTGGTTTGGAGGGCAACATTTTCATCGCGAAATGTTCCGTCAGGCAGGAAATTTATGTGCAAGAGCACCTGAAAATCGTCTGTTGGCTTTCTTCAAGCAACACAGTTGTTCCGTCCTGTTTGGACCGGATTTGACATCTTGCGTGGTATGTAGTATACCGCGAACAACGTCCAGGTGGTGTCATGAGACATGAATCCTTCCGACACACCAGAGCTCCGCTCTATAGAAAAAAATTCTAGGCTATTGTCAACGAAACCTAAGAAAGGCACGAAAGACAGTTGTCAACGAGCTAACGGCTAACTAGCGTTCTGCGGCAAGCAAAGTGATTAAGGAGGCCGAACAAAACTTAATAGAAAGAGTCAAGAGAATGGTCCGGCAATTCGCATTCGCTAAGCTTGAGTCAATATTTTTTATTATTCTGTACGAATTGAACTTGACGCAGATTGATTTTTTGATGAAAAAACTTGCCGGTTTGCACACATTTTTGTTTGGCCAATTTTTGACCATAACACCCTATATTCATGTATTTTGGAATCGCAAACTTGAATGAAATTATATACAAATGTCTAAATTTTAACTAACATAACTGTACCTTGACGTTTTTTCATTGTCAGCTCAGTTCATTTGATTTTGTTTCTCTCGTTTTTGTTCTGCTTCGGAAGAGTGATCACACGCTACTATTCCGTAGAGTTACACACTAGAAAATTGAAATATTGCTCGTTTGAATAATATAATTTACAGGGTTGACATGAAGTTTTAAATGTCTTACTTTGTTGAATATATATGTCATTCAAAGTCCTGACTCCTGTTTTTGCAAGACTTACCAAAGTGAGAAAAAATTCGCTAAATGGAATATTCAAAGAGCCTATCGATCTGTGCGATAATACACATCTGGCCGGGATCTGTCTTTAAACGGACCAACAACTTCATAAACATTCGTCGAGTATGGAAATTGCAGCCGCTAGGTAAATTTGCCTACTAATTGCGTGCTACTGGCGGAAATCCTAACGACACAAAAAATAACCGGTGCGGGTGCAGTATAAATTACTATAGACGACGGTAAAACCGTGCATCCATTATCACTGTGATTTATCAGTCGCGCTAACAGTGGCGATAATAACTTATCAACATGAGGCGCGACTCAGCAGATAATTCTCTCCTGTTAGTCGATTAGTCGCGCTGCTATTAGTTTGTTAGTTTTGTATAAATTATAACTTACCCGGTTTGTTTTGAGAGGTGCCTTCTAGGTAAGACCTTGTATTTACGATATTTAGTAAATTTCATCTAAACTTGTAACTGACTGATTAATATATCCTCGGAAGTGAACGAATTTAAATTGCATAATAATCTTTGGTTTACTTCCAGATCAGTTTCACTGGTGTTGTTGTTAATCTTGGCTTGCGTTGGATGCAGTGGACAAATAACACGAAGATTTCCAGCTGATTTCCGGTTTGGTGTTGGATCCTCGTCCTATCAAATCGAAGGAGGATGGAACGAGGGTGGCAAGGGAGAGTCCATTTGGGATCGGATGACACACCGGTATCCGGAGAAGATCGCAGACGGCAGTAACGGAGACGTTAGTGCGGATAGTTATCATAATGTAAGTTATGTTTTGTATCGAATTACTGCGATCATTTGTGATAGTTAAATCTTGCAGTCTAAACGTTGATAATATCGTTCACAGTGGCGTCGTGATGTCGAGATGGTACGCGAGCTAGGCGTTGATATCTATCGTTTCTCACTTTCATGGCCTCGCATTTTACCGAGTGGGTTTGTTAACAGTGTTAGCAAGAGCGGAATACGATACTATAGTGGCCTTATTGATGAATTGCTCAAGTATAACATAACTCCGATGGTGACATTGTATCATTGGGAACTACCACAACGATTGCAGGATCTTGGAGGTTGGACAAATCCAGAACTAATTACTTACTTCATGGACTATGCCAGAGTTGCTTTCGAACAGTTCGGCGATCGGGTTCAGCTTTGGACCACCTTCAATGAGCCATGGCATGTTTGCGAACAAGCGTATGGAATCGATTTCATGGCTCCGGCACTGGATTATCCCGGAATAGCTAGCTATTTGTGCGGACATAATTTACTGAAAGCTCATGCGGAAGTTGTTCATATGTACCGTCGAATTTTTTTCCCGAAGCAGCATGGATCAATTGGTATTACGACCGATATCTCTTGGCCGGAACCAATGACTAACAGTGAAGAAGATCGGGCTGCTTCTGAAATTAGTTTGCAGTTTTACGTAAGTTAATGATAAGATGTTTGAATTGTTTTGAAACGATATAAACGCATAATTTACTATTGCAGGTTGGCTGGTTCGCGCATCCCATTTTTTCGGAGAGCGGAAACTATCCACAAGTTATGATTGACCGGATAGCTGCTTTAAGCAAACAGCAGGGCTATTCTCGATCACGGTTACCAAGATTTTCCCAGGAAGAGATTGAGCGAATTCGGGGAACAGCAGATTTCTTTGGAATTAACTCATACACTTCGGTGTTAGTACAAAAAAATGATCGAAATAATTCAGCAAAATTCCCGGTGCCCTCGTTCAACCATGATATGGGAGTTGTGGAATCCAGTGATCCAACTTGGCCCAAAAGTGGCTCTGTGTGGTTGCATGTGAGTTTTTTTTCTAAATTATTTAGCATGCTCGTGCCGGTTATTGTTTTTTTCAAAAGGGTTAAACACAATTGATAGGTTGCGGCTGCGTTTGCGGTAATTTGACAGTTAGTCCATACATTGTCTGTCAAATGAATGTCAACGCAACGCAAACGTATCCATTGTGCTAGAACCTAAATCGTTCAAGCACTTAGACAAGGCGATGTCTCTCTTACTTGGAGATTCGCACATTGATAGAAGCGATTGGATAGTTCCAAGCTGCAAGTCCAGTTAAACAAGTTTTAACTTTATTATTTATTTTTTCTGCAGAGCAGTTAATTTGTTAATTTGTGAAACTCGATCATCAAACCGATATAAACTGAAGAAAAAAAAAATATATGCGTGGCTCTCGTTATCGTTACTGCGAAACAAGTTCGAAACGCCATTTGCATATCGAGTCTAATTGTTTTTGATTATTTATTTTGTCCGTCATTTCGATCCAGGTTGTGCCTTCTGGGATGAACAAGTTACTGAACTGGATTCGAAAGGAGTACAATAATCCACCGATTTATGTAACGGAAAACGGTGTCAGCGATCGAGGTGGAACTAATGATGTGAAACGAATTGACTATTTTAATTCATATCTCGAAGCGGTCCTGGATGCAATCGAGGATGGTTGCAACGTTCAGATGTACGTGGCGTGGAGCTTGATGGACAGCTACGAGTGGAAGGCCGGATTTACGTATGGATACTTGAATTAAAATGGTGTAGCTCCTTAATACTAATGAAATCTATTGTATTTCAGTGAGAAATTTGGTCTCTACCATGTAGATTTTACCAGTCCAAATAAAACGCGGACTCCGAAAGCATCGGCCAAAGTATATGCCAACATTGTTCGAACTCGCCACATCGACTGGAGCTACCGCCCCGCACCGGAAGTGATGATCCGTGCTCCTTCTTCGTATCGATCGAACAGTACCATCAAGGTTCCTGTGATATATTTGCTAATTACGACTTTAGCAATCGTGCTCAAGGTGATCTATAGTAGTTAGTGTAGTAGCTGTGAAATCTCAGAGTACCACTCAAGTATTTAAACCTTCTGATATTATGTAAATAAACATTTTTAATTATTAGTAATTGACGAATGGTTCTATAGAGCCAGTGCACCAATTGTTTAATTTTCACATTCCTTCGAAAAGTCTCCCACGCCCAGATACGGTCCCCCACATCATCACCGACGCGACGCTCTGGAACAGCAGTATGTTTATGTATGACGGGGGATGCTGGCTCATTTTGGACATTATGCGGCTGTTGCCAGACAAAAAAGTTTCTTATCAGAACGCATAAACTCCTGACTTGCGTGCTGCTAGTTTGGCAGTTGTAGTCTCTGTTAGTCCGTTAACCTTACGTTTTTTATACGGCTTGTATACCAGGTCCGTCGTCATGATGGTGTGGGCCGATTGATACATCTAAGCCAGCAGCGGTCTTGCAGATCGAGCCAGTCGTTGTAGGTTCGAGTCTTGGCTCGGGAGAGACTGTTAGTGTCAGTAGGAACGTAGCGCTAGTCCCGCAATTGTCCTGAACACTAAACAGTCGACTGTGAAACCTGTGTATAAATAAACAGAAGGTCGAGTTCCGAATCGGAATGCAGCACCAAGGGTTTGCTTTTTAGTTTAGCCTATAAATGAGGCTAAAGCTGACATCAATACTGATATATTGAATAAACATGGTGCGCACCTACACAACGATGATAGGTTGTATTCGAACTTATTGAACACCCTGTATAAGCGGATAGGATCTACCAGTTCAGACTACGAATACAGATAGCGAATTTTCTTTTTGCTGACTAAACTCTGACACTTGTGCTACAAAATATGTCTAAAATCTTTTTTTTATTAACTTTGTGTATTATTATTATGTACAGTAATTGCTTGATTTAAATCTGGTACAATATATTAACAATGTAGTGATTGAATTGCGGATGTTCAACCAATGACTAGAACAGATTTCTTAAAATTGCCACCAGCAAAGCTGTAATCAGCGAAACCATCGGTATTGTAATCGAGGCCATACCTGGATCATCAGGTTCGTAGTCTTCTGGGTCTGGCATGAGATCCATGTCAACGATTTTAGTCTTTACTACTTCGGCGAAAAATTTACCCGACGATTTCTGCACTCTGGTTAGATTGGGACTTTGGTAGTCTACATAGTAAAGACCAAACCGCTCGGTTAATCCAGCACGCCACTCGAAGTTGTCCATCAAACTCCAAGCAACATAGCCCTTGACGTTGCATCCTTCATCAATGGCATCGATCACGGCATTCATGTAATCTTTGAAGTACTGCACACGGTCTTCGTCTCGGGTGCCACCTCGATCACTATATCCGTTCTCCGTCACATACACTTCGGGATTATTGTATTCATTACTAATCCACATCAGTATACTGTAGATTCCTTTGGGATACACACGAAACCAGCTGGAACCGGTTTCGGGCCAGTTTTCATCCTGATATTCGACGACACCCCGGTCGTGATCGAATGACGGCTGTGGGAAGTTGGCTGTATTTTCATCGTCATTCTTGTAGACTAGATATGTTGTGTAAGTATTGATTCCAAAGAAATCAGACGAACCCTTTAACTTATTGATCTCCTCGCTGGAGAATACCGGTAGACGTGATTTTGAAAAACCTTGCTGTTGACTTAGCTGATCAATGCGGTCAATCATGACCTGCGGGTAGTTACCATTTGTCGAGTAGATTGGATGCATGTACCAACCGATCTGCGATAAACATTATGTTAAGTAATGGTTATAATACGTTTATGTAAACTCACAAAAAATTGCATATTTGTTTCTGAAGCTTCAAGATCGTCGGTTGAATTACTTCGTGGTTCTGCCCATGCAACATCCACGGTGATTCCAATGTTTCCTATTTGTGGATTATTGCATAATATTAATAATGAATGCGTTTTATAAAGAATTCATACCTCCTTGAGCCTCTTGAAACTCGTTTCGGTAGACTTCAACAGCTTCGGCATGGGCTAGAAGCAAATTGTGTGTGCAAAGGTAGCTTGGAATACCGGGGAAATTGTACCCTGGTGCCATAGCATCCCATTCGTACGACTGGCGGCATGTTTGTAGTGGTTCATTAAACGTAGTCCACCATTTAACACGGTCGCCGAATGTGGTGAACATATATCGGGCGTATTCTTTGAAGTGCCCAACAACTTCGCGATTCGTCCATCCTCCAAGCTGTTGGAGTCGTTGTGGTAGATCCCAGTGATAGAGCACTACCAACGGTGTTATATTGTTTTCTAGCAGAGCGTTGATTAGATTGTTATAGTACTCGACACCAGCGGGGTTGATTTCATTTTTGATTCCAGTTGGCATAATTCGAGTCCATGCAATCGAGAAACGATAGATGTCGACACCCAATTGCTTTAGCATTTCGACGTCACGACGCCACTAGAAAATAACCGTAGTTGGATTTGATAATCGGAGATAAGCGCTTGCCAGCCACGAGGCTAAACATACTTTCGTGCAATTTGGATAAAAAGTGTCGCTGTGTTCTTCAGGAACTAGCTTTGATATTTAATTACTCACCAAGTGATAACTGTTGCATGCTACATCACCGTTTGTTCCATCTGCAATTTTCTCCGGATGATTGTGAACTAAATGATCCCAAATGGATTCTCCTTTGCCATCCTCGTTCCAGGCTCCTTCAATTTGGTAGGCAGAAGTTCCAACGCCAAATTTAAAATCTTCCGGGAATTGTTTTTGGCTAGTTGTAATACTACATGAAGGAATTTTAATTATTAACGGTTATAATGATCCCATCAAATAACCTACCCAATGGTCACTAGCAAGGTGTACAAAGCAAGGAGCCTCATATTTGTTCTCATATGAATGAAGTATACTAATGTACTGAGCCCAATATCAATCAATTCAATAGTGTATACCGGTGATAAGAATATCTGTCGGCTTAATTAATTATCTATTGTTTGGCAATAGATGTAGCAATTTGATTATCGTAAGATTCTGATCACGTATTCCGTAACATGTGTTTATTTTGGGTAAGGTGTTTATATGACATCAAATCTTAATTCATCAATCATAAAAGTGACACATTACAAATAAGTGTGCCGATGCCTGTCTAACGGATTACGTCTTTCATTTTAGTTATGTTTGATCTTTTGAGGCTGTCAATTTCTTGAATCGGATTTATCTAGAAGGGCTTGGTATTGGTTGGTGCTTAATGTTTCTTTATGTTTAAACTAAGTTTGTTTGTAGAAAGAGGGTATTACTTAAGGGAAATCCACAGATATTCTTCTACAATGCTCTTATAGAAAATTATAATTTGATAAGCAATGATGCAAAAAGGAAAGTTCAACTTATCTACTGCGGTTCTGCAGTATATTATTTAAAGTTGATGGTACGTGATTATGGTACCACCGTTTCTTCGTGCGCCTTTAATATTATCTATAATCTGCTCAAATTTAGATGTGACAGTTTCCTTCTGATCTGTATGTTGCTCTTTTCCTCTGAAAAAAGTGAAACAGCGCCATTCTTTTTACAAGTGAACTACAAACATGTGTCGCAATCAAATCAAACAGTTAATTAACAGGATAGGCCTTCCGATGCCTAAAGAGCCACTCAAATATGTGTATCACTTTCACGGTGACACCCTGTGGAAAATCATCTCATTGTTCTTGAAAAAGCAATCATTCAACGTTCTTATACAGGGTGGAAGATAGCTCTTATAGCGCTTTCGGTACTTTTAGTACATCGTACATCTGCATGAAATAAATTAAAAATGTTCTAAAGGTTTAAGGACGAGCCATTGCAAATGGTATGTCTATGCGTGAGTTGAATGATGAATATTGCAGAAAATATGTTCATTTGAATAATCAGCTTACGACACAGCATCAAAATGTAACACGGATAGCATAAATTTAGTCCGCATAGATTAGAGCACAATTCAGAATTAAAAACTTAATAATTAACCGTTTAAGATTGATTTAAATATTTGCTTCTTATGATTTGTTTTCACTATGATTTCCTCATGAAAATCGCTATTGTTTTGAGAAAATTTCTGTAGTCATCCAACGCTGAAACTATAATAAATAAATAATTTAAATATTTTTTTCTGGTTGTTTCTCTAACGTTTGCCTTAAAGAATGGACTTGTTTTGGATGGTGATCAGGAGAAATTAGGTAGACAATTGAGTTTGATGAATTTTCCATGCAAACATGAACTGTGTTTTAAATGATTCAAGTCAAAAATATTTTGATGTGAACACTTTTCTTTTAACTAATGACAAATGTGAAATGTTGTTTTTAAAGTTAATTGAATATATACTTAGGCATACTTAGGAGTCCCATGTATGCCTTTATTTTCAATATGGGACAGGCAAGGTTTGGTATTTTTCCAGTTATTTTCAGAACAATCTTTAAATTTTCATCAAGCCATATGAAAACTTGAACAAAATTAGATACATTGACGGAATAAACTTGAATTTGTCTAAAAGTCATATGGGACTCTTATGCTTTTATGGGCAGCATAGATATTTTTGGGTTGAAAATTCAACAAAGTAAACCGCCCTTGAATGTTTCAACCTTGTTTGAATATGATAGTGGAGCTATTCTCACTGAAACCGTCCCACTAGTGACATGAGGTCTTTCAAAAAGGATATTTTTATGTCTAAATGATTGAAAGTAGCGAAAAAATGAGAAAACCACTTTGGTTAGCTCATATTGATGAACCCCTCGGGCACAAGTCGGTTAAACGGTTTTTACAAAAATTGATTTTTGAGCATGTCTTGACCTTTTTATTGATTTATTTCTCTTGAATTTGTTATTGAACCCCCTGCAACCAACACATCGTTTTCAAGAGGAATGATAGAGCTTTCATTTGAAGTAGAAAAAAATTGGCCGCCCTCTTGGATCTCGCCGCCATCTTAGATTTCATCAGAAAAACGTGCTTTTGAGCAAGTTTGCAACCACCGATTTTGAATTTGAAATCACCATTGGAAAACAGAGAAAAAATGCTTTAAGATACATCCAAAACATTAGCTAAGCAATGAGTTTACCTTGTCATTCTGGTCACTTTTCAAAATCGACCTTCAAACAGTACAACGCATGACGTGCGGCCAATATCAAATCATGCTGAGCCTGTGGTGTGTGTAGTGTATATTAGGGGCCATCCATGTTCCACGTGGACAGATTTTCAAGGATTTTGTTACTCCCCCCTTCCCCTCCCCCACAACTTCTCATATAAATTCTCAAAATTTTGTATGGACCGTGGACATCACACAGACCCCCCTCCCCAAAGTTGTCCACGTGGAAGGTGGATGGCCCAATGCCAGTGTGACTTTGGGTCTGTTCACAAATTACGTAAAGCAAAAAATCGTATCTTTGATCCCTTTTCACTGCATTCATATTGTTTATTTCTTCACTCCCACGCTCCTCCTTGAGTGCAACGTGATTTGTGTTTAAGCTTCTCTACGATTTTTTGCTAGAACAAAGTTTGGTTCCCTGTACGGAGGACAGTTTTCGCGTGTTTAGTAATTAAACAAATTAATGTTAGATGTTGTTTTTTCTACTGTTATATACTGTTGTTTTCATGCATTAAACTACTATCAACAAACTTAGGTATGGTATACCAAGGTATAGTATGAATCAAGTATATCCCGAGTAATCTGGAGAAGATTTGTGTTTGCCAGCGTAATAAAAGTAAGAGTAGAATCATCACTTTTTTGATCCCTAACAAATTCTTATCGACGAAAAGGGTACGTTTGCTACCTAACGAAATTCAGCCAATTGATTAAAGGCTATTCAAAAATTACGGTGCGTGGGTGCACTTACTACCTGTGAACTAGGAATACTGACTGTCCACATCATACGCACACCACAGGCTCAATATATTACTTTGATTTGATATTGGACGCGAGTCATGCGTTGAACTGTTTGAAGCTCGATTTTGAAAAGTGACCAGAATGACAAGATAACCTCAATGCTCACCTAATATTTTAAATGTATCTCAAAGCATTTTTTCTCAGCTTTTCAAAGATGTCAAATTCAAAATCGGTGGTTGCAAACTTGCTCAAAAGCACGTTTTTCTGATGAAATCCAAGATGGCGGCGAGATCCAAGATGGCGGCCAATTTTTTTTTTACTTCAAATGAAAGCTCTATTATTCCTCTTGAAAACGATGTATTGGTTGCAGGGGGTTCAATGACAAATTTAAGAGAAATAAATCAATAAAATGGTCAAGAATTGCTCAAAAATCAATTTTTGTAAAAACCGTTTAACCGATTTGTGCCCGAGGTGTACATCAATATGAACTAACCAAAGTGGTTTTCTCATTTTTTCGCTACTTTCAATCATTTAGACATAAAAATATCCTTTTTGAAAGACCTCATGTCACCAGTGGGACGGTTTCAGCGAGAATTGCTCAGTGGTCAATCTTAAAGCCAAAATGCAATATTTGAAATTTCTAGCATTTACACCGGAATGAATGATTGAAATGAGGTTGATATCTTGTACCGTTTTTAAGTAATAGAGAAAAGCAACCCGCGTAGAAAAACCGCGTAAAAAAAGACCTTATTGTAACTCATCTCCGCCGTGTTATGAGTAGTCTATTGTTTGAGAATCGAAGCAATCAATTTTTGTTTGCATAGATTACGAAACATTATCGTGCGTCTTTGTTTTGTATATAAATTTACTGTCGATAGATAAAGTGGTGTCAGTTGAAGGTACAGTTCAGTCGATGAAATATATGGCTCTAGAAAGAAAGTTTAGGGTCGAATAAAATGACTAGTAGTAAAGTGATACTTATTCTCTGTAGTTTTATGTATGATTTCCAAATATTTATCCGCTATATATTTCTAATTGTTCATCGATTCCAGAGTTGCTGCCAGTGTCAATGGGCAAAGGAGCTTCCCCACGGACTTTAAGTTCGGCGTAGGAACTTCCGCTTATCAGATTGAAGGAGGCTGGGACTCAGACGGCAAAGGAGAATCCATTTGGGACTTCATGGTTCACAACTATCCTGAAAAAGTAGTTGATGGTACAAATGGTGACATTGCGTGTGACAGTTACAATAATGTAAGTTGATTATTTGCTGGAAATAATACGAAATTTGAGCAATCTGACATTTCCACAAACAGTGGCGTCGGGATGCTGAAATGGTACATGAGCTGGGTGTCGACATTTATCGGTTTTCAATGTCTTGGAGCCGAATTATGCCCTCCGGACTTAGGAATCATATAAATCAAGCGGGTATCGATTATTATAACAATTTGATTGATGAACTAATCAGCTATGGTGTAGAACCGATGGTTACATTGTATCACTGGGATTTACCACAACGGCTGCAGGAACTAGGAGGTTGGACGAATCGCGAGATAGTGCAATTCTTCACGGAATATGCAGAGGTGGCCTTTGAGAACTTTGGAGATCGTGTTAAACGCTGGACTACAATCAATGAGCCATTACAAGTATGTCAAGCTTCGTACGAGTTCGATGGAAACCCTCCTTCTGCTGACTTTCCTGGAATTCCAAGTTATTTGTGCGGCCACAATGTACTTCTAGCACACGCAGAGGCGGTTGATCTATATAGGAAACAATTCCAGCAGACTCAGAACGGTATTGCAGATTAGACAAAGCTTAACCTGCTCTTACGTAACGTTTTCATTCTAGGCATAATTGGAATTGTCTCCGACACCTCTTAGGCTGAACCCAGAAGTGATTCTCAGGAAGATTTGGGAGCTTCTGAATTATATTTGCAGTTTTCCGTATGTTTATAATGCCAAGTGAATTACTACCTTACAGTGACTATCATCCTTGATTTACAGCTCGGGTGGTACATGCACCCTATTTTCTCTGAAACCGGTAATTATCCTCAAGTGATGATTGATCGGATAGGAAACCTTAGCATGCAACAGGGTTTCGCAAAATCTCGACTTCCCGAGTTCACTGAAGAAGAAATTGGCAAACTGAAGGGATCTTCTGATTATTTTGGAATTAACAGTTATACTAGCGTAATAGTGTATCAAAATGATTTAGATAACTCAGCTAACTATCCGGTTCCCTCCTTCGATCATGATCGTAACACCCTAGGATATTTGGACCCTTCGTGGCCGGATTCTGGCACTGGTTGGCTAAAAGTTAATCCAGAGGGGATGTATAAATTACTAACGTGGATCCGTAATGAGTACGACAATCCTTTGGTTTATGTTACCGAGAATGGCGTTAGTGACCGAGGTGGCACGAGAGACGTTGCTCGTGTTGACTATTACAACCAGTATTTAAATGCAGTTTTGGATGCTATGGATGACGGCAGTGACGTGAGGGGTTACGTGGCCTGGAGTTTGATGGACAATCTAGAGTGGAGATCTGGCCTGACGGAACGTTTCGGGCTTTTTTACGTGGATTACGAAGACCCAGCGAGAACCAGATACGCGAAAAGCTCCGCCAAAGTATATGCAAATATCATTCAAACAAGACAAATTGATCCAGACTACCTGCCTGAGCCAGAGGTTTTCATTCCAGGTCCAAACGAAGAATATGTTGTTTGAATCGAAAGTGCGTAATTTAAGTTAGTTTCAATAACGGATATATCTTCCGATATATATGTTAAAGTTCATATTGTCTCTGTTAAAATTGAATTGATTTTTGTTGATTCTGTTGAAGGTAATAAACAAAGAGATTCTACATTTATTTCATCATAAAAAAAAAACAAATGTGTCTGCACTCTTGAAAGGTTGCATCTTCTCGTATAACAGTTCTTGATGCAGTGTTTTAACAGTTGTTTCAGTTTGGTTTCAAACTGTACGAATCGACCGGTAGTTTTGAACGGTAATTTTTCCAGGTCAGCGATCCTCCTTTACGATGTTATAGGAATCCGTTCTGTTGTAAGCTTGTGAATCGGTAGTTCATTATTCTATATATATTAGTTTTTCATTCCGCGTTGATTTCGTTATACAATAGAAACAGATCAAGCTGTCATTGAGTGGAGGCTCATCAGTTACCGCTGATGCGTGTTGAGAATCGAGGGTAGATTCTTCAATAACAATCTGATTAATGAATACTAGGCTGGCAATGAAAATCGCCTTTCAAATTTCGCTTAGAAGTAGTACAACGGTCAACGGTCAGCGATGCGTCAATTTCGCAGCTTCCCGAGGACTGGTAGTCTGAAGTACCTTTTTTCCCGAAAGGACATTCACAAAACTACCTGGAGATCACCTAACCAACGTACAGCTAACCTAATTGACCATGTTCTCATCGACCATCGGTTTTTCTCAGATATTACAAACATACGCACCAATCGCGGTGCTGATATTGGCTCGGACCACTACCTAGTTGCGGTTTCTTTGCGCTTAAAACTGTTGACCGTATACCACGCGTGACATCGCTGAACCTCGCGGTTCAACACCAAGCAGCTCCGGAACCCCCAGACTGTAGAGAAATACGCGAAACAGCTCGAAGCGGTACTACTCACAGCGGGGGGGGGCTTGGCATATCGCCTCTCGAGTACGGCTGATGCAGCATTCGCACAGCTATCGGGGAGACCGCAACGGCGACACTAGAAGTGGAAGCACCGAGTGGCAGAAACGACTGGTATGACGGGGAGTGCGAGGCAGCGGTGAATGAGAAGAACCTGCCCTGAGTGATATACCTGGGCAGGTCAACGAGAGAGAACAAGGCTAATTACAAACGGGCACGGAACGACATGACCACGATTTTCAGATGGAAGAAGCGCCAGCAAGAGGATCGTGAACATGAAGAGCTGGAGCAGCTGTATCGTGCCAACGATACGCAGAAGTTCTATGAGAAGGTAAACCGGTCTCTCAGAGGCTATGTGCCGCAAGCTGACATGTGCGCCGACGCGGATGGGAACCTTCACATTGATGCCAGCAAGCTCTTTAAATATGGGAGAGAGGCTGCAATGGGTCATTTCCAGGATTTGGGAGGAGAAAAACCGTCCAGACGAATGGATGGAGAGAATCGCCTGCTCCAACTACAAGGAGTGAGACAAGCTAGAGTGCTGCAACTGCCGCAGTATCTCGCTTACCAATGCCGCCTACAAAAAACTATCGCAGATCCTGTTCCGTGGGCCCTGTTCAAGCGGGTTTCATGGGACATGGGACATTATCCACTCAAGACAACGTATTGGGCTTTCCTGTTTGCTGTTTAACATCGCCCTTGAGGGTATGATCCGGAGGGCGGCCATCGACACGAGGGGCACGATTTAACATGGTCTTCTCAGCTTCTGGGCTTCGCGGATAGCTTTGTCATTATATCACGTAACTTTGCGAAGGTGGAGGAAACTTACGCCCGACTGAAAGCCGAAGCCGGACGAATCAGACTGCGAATTATTGCGTCAAAAACGAAATACATGCGAGCAAGAGGCTCCAAGGTGAACAACATCATCCTCCAAATTCAAGTCACTGCAGACGGCGATGATCTTGAGGTGGTCCACGAGTTCGTTTGTTTGGGGTCACTGTTGACCGCCGATAGTGACACCAGTAAAGATATCCAGAGACGCATCCAGGCTGGAAATCGTGCCTACTTTTCACTTCGGAAGACACTACGATCGAGTCGAGTGCGACGACGCACGAAGTTGACGCAGTACAAAACCCTGATAAGAACGGTAGTCCTCTACGGAATCACTTCTCTCCACCAACCCTGCTAGCACCAGAAATAGAGGGGCGTAGCGTG
Source organism: Wyeomyia smithii (assembly GCF_029784165.1). NCBI lineage: Eukaryota > Metazoa > Arthropoda > Insecta > Diptera > Culicidae > Wyeomyia > Wyeomyia smithii. The sequence continues at coordinate 114,859,520 of NC_073695.1, read as the reverse complement.
CACGATGGCTCGACCAGATCGAAAGAGACTTGCGGGTAATGAGACGCCTGGAAAACACGGCCCAAAACCGTGCAACATGGCGACAATTACTCGATATAGCACGAGCCACCACGGCTCTCGTCTGATTGGTAAGGTAAGGTATATAATTTTACAATGTTAAATTTGTTCCCTACAATTTTTTTTAGACATTTTTCTAGCACAATCAAGGGTTTCTGAGCTATAATGCTTTGAAATGATATCCTTTGTCAAAATGGATACTTCTTTTTAGAAAATTACTCTTGAGTCTAAAAAATTTTTCCACCTGTAAAAGATACGCAGTTTGCTAGGCCAAATACGTGTGCAAAGTTCCGTTCATTTGGGTCGTTTCAGGAAGCATTTCTACCAGTGTGATTTATGGGAAGGGTGATCTACAATGAAACAAATTTTTATCTGACTCATAATCTGTTTATAGACTTCAAGACGGCATACGATTCAGTTAAGTGAGTTATAGAAGATTTAGCTTGTACACGGTTTCCCTACAGAACTGATTAGGCTGATTTGTACCATACTTGACGATTTCTTATCATGCGTATGACAGCGGGCGTAATTTTGGATCCGTTCGTGGCGTTGAACGGTTGGAAGCAAGGGATCTAGAGTCTGTTGTTGAACATTGCCTTGGAAGTGTAGTACGGAAAGCTGGCGTGCAAACAAGCAATACTGTTATCTCGAAGTTTTATATGCTTCGCGATTGATATTGATATTGTCGCTGTTAGTCGCGAGGAAGCCTTTTCAAAGAGAAGCAAACGAAATTGGACCTAGGGAACATTCGTATATTACCTAACGGGAAATTTGGCAGTTTTCAATACCCCGCCATCCCTACGAAACGCAATTTTGCATGGTGGCCTTGTGCAGTTCAACGCTTCGCAGAATACCACTTCATTCCCTAAGAGCGTTACGTAACATATGAATGCTCCCTTATCATCAGCTCAACCAAAACAAAGTATAAGGTGATGAATAGAGTGAAAGCTTGTTGAGCCTTGGCACTGAAATTGGTATAGATACCAAGCAGGCATTCCAAAAGTACAGCGTTTATTTTACTGTCGTCTCAGAATACTTTCCCTGTTGCTGTGTGTTTGCGATAGCTGCCCGCGCTAGCAGTCGGGTAATCATTGAGACATTGAGAACGTATTGGCAACGAAGCATCACAAAAGAAAAAATGTACTTCGTGTGTCGGTTAGGCATTATTTGGAGGATGTCTTCGGAATAGCGAATGCAGAAAAAAAAAGAAGCTGTTTTTTATCTAAATGTCGTGTCAGCACCACAAAAACAGCGTGTTTCTGTATCAACCTAAATCCACCAGCGACATTTTCTCCTCGCAAACTCATCCATATCGCGGTTGTATATTAAAGGATGTGTGTATCGCATACTGAATGTTATATGCAACTATACATTCCATCATCGATTCCCATGAATAAGCAAAGCAAAACCTTGAGGCTACATTCCAATTCGGACCTCGACCTTCTGTTTGTTATACACAGACTTCGCAGCCAACTGCTTAGTGTACAGGACAATTGCCGGGCTAGCGCTACGATTCTACTAACACTTACAGTCTCTTCCGAGCCGAGACCGAACCTACGACGCCAGTTAGGCCAGCATCGTACCTCAAGGCAAACTGGAGATTCCCATGAGCAAGGTGAACGGCAGAAAACACTCGTGTATGCTATGCGGCAACGTTATAGTCGCAAAATATTGATTTGCCGGCTGTATTCATTTTGCCAATACCACTACTGTTACATAGGAACACTCTCGAATGTCATCAAAAAATTGTCATCGCTTGGTACTCTCTTGACGTGTAACAACGATGATACCCGTGAAGTGAAGAGACGAATGGCAGCCGCAAACATGACCTTCTATGGTTAACGTATCCACCTAAGATCCCGAAGCTTACATTTCCTCATGAAATTTGGACACTACAAGACGCTGACGACCATGACTGTTGGTCAATGAAGGAGGCCGATCTTGGAGCACTAGCAGTCTTCGAGCGTAAGGTCCTCCGTTCAATACCTAGCAGGAATATGAAGAATGGAGTGTGGAACAGGCTCATGAACCACGAGGTGAACCAAGCATATTAATACGCGGATATCATCAAGCTGATAAAATACGGTAGATCACAGTGGGGAGGCCACGTACCATAAATGTCGGAGTAGTGACCAACGAAGATTATATTTAACAGGAAGCCTGACAGAGGTCGGCGACTCGGTGGAAAACCCCGTACTCGATGAATGGGTGGTGTTGATGAGGACGCCCGATCGGAGGGTGTTAGGGGAGATAAGAGAAGACCAGCTCAACGTCGAGTGATGAGGAGACGTATTTTGGATTCGTTAATGGGTCGATAATGACCGGTCGCCATAAAAGTAAAGCAAACAGAGTTTTTATACCAGTTAGAACCAAATTAAAACAGAAATTAACAAGAATATTATACAAAGTAACGAGATTGTTTGATGGCCATTTCATATTATCATTTGACATTTCAGGATTGAACAGCCCGAGCCACCTAAGTTTTAGTTTAGGATAAGTATTGTGTTGGGACATAAGTCATTTCGATTTTTTTCTATGATATTCAAACGCAATTCTATTCGGTCAATCTGCCTCCAATGAGGTAAGTGATTTTTGTATAGAAAACGAACTTCGTTTCATAACTTTTGAGCTACGTCTCTAATCTAGAACTTGTTTGTGCACTACCCACTCAAGAATAAGCGTTTAAATCGGTTAAGTAGAAACCGAAACAAAACTTAGAAGTTGGTTAAATATTGAGTCTGAGTTATTTATACTGGGTAAACACAAATCGAAACCCGCTCCAATTACAATACAAATGGGGAAGATTGTTACATAACTTTCTAAGAGTTATACATGCTATTTACAGAATTATCTACCCGCCTCAACTGATTTGACCACATTGGGATAGTCGATCAATCATGTGATTGAATAGAGAGTGTCCACAATAATGATTAGAAAAGATTTTGTCAGACCATATAGATAAAAAATGGCCTTTTGAAGCTGAAGCAATATATACGAGCTGCCAATAGTCAATCGAAGAAAGTTGGTCTGAATTCGTTGCTAGTGTGGCATAATATGTGTTAGCATGAGTTTTATAAGATTGATAACCCTTTTTTGTTGTTACCTGTATGAATTTACAATGTTTTGTGTTATCTTCAATGGAATTATTACACTTCTCTTTCCACAGTGCATTTGCGAAGGTTAACGGTCAAAGAACTTTTCCGCCGGAATTTAAATTTGGTGTAGGAACGTCAGCGTACCAGATCGAAGGAGCATGGAATGAAGGTGGCAAAGGAGAATCCATTTGGGATCGTCTGGTGCATCATTTTCCGGAGAAAATTGCTGATGGAACAAATGGAGATATTGCATGCGACAGCTATCACAACGTAATTTGCATTTGATTGTGTAAAAATATGACAATTAATGTTTTACTATTTTCTCAAAGTATAAACGAGATGTTGAGATGCTCGCGGAGTTAGGAGTCAACATGTACCGGTTCTCGATGGCATGGACGCGTATTATGCCTAGTGGAATCAGCAACGAAATCAATCAAGCCGGTATTGACTACTACAACAATCTGATCGATGAATTGCTTAAGTACAATATCGAGCCGATGGTAACGTTGTACCATTGGGATTTGCCACAACGATTGCAGGAGATGGGAGGTTGGACCAATAGAGAAATAGTCGATCACTTTAGAGAATATGCAAGGGTTGCATTCGAAAATTTTGGGGATCGCGTCAAATGGTGGACCACATTTAACGAACCTTATCCGATATGTGTACTTTCATATGAATATGACTCTATGGCACCGGGATATGATTTTGCTGGTATTCCTACATACTTGTGTGGCCACCACCTGCTGTTATCTCATGCTGAAGCAGTTGAACTGTACCGGACGCAGTTTCAACCAACTCAAAATGGTATTAGGTTGTTGTTCTTATACTGTGCTACAAAAATATATATCACTAGAATCCTTTCAGGAATTATTGGATTCACCATGGACTCATCATGGAATGAACCGAGGAGTGATTCAGAAGACGATAAGGAGGCTTCAGAGCTCGCCATGCAATTTGCTGTGAGTTTAAAAAAATATTACTGGTTTCTGATATATAGATATATTTTCTTTCATAGCTTGGTTGGTATATGCATCCAATGTTTTCTGAAAGTGGAAATTATCCGCAAGCAATGATTGATCGAGTGGGAAATCTAAGCATGGAGCAAGGCTTTGCTCAATCGCGTTTACCGCAATTCACTGATCAAGAGATAGAAAAATTGAAGGGTTCAGCTGATTTCTTTGGATTGAATCACTATACCACATCAATTGTGTACAAAAACGATGCGGATAATTCCGTTAACTTTAGGGTACCGTCGTATGACCACGACCGTAACACAGTAGGATATCAGGACCCAGACTGGCCGGACTCTGGATCGGATTGGTTGAAAGTTAATCCACAGGGATTGTATCGGTTGCTAACCTGGATTCGGAATGAATACAATAACCCACTGGTATACATAACCGAGAATGGTGTTAGTGATCGCGGAGGAACAAAGGACATAGAGCGAGTAAGTTATTATAACAGTTACTTGAATGCAGTCTTGGATGCAATGGACGAAGGTAGCGACATACGAGGTTATGTGGCTTGGAGTTTGATGGACAATTTCGAGTGGAGAGCTGGCCTTACCGAGCGCTTTGGCTTGTACTACGTCGACTATGAGGATCCTTCACTAACTAGAATCGCCAAAACATCAGCCAAAGTATACGCAAACATAATTAAAACGCGAATGATTGACCTGGATTATTTGCCTGAACCTGATGTGTTGATTCCTGGTCCAGAGGAATAGCCATAGTGTGGGTATTCCAGAATAATTTTCACTCTATTAGTAAATTTAGTAAAAGTTAATATCAAATCCAATTTTGCAAATGCAAGAAAAAATACGTACCTATGTGTTTTTGAACTCAAAATTTCGTTTAATATTGATTTATATTCTATTCAAGCCAAAATGTTATGTAATAAAAAGATGGGTTTAAATACCACACATACACACATGCACACAGAAATAAAATACAATCTGTAGTACATAAATCAATTTAGTAATACTATATTTTTTCAAAGCGTGAGCTTTCTGTATGTAAGAAAACAGTATTTTTTTCGTACATGTACTAGGATCAAAACAAAATATTCAATGTTTGAAGAAAATGAAAACTTGGGAGTCACACGAGAATACTCAACACTATTTTCAGATAATTGTCAACTAAAGAGAAACTAGATCAGCGTATCAGCGTTTATTCGAAAAATATTCTGAAGCATGAAATTAAAACACTTGCTACTAACCAGAATTTTACGATGGATATACTTACGCCAGATCCAGGTTCAGCAATATATATTTCCGGGTCGGGTAAATACTCGGGATCGATAGCTCTCGTCTTGATTATATTGGCATACACTTTAGCAGAACTTTTCGCATATCTGGTTCTCTTTGAATCCTGATAATCTACATAGTATAGACCGAAACGTTCAGTCAGCCCTGCTCTCCATTCAAAATTGTCCATTAGACTCCATGCTACATAACCTCGTACGTCACAGCCCTCCTCAAGGGCATCCAGAACAGCGTCCAAATACTGGTTGTAGCAGTTGATACGAGCAACGTCTTTGGTACCACCGCGATCACTTACACCGTTTTCAGTCACATATACAGGTGGATTATCATACTCATTTCGAATCCAAGTTAGCTAACTGTACAGTCCCTTTGGATAAACTTTCAACCAATCGGATCCAGAGCCTGGCCATTCCTGATTTTGGTATCCAATTGCGTGTCTGTCATGATCAAATGATGGAATTCGATAATTAGCAGAATTATTTTCATCGTTCGAATATACGATAGATGTCGTGTAACTGTTGATTCCGAAATAATCGGACGATCCTTTGAGCTTTTCAATCTCCTCATCTCGTAAACTGAGGTAAGCGGGAGTTGCTGAAACCTTGAATTTCGCTCAGGTTACCAACGCGGTCAATCATTACTTGTGGATAGTTTCCGGTTTTGGAAAAAATCGGATTCATAAACCATCCCAGCTGTCGAAAGTTAATACTTCAGTTCTCTAGGTAACTTAAACAAAAATAAAAAAAAGCTTACGTAGAATCGCAATGACCTGTTGGCGGCATCTTGATCCTCAGCACTTTCACTTCTGGGTTCATTCCAAGATGTATCGGATATGATTCCAATGATACCTGAAAGTAGAGGTAATGATTACGAACGTATTGTGAACCTAATACAGTTAGTTAACCTCCTTGTGTAGGCTGGAACTGTGTTCGATACAAGTGTACAGCTTCGGCGTGAGACAGAAGAAGATGATGAGTACATAAATAGCAAGGAACACCCGCGAAATCATAACCAGGAGCCATCGAATCAAATTCATAAGAAAACAAACACGTTTGTAGTGGCTCATTAAACGTAGTCCACCATTTGACTCGGTCTTCGAAAGTTTCAAAGGCGAATCTTGCATAGTTGGCAAAATTACCTACTATTTCCCTATTCGTCCATCCTCCTAACTCTTGCAGACGTTGCGGTAGATCCCAATGATACAGCGTTACCATTGGTTCAATATCATACTTGAGTAGTTCATCGATCAGTTTATTGTAGTAATCAATACCAGCCTGATTAATCTCGTTACTAATTCCTGTAGGCATTATCCTGCTCCAAGCCAGTGAAAAACGATAGATATCGACACCCAACTCCCGTATCATCTCAACATCACGCTTCCACTAAAAATATCATTATCCAGGTAGTAAAAAGTTTCACGACCCACATCAGTTGCAACACTCACGTTGTTATAACGTTGTTATCTCATGCCACATCGCCGTTGGATAGGTCGGCGATCTTTTCTGGATGATTGTGGCAGAAGTGATCCCAAATCGATTCTCCTTTACCATCTACGTTCCAGGCGCCTTCGACCTGGTACGCGGATGTTCCTACTCCAAATTTGAAATCATCGAGAAATTTACGCTCTCCGGTATCTTGGGCTAGAATACTGTAATATTAAACAAAAGTATAAATCCTAAATCCACAAAGTGAACAGTTATTTGTTTCACATGGTACTGTATAGGACTACCGTAGCAACAATTGATCCCCACATATTGACCCAGCGCAGCCGGCGGTTTGGGTTGTACTGAAGTATCTTACGATACAACGTGATATAACAGTAGACGGATTCTATTGATAACTTATCAGTTATTGTATTTGTGACAATCTATCGCTTGCGGTATATTCGGTAATCTTCTTCTCAAAATAATACTCTAATCTTATTTAGTGTCACTGAGGAGTTTGTTTTGTTTACGAAGTGAATCTTAACTTTTAATACTTTTTACAGTAATACGGTGACTGCATTTCTATACTGATTCTAATCCGTGTGAAGACCTTAACAAACACTAGGGGTGTTCACGTAGCGCCTGATTACGAATACCTAAAGATAAAAATCTTCAACTTCATTTGCGTGTAATGAAAAATACAGTTAAGTATTTGTGAACAAACACTACGTGAATACACCTACTATTATGTAGAAGAAAATCTGGTAAATACTGACTTTAAACAAATAATGGAAAAATGGGATGGAAAATGGAATTGTATAGTAATAATGCTTGCCTTATTCAGAATCTGAAACAAATGAATCAGCTTTATCTCGGAGTTGGCTTGACTAAGAAAACATGTTAGGTAATTCCACAGAAATTTCGTTGCGGGAAGCTGTCGAAATTCCATCTTCACGTATGTTTCGTCGTCCATAAGCTTTTAGGCACGAACAGAACGGTAGACTCCTCGCAGTTTGATCCTCCGGTCAGTACTATTGTTAGCGTCATATTTTTGGCGATATCGCGATCCCAGAGTACTGTGTTTACCTTGATTGCCTTCAATATCTCCTAGCTCAGTTGCCGATTGTAGGTTTCACTACTACGCTTACTCTGATCACCGGGTCACGGTCATCCGTTCACGGAAACGTTAGAGCACATCATACCCAGTTGATTTGGCGAATTTCAGTGTGTTATCAAATTTCAACAGTAGGTGCAAGCTGCAATGCTAGCGCCCAATTAGTAGAGGAAAAAGTTAAATCTTTAATCATTCATTTGGTTGTCGTGATATAAATGAAATTACATTCACTTTCAGTTTCAGCGCAAAATTTCTTGAGAAAATGTTTAATATTCAATCCATCTGTTTGGTTGTCCTAAAAAGGAAAGTTTATTGCTTAATTTTAAATCGAATATTATGCTGATCACATTTCTCTGTGCTACCACAACAGCTGGAATTATGGTGAACTTGCGTATGATGAAGACATCGAATTACCTGTTTAATTGGATGGGAGAAAAATATTTTAAAATTTTATATATATTTAATTTAGATAAGGTCACTAAAACATCTTAACGGAGGCACTCTGATAACGGCCCGGAAAACACACTCACTCACACTGAAAATCAGACTGCCGGCAGAAATTTTGAATAGGGTAATTGCTCCATTATTCATCTCAACAGACTGGTGCACCTATATTCATCTTATTTCTCTCATTTGTCCAATTTACCGTCTAATTTCTACAAATTTTTGAAAGTAAATCTATTTGCTTCTCGATTTTCTCAAGTAGCTAAACGTTGAAAATATGGTAAAATTTGACGATAAATTGATCAAAAACGACGTGATGAGATGAATATTGGAGCGGTTCCCCTAACAGCATCTAGAATGCCAAAAGTGCTAACTAGGTTTAACATTTTGTCGACCATTTAGAGAAACTTTCAGACAATGAAATATAACGTACTAGTAAGCTTTTGGTATAATAATTTCATTCAACTTCAATGCAATAACCGTCCGCTCGCACTTTACGCTCAACACTCCACGCATTAAGTTTTGTACAACATCTGGCTGCAGTTTTTTCTGTACGGAAACGAACCTGTTTTTTTTACATGTTCTTCACAGATCCTGGGGATACTTTCGTAGTACTTGCTTCATAAAAATTTAGGTTTTGTTTTTGGTACGCCTTAGTTCCGGTGTGTTGGGGGGAGGGGGAAAGTACATGTCCTTGGGTACGAAAGTGACCCGGTGTGCATCGTTTCACTCCAGAATATAATTTGCACAGTGGCACTAGATCCGGCCAGAGGATTGTAGGTGCCTCGTGTTACTTCAACAGAAGAAGCAGATGCTTTTATAGATACAATCCCGGTAGTCACAAACGGTGTACTCCTTTTTCCATATGAGCAGAGCACTTGCCAAATCAGAAATATTCTTGGCAAAATTTGACAGTTTCTGCTTGCTTACTTCCTCCGGGACATCAAACATATGCTGGGCAGTGAAGAACAGTAGCCCCAGAAGCTGACGGAAGTCCACGTTGATGTAAGTCTCATCATTCATGATAAGACGACGGGGCTTCGTCAGCATCTGGGTGTACAGTTTCCGGGTCCGTCACTTTCCCACTGTATTTTGATGTTTGTCACGATTTGGAGCCTTCTACATTTTGTGTAGTCCCTTCCGGTCTTTGGCTCCGAACAAAAGACAGATTCAACTTTTGAGTTACATCTCTGATCGAAGCATCGACCGCCTTCTGTTCGATGCTCAGAGTTACGCAGTAACATCTTATTACACGACTCACCGTTAATTACACGATTTCAAGTTGTTTTTCGATGTCCCGATAAGAGCGTTTCCAGGTGCTTGCGCGAAATCCACCTGGAAACGCTGAAATGGGACGTTGCACAGTGGAACACTTAGAATATCAAACCTGATCATAATTTTTTTTTAAAAAATTGTGCACTGAAAACGTATCATATTGTGATAATAAAGACTAATGAGTGGATTTGGATAATTTGTTGCATGGAGTAACCCACCTTAAAGTGATGGATGACATTTCTCATAATGAAATTTAAATTCAGTCATAGTCAAGTCAAATTCATCCAAATACTTGAATTTATCATGAAATGACTTTTCAGTACACATTTCAGTCGTTTCATTTGGGTAACCGAGGCTACGACTATCCAAGAAGCGAAAAAATAAGAATTTCTTATTTTCACATAGCGATAAAACACGAAACCGGAAGCATCCGGAAGGTTTTTCTTCACCATTATAACCAAAATTATTAGCACTTTCACGTAATATAAGCCGTTCAACCGGATTTTGCCGGAAACATAACTTATCCCATTTTGAGTTAACATATAAAAACAAATATTTTGGGTTTTATTATATTGATTTTGACAAACACCTGGGTGTTTGGAGAGACTAGCATACATGCTAAGTACACATTTCTGTTCGATTAACCTTCTTTAATAATCTCCATGGGTGTTTAATTTAAAAATCACTTGTTTATCTTCGAAACGTTATATTTTAGCTCACGGTATCAAAGCGTCATTATCATGCACAAGAAACTGTTGAATTGCGGTCGGTTCAAACCTCTCGTTAGGACCGTAAACATAACTTTTGGATGCTGATGAGCTGTCAAGTGATCAAGCATACATCACACTTCAAAATGAAACACTACAATACAAAGTTGATTTACTTTGAATTTTTCACTTTTGATCAGGTTTTAAACGTATTTACTCCTATGTGCGTTGCTTTACAAGTAACGGAATTTCTCCAAATTTTCTCCAATCCAAATTTTCGAAAAACTGACAGCGCACATAGGAGTAAATCAAGTAAAAACCTGTTCAAAAGTCAAAAAAGCAAAAGTTTATTAACCATGTTCTGCATAGTCTTATTTTGAAGTTAGATACTTACTGAATCTTTTGACAGCTTATGGCCATCCATAAGTATTGTTAATCGTTGTTACAGCTGGTTGAAATTTTAGCTTTCTGTTGTTGCATTCGATGTTCCCGTACCGTTCACTTTTTTTCAAAACAATCAAGTGCAACGTAGTGATTTATCATCAAACCAACTATGGGGATTGTCAAAGAGGGTTAGTTTGATCAATCTGAACTTCAATGGCTTATAAGTAGTCTCGATATTGCCAGGGAAAATTTTAATAATCACAAAAATGCTGTAAATGAGATTTTTTATATGTCATATTATATGAGGTAAGTTGAGTATCTATGAGTATCAATGTAAACAGTCAATTGCAAATGAAAGCCTGTATGTTTTTGGTCAAACAGGTGGCATCAGATCATCCGAACCAATCCGAACTCATAAGATAAATCATTGTGAAAATCATCGAAAAATTTCAACTTTTCAGCTTCCGGCAGTGTTTTTGACTTAGTTACAAGAACACACTTTTGTTATGTAATAATGAGTGTTCTGAGACATTCTTAACAGGTTGCTATTAAATTCGCATCCTTCGATTACGAGTTCTAAGCCAAAATCCAAGAAAAACGGTCAAAATTTTTCGTCCGAAGCAATGCAAATGTTGCGAGTGAAATGTTCGTACACGGACAATGATGATAATACTTGTGACTCTTCAGATTCTTCTGAAGGCTCAGATTGATTAATAGTCAAAATAGTGTTAACCCCGAACCTCACTGATCTGAAATACAGTTATGTTTCATTCATAAAGGTTCAGTAGGGAACAAACTACCTTGAAATCCGAACTACATCAAAAATAACAAACCACTCAAAGGTGGGTTATTCCATGAATTTTTTAGTCTCGACTATTTATTATACTATATTTTCGATCCATGATACGTTTCCAGCCAAAAAACCTTCAAAATAATTTTGATCAGGTTTGGTGATCTAAGTGCTCCACTGTGCAGCGATAAAAATACAGTGCTAGGGCTCGTAGTCGGCAGCGACGATAAAAATTTGCTTTTAGTCTATAAGACACTCTAGAAATAAGATTAGGTTGGCTTCGTTAAACAATACACTCTAAACTACTTCTAGCCTAATTTTCAAGACATAACACCCAAGGGTAATTTTCAACAGCGTTTTTCCCGTGATGCACTTTGATGTGGGATACTATTTAGTTTCCGGTATTCGACAGACATAATAATCACCGTTGTTTCTATAGATGGATTTCGCCTATTTGACTGTTTTGATTGATATTTTGTTCGATCGTCTTCTTTTAGCCACCACGGTTTATGTACTCTTATATAGGTTTCATGACATGGAGAGAGGAACTGGCAACAAGACCAGCTGGGTGATGTGCGCGGTTTTAGGTATGATTTTAGTTGAAAAGTTGTTTTCTTGCAAGAAATATTAGTGTTATTGTTCAAGTTTTTAAGTTCAGGTTGTACTGGTACCCCGGGAAAAGGTAAAAGGAGCCAGCGGATCGTCGTGAAATATATAAGTACCAATTTTATTCGAAGTGTTTCGAAGGGTTGTTGTTTATGTTCGTTTTAAAGTCGCACTTAATAAATATCGAAAAAGATAGTTTTTTAGATTGCGTCTTGGGCTGACTTAATAAGCACCTACGGATAGAGGATAAAGGCGGTCGAGTTGCTCAGTAAAGGGTTGCGAGTTGCGACTTGCGTTTTTTCAGGCTCATTCACAAATTTGTGTATGACTGAATAATGAAAATTGTGCGCGTGTTTTAGGAGAACACTGTGGTCTTCCGAATCTCTTGGTTTTCGATTTTTCTGGTTTCAAAGTACAAAGTAAATGTTACGGACTGGCTATCTTGATATACTGGGGGTCGAATTTGACACCTTAAGTAAGTGTTCGATTGAGTACCATTGCACGGGATGCACAAAGTCATTGTTCTGCGATGACACAAGCATTTCCGTAAAAGGAAAAAGTCTTCGTGTCATATGCAGTCGATTGCAGAAAAGTTCAGATATTTTTTTTCTTCCTACATGCAAAAGTGGAAAATCGCTCCCAATGCTCGTAAAACTCAAATGATAATTTTTCCCCATAAGGCTTCTTTCCTCAAGCCAAACAATAATCACGTTGTCAAGATGAATGGGGTTACTTAGAGTTGGTCTGACAAGGTTAAGTACTTGGGACTAATTTACGATAAAAACTTATTTTGAAAAAGCACATTGAGAGTATACAAGCAAAGTGCATCAAATATACAAGATGTTTATATCTTCTCATTAATCGAAATTCCAAACTTTGTTTAAAAATAAACTTTTGATTTACAAACAAATTTTTAGGCCAGCAATGCTTTATGCTGTAGAGATCTGGTCAAGATGTTGTTTAACAAGGAAGTAAACGCTTCAAGGATTCAGAATAAAATTCCGAAAATAATTTTGAAACGTCCTCCTTGGTTTGGTACACTCGAATTACATAGACTTACTGGCGTTGAATCATTAGAAACTATGTCAAATAAAATTATTAACAATTTCCGACAAAAATCGTTGCGATCCTCAATTGCTACGATAAGCTTTCTTTATAGCCAATAAGTTATTTTTTCTAACAGTGTTGAGAAGTCACCACTTGTGATAGGACATATATACTCATCATTTACTAATTTTTATCATAAATCAAGTATTAAGCTACTAACAACCCCCCCTTTTTTAATAAAAAAGAGTACCATTGCAGGCAAGACAGCGGTTTGCGCTTGTTTTTCATGGGGCCGTTCCTAAACCACGTGGTCATATTTTGATCACTTTTTATACCCCCCGTGGTTTTTCGTGGTTTTTTGGCCACCCCTCCCCTCTCCCCCCTTGCGACTTTTACCTCGTGGTCTTTTCATTTGCCAAGTGCCAAAAATTTGCTTGAATTTTTTACATTTTTATTATTGAACTTTCACTACATTCTATATTTCTAAAATGCAAAAGCTTCATTCTTGACTTGGTGGCAACAATAAATTATAAGTCAGGAAAAAAGAACCACGTGGTCATTTTGATTACCCACTTAGCTCGTTCAAGTATTTAGAGTACTAACACAAAATATCCATTCCTGTGATGCTTGAGATGTGTGCAGGAGTATATCCGACCTCAAGTAGCAACAAGTATCGAACTAAAAAATATTTTTCCTTCCTTTCTTTGATCTACGTTCTGGACCGGCAGGCGTCGCCATTGATCAGCATGCAGCGGTCATTGGAGATGCACATCGAAAAGATAATCCCAAGCAATAATTTCGATGTACAACTGCGCAGGACTCTGGTCAGTAATCAAGTGGCAACCGGTGGTGATCATTCAAGCTCAAGCTCTCAAGCTCTTATATAGGTTTCATGTCATGTTGTGGTATACAAAATACGTAGCCCATGAAGCGGTGGTGGAGGCAGTTGAGTCTCACATGTATTCCGTACGATTAGTAGAATAAACCATGTGCGGATTAGAAAAAACACTGTAAATGAACTAGTAGTACTCTAATCGGTATAGCAGTCGCTGAGGGAAGTTTATATCGGATATGCCCATTGAGACTCATTTTCCTGAACTCTGCATTACGAACTCACTTTTGAAGTCAACATATAGCTTCACATCGGTGAAAAAGATAATAGGGTCTTCAAGCTCATATACAAATTTCCACCCGTAAACTGTGTATCTTCCATTACTTGTCAATGGCAGTGACTTTTTTTACGGCTGGGTATTTGTATACGAGCTCGATAGGAATACCCATAATATGAACGGCATCAAAAATTACAAGTCATATATTATAAATACCAGTTGAGAAAGAAAGAGGGAGAGTTTATACCGGGAGAAAGTTAAATCTAAAGCTTTTAGTTACTGATTTCTTCAAAGGATTGCAAACGAACGGTTAATCTAAACTCTTCTGTAATGGAGTAATTTAACCAGGATTACCCTGGTAACAGATCTGCGTATTTCTTATCAAAAGTGAAGTATGGTTATCTCTGTGATACTTGCTCATCGTTAAGTGTTTTACGTAGCATGTAAGTTGCAAGTCACATAATGTGGAATGCTACGTGTAGTATAGTATAAGTAGATGTATTTAGTTATTACTCTTTCAGTCATAATGGAATTCAGATCGATTATAATTATAGATAAATATCTACGAAAATAAAATCTTAAGCTACACCAGGATGATACATCTGATCTGATGTCTTCTAGCCTCTAATAAAAAGCTTCAGTCCAAAAGTAATGCTGATAACGTATACGATTATTATCACTCATTTGTTGTCTCTCAGCGTCTGTATCAGCCACCGGTTGTTGTTAGTGTTAATGCTTTGCTGCAATAAACCGGTTGTGTTTTGAGGCATTTGAAATGACTCTCCAAACAATAGTGTAAAATAAACTCTCTGAAAAAATAAACAGATTATTCAAACGTTTTCATTGCATCAGGTTATTCTGTACTGCTTCTTTATTGTGGTGGTCCGTGGAAGGTCGACAGTTTCCGAACCAATTCAAGTTTGGTGTTGGCACGTCTTCTTACCAGATCGAGGGGGCTTGGAATGTGGACGGTAAGGGTGAATCCATTTGGGATCATTTCACCCATCATCATCCTGATATGATAGCGGACCGAAGTAATGGTGATGTTGCCTGCGATAGTTATCATCAGGTAAGAAAGGCTACATGTAGGATAAGCTTAAAAATAGTCCGTTTCTGATTCTAGTGGCGAAGAGATGTAGAAATGGTCAATGAACTTGGAGTTGACATATATCGCTTCTCAATTGCCTGGGCACGAATCATGCCAACAGGTTTAAGTAATCAAATAAATCTGAAAGGTATTGAGTATTATGACAATCTCATAAACGAGCTACTCGAGAATGGAATCACTCCAATGGTAACGTTGTATCATTTTGATTTACCACAAAAACTGCATGATCTGGGTGGTTGGTTGACCGCCGATATTGTACATCATTTCGTGGAGTATGCGAGAGTAGTTTTCAAAACTTATGGCGATCGAGTTCGAATGTGGACAACATTCAACGAACCCTGGCACATTTGTGAAAATTCGTACGGTAGAGATGGATTAGCACCGGCTGTAAATTTTTCTGGAGTAGCAAACTATATTTGTGGTCACAATTTGCTTAAGGCTCACGCCGAAGCAGTCCATTTATACAGAGAACAGTTTCAGTCAAGGCAGCATGGTGTGATTGGAATTTCATTGGATTCACGATGGTATGAACCCGCAACTGAATCGACAGACGACTCGGAAGCTTCCGAGTGGGCTTTACAGTTTCATGTGAGATCGTTTTACCTGACTATTCTTGGAAGGTAATAATGAATTTCATTGCAGTTAGGCTGGTTTGGGCATCCAATATTCTCTTCAACTGGAGATTATCCAGAATACGTTAAGAAACGGATTAACGCCTTGAGTAAAGATCAAAACTTCTCTAGATCAAGATTACCAGTATTCACGGCAGATGAAATCAATCGGATTAAAGGAACGGCTGATTTTTTTGGTTTGAACACATACACGACAAGACTGGTAACTAAAAACAGTGAAAGTAATGCTGCCAATTACAAAACCCCATCGTTTGAGCACGATTCTGCAGTTATATTCACGGTTGATTCGAGTTGGGCTTCTGCGCATACTTCTTGGCTCAAGGTACAACAATAACTTTTTATTAAATAACAATCTAAAAATGTACTTATTCTAGATCGTTCCTTTTGGTCTTCGTAAGCTGTTGAACTGGATCAGGAAGGAATATGGAAACCTTCCAATGTGGGTTACAGAAAACGGCATCGGGACGAGTATGGGAACCGTAGACTACCAACGGGTAGACTATTACAACGGTTATCTGGACGCTGTATTGGATGCAATCGAAGATGGGTGCGATGTACGCGGGTACATCGCGTGGAGTCTGATGGATAATTTCGAATGGCGTGCGGGATATGAGTATGTATCAGCCCTTACTGAAGCATATGTTTCTGCAACGATTTAACGTTATTTTTTTTTTGCAGAAGCAAGTTTGGGCTATTTTATGTTGATTTTGAAAGTCCCAACCGAACACGGTATGCTAAAATGTCTGCTAAAGTTTATAGGAGGATTATTGAATCACGTTCAATCGACAACAGCTTCCGACCACAACCTGACGTTATTATTTTATCGAGTGATGATATGTATTGTGATAAGAATGCCTTCGAAAATAAAGCATGTGTTCCATGAATTTAAATTTTTCTAGTCTATTGAAAATGAAAGTTGAAACCGTAAGGAATATTTATTTTAGAAGTTGTGATTAGCTAACAGAGCTTTTCAACTAACCATTGCATGAAAGTGCTTCTCCCCGTTCGCTGCGGCATGGAGCTTTCAAAAGCTCGTGAGTTGCCATCTCTAGTCGCTATCATACGACTAAGGTGCTTAAAGCTTACAGCATAAATTCAAGTTCCGATACCGATGCAACATAAAATGTCTGGTATGTTTCCATGGACTACGTAACGAATGTATTTCGAAACTGTTGCACAATGCGTAGGATGTATGACCAATCTTGTCATTTCAGCGCACTAGTGTATCACACTGTTACGCTGCAGAAAACGTTCCAAATTTCATTCTTGATTTGTTCTCCGGTAAAAAATTAGGATGAAGATAAATCAAACCTTTTTTTCAAGCAAAAGTTTCAGGGTTACTTTATTTCAATGTTTTTTAATCGTTGTTAAAATTAACTTTATTTATGTTGAATAATCGATGTTTATCGGTGAGAAATAAATTAAAAGCCACAAATTTCCGAACGTTTCCATTGTAGAATTCGTTGAAAATGACTGAAAAACAATGAATGAATAAGTCGAAACGTCCGGAAATTTGTGGTTTCTAATTTATTTCTCACCGATAAACGTCGATTATTCAACATAAATAAAATTAAGGGTTATGATCCTAACGAAACAAAAATTAACTTTTCAAATGCATTCGTTTCTAAGTTCTCCTGAATTTAGGAAATTGGGAAATAGTAGTTGATATTTTCTTGAAGTTTTTATGTTGGTATACAATACTTTTGGTGAAAAGTTCAGCACTTTTTCAATTTTAACTTTTTCAAGAAAAATCATGATACAGCTATACCTCGATTTTACGCACATTCTCGTTTTTGAAATGTGCGTAAAATCGAATTGTGCGTAAAATCGAAGCAAGATTTTCAAAATTTTTAATAACCCAAAAATAACTTCCGTAATCGGAAAATTGCAAATAAACATGTAATGGAACAGCCAATTATTACGTAAAATCCAAAGAGGGGGTTGGAAAGTTTGTCAATCCATATAAAAAAAATTTAAGGTCGGAAAAATAGTTACATAGCGGGAAGGGGAGTCGAAGAAGATAATCATTTGTGTTACGTAATTGATAGACGTTCTCTACTGGACCGTTTCTGGCAAGGAACTTACTCAGAATATCTGAAAGGAATTAAACGAAACAATGAATATGGGTGCGTGTGTATATGTGTATGTGTGGGTATGTAGGCCACACATTTTTACCCATACTAACGCCGACTTCCATTGAAAAAAGTCCATTTACCTTGCTTGAAATTTGATTCATGGATTGACTAGGCCGACAGCCATTTTCAGAGCCAACACGGTTTGTTTTACCGATAAACCATCTTCAGCAAAGTTATTATTAATTTCGTCCCTAAAAAAATAAACACTGTAAAAAAATCCTAAACTTCAATATTTTTAAATTAATATCTCCAAGGTTAGTTAACTATGATTGTTTCACTAGCAAAATGGAGTTCTCGTAGAAAAAATCTGTTTTTAAAGAGTATATTTTTAAAGGTATTCATTTATTATATGCTCGTATTGTTTTCTATTTTTTTTGAATATTTTTTGGTGTGATCTTGTTATGAAAATTACTGTTGTAAATTTTGCCATATACCAGTCAAGGAAACCGTTTTAGCTTCAAAATTGTTTACTCTTTATGGAAAATCTAAATTTTCTGTTTCTTACTTGTTTTTTATTTCTCCATGATCAGATAACCATAAATGTTCAGCTGGGCTTTGGTAGTTGTTATAAAAAAATATATAATAGAGCTTTTTGATATAATTAATTTTGTTAATTTTTTGTTCACGGTGTGAATAATTTTCGGAAATATAAAATTGATATCTATAACTTTGCCGAAGACACTTTATCGACCGAATAAAACGTTCTGGCTTTAAAAATATTCGTAATCATCAAATGAATTAACCATTTTCACTAACTAGTATGTGAAAATGGTTAATTTATTCGATGATAACAAATATTTTAAGAGTGATTCGAAAAACTAGTCGCACAAAATGATACAGCCAATTAGAACATCTTTGCAAAATTTCAGCCAGATTGAAAATGACAGTAGAGAAAAAGTATCAAAATTGGGACGTTTTGCCTTTCTCCTAGAAAGGTATAGCAATCACTGGAAAAACCGAAGGTATAAAAGTGGTCCCAATGGCCGAATGTCATATACCACTCGACTTCTTTCGACGAACTGAGTATTTTCTGTATGTATGTATGTATGTGTGTGTGTGTATGTGCAACTTTTTTTTCTCACTCACTTTTCTCAGAGATGGCTGGACCGATTTTCATAAAATTAATTGCAAATGAAAGGTCTAGTTGTCCCATAGGTTGCTATTGAATTTCATTGTAATCGGATTTTTAGTTTAGAGGTTATGTATCAAAATGTAAAAATCACGAAACATCAATATCTCAGAAACCACACAACCGATTTCAATAAAACTGGTTTCAAATGATTGGGATGTCCTCAGAACTCTTAACTTTTGAATTTCGTTATGATTGAACATATGGTTCAAAAGTTATGTAAAGAAAAGTTATCCTGAGGTTGTTTAAACTCACTCATTTTGCTCAGTGATGGCTGAATCGATTTTCACAAAATTAGTGTCAAATAAAAGGTCTAGTTGCCCCATAGGTTGCTATTGAATTTCATTGCAATCGGATTGTCACTGTGTACTTTGTTCATAGAAATGTGAAATCACATAATGAAAGTAAACATATTGACTTTCTCCTAACGATCACTGGCTAATTAAAAGGTAGAAAAATGATTGAAATGGCCGAATGTCATAAACTACTCAACTCAGCTCGACGAATGAGCATGTTCTGCATATATGCATGTATAGGTGTATATGTTTGTGTGTGGGTGTGTACGTGTGTATGTGCACCTTTCTTTCGCAGTCACTTTTTGCCTTTCTCCTAGAAAGGTATAGCAATCACTTGCAAAACCGAAAGTATAAAAGTGCTCCAAAGAGCTGAATGGCATATATCACTCGACTCTGTAGCGAGCATTTTCTGTATGTGTGTGTGTGTATGTGTGTGTGTGTGTGTGTGTGTGTGTGTGTGTGTGTGTGTTTATGTGCAGATTTTTATTCTCACTCACTTTTCTCAGAGATGGCTGAACCGATTCCCATGAAATTAATTGCAAATGAAAGGTCTTGTTGTCCCATATAACTCTATTGAATTTTACTGTAATCGAATTTTTAGTTTAGAGGTTATGTTTAAAAATGTGAAAATCATGAATCATCAATATCTCAGAAACTACACAACCGATTTGAACAAAATTGGACTCAAAAAAACGGACTACCTAGAAAACCCTCAAGTTTTGAATTTCATAAAGATTGAACTTGTGGTTCAAAAGTTATGAAAAGAAACGTGTTCTGAAGACTGTTTAATCTCACTCATGTTTCTCAGAGATGGCTGTACCGATTTTCATAAAATCAGTGTCAAATGGAAGGTCTAATTGCCCCATAAGACTTTATTGATTTGTTTTGCAATCGGACTATTACTTTGCCTGTTATGTTTAAAAATGTAAAATCCAGCTATGCAAAGGAACATGTTCCGAAGACTACTTGGACTCACTCACTTTTCTCAGAGATGGCCGACCCGATTTCCACAAAATTAGTGTCAAATGAATGGTCTAGCTGCCTCAGAAGACCCTTTTGAATTTTACTGTAATCGAACTGTAACTTCATTTGTGACGTGCCGACTTGTGAAAATCACGAAACTTCATTATCTCAGAAACTACACAACCGATTTGATTATTATTATCAGATGAGCGGACTAGTTAAGGGTTTACTGATGAATTATGATTGAACACGTGGTTTCAAAGTTTGGCTGCCCTACACGTTCCCATTTCATTTGATTATAATCGAACTTAAGCAACCGTTATGTATAAAATTGTTAATAAAACAACGAAAGTCTATTATCTTAAAGATTACATGACTTATTTGAACATAACTAGTGTCATACGAACGAGTCATCTCTCAAACTAACGAATAACAAACTTCATAACAATTTGATATGTGGCTCAAAAGTTATGGAAAGAAGAAAAATTCAAAGACTATTTAAAACTATACCTGCTTTGATCGATATATGTGGCCTCAACATAATTTAAATGTGGTGTCGTACTATTTGAACGTTCCAAGTTCATTGATTCCTTGCGGTTTGTTTGAAGTCTGCAAATGCACGACGAATCGGCCATAGGATATGATCAAAGTCAAATAACAAATCGTTTGAAATGATTGGTTTTATCGAAATGACAACAGCCTCGTCTTTTGGTTTCTGTAAAGCAAAGCCTTGGTGCTACATTCCGTATCGGAACTCGACCTTCTGTTTATTATACACAGACTTCGCAGCCAACTGTTGAGTGTACAGGACAATTGCGGGGCTAGCGCTACGATCCTACTGACACTAACAGTCTCTCCCGAGCCGAGACTCGAACCTACGACGACTGGCTTGTTAGGCCAGCATCGTACCTCGAGACCAGCTGGAAGATTCTCTTTTGGCTTCTGTACATCGCCTTAATTCTGAATATATTCATATTGGGTGGTATTCTGTCTTTATCAGCAGACTTTCTATCATCAATCTGACACCGGAAATACCCATATTGGGAGGTATTTTTGGTTGTTTTCCAGAAACTAAAAGTGGTCGTCTTCAAATTCAAAATAGTGTCCAGGGTCAATGCTTGGTTTCTATGCATCATCACGTTTACGGAAATATCCATATTGAGTATTATTCGGTCATTTCCAACTGTTGCCTATAAGTTGCCATTTAGCAATTCAAAATGGTGCCTGAGGTCAATTGTTAGGTTAGCTCCTTGCATCATTCTGGTTCCAGAGATACTCATATTGGATAGTATTTGTTTATTTTAGGCTGTTTTTCACAAACCGGTAGTCGCCATCTTGGATTTCAAAATGGTATTTAGGATACTGGTTAAAAAAACTCATATTGGGTGATATTTGGTCACTTTGGACTGTTTTTCAGAAGCCGAAAGTCGTCATTTTGGACTTTAAAATTGCCTGTGAAATCAATTTCTGTCATCTGGGCGTAATTCTGGTTCCGAAAACATTCATATTGAATGGTATTTGGTCATTTCCGGCTGTTTGCCAGACACCGGAAGTCACCATCTTAAAATTCAATTGTGTCTGTGATCAATTTTTAGCTTCTGTTCATCTTTCTGGTTCCAGAACTACTAATATTTAATGGGAATCGTCCATTTCAGGCTGTTTTCCAGAACCCGGAAGTTGTCATCTTAAAATTCAAAATGTTGTCTGAAGTCGATTTGTGGCTCCAGTGCATCATTACGGTTCTGGAAATACCCATATTGGGTGGTATTTGGTCATTTGCCGCTGTTTTTCCGACACCGGAAGTCGCCATTTTGGATTTCATAATGGCATTTGGAGACAATTTATGGATTTTGAACGGCATACTGGTTAAAAAAAACTCATATTGGGTGGTATTCGGTCATTTTCTGCTGTTTTCAGAAATCGGAAGTCGCCATCTTAGAATTTAAAATGCTATCTGTGGTCGATTTTAGCTCCTGTGTATTATTCTAGAGCCGGATATTACTATATTGGGTGGAATTCGGCCATTTTCGGCTGTTTTCCAGAAACCGGAAGTTGTCATCTTACAATCCAAAATGCTGTCTGAGGTCGATTATGGAACATATTTGTTACCACTAAAAACATTCACCTGCCAATATGCTTCCATTAATTGATTAGTTCGCGAGATGTGCAGAAACATGTACTTCCAGAAGAGGGAGGGGCGTCAAACCATTATGGACATATTTGAAACCTCTAAAAACATTCACATACCAAATTTGGTTGTATTTTCTTGATTGGTTCTTGAGCTGTGCGAAATTTGTGTTTAATTCTCATGGGATCCCTCCCTTATAGAAGAGGGAGTCGGGTTTCAAACCATTATGTACATATTTGTTACCACTAAAAACATTTACCTGCCAAATTTTGTTCCATTTGGTTGATAAGTTCTCGAGCTGTGCACAAATTTGTGTTTCATCCAACTATTATGGACATATTAGTTACCCCTTAAAACATCCACATGCCAAATTCGGTTTCATTTGCTTGGTTTGTTCTTGAGTTGTGCAGAAATTTATGTTTCATTTGTATGGGACCCCTCCCTTCCAGAGGAGGGAGGGGTCTCAAACTATCATAGGAACCTTTATCGGCACCAAAAACCCCTACATGCAAATTTTCACGTCGATCGGTTCGGTAGTTTTTGGGCCTATATGGATTAGACAGACAGACTTGACTGCATTTTTATATGTAAAGATTACAACATCAATATTTTAGAACCTAAAGAGTGAATATACATTTATTGGATTGAAGCGTTCATGTAAATCTATTTTTACAATTAAAAAATTGAATGAGAAAGGCTGGGTCTGACCGCTAGGTGGATTAATTTAGGTTTTTTATTGAAATACTTTTAGTTATTGAACGACTTCAAATCAGACAAGTTTTCATTAGGGACTATCCATAAAAAGTAAGGTTTTTTACGCGGGTTGCATTTCTCCATAACTCAAAGCCAGCACAAGATATCAACCTCATTCCAATCACGTTTTTCGTTTTAGGACACAAGTAATCATATATCAGTTTTTTTTAATTCAATTTTTGGTGTAAATACTGAAAATTTATAATATTGTATTTTGTCCTTCAGAATGACCACTATCATATATAGTCAAAGTTCAAACGTTTTGGGATGGTTTTCTACGTTATTTTTTCAACGCAATTTAGTCTTTTCTACGCGGTCCCATACACATTTGGAACGTATTCCCCGCGTAACAAAACTGACATATTTGTGGACATATTTTGGGTGATTTCAGACCTCCGTGGATGAACTTTCATATGAATTCTCGAAAAATTATATGGACCGTGAACATCTTCCTACCTCTCCCCTAAGTATCCACGTGATATATGGACAGCCCCTTATTTGTGAACGATACCTAATTTATATAATCCTGCAATATGCACAATTCAAACAAAAAACATTTGAATTAGAACTGTGTTTGAAAAAAGTGTGCATAAAATCGAGGTGTATAGGTGTATAGGTGTATCATGTACGTAAAATCGAAGTACGTAAAATCGAGGGTGCGTATAATCGAGGGTGTGTATAATCGTGGTATGCCTGTAATCATTTAAAATCATAAATCGTTTTCAAGATAATTCAAAATTTAGATTGAAAACTAAGAATTTTCGTAGCTTCTTTGAGATTTTCTAGGAACATGCATAGATTCGTGATCACTATAACACAATTCATTCCTTTGAAACTGCAATTCAGCTTTGAGAAAAACTGTTCAAAGTCAGTTATC
The DNA here is from genome assembly GCF_029784165.1 of Wyeomyia smithii. Lineage (NCBI taxonomy): Eukaryota > Metazoa > Arthropoda > Insecta > Diptera > Culicidae > Wyeomyia > Wyeomyia smithii. Next base: position 114,835,181 of record NC_073695.1, on the reverse strand, counting down.
GCTTTGTAAGTTTAGTTTATACTAGCTGGACCCAGAAAAAGTTGTTTTGCCTTGAACAAAATTTTGTGATATTAACGATAAACATCAACACATGATCGATCATGAACACACATTCAACCTCAGCAATGCCAGAATAATAGATCGCAGCTACAAATCTTCTGATCTACCAATACTTAAAATATGCCATATGCATATCCAGAACACACCTAACACATTTAATTTTAGAACAGACGTAGATAATCTCAACACCGTTTACGCAGGCATTCTTCACACATACCAAAACACTACCTCTTGTAGATCACAGATCACTCTCAACAATACCAGACCACCAATCATTCCGATCGACTTTCGTTACAATTATCCTTCATCCCACCCTTGTGAGGAAAATCACTCACATGAATTTTGTTTCAATTTCTTTCCGAAAACTTCTCGATCGATTGTGACGGAATTTCTTGACAATTCCTAAACCATCAATCTAACACAAAATACCTTTTTTTCAAGGGAAAAATATTTTTGGTTGATGAGATATTCAAAAACTTACGTTGTCTATCCTGGCGTGTGGTTTTCCACACATAAAACATTTGAATTTATTTTGGACAAGAAACAAGTTAATTTTGCCCCAAACAATTTTTTTTCATTGAGTACTTACATATCTGAAGCCAAATAATAATACCAAATAATCTTGTTTCGAAAATCGAATAAGGTATGTATGTGTGTTTATTCTCATACTTATGACCAATATAGCTCGATTTTCTCAGCATCGGCTGAACCGATTCGATTACTTTATGAACTAATTACATTTTTTGTCCTATGACTTACTTTTTAGGTTATAAAGTAAGCAGTGTATGTGGTTGATAGAGGCGTATGTGGAGGATAGAGCAATAGAGAAGGGTGATCAATATTGATATTAGGGGAAACAACTTCTCTCAGTAGTTTAATTGGCCAAAACACCATGCTGGAGAAATCGGAGATTGCGGGTTCGAGTCCCGTCTGGACGGGGGCAATTTTTTCTAAGTCTTTATCACATCCTCAGACCGATTCGATTGTTCTTAGTCGCGTTTGAAAGAGCTTAAAATCTAGTTAGTTGATGGCAAATATTGTTCCGATCCGAAGGTTCATTTAGAAATGAGGTAACAAAATGTGATCAGTTTATATGGGAACTGATAAACTAACCGATTTTTTTCAACGGTTTGACTGATTTTAAAAATGTATATAGGTGAATTCTTGTAATTCGCAACATGAACATATAAATTAAAAGGCTACGTAGGACATATGTAAAAGTATATTTTTATATGTTTCTTCCCAGTGTGCATCAGGCGCAACTTGAATAGCGGAACCTGTCTCTGCTCAATATCCCAGTTCCCGGTTCTCGAAATCTTGATTTACTTGATATAAACACGTGCTGTATAAATTGGCTACCTTGTGTGTTCGTCTTATTTTTACAACCTTCTGATAACAGGGTTCGACGGTGAGTTACGCATATTCAAATTCAACAGGGCAAAATGTAGATTATGGTATAGAAACAGCTGAATTTGTATCATGCTCTTAGTGATAAATTTTCAACGTTGTTATGTGTACTCAAAAAACGTTCAAAAGTAAAGATATTTAATATTTTGTAACAATTTGGAAAATTTGACACAGAATTTTTTTTTACAGTGTATATGATTTTTCTAGAACCGCAATTTTTTTACCTACAACTTTGCTAAAAACATCATTTCAATCAAACAAGTCGTTTTTCTGATATAGAAATTTTTATCTATCAGCCACCATTTTGAATAGGCCCTTTTGAAGCAGCAGTCGCGAGTCTACATGAAGAACTGATATTATATAATGACCTCTTTATCAAAAAGGAACAACTGTGAAAAGTTTCAGTGAAATCGGAAATGACATGCTAGTAAAACGATCTTTTTTTACCTTTTTTCCATGCAATGCCTTAGTTTCAAAAAAATTCATTTTTGTTTTTTGTTTAACAAGTTATTTTTTTATGTGCCAATAATTACATTCACGGTATTACGAAGACAGCTCGTATACGTATATTGTTTTGTAAAGTTGACAATAGAAATGTGTCATCTAGCAATGCTGAAATGTAAAAAAAGTTTCTGAATAAATCTTAGTAAATGGACCAAAAATTCACAAGCATTCGCTTTTACTCTTCTCTGAGTTTGTATATTTAGGAATTTACTCTTTCGATATTAGTGAATATCGAAGATGAAATGAAATAAAAATAATGAAATAAAATAAGCGAAAACTGAAAAACCAAAAATTGTAACCTTAATTTTTTTAAAATTTTTTTTACAATATTGCCCTTTTGTTTGCAGAATTGGATAATAAATCGATTCCTTTTTGAAAATTGTATCATTTTGCTCTTCAAAAGTTCCGGTTTTTTTTTGGTGTGCATTTTCCATTACTTTATTTATTTTCATTTGTTCTAGAAAAATAGACTGCTTAATATGAAAATACATTAAATGTAAAAACTAGAAAACTTGAAAAAAATTTCCATTACCCCAGTAAAATAGTCTATTTTTGCCGTTGGCCGTTGCCTTTCGACATTCATTTAAGGCAAAAAAAAACAATTATTCACGCCTAACACAAAAATCATCGTTAGTGTAAAATCAGCCAACATCCAACCAAAGTTTTACTAGCATCGGGTCTGTCACATAAATATTGTCGTCTTTACTAAATAAATTATTCAACTCTTTTCGATATTGCGAACTAGAATAATCTTATTAGAATTGCTTTTTCAAAGTTTACGCCAAACATGTATCTATTATGTTTGATCAGAAATTACTTTGAACAGATTCCTCCGAAATGTACTGAAAGTTTAATAACAAAAATTTAAAAATCTATCTATTATTGAGAAAAAGTGCAGTTTTGCCACTTGACAAATGAAAAGACCACGTGGTTAAAGTCGGAGGGAGGACGAGGGGGGGGTTTACCAAAAGATAACGAAGACCACGGGTTAGGGGGTTATGAAAAGTGATCAAATTGTAACTACGTGGTCCAACGGCCTTTGAGACTTTTGAAATGTTCGGGTGTCAGTACGTCTTGAACCGTCCTACAGATCAGACGTGTTTTCGGTTGCTTGTGGACTGGTCTTAGCTGCCTATAGCTTCAAAGTTTGTGTTTTGTCAGTGCGTCTTTTAAAGACTATCTGAAAGTTATTTCACATCAGTTTTTATCAAGACTACCTACTTTTGAATTTAACACTTGTTTTTAACTTTTTTCGTACCACCTGAAATGACAGGGCGAAAAAAGAAACCGCGCATCACTATGAGGAGTTTCTTTCTCCTTTAACCGAGCATTCTCTCTCGGGCAATTCGAGTGTCTGCAGCGAAAACCTTTTCGATATTTTGCCTGAACAAGAAGCCGGTGAAATGGAAGTAATTAGTAATGAAACTATACAAAATGTGAATTCTTTTAAAAAGGATAAAGTTCCACCTATTGTGGTAACTATTTCATCTGAATTCAACCTTTTTTTAAAGGAACTTTCGATGGTTGTTTCTAACGTTAAAGTTACCTGTCAAATTGGCCATAGAGGCGAATGCAGCTTATTGGCCGACTTAATAAATGGTCGTGATCGTCTCGTTCAGTATTTAACTGAAAAGATGTACAAATTTTATACATATGACACTAAGAGCGCTAAACCGTTCAAGGTCGTATTGAAAGGTCTCACAAACGATCAAACCGTTGATGAGATCAAACTTACTTTAACAGAATTACTTGGCATAGCCCCTACCCAAGTAATTCTAATGAAACAAAAAGCACGAGGCGAAAACAGTCAGAGAGCTGGGAGTTCCCTTGTCGATTATTTAATTCATTTTAACCGCACTGAGGTTAACAACTTAAATTTTTTTGAAAAAGCACATGATTTATATAATGTGCGTGAAAAATGGGAAATTTATAGGAAGTTTGGTGGAGGTGAAAAGCATATTACCAAATGCCATACTTGTCAATGATATGGCCATGGATCTGATTTCTGTAACATGGACCAAAAATGCCTTTATTGTATAAACTCTCACAAAAAGGACACAAAGAGAGAAGAAGAAAGAGAAGTAAAAGTGAAAGTAAGAGAGTAAAAATATTCGGTGTGCCAATTGTAACGGCAACCATATGTCAAATATTTACGAATGCTCTGTCCGTTTAGCCATTGTTAAGGCAAGGCAAGGTAAACAAAATTCGGTTTCCCAATGAAAACAAACTTCGAAACAAAATTTCTTCAAGCGTACCAGTACCGCCCAATTTTTCTACTCCTTTGCATGCCCGTTTAACGTATGCAAAGGTAACAGGTAGTTCGAACATTATTCCACCTATTGTTGGTAATTCGAAAATGACCGTTAATATGGAAGGTAAGCAAAACACGGTAGAAAATGTAAATACATTTATTACCCTAGCTAATATTGCTACCGAAAATATTTTTGCCTTTCTCCTAGAAAGGTATAGCAATCACTGAAAAAACTAAAGGTATTGAAGTGCTCCAGAGGGCCGAATGTCGTATATCACTCGACTTAGTTCGACGAGCTGAGCATTTTCTGTATGTATGTATGTATGTGTGTATGTGTGGGTGTACGTGTGTGTGTATGTGCTATGTACTTTTATTTCTCACTCACTTTTCTCAGAGATGGCTGAACCAATTTTCACAAAACTAGTCTCGAATGAAAGGCCTAGTTGTCCCATAAGTTGCTATTGAATTTTATGTAATCGGTTTGTAACTTTGTCCGTTATTTATAACAATGTCAAATCACGCTATAAAAACGAAGCATATATCAAAAACCTAAATTAATCCACCTAGCGGTCAGACAAAGCCTTTCTCATTCAAACTTATTAAATTCCGAACAATTCAATCACGAGCGATACCGGGAACATTCAAATGGTACGATACCACATTTAAATTATATTGTGGCCACATCTACTGATCAAAGCAGGTATAGTGATGAATAGTCTTTGAATTTCTTTTCTTTCCATAACTTTTGAGCCACGTATCAAATTGTTATGAAGTTTGTTATTTATAAGTATGAGAGATGACTCGTTCGTATGACACTAGTAATGTTCAAATAAGTCGTGTAATCTTTGAGAAAATAGAATTTCGTTGTTTTATTAACAATTTGATACATAACGGTTGCTTAAGTTCGATTATAGTCAAATGAAATGGGAACGCATAGGGCAGCTAAACTTTGAGATAATGAAGTTTCGTGATTTTCACAATTCGGTACATTACAGACGAAGTTACAGTTCGATTACAGTAAAATTTAATGGGGTGTTATGAGTCAGCTAGACCTTTCATTTGACACTAATTTCGTGAAAATCGGTTCAGCCATCTCTGAGAAAAGTGAGTGAGTTTATGTATTCTGCGGAATATGTTTCTTTTCATAGCTAGATTTCACATTTTTAAACATAACAGGCAAAGTAATAGTCCGATTGCAAAAAAATCAATAGGGTCTTATGGGGTAACTAGACCTTTCATATGACACTGATTTTGTGAAAATCGGTCCAGCCATCTCTGAGAAACATGAGTGAAATTAAACAGTCTTCAGAAGACGTTTCTTTCCATAACTTTTGAACCACATGTTCAATATATATAAAATTCAAAAGTTAAGGGTTTTTAAAATAGCCCGTTCATTTGATACCAATTTTATTAAAATCGGTTGTGTGGTTTCTGAGATATTGATGTTTCGTGATTTTACATTTTTAAACATAACCTCTAAAATAAAAATCCAACTACAATGAAATTTAATAGGGTCTTATGGGGCAACTAGAACTTTCCTTTGCATATAATTTCATTAAAATCGGTCTAGCTATCTCTGAGAAAAGTGAGTGAAAATAAAAATCTGCACATACACACACACATACAGAAAATGTTCAGCTCGTCGAGCTGAGTCTAGTGATATATGCCATTCGGCCCTTTGGAGCACTTTCATATCTTCGGTTTTGCAAGTGATTGCTATACCTTTCTAGGAGAAAGGCAAAAAGTTGAAAAAAATATTATTTACACGCAAAACTTTTCCTTATTACTTTAGAAGCAATAGCGCAAAATTACCTTTTAGTTAACAAATCCATTACTTAAAAAGCAATAAAATTCTTCTCCAGTCAAGTAACAACACATACTGTCATATATTTAGCACGTGTTATGAGAGTACAGCTATCTAATAATGGTCGTTTCAACCACATGCAACGTTTTTTTTTTGTCGAAAAATGCTCCCTCTCCACCTCAAGTCAAAAAAAATCACACACCGTCGCATAAGTTGCACATGTTACAAGTTTTTTCAATCTCCAATTCATCCGGTGGGCGTGTATTAGTTCGCTCGTTGTATGCATACGGAGCAGCGAAAAATATGACAAGAGCTGCCAAGCAACATTTTCCCCGTCATAGAGTATGCAAACGTTGATGATTTCAAAAACTTGAAATGCGCTTTAAAATGACATCACGATCTGTAAACTGCGTTAGAGAAAAATAAAAACATTCGCTTTCTTGCAAGCTATTTACAGCACATAATCATTGGTTCATGAAAACTCATTTGGACCTGTTTGAATATACAAAACTCGTGCCCATCCAGAACAATATTCGCAACTTCGGCAACTCTGGTCAGACAGTATTACATATATTCATTTCAAGTAAACACTGGGGGACGAAACGAAAGTGTTTCTAATTGGACATTTGAGGTTGACGGTTGAGATTCTGATTGTGTGTGGATGAAGGGAGACAAAAATGAGCCAGATCGTTGCATCAATACAAATGCAGCGAGTGAAGTCTTGCCAACACATGCATTTCGGTGCTTGGCTGTATGTTCTCCTGCAGAAACACATACAAGCGTGTGGCCGTCATAATTTTTATTACTTTTTGTTTGTTACTTCTTGTGTATAATGCGCAGTCATAAGACACAAAAAGTAACAAAAAATTGCCCAAAAGTAATAAAATATTCCCCGTTTGCGTTGGGTGTAGGAGTTAAATATTCGTGCTGAAGAAATAGCGAAATAAAAGAGATGACTTTAAATTTCGTACACTTCAATCACGAGCAATACCGGGAACGTACGTATAGCACACTACCAAATTTAAATTTTGTTGAGGCCATATGTATTTCGTTTCTTTTCATAACTTTTGAATCACATATCAAATTGCTATGAAACTTCTTACTTGTGAGTTTGAGAGACAACCCGTTCAAATGACACTAGATATGTTCAAATGAGTCGTGTGATCTTTGAGTTAGTAGACTTTCGTTGTTTTTATAATTTAATACATAACGGTTGGAATAAAAATACGATTATAGTCAAATAAAATGGGAACCTATAGGAAAGCCAAACTTTTCATTTGACACTAAAGCAGGTATTAGACGAAGCAAATATTTGCTATTTCTGGTACGGATTTTATTTTGTGCAAATAAAATTCGTACCAAAAATAGCAAATGTTTGCTTCGTTTAATATCTGCTTAAGAATGTTGAATTTAGTCCAGCCATTTTTAGGAAAACGAGTGAATTTGAAAAGTCACCGGAACATGTTTCTTTTCACAATTTTTGAACCACGTGTTTAATTACTATAATATTCATCAATTAACCTTTAACTAGCCCGTTTATTTGATACCAATATTGTTCAAATCGGTTGTGAACTTTCTGAGATAATGAAGTTTCCTGATTTTCATATTTTGATACATTACAGACAAAGTAACCGACCGATTACATTGAAATTCAATAGGGTGTTATGAGGCAGCTAGACCTTTCATTTGACACTAATTTCGTGGAAATCGGTTCAGCCATCTCTCAGAAAAGTGAGTGAGTTTGAGTAGTCTTCGGTATATATTCCTTTTCATAGCTGGATTTCACATTTTTAAACATAACAGGCAAAGTAATAGTCCGATTGCAAAACAAACCAATAAGGTTTTATGGGGCAACTAGACCTTCTATTTGACACTGATTTTATGAAAATCGGTCCAGCCATCTCTGAGAAACATAAGTGAGATTAAACACTCTCCAGAACACGTTTCTTTAAATAACTTCTGAACCGCACGTTCAATCTTCATGAAACTCAAAAGTTAAGGGTTTTTTAAGTGGCTCGTACATTTGAAACCAATTTTGTTAAAATCGGTTGAGTAGTTTCTGAGATAATGATGTTCCGTGATTTGCACATTTTTGAACATAACCTCTAAACTAAAAATCCGATTGCAATGAAATTCAATAGGGTCTTATGGGGCAACTAGACCTCTCATTTGCAATTAATTTCATGAAGATCGGTCCAGCCATCTCTGAGAAAATCGAGTGAGATTGGGAGAGCGTTACATACACACACACATACAGAAAATGTTCAGCTCGTCAAACTAAGTCGATTGATATACGAGATTTGACCCTTTGGAGCACTTTTATACCTTTGGTTTTTCCAGTGATTGCTATACCTTTCTAGGAGAAAGGCAAAAATGCTTAAACTCACTTCTCAGAAATGGCTAGACCGGTTTTCAGGAAATTAGTTGAAAATGAAAGGTCTAGTTGCCACATAACACCCTATTGAACTTCATTGCAATCGAATTTTTAGTTTAGGCATCATGTATCAAAATGTGAAAATCACGAAATTTCATTATCTCAGAAACTACACAACATATTTGAACAAAATTAATTTCAAATGAGCGGGTTACCCAAAAAACGCTTAACTTTTGAATTTTTTGAAGATTGAACTGGTGGTTCAGAAATTATGGAAAGAAATGTGTTGTGGAGACTATTTAATCTCAGTCATGTTTCTCAGAGATGGCTGGACCGATTTTCATAAAATCAGTGTCATATGGAAGTTCTTGTTGCCCCATAAGACCCTATTGATTTTTTTTGCAAACGGATTATTACTTTGCCTGTTATGTTTAAAAATGTGAAATCCAGCTATGAAAAGAAACATATTCCGAAGAATACATAAACTCACTCACTTTTCTCAGAGATGGTTGAATCGATTTCCACAAAATTAGTGTCAAATGAAAGGTCTAGCTGCATCATAACACACTTTTGAATTTTGCTGTAATCGGACTGTAACTTCGTCTGTAATGTATCGAAATGTGAAAATCACGAAACTTTATTATCTTAGAAACTACACAACCGATTTGAACAATATTGATATCAGATGAACAGGCTAGTTAAAGGTTAACTGATGAATTATGATTGAATGCGTGGTTTCAAAGGCTTGGCTGCCCTATACGTTCCCTTTTGAATCGATTATAATCGAACTTAAGCAACCGTTATGTATTAAATTGTCAAAACAACGAAAGTCTATTATCTCAAGTATTACACGACTTATTTGAACATAAGTAGTGTCATACAAACGAGTCATCTCTACAAATAACAAACTTCATAACAATTTGATATGTGTTTCAAAAGTTTTGGAACGAAAAGAAATTCAAAGACTATTTAAAACTATACCTGCTTTGATCAATATATATGGCCTCAACATGATTTAAATGAACGTTCCCGGTATCGCTCGTGATTAAATTGTTCGATATTAAGAGTCATTTCTTTTATTTCGCTATTTCTTAAGCACTAACATTACGTCAAATTTCATATTATATACTTCAATTGCAACATCAATATTTTGTAACCCAAAGAGTGAATATACCTTTATTGGATTTAAGCAGTTATGTAAATCTATTTTTACAAATAATAAGTTTGAATGAGAAAGGCTGAGCCTGACCGCAAGGTGGATTAATTTAGGTTTTTCTAATGTCAACTGCTTGGGGCCTATTACGGCAGGTAAACTTTCTTTTCTGTAACAGGCAATGTTCGATCTTATGAACGCCATGTTGCAGGCAAATTCCATGTTTGAAGCAATTAAAATTGAAATAAATTTTGCACCTAAAATTGTTTCTAATTGAAAATTTAGCAATGATTTTGAATAAAACAATCAGAATATTTAATTGGAATGCTCGCTCATTAGAGGCCAATGAGAATGAGCTTTTTAATTTTTTAACAGTAAATATTGTGCACATTGCAATTATTACTGAAAAAGGCTACCATTAAATTGAAATATGATCCCAATTACGTGGTTCATAGATATGGTAGAATTAGAGGTTCCGGCGGTGGAGTTGCAATTGTTATTCATCGCCGAATCAAACATCGTGCTCTTCCCCATCTTGAGACGAAAGTTATTGATACTTTGGGAATTGAAGTTCAAACTGAACTTGGGATTTTATTTATTTATTTTATTTATTGTGAAGATGATTTACAAAAACTCATCAAAATTGTGCAAAATTTTTTATAATCGGCGATTTTAACGCTAAACATCGATCATGGAATAATTCTCAAAGTAATTCCAATGGCAAAATTTTATTCAATGATTATTCTTCAGGATACTATTCTATTTTGTCTTCGAATAGTCCTACATGCTTTTCTTCTGTAAGAAATCCATCAACAATCGATTTGGTACTAACAGATCAAAGTTATGTTTGTAGTGAATTGATCACACATGCTGATTTCGATTCTGACCATCTTCCAATAACTTTTTCTTTATCGCATAAATCAGTTTTAAACCCTATAAGCTCTATTTTTAATTATCACAAGGCTAATTTGCACAGATATTAAACTCATATTGAGAGTAATTTTAATAATGAGCTGGATTTACACAACAAAGTGAATTTTGATTGCGCATTAGAAGCATTAAAATGTGCAACTATTGATGCCAGGGATTATTCTGTTCCAAAGGCTCACGTGAAATTTGATTCACCAATAATTGACGAAAATCTTCAACTTCTAATTCGTTTGAAAAATGTCCGCAGACGTCAATAACGTTGGCCCCGTTGACGTGACCCTATTTTTAAAACTATTTATAAAGATTTGCAGAAAGAGGATGAACATAGATTTACTCTTCTGAGAAATCATAATTTTGAGACTAAAGTTGAAAAATTGAAACTATATTCAAAACAGTTTTGGAAACTGTCGAAGATCCTTAAGAAACCTTCAAAGCCTATTCCAGTTTTAAAAGATGGTGAACGTTTTCTTGTTTCCAATGAACAAAAGGCACAAAGACTTGCTAAGCAGTTTGAGAGTGTTCATAACTCAAATTTGAATTTTGTGAGTCCAATTGAAAATGAAGTCACACGTCAATTCGATTTAATTTCTTTCCAGAATTTTTTACCTGCAGAAATAATTGGAACTAACTTGAACGAGGTTAAATCAAATATTAATAATTTCAAGAATATGAATTGACTATGGAATCTTTGATATATTATTCAAACATCTCCCTGAGAGCACAATGGAATTTTTAGAAAAATTTCCAATTGCTGCTTCAAAATTGCATATTTTCCCAAATTATGGAAAAATGCAAAAATAACTTCAATTTTAAAGCCGGATAAGAATCCAGCTGAGGTTTCAAGTTATCGACCAATCAGTTTGTTTTCTTCAATAAGTAAACTATTTGAGAGAATCATTCTTAACAGGATGATGTCACACATCAACGAAAATTCAATTTTTGCAGATGAACAGTTTGGATTTCGCCATGGGCATTCCACTACTCATCAGAGTTACTAATATGATACGAGCTAACGAGCTAACGAAGGTTATTCCACTGGAGCTGCTCTTCTAGACATAGAAAAAGCATTCGACAGTGTTTGGCATAAAGATTTGATTGCGAAATTACAAACTTTTAATTTTGCAATTTTTCTAATCAAAATTTTAAAAAATTATCTCACTGATCGAACTCTGCAGGTTGTCTATCAGAATTCAAAATCTGATAGATTTCCTGTCAGAGCAGGTGTGCCTCAAGGTTCAGTCTTGGGTCCAGTCCTGTACAACATATTCACTTCAGATCTTCCTGATTTGCCTCCAGGATGCACAAAGTCATTGTTCTGCGATGACACAAGTATTTTCGTAAAAGGAAAAAGTCTTCGTGTCATATGCAGTCAATTGCAGAAAAGTTTAGATTTTTTTCCTTTTTACAAAAGTGGAAAATCTCCCCCAATGGTTTTACAACTCAAATGATAATTTTTCCCCATAAGACTAGGGCTTCTCTCCTCAAGCCAAACAATAATCACGTTGTCAAGAAGAATGGGGTTATTTTAAGTTGGTCTGACAAGGTTAAGTACTTGAAACTAATTTACGATAAAAAACTTATTTTCAAAGAGCACATTGGAAGTATACAAGCCAAGTGCACCAAATATAGAGCTGAATCGCGATGGAGAGATTTTTCACACCCATGAGTTATATTCTAAAAGGGCGTAAGCTTTTTGGCATAGGTTTTATTCGAAACATTGTAGCCCAGAAACCGTTGGTTGTATAGAAAAACTTTCTGAGAATGAGTTGACAAAAACCGTTGCAATTCTCAATTGCTACGATAAGCTCTCTTTATAGCCAATAAGTTAGTTGTATGTTTACTCCCTCTTTTTTGACAAGTAGGTTTAAATCCCTATGAATGATAATCCCAATTGCGAAAGCATACAAATCCTAACAATTAAAATTACAATTTTTTTAATAGTGGTGAGAAGTCACCATTTGTGGTTGGACACACATACTCATTATTTACTAATATTTATCATAAATACTTATGCTACTAACAACCCCTCTTAAAAAACGCTTAAAAATGTTGAGGTGCCACGATCTCTTAACCGGTATAGTTACATTATGATATTTTATACCAAAAACATATTGACAGCTTCGTTCGTATCGATGGAGTTCGATTCGGTATTCCATTTGGTAGGGAATCACTTATTTTTCGATTTCACAGTACACTAAAACCGCTTTTTGGCCATTTGTAAGTTTTTAGCGGATTTTTCTCTCTGTCTTTCTGGCTCCCACTCTCTTTCGTTTAATACAATTTTTTTGTGCTTTCTTGTCTTCATTTATCTCTCAATATTTTTTTCTATCTCTCCCTTTTTTCTTTTTGTGTTACTATCTCTCTAGTCTCACTTTAAATTTTAAATTTTTGGTGCAACGTAGGAACTAACGAATATATATTAGACAGGACACAAACACTTATGGTTATTACAATGTGGAATTACCTTTTTTAACTGACCGGTTTCGGGTAAGCAGCGATGACCAAATTTTTAAGACGGATTTCAGTATTCAGTGTACTTTAGTCGAGTGAAGATATATTACATTTTAGCTGTTTTCATCCATAGAGACCAAATTTCTTTAGAAAATAATTACGAATCATGTTATTCAATTATCAAGTTTTTTAATGAATGTCGTGTAAATATTAAAGTGCAAAAAGTTGGGCAAACGCTAGGTCATCAACGATAAAGAAATACTTTTATTGATTTCATTGTATAGAACTGTATAGAACTCCAACGTCGCTGGTTCCTAATTACTACTGACTTTTAACATGCTTCATCTTTACTTTATTTGCTATACTTTTGCAATCCACAAATAAAAACTTATAACAAAGCATAAACTGACTATAAACATAATTCCACTGCGGAATGAAATGCAGTTGCTGTATTATCAGCTCTACACCGCTTCTTTTTAACACAGCTCAATATTGTTGGTAAAGAGCTAACTTTCCAACTTTAGGTTTCCCTTCAATGCAAAGCATTCAGTTGCACCTCCAGAGCTAAAGCATTGTTTGGTGGCTTTGCTCGACCGACACAGTTTGCCTGTCCATTGTTTCACCTTGCGTCTTGCTTTATGATAATACAACAAGCAAACGGGTGCCGGTGGAAGGTTTGTTTCTTTCCGGCAACATTCCTCCGTCATCTACTACAAGCTGTTTCGAATCTTTCCAAGACATCCCCACCTTCATTGCAAACGCAGGCAAAAGTTTCGGATCTGTTCCTTGTTTGCTGACCTTACAGCACCCTTCGTTTCTTTTCTTAACGACCACAACGGTTATGGCCATCCGGTGGAGAAAATTGTACGTTGCAAAAGTGCATTGGAGTTCAATGCGTCATGACATATTTTTGAGAAATTGATGTTATTGGTTGTTTTCCGAGCATCCGAGCTTCTAAATACTGTAGCCGTAATATTTATTATCATTGTGATTCGCTTTACCCCAGCGCAATACATTTTGAATGAAATAGTCAGTCACCCAACGAGAGATAGCGTTGACGGCGACGTGGTTAGATTTGTAAAGCAGCCTGATGATAGTGTAGGATAAATTTGTGAGAAAGAAAACCGCTGGAAAAGGGTCGTCCTTCCCCCGAGAAAGCTGCGCACAAATCCTAGTGAAAATCCATGCCGTTAAACGTACTGTCTGGGAGCAATTTGCTTACACCGAAGTTTGTCTTGTGAAGGATTTACATAGATTTATCGCTCTTTATTTTATGCGACTTTATTGACTCGCCAGACAAATAGGAATGAGTGGAAACTATAACTGTTGAATCTATTTACGATTGAGAATAAAACAAAAACAAAAGCGAAAACGAAAACAAAAACAGACATAAAAACAAAAGCAAAACACTTCTTTTATATAACCAACAGTTTTCGTTGAGTTAATACCATAAACATCAATCAGTTCACACCACGTTTATCACTGAATTTACACCACGTTTATCACTAAATTTATGACATATTCACAGATTTATTACTTCTTAAATATTGGCTGTAGAAGCTGTTTTACTACTTGTCTGGTACTCTTTCATCATATGAAAGCCAAATGTGTCTATCAGTACCATCTAAACAATTGTTTTTTTTTGTTGTTGTGAGGAACAACGGCACAACGGAAGCTTCATCAAATTGATATTATGACAAGATTTATAGCCGAGTGTCGTTTCACTTTGCACAATGTCATACTGCCTCGCTTTGGGGGTAACTTTGTTCAAATACTCATCTTATTCCGATAAGTGGTATATGCATGTATAGAGCGAAAGCTGATAAACGAAGCGGTCAGGAAAGCATGGATGGGAAAACTGCAGCTCGAGAAAGTAAATCCTCATACCAAATAGACAGCAAAACAAGAAGCATACACGGTGAAGTGTAGGGAATAGTAGGGGTCTTCACATCGAGCTTGTAAACAAATACCCAGCCGTAGAAATACTCACCTCCATTGACGAGTAATGGAAGATACACAGTTTACGGCTGGGTATTCGTATACGAGCTCGATGTGAAGACCCCTAGTATGATGTCTGCCAAGAAAATCTTCGACGGTATCGTGGTGCAGCGAAAGTTACGGAACGATTGCCAGTAAAGCCGAGCGGATTGCGCTGCGAATGAGCAGTCAGGAACGTAAATGCACATTTTTGCATGGAAATTTATTCTAACGTCGGGTGAACTCTGGTTTGTTTCCTCAACGGTTCGAACGTACCCCGGTAGTGAAGAACGTGGATTTTATTGCTCTCTAAAATTTAATAGTGAGCTCCGCTCAGACGGTGTTTAAAGTTGGCAGTTGAGATGCTAACCAGGAGTGAAATAGAATAATATTTACTAGACAATCAGTTTCAGATTATTTACTTTTCCGAAACGTCACTAATGATTGTCGCGTAGCTTCCCAAGTTGGATTTTTTTCGAGACATTTGCTATCTTTATGTATCGGTTTATTTTATTTAAGCTTCACTTGTATTTCTTTGCTGCTGGTATAAAAACTTTTCTTTTACACTAAAAATGATGCAGTGTGCGAAGTAGGAAGCAGTTATCGCAATTGCAACGGAAGTCTAGGAAGCATGTCTTGAAGACAGCAAAAACTTTGCACAGCAAGAACCGCCATCAAATTCTCCACCGGTCTCTCTCGCATTCCTCCAGCAGTGTCACAGATTTCTGCTAGAACGATGGGACATAAAAACCGAATCATTCCGTCGTCTAGACTGCTAGGTACGCATGAACCACGAGCGGTTTTGGTGTTGGTTGTCTATAGCGTGCAAGTGGTACAATTTCGTGTTGATTCGAATGAACTGGCATGCACCAGAATGAAAAATACTACGAGACAAAGGTTTAGTGGATGTCAGGATAAGGGAAAATATGTATGTATTGAACGCGCGCGCACAGAGAATGAAATCCCGTTCATTGAGTAAATTTTACAATCGGCGAGACAAGA
The DNA here is from genome assembly GCF_029784165.1 of Wyeomyia smithii. NCBI lineage: Eukaryota > Metazoa > Arthropoda > Insecta > Diptera > Culicidae > Wyeomyia > Wyeomyia smithii. Next base: position 114,819,268 of record NC_073695.1, on the reverse strand, counting down.
GGGTTGTATGATGGAAATGCTATAAAATACGATATCGTAAAATTTCCGAAAATCGGCGATATAACACCGTCAAAGTAATCGGGAAAATTATTTTCTTTTTTATATGTACCTAGAAACAATGATCAAGTTACGGGTTTCACAGAATACAATGCCAAATCTTTCCAAACGGTATCCCGATGTTTTAGACGTGATCAGTATGAATATGAGTAAGAAGCAACCGTCGAAATGATTCCTAAATACATTTTTTAACTTATTTTTTTTTCTTCACAAATCATTTATTTGACACGGCACGGCGCCAATTATATCGGATGACTTAAAATCTATAAGCAAATTTTTTATCCTCGCTGCCGACTACGAGCTGAAATTAAATCTATCTTAAAACTAGCATGTATTATTCAATCAGTGTTTTGTAGTTGAATGGTCGTCTGATGATCTTCGAATGAATATGCAGCATGTATGGATTTGTTCTGCTAAGCCACGATGTCATGAGCTGGGACAGGGGCTTGTAATCCTCGGGTTCTGAGGGTATTGTGCGGGGTCTAGTTGCTGGTTTTGGTTCGTTGTTGTTGTTCGCTGGTGTTCAAGTTGCCATATGGTGTGTGCCGCTGAGCCAAGATATAAAGAAATGCCTCTGGTTTTCCTGGCGAGTTCGTGTGGGGTTCAATTGCTGGTTCCAAAATCGAGGTTTACGACGTGTTTTTGCCGTTTTGTTGAATGTGGGTGGAAAGGAATGGGACTAGACTTCGGCATGGATGGATTTCAGGAAAATGTATATAAAGGACATGTAGGGTAGGTCGCGACTCGCCAAGACATCACGAACAGGGACAGCTGGTTATCTACCCTCGGCCCGGAGGGAAGTTATTAATTTAGACCTGGCGTCACGGTGTACAGGGCATGACCAAACAACGTGCTCTATGTCGTGATAACCTTCACCACAGGCACAGATACCACTTTCCCCGAGCCCAATATGACGGAGATGCGCATCAAATCTGTAGTGATTGGACATAAGCCGAGACATCACGCAAATGAAATCTCGACCTACATCCAACCCCTTGAACCACGGATTCGTCGATACCTTGGGTATAATGGAATGTAACCACCTTCCCAGTTCCCCTCTGGTCCAAGAATTTTGCCAACTGATGATCGTATTCTGACGTACAAATACGAAAAATTCATTAAAAGCAATTGGTCTTTCATAAATTTCACCGTTTGAAGCGCCCACCTTAGCCAAAGAGTCCGCTTTCTCATTGCTCGGTATCGAGCAGTGAGAAGGGACCTACGCTAAGGTAATCTGAAACGATTTTTCGGATAAAGCACTCAGATGTTCCCATATTTTCCCCAGGAAATACGGAGAGTGCTTAACATCTTTCATCGATCGAAGAGCCTCAATAGAACTGAGACTGTCCGTAAAGATGAAATAATGGTCCGTGGGCATTTTTTCGATAATCCCTAGGGTGTACTGAATAGCAGCTAATTCTGCGACGTAAACAGAAGCAGGATTATCGAGCTTATGGGAGACGGTTAAATTGTTATTGAAGACACCGAAGCCATCGAGAAGTGATCCGTCAGTGTAGAACATATTGTTGCAGTTGAAGTTTCGATATTTATTGGAAAAAATTTTAGGGATCTGCTGCACGCGTAAATGATCCGGGATTCCACGAGTTTCTTCTATCATGGATGTATCGAAAAACACAGTAGAATCAGAAGTATTTGATAAGTTGACACGATTAGGAATATTCAAAGAAGGGTTAATATTTTGGGACATGTGATTGAATTACAATGTCATAAAACGGGTTTGAGAATTGAGTTCGATTAACCTTTCAAAATTTTCAATCACAGGACGGTTCAAGACCTCACATTTGATAAGAATACGAGAAGACAGGCTCCAGAATCGGTTTTTCAACGGTAGAACTCCGGCTAAAACCTCCAAACTCATCGTATGGGTCGATTGCATGCAACCTAAGGCGAAACGCAAACAACGATATTGTATTCGCTCCAGTTTGATCAAATGTGTGTTTGCTGCGGAGCGGAAGCAGAAACACCCGTACTCAATTACAGACAATATCGTTGTTTGGTAAAGCCTTATAAGGTCTCCTGGGTGGGCTCCCCACCATGATCCGGTTATTGTACGAAGAAAATTTACTCTTTGCTGACTTTTCTTCATCAGATACCTCACGTGACAACCCCAGGTGCCCTTTGAGTCGAACCAGACACCAAGATACTTATGCACCAAAACCTGAGAGATCGTTTTACCCATTAATTGTGTTTGGAGCTGAGCAGGTTCATGCTTACTAGAAAAAACTACTATCTCAGTCTTCTCCGGAGAGAATTCGATACCTAGCTGTAGAGCCCAAGCAGACAAATTGTCCAAGGTATCTTGCAATGGTCCTTGCACATCGGCAGCTTTGGCTCCTGTAACAGAGGCCACGCTGTCGTCGGCAAGTTGTCTTATCGTGCATGAATTTGCCAGACATTCGTCGATGTCATTTACATAAAAATTGTAAAGAAGGGGGCTTAAACATGAGCCCTGGGGAAGACCCATGTAGCTAATTCGAAAAGTTGCCAAATCACCATGCGTAAAATGCATGTGTTTTTCGGACAACAAATTGTGCAAAAAATTGTTTAAAATTGGAGAAAATCCTTGTCGGTGAAGTTAACCCGAAAGAATGTCAAAAGAAACGGAATCAAAAGCCCCCTTAATGTCCAAGAACGCAGACGCCATTTGTTCTTTGCGAGCATACGCCAGCTGAATATCTGTTGAAAGCAACGCAAGACAATCATTCGTCCCTTTGGCACGGCGGAAGCCAAACTGAGTATCTGATAGCAGACCATTTGATTCGACCCAGTTGTCTAAGCGACGGAGTATCATTTTTTCCATCAATTTCCGGATACAGGATAGCATTGCAATCGGCCTATAAGAGTTGTGATCAGAAGCTGGTTTCCCTGGTTTTTGGATGGCGATCACCTTCACTTGCCTCCAATCCTGCGGTACAATGTTTTGCACCGGGAACTTATTGAACAAGTTCAACAAGCGCCTCTTGGCATTGCCGGGTAGATTCTTCAACAAGTTGAATTTGATTCTATCTAACCCAGGCGCGTTATTGTTACTGTACAGGAGGGCAACTGAAAATTCTGCCATCGTGAAAGGTGATTCTATCGCGTCGTGGCCCGGAGACGTATCGCGAACAAGGTTTTGCGCAGGAACAGAGTCCGGACATACTTTCCTGGCAAAATCAAATATCCACCTACTTGAAGACTCCTCGCTTTCGTTGACCGTTACGCGATTCCGCATTCTTCGGGCTGTGTTCCATAAAGTGCTCATTGATGTCTCCCTCGATGTCTCGTTTACGAACCGACGCCAATATCCGCGTTTCTTTGCCTTAGTCAAGCTCTTATACTTGGTATCAAGCTCCGAATAACGTTTAAAGTCGTCGGCATCGTCTGTATCCCGGAAGGTCAGATACGCGTCGGATCTTTGCGTGTAGGCATCGGAGCACTCTTTGTCCCACCACGGAGTGGGAGGCGGTTCTTTGATCGTTACGCCAGGGTTTTTCTTCGTTTGGGCTTGCAACGCGGCGTCGAGAATCAAGCCCGCGAGGAGGTTGTATTCTTCAAGCGGTGGATGATGTTGAATCGAATCGACCGTTTTTGAAATCATTTCCTCGTATAACTTCCAATCGACATTCTGTGTGAGGTCATACGGAATATCAATTGGTCGCATGCGAGTTGAACCGTTAGTAATTGAAATAAGAATAGGCAAATGGTCGCTACCGTGAGGATCGAGGATCACCTTCCATGTGCAATCCAACCGTAGCGACGTCGAACATAAGGATAGATCCAAAGCGCTTGGGCGCGCTGGAGGTTTCGGGATACGTGTCATTTCACCGTTGTTTAAAATAGTCATGTCGAAGTCATCGCAAAGGTGATAGATCAAAGAGGAGCGGTTATCATTGTAAGGGGAACCCCAAGCCAAACCATGAGAGTTGAAGTCTCCCAAAATCAAACGTGGCGAGGGAAGAAGTTCTATTAAATCAAAGAGCAGCCGTTGCCCAACCTGTGCTCTGGGAGGAATATATATTGAGGCAATACAAAGCTCTTTACCTTGTATTGTCATTTGACATGCGACAACTTCGATGCCTGGAATCGAGGGGAGGTTAATACGATAGAAAGAATAGCACTTTTTAATCCCTAGAAGTTCTCCTCCATATGGAGTGTCTCGATCAAGACGAATAATATTAAAATCATGGAAGTTGAGATCAATATTTGAAGTAAGCCAAGTTTCACATAGGGAAAATGCATCGCATTTGTTTTTATTTATCAAAACTTTAAGTGAATCAATTTTTGGTAAAATACTTCTACAATTCCACTGTAAGACAGAGATAGGATCCTTCATATACGCAGATGAATTAGGCATCGAAGGATACAATCGCTGCAAGGAGGGGCCATTGGACAGTCAACTGCTTCAAAAATGATCTAACTGTTGGGAGAAGTACTGTGAGGAAATTTTTAATAGGATCAGGTATATTGAAGTTTTCAAAAATCCAGTCCACGATGTTAGAAAAATTCACCAATCCAGAGTTTATTTGATTATCTGGGTGTGCAGGTGGAACAACTGGGGTTTTAGATGTTCCAGGAAGTGCTGGGAACTCCTTCTGGGACTTTAAATTTGCAAGCCCAGGAGGAGTTTGCTTCGGCTTTTCCGCAGCACTTTTAGATTTGTTCGTATTATTCATTCCATCTTGAGAAACCTTAGGTCCTTTCCTGGGAAGCTTAGGAGAGGAAAGATTTTTCCTCTTTCTAGTCTCCCCAAGACAGGCAAAAGAAGTTCCCTCTAGTGGTTCGTCAGAGTCGGTTTCATCTGAAGACAACAGATCAAAGGGGTTCGGTGTTATGGTAGAAGTGGTCACGGTCTTCTTAAGAATCTCAGCGTAAGAACGCTTTGAGCGCTCCTTAAGAGACCGTTTAATTTTACCTCTGCGTTGCATGTACACCGGGCATGCGGAAAGCTCATGCAGATTTTCCCCGCAGTGAATACACTTTTCAGCGTTTACACTGCAAGAATCTTCCGCATGAGTCTCCCCACACTTGCCACACCGTGCCTTATTGCAGCAGTAGGCAGCTGTATGGCCTAACTGCTTGCAATTGGTGCAATTCATAACACGGGGCACATACAAACGCACAGGCAGACGAACCTGGTTGATAGAAACGTGGCTAGGTAGTGCAGATCCGGCAAACGTAACGCGAAACGAGTCTGACGGAGTGTATACTTTTTTACCGGAGACGAGCGACATGGACCGTAATTGCTTAACATCCAATACTTTCGCCTCGGTAGTGGATTTTTTGAAGCAGCCGACGCCGCTTCCCAGAATACACTCAACAGTCAGACTCGAATCGGTTATGACACCGTCGATCTCCACGTCTCGTGCAGGTACATACACGCGATACTCGCGTGTAAAGAGCTCAGAGCGAGCTATATCGTTGGCCTGATCCAGATCATTGACCACGACACGGAGCTTGTTTGGTCTGACTTTTGCGGTTTCGGTCACGGCCTTGAATCGTGACGTCAGATCTTTCGCGATTTGTAACGTGTTCAGTGATTTTCCTCCTGGTTTGGGCCTCATGTAGAGAACCAGTGGACCCGTTGATCCGTCTGGGTAGAGCCTGGGACGAGGATTGACTAAAGCAGGGACAGAGGGGGGGGGGTGAACAGGAGGGACAGGGTCGGGTGGGTTTGGAGACGGGGGATCGGGGGCTAAGGGATCCACATCCATTGCGCTCAAACTAGCGCAACAGTACAGTGGCAAAGAATCACGTACCTCTTTTTTGTTGTCTTCAATAGCACAATCACCGAGTCTTTCGGTGCTGGAACGGGCAGCTTCGCAGCGGCACAGCTATAGCACAATAGCAGGATGACCTTCGGATTATCAGTTTGTCTTTACACCGCACTTCGCACTCTTTGAAACACGACCGAGTAAGCAATGCTTCTTTTCTTCTTCACACAGTAGCGACTTTATAGCGAGACAATCACTTAATGCGTCCTTTTTCGTCGAGCGTTCGGGACGGAATGATTTTTTAACTTATGACCATGCTAAAAAGTTATAAAAGTTGACTGCTGTATGCAATTTTTCGAGATTGCCAAATACAAAATATCTGTACGAAAGGACCCCACAATTCGCCCACCTACTAATCAGCTAATTGTTTACGGGGTTTGTTATTGAGTTAAGCCAAATAATAATTTATTTTCAATCTCAGCTATTTCTTTTTTATGTTTAAACACGGTTCTAAGTGGGGACACTATATTGCGAACAAAAAAAAAAATAGGTGGGCGAATTTTGGGTACTCGGATAAAGTCGACGAATTCTGGGGTCTTTACCCGAATAGATAGCTGCAAAGTATGTGTATGTGTCTTTGGTTTTGTCTGATTGTTTTGAGGTCCTATTTATACTTATCATTTTGCCTAACCATACCGCATGAATCTTTCAAATATTTAATATTTAATATTCTGTAGCATAGCCAGGAGGAGAGCGGGGGTTTAACGCTCATACCACTCCCTCTCCCCCAGCGCCTTTGACCTTTAAATACTTTCAATGTCCAAGTTCTGCATTACTTTTGAAATGAATGAGAATTTTTTTTTCTTCGAATTGCGTTAAGCAGTAGGGTTCAAAAGCTTCGTCTTCTCGAAAAAAATCCTCATGCAAAATTCAGCTCAATCGCATATTGGTTTGTGGAGCCTCAAAGTGGTCTAAGTTTCTTTTTGTTGATCAATGAAAAAATGCACAGAAATTGTCGAAATCTCGCGGAGCATGTTAAAAGGGCCCATGTGCCATATGTAAACAAGCCAAATTTTCTCGTTTTTTGATTAATACAAGCGAAATTTGCCCTTACCAATAAGCTTAATTGATAAAAGAGTTTACTTTTAATCAAACGGGTAGATTAAGCTTGTATTCATTGAAAAACGTGAAATTGTGGCTTGTTTACATATGGAACATGTGCCCTTTTCACATGTTTAGCGAGAAATCCCATTTTTTAACCAAGTGTCGTAGAAATGCATGAAATATCGAGATCTGGTATTGTCCCAAAAAACCTTTTTAAAGTTTTTTTTGGAGAAAGCACCAGATCTTGACCTGTCATGCATTCTTAAAACATTTTGCATAAAAAAATCGATATCGAAAATTTCATGCTATTTTGTCGGTCAAAAATTGAAACTGTTATGCCTTTGAGGCATTACTTCCGGAAGCCCGATTACAAAAGCTATGCTAGTTCATAAGACCTTTGCCAGAGACTTGTAATACAAAGGTTCCCGCCGTGCAGAAAAACAATGACCGCCTAGAATCAATTCTGTTGCTAGATTTATTTGATTAAACAAATTTCACTCAAGCCTAACTTGCTGAAACCCCGGTGAGAAACAATTCTCTCTTCCGATTTTTTCCTTGTATTTATCTAGCTTTGGTTTTGTTTCTGTCACTAGTTCTTACCAAAACATAAAACTTTAGCACAACTTTTTTTAGTCGCCTACATATTACGCTGCCATGCGGCCGCCATTGCTCCTCTAGCGAAACAATGTGTCTAGTATCAGAACTTTATTCTGGCGAAGAAATATCGAGAAAATATACTATTACAGACTACGCAACAGCAAGCTGCCTCAAATGTCTGTCTGTGGGAATAAGGATACAATTTTGTGACTAAACCTGGTTCTGGGAAAGAGGCTGCTGTACGATGGAGAAGGAATTTTCATGAGGATTTTTTTTCTAGAAGACAAAACTTTTGATACCAGCTGCTAAACAAAATTTAGAATGTCGGTTTCTATTGGTTTCCTACTGTTTATGTCATGCGATAAAAAACAAGTTGATCTCGAGTTGACCATAGAGTGAACTACGCTAGAGTGAACTACGTTTATTCAAACAGCACGCGCGTTGCACGGTAAACGGTATCACTAAATAAAGCAAGGAAACACTCCATCTCTTACTACAACGTAACTCGTATTGAGAGTCATGAGCGCGCGTAATGTGAGCGCGCCGAACCACTGTTTCGGGTGGCGGTGCTGGGTTGTGTAAATAATTGTTTTCTTTTTCTTTTGCGTTACGTAATTTATGGATGTCTCCTCACAACTCACTCAACCCACAGTTAACACTCACCTGTCTCATTACCAACTATATGATACGTTGTGTTTATTATTTGGTTTTGGATTTGGGAGGAACTCTTATGGGCCACTTCTTGGTTTAGAAAACCATTCTTTTATGTTGATTGTTCGATTGATGTTCTCGATCAAACCTCCTTTTATAATTTTCGGGTTATATCGATTCACTTTATTCAAAATCAATGGTTTAAAAGATATCGGTAATAGATCTCTGGATATCATCCCGTTTAATTAAGGTCCATTTTAGGGAATATACGATCGACTTCCATGGGTTCCCTGAAACCCGAAGAATTTACTTAATTACTTTGTTGGCCGACGGGCTGTTTACCGGTCTAGGGCTGAACGAATTAGAGATGTCCAGCTTCTTCTGTACCGGGCAGCCGTTCTCCAGTCACCTCGTATATCTGCAAATCGCACATCTTCTTCCACCTCACACATCTACCGCGTGCGAAGTCTACCACGGAGTCGACGGCCTCTTCCTGCTTCTCTGCTGAAGATAGTTTTAACAGCTCACTCGTCAGGCCTGCCGCGCTGTATTACCTTCACTATATCAGCTTGTTTATACACATGGCACGTGATTCATGCGCCTGCGCCACAATTCGTCTTCCAATTCACCGCCAAGTATCGAACACCGGACTTAACGCTCAAAAAAGAGCACTCGTCGACCAGCTTCCTTCAGCGTCTATGCTTCATGTTTGCGAAGGGCAGCGGGATGATCAGCATCTTAAATAGCCTCTCATGCCTTGCCGATTTCCTCTTGAAAGGCCTAAAGGCCTTCTGCATGGCCCTGAGCTCGATACCGATGATATCAATTTCGTCCGCAAATGCAAGGAGCATGTGAGATTTCGTGATGATCGTATACCGTTTCTTTGCATGTTTACTCTTCGTACTGCACCTTAAAGGCGATGTTCATAAGTAAGTTGGATAGCGCATAATGTGCTCATTTCTTTTCACTGAGTCTTTTGCCGAACTTATCGAGGATCTGTCGGAGGGGTGAAAATTTGATACATTGTGGAACGCCCCTGTTGAAATCAACTTGGTGTTCTTCAACGAGGAATTTCGTTACTGTCAATCTGACCGGATACGGGGGAGCATTTTGTATGTGGAGTTGAGCAACCAGTTGTTGTTTGGCATTTGTACATACACCTAGATCCTCAGTATGATTTGGTGGAGCACATAACAGCAACCGCTCGCTTCCTGCTTTCAGAAGTTCGGCCGGGATACCATCCCTCCCAACGGTCTTGTCGTTTTTCAGCTCACAAACCTCCTATGTTCGTCGCTCATATTCCTCATCCTGTTCCTGTTTTGCTCATATTGCTTCTCACCGGTCAATTGTGCCTTGATTGATCAAGCGGAGCAGGGCTGGGCGATTCATGACGTCAAAACATCCGACACTACCATGGCGCGTGTTGTTTCTCGGCGAAGCTGAAGAGTATCGAGCTGGAGAAGCTGACAGCGGTCCTCATATCGGGCTGTCACCAGGGAAGCATCCTAAGTGCGTAACGCACAAACGGTGCTGGATGCTTTCCATGCGATGAATTTGTAATTGGGTTACTGTACTGAGCAGCAAAATGGGATCAAAGAAACAGTGGTTTACAGTTGTTTAGCGTGCTCGACGACTTCGTGTATCTGGGCTCACTGGCAACTGCCGACAACGATACCAGCAGAGAAATTTATCGGCGTGTTGAAATGGCAGGAAATCGTGCATATTTTGGTTTCCGGAGGACGCTCCGATTGAGTAGAATTCAACGCCGCACCAAGTAGATCATCTACAAGACACTGATCAGACCGGTAGTCCTTTACGGTCATTAGACATGGAAATTTGCGTACCATTTTCGGTGGACTGCAGGTGGAGACGTTCCGTTCTTTACCGACGAACGACGAACGAATCACGAACTGGAAGAGGTGGTAGGGAAGCAGTCTATCGTCCACATCACTCAGATTTACAGGTTACGGTGTGCTGGGCATGTCGTAAGTATGTTGGACGACAGCCCAGTGAGGATGGTTTTTGAAACCAATCCATCAAAAACGAGCGGAAAAGGTGGATCGATCAGGTGGAAGACGATCTATGGATCCTACGCAGATTAGAGACTTGGCCTAGGCCTTTTTTTGACTTTTAACGCTTAAAACCTCCCTGTCCCTTAAAACCCCTTAAAACCCTTCCTTGTCGTCTGTCGGTGCGTAGGTGTTGAAAATTTGCAACACGCATATACGGTCATTACGGGTCTCTACCGGATGTCTCTTGTTTTCCGACGCCCAGTTCCGTTGCTTTGCCGCCACTGTAGTAAATGTGGTACTTTAAAGAGATGTGTGCAATAGGGTCTACTGCACGGAGTTCCTTTACTCCGGAATTTGACCACCGAACCTTCTGAATCACTTCCGTTTCGACTCCCTGCTGCTGTAGTTATCGAGCAAGCAAGTTCCAAGTTCCCAATTTCCAATCGTTAACCGCTTTCGGTTACTGTTTTCGCAGCGTGGGTCTTTACCGATTTTTCCGTTCCGTATTTTTAATTTTGTTGCTCGTGGTTAAGAGAGGTTTCGGTATGGTCGACTTACAAAAAGTAGGTGACAGTCATGACGATAAGTAAAACAAGTCGGCCAGATAACGATCGCGAAAGCTGTGTGATGCTGACGAAGTTTGATTGCGTGGCACAGGATGGTGAAACTTACGTCATGGCAGACTTTAAACAGCTTCCTCGACAGAAAATTATACGGTAACTGAAAGAGGAAAGGTGGAAATATTCAAACACAGTAAGCTGTCAAAGTTTACATACAAAACTTGACGCACGGTGTTCCAAATACAGTTATTATAAAAAAAAATATGCCATCCAAACTGTTAATGCCAGTTGGTTTGTATTACTATCCTGCACTTCTGAGCCAAATTTGAAAATTAGTAGTTTCCAATATAAAAAAAAAACAAATAATCTTGAATAACCCTTCCAAAACTTTCGTAAATCATAGATGTTGTTTTGTTGGTAACATATGCCCATTGACAACCTTTTCAGGAGATTTAAGCTGTATTGAGACCATCGAAAATTTTTCAGGTCAGATAACCCCGAGTAAAATTGCAAATTTACAATCTGAACGAAAAAACATCATGTGACACATTTAAATTCAAAAACTATATTATCGAAGACAAACAATGGCTAAATCCGAATGTGATTTGTTTATACAAATATATATATAAAAAAAAAAAAAAAAAATATATATATATATATATATATATATATATATATATATATAAATATATATATATATATATATATATATATATATATATATATATATATATATATATATATATATATATAAATATATATATATATATATATATATATATATATATATATATATATATATATATATAAATATATATATATATATATATATATATATATATATATATATATATATATATATATATATATATATATATATATATATAAATATATATATATATATATATATATATATATATATATATATATATATATATATATATATATATATATATATATATATATATATATATATAAAATACAGGTCACCACTAATGCACTAATGCCAAATTCAGGTCGTTCACATATTTTTCAATGTCTTCACATGTTTTCTCCAATGTCTTCAGGTTGTCGTCACAAAAATGGATGTCTTCATCGTACACTCAAACTATTTTTCACGTTATTGTTACGTGAAAGTTCCTATACTTGTTCATTTCCTGTCATTTTGCATGATTTATGAGACAAACATAACACCTACGTGAAAATCTCATGCATACCATGAACAGAATTTCTGGATGGCTTGCAAATAAGTGAATTTTCGAAAAATCCAAATTAACTCGAGACTTGAGCTTGAAGGTTTCACACAGCTTCAGTTCAAAGGTGGAAGAGTTACCTGAACGAAAACAGCTGCAGCGAATAATAACAATCCCCGGGAATGTCGTAATATTTATCAGTTTTTTGTTGTTTTATTCATTCACGAATTTGCATACCTGAGTGATATCTGATAGCAATCACGTTTTACGAAATGTACAATTTTCATTTATTTTTCTAATTTTTATGAGCTAGGAATCGGGTTTTAGAAATTATCAAAATATGTTGCGTAATAAATCAGGTATGCAAATTTGTCGTTTACCAGTAGATGAGTTTTACGTGAAACTCACATGAAATGCATGCATCTACTGAAAGTTTCAAAGGAAAATTCATCTCACCAGGTCATGATGAACTCAAATTTGGACGCGGACTGAATTTCAATATTTATTCCCCAAACTTCTAGTAGAGTCTAACGGAAACCGATGATTATTTCTTTTGATATTCTACTAGAAAACGATAGTGGAAAATATTCACGTAACTTTTCCGGTAACTATAACGTGAAAAATATGCAGTTCAAAAAGGAATTCATTTTCCTATCTCAATCCCATGTAAAATTCAGGCACTGAATCAGGCAATGAAATTTCTTCTGGTAGCTAGTACGCAGCTAAAAAGAAATCATAAACCGAAATGGAAAACAATGTTCACTTGTTGTGAACACTGCTGTGAAGCAAAATGTCACTTTTTCTTACACGGAATAATTAGCACTGACATTATTCAGGTAGTTGCAAACATGCTTTTTCCCTCGCTCGATTTTCGTCAGGCAAATATTGCACATTCGAATTATATTGCTCGTTTGTGCTACTTCCTTCCTGGGGCGACCGGGACGAACTTTTTTGGGAAAACGACCAGGTAGATTTTTCCCAATAACGGTTTTCGCGGCCTTGCGAACTTCACACATACAAACATCAGAAGATCCCGTCAGTTGCGCTTGATCATACTTATATTTGTATAAACGCAACGTTTTTGTTTGATGTGCACTCTGATGTTGGATAATACCACTTTCGTTTGACGATATCTTCCACATGGTAATGTTCACGAATCACTTTCCGCACTGCACTAGAAATTGGTCTGACTTTTGACGAACTTTTTTTAGAACTTTGTTTTCTTTAGCCTACCACATAGGGATGTAAATAGGAAAACTGTTAACAAAAAGGGGACGAAATATGTCCCTTTTTAAATGCTTACAAAACGGTTTGTTTTCAACCGATTTCCTTCATTTTTGCAGCAATTGTTTGGAAAATTATACACGCATCCTCCCAAATGTAGAAAATTGTTGATTGATTATGCAAACTATTGTACTATTGATAATTGTCAAGCCTTGTTTAAACGAAAATTACGTCCTCTGATTGGTCGTTATGTGATTGCTTCCCAAGCACGGTCGACTGAATCATATACCTTGCAATTGAAAACATGCTATTTGGCCTATATAAGAGCCTGTTTCAGCCGAAGCCGCTCATAATAGTTCTAGACAGCGACAACAGCAGTCATCCCTTAGCAGCAGCACTAGCCCTGTGGTTGGTCACCACGTCTCAGGAGCAGCGCGGTTCTTCTCAGCGTGTGTCGCCAGACTGCCATTATTCCCCCGTGTTAGGGCAGCATGAAGATCGTCATCACCAAATCCAATTTTGAACAGCAAAATGCCTTTTTTCAAGGCAAATAAACAAGTCATTGAAAGTTAATAATTTTTGACAACGTAAGCAAGCATTCTGTGCGGACTGTAGCAGTTACATCTGAGCAAGATCGCGCCAAATCGCCTATGGTCGAATATCGACCATTTTTGATTTGAATGAAACTTTGCACACGTATTTGGCTTAGCAAACTGAGCATTTTTCACAGATGGAGAGATTTTTTACACCCATGAGTTACATTCTGAAAGGGCGTATGCCTTTTGGCATAGGTTTTATTCGGAGCATTGTAGCCCAGAAACCGTTTGTTGCATAGGAAAACTGTCTGAGAATGAGTTGTAGGGAATTGAAAATGCACCATAAAAAATATATACACTGTACAAAAAAAATATTTTTGACCAAAAAAAAAAAAAAAATAAAAATAAACATTAAATTTCAAATTAAAAAAAAGAGTTGAATTTTTTTTTATTTTTTTTTTCAAATAAGCTTGACGTTAATACGCAACTTTTAAAAAAAAGTCCAGGATGGAGAAATGAAAAATATTTTTTTATGGTAGATTAATTTTTTTATAAAAATTCTAATTTAAACATTTTTCAAAATATTTGTATTCTGATGATCTTAAAAGATGCAGAGAGTCATTTTAAATCAAAAAACCCTTGGTAGTAAACATTCTAAAGGCATTGGTTTCGAGTTATTTTGAATTTAAGCTCAAAAAATTATTAATATTTCGGAAATTTGTGCTTGGTTCTCTTATGATAGAATCTTATGATACTGTTGAGGTTCAGGTGTTCATCGCCAAATTAATGAGTTTTTTTAAAACAACAATAGAGTTGAAAAAAGCGATATTAATGTCTGATGGAGCTGCCTCACAATATAAAAATAGAAAAAACTTTGCAACAAAATAAAACGTCGATGCAGAGTGGCATTTTTTTGCGACTTCTCATGGTAAAGGCCCATGCGATGCAATTGGTGGTATATTAAAACGAATGGCAGGAAATGCAAGTTTAGCTAAAGAACATGAACATCCCATTACAAGCGCAAAAGAATTGTGTGATTGGTCTAATCAGAAAAGTAATAAAAATTCATCAAAAATGTCATTTAGTTGGGTATCATATGAAGAATATGAACAAGGAGCAACAGAATGGAGCAATATTTTCAAAAAATCTATAATAATAGCTGCCACACAAAAGTATTACTCTTTTGTTCCGATTTCAGAAAATAAGATACAAACGAAGATGTTTCCAAAAGATGACCAATAATTTACTTATGATGTATATAAAATATAAAGTGAAACTAGTTCTGTAAAGTATCTATGTCATAAAAAATATGTTCTCAAGATAATAAAACTCGAAAAAAAAAATTTGATTCTTATATATATTTATATGACTTAGAACATTTAACTCTTTTCTTGAGAACCGTTCGCCCAATCCAACTGGCATTAACAGTTTGGATGGCGTATTTTTTTTTATAATAACGGTATTTGGAACACCGTGTTGACGTTTTACCTTTGTTATACTAAACAAAGGTTATAAAATCGGTCGAAAAACGCAAAATCGATCCAAGATCTGGAGGGCCAAATCATATATACCATTCGACTCAGCTCGACGAACTGAGCAATGTCTGTTCGTGTGTGTGTGTGTGTGTGTGTGTGTGTGTGTGTGTGTGTGTGTGTGTGTGTGTGTGTGTGTGTGTGTGTGTGCGTGTGTGTGTGTGCGTGTGCGTGTGTGTGTGCGTGTGCGTGTGTGTGTGCGTGTGCGTGTGTGTGTGCGTGTGCGTGTGTGTGTGCGTGTGCGTGTGTGTGTGCGTGTGCGTGTGTGTGTGTATGTATGTTGTCCTTATGTATGTGCCACAAAATACTAACGCACCTTTCTTACAGAACGCAATATCCGATTTTGATGATCTTATACGCAAACGAAAGCTACTGTGCTCCCCCAGAATGCTACAAAGTGGATTATTGATTAGTGGCTTAGTTCTCAAAATATTGATCAAAGAGTATTTTTTACATAAGGTATTTTACTTTTAAGGCAAAATGAATGGCATGGAATCACTTCCAATGCAGTAAAATAACCCTTACTATACCAAACATTCGGACACCAATTTTCGGTTTTGGGGAGTCAGCTCTGACCTATGAACTTAATATCAGGGAGTATTTGGATATTTTTCTTCTTGAATTCGAAAATAGCTTTGAAAACGGGTGTCGTTATTTTCTGAACATAGTTCTCTTGCTTGAAATATTGACATTATTTAATCATTTTACTTAGTTTTACACAGCTTGACTGAAAGCAGAAATCGCGGAATTGATTCCAAAACAACGTTTCAATATTGCATCCGAGCGTTCTTCTGTATCCTAGTAACCTTTCCAGAAAATGTAATCCGCCATGTACGATTTGAAAATTTGCGCCGGACATGATTAATTGGATTGTGGACGTCATCTTGATATCGAAAATATACATATTGCAGAGCATATATTCGTTTTTCACAAAATTCTGAAACCGGAAGTCACCATATTGAATTTAAAAAATGTCGTTGGACTTTTATTTCTGGTTTCTAAAGGTCATCCTGGTTCCGGGAATACCAATGTTTGGAGGTTTGTAAACGTTTTCTACAGTTGTATACAGTTTCCCAGAAACCAAAAGTCGCCATCTTTGTTTTAGAAAAACATCGGACATCAGATTCCGGTCCCTAGACATCAACTTCTGGCCATGACCGACCGAGGGCATGAAAGTTATCGTTCTTTTTCATAAAGTTCCCATAGGGCACTAAAAGACATGACTTTCTTATAAATTAAGACCCTTTCCTACTTTGATAGCTGCCCCTTTTTCTTCTCGACATCATGTTCCGCTCTCTGGAAATCAATTTCCGGTCTCCAGACATGACCAAAGGCATAAAACTATCGTATTCATCAGAAAATTCCATAATGCATGAAAAAACTCTTATTTGATCGATGCTCTTAACCAAATTTTAATTCGGTAATAGTTGAGCTTCAGCAACATTTCCAAACATATTTTTTATCCAAAACGCTAAATTGGACTCTCCGTTATCAAATTACGCAAGAAATATGTCAAGAAATCGTTCCAAAAACGGATCACGTAGGTTGGATGTTTTTAAACACTCCTCTAGAAACATTTGCACGAAGCCGATTTTCAAAAAAGGAACCCCCTCCTTCTTCAATGGTGACCCCCCCCCCTATCCAATATTTCTATGACCACTTCCTTTGTACAA